>NC_135893.1:93791835-94504335 GCF_964194155.1 Cetorhinus maximus
GGAATTAGAAGTGAGGATTTGGACACCACCGGATTTATGGTTAGGATTTAGAGCCAAATTTTAGCCCACAGGCAGGGAGGTGACAAAGAGTTTTCCTTCACCTGTTCCTAGATTCCCAAGGATTGACATATACTGGAATTAAGGGAGAATGGCTCCGTTCACTGGGATAATTGCCCCAATTATAAAGGTGGAGCCTTTTGCAGTGGTTTGGGGGTTGGGGGGGGTGGTGGAGTTCAGTGATCCCAGGGGACTGGGAGTCTGAGAACATGGAGGCCAGACTGATCTTAATGACTGGGCCCCTTTCTTCTAACTTTCGTCAGAGTTCTGCCCGAGCCCTAGGTTCACTACCCAGCTGGTGAGCAGGAGGGTGAGTGGCCACAACCAGGGACCCACAGGACCAGTTCATGGTTGTAGATTGAGTGGGAGCTCATGGGGGCAATGAGAGTGAGGGGGCGACAGGATGTGGTTAGTCCCGGACAAGAGGTCCAGCTCCTCGGGGCTCACAAGGAACCTAACATTTGTTACATTTTAAAACTTACCTGCCTAGTTCTCTTCATAAACCACCTCCCGGCAGGTCAGGCCTGATGTGGAAATGGTCACTGTTTCCCTCCCTCTTGCTCAGGCTTCGGGTCAGGTCTGCAAATTTAACAAGGGACCCTGTTTTCTGCCTACGTGTTTCCCTCTAACTGTTCAACTGAATGTTCCCCACAATTCACCTCATTCCTGATTACATTTTGCATTGCCTTAAATTAACTTCTTCAGGTCCAAGTAAATAAACATTAATCAGAAGAGGTGGAAGAAGTAGGACTTTTGTAACCTTTTCATGTTTTTGAGGAATACCACTTTTGAGGAGAATGTAGGATGATGGAACGTTGGTTGACGGTGAGAATATCCACTCTCAGAATGTACCGAAATGTTCTCTTTGACCTGTGTCCAGCTTTGGACTCCGCTCAGAGCGGGAGCTGTGATATGTTCTCATTAATCTTCTGCTCTTCTGTAAACTCCATTATTTGTTTCTAAGAAATAGGTCATTTCAAAATTAAAGTCAGTCAACATTGTTCTACAAGTTCTACATTAGCCAACCTCTAAAATGCCTGATGACCCATTCTCATTCTCTGCTGGTTTCCTTGGAAATATTCCACATCGTTTTTCTGGGTAGTGTTTGGCCGATTTGTTTTATCTTCATGCTTATGACAAACTGACAACTGGATATCTCTAGTCTTTGATTTTATTGACCTTGTAATATTCTCACTGACCTTAACTGTTTGGAAATGTGCTAAAAAGGACAAGAGAGATCAGTACCTTTGGCATGATGGACATGTCATCACTGTACAGTGCTGGGGAAATTTGCAACATAGAGTAATGCATTCTTCTGTAATTATCAAAGCAATCTTGTGATGTATATTGACCATCTGTGGCACTGAATCATCATAGTCTAACTGGCCAGGCTTTCAACTCAAATATAGCATTTAATAGTCTTCCAAGAAACAAAATAACTCTCCTGTTGGACATTATAGAATTAAACAGCACAGAAACAGGTCCTTTGGCCCATCGTGTCCGTGCTAGACATCAAGCACCTATTTTCCAGCACTTGGCCTGTAGCCCTGTGTGCTGTGGCGTTTCAAGTGCTCATCTAAATATTTCTTAAATGTTGAGAGGGTTCCTGTCTCTACCGCCCCCTCAGGCAGTGTGTTCCAGATTCCAACCACCCTCTGGGTGAAAAAATATTTTGTCAAATCCCCTCTAAAACTCCTGCCCCTTACCTTAAATCCGTGCCCCCTGGTTATTGACACCTCCGCTAAGGGGAAAAGTTTATTCCTATCTACCTTATCTATGCCCCTCATAATTTTGTATACCTCTATCAGGTCCCCCCTCAGCCTTCTCTGCTTTCAGGAAACCAACCCTCGCCTATCCAGTCTCTCTTCATGTAGATGAAAAAAAGAATGATTTGCATTTTATATGCACTTTTTATGACTTCACAATGTTCCAAAGTGCATTCTTGCCAATGAAGTACCTTTAAAGTCTAGTCACTGTTATAAGAAACATGGCAGCCAATTTGCGCATAGCAAGCTCCCACAAACCACAATGTGATAGTGACTAGATAATCTGTTTTTTCTGATGTTGGTTGGGGGATAAATATTGGCCAGGTTACCGGGGATAACTCCCCTGCTCTTCTTTGAATTAATGCAGTGGGATATTTTACTTCTAGCTGAGAGGGCAGCTGTGCCACTTTGATGTGTTGTTGTTTACCCATCCCCTTGAGTTTTGTGTTTGGAATGTGCAAGGCCTATGACTGTGGATTGAGGCTCCACCACAACTCACACTTCATCAACAAGATAGAAGCTAGCCAGTCCTTATGGCCTGTGATAATAGTCTCATTATTTTGCCTCAGTGTGGACAATCCTTCTCCCAAGTCATGAATCATCAATTGGAAATGGTACCACGGTTAGCACTAGCATCAGCTGCGGCTCATTGGTAGCAGCGTCATCTCTAAGTCAGAAGATTGTGGGTTCAAGTTCTGCTGCAGAGATTTGAGCAGAAAATCTAGGCTGACGCTGCATTGCAGTCCTGAGGGAGTGCAGCACTGTTGGAAGTTCCGTCTTTTGTGAAACAATTTAGTCTCTCAGGTGAATGAGCAGTTTGAAGAAGAGCAGAGAGGTCCTTCACGGCTAGTCCATCACCAACATTGTTCCAACAGTTTAACTGGTTATTATCACATTTATTTGTGGGCACATAATCCAGACTGACACTTCAGCACAGTACTGATGGTGTGCTGCACTGTTAGAGGTGCTGCCTTTTAGGTCCGACATTAAATGGAGACCCAACCTGCCCTCTTGGATGGAAAAACAGAAAGAAAGGCTTACATTTATATAACGCCTTTCATGACTTCACAATCCCAAAGTACCTAACAGCAAATTAAATGTTTTTGAAGTGTGGAGATGTAGAAAACACACAGTCAATTTGTGTACAGAAAGATCCCACAGGCAACAATGTATTAATGACCAGTTTTTTAATGATGTTCCAGGATTGCTGTTCTTCAAAATAGTGCTCTTGGATTTTTTATATTAACAACTTATATTTATATAACTCCATTAACATAATAAAATGCTCCAAGGTTCCATATCCACCTGATGAGACAGATTGAGCCTTGGTTTAATGTCTGATCTGAAGCACGGCACCTCTGACAGTGCTGCACTCCCTCAGTGCTGCACTGAAGCCGTTTGGTAGACTCAAGTATCCTGACATGAAGCTCTTGGGCAGCCTGTTATCTTGTTGGTGAGGCTGAGTTCTTTAAATAGCAAAGGAACTGTTTTTGAAACACTGGACAAAGTATCAGCTGTGGACTGTGCAGCTGAGAGGAGACCTAACTGAAATATATACAATTATGAGGGGTCTAGATAGAGTGGAAAGGAAGACCATAATTCCCCATGGTTGGGGGGTCCATAACCAGGGAGCACAGACTTAGGGCAAGAGGTTGGAGGTTTAGAGGGTATTTGAGGAAATTCTTTCACTCAGAGGGTGGTGGGGATCTGGAACTCATTGCCTGAAAGGGTGGTAGAGGCGGAAATCCTCTGGGTGGCTCCTTGCCAGCCAACATGAACACACAGGCTGAATTGCTTCGTTCCACGTTGTAAATTTCTACGATTTTATGACTGTGCAAGAAAGCAAGTTATTAGATTTTCGCCACGTCTTTTATGTCTTCAGGGAGTTCCAAAAAACAGTCATTGTTGTCAGCAGACAATTATGGCAACGAATTTATACACAAGATCCCAGCAATAAGCGAATTGTTGACCAGTTAAACTCTTTTGGTGGTGGTGTTTGTGGAGTGAACCTTGGGCAGGTCACCTGGAAAAGTTGACCTCTTCTTTGAGTAGTGCTGTGAGATCTCCTATGTTCCCCTTTATCGGGCAGCCAAGGATCTCATTTAATGGCCTTGAAATTTGGACATCCAGACTTAACCCCAGGCTCCCACTAGTGGGCCATCCTTATGAGGCATTGCCTTACTGCACCAATTGGAAAACAACCAAACTCTTCTTTACTTGATTGGATGATTCTTGACTGTCAACCAAACAGCCTTTTTCCTCACGTTCAATACTTTTACAACAAATTTTAAAAAAGTTTTACACAAAATGAAAAGATTCTTATTTTGATGCCTCGATAATTTTTCTCCAGGGTTGTTGAAAGCAGCAACAGGAGAATTGGAGGTTTCATCTTGCTCCAGGAGTTAGATACCTGGGGGCCATGGTGGTGTGATCAGTAACCAGGTCAGGAGTGATGGGTGACCAATGGGAGATGATTGGTAACTGGGTCAGTGGCCAGGTTGGGGGTGATTGATCACCCAGGCGGGGGACTGATCAGTAACCAGGTTGGGAGTAATCGGGAACCCTGTCGGAAGTGAGTTTGAGAGTGGCTGGTGGCAGTCAGGAGAAGTAGGGAGTGACCTAGACTCTTTTAATGTGAGGACTCTGGTCCTCCAAGCTCCACAGTCAAGTCAGTAAATGGGGTCTTCCAGTGCCACATGACACTGAGCAAGTTCAGCACTCAGCGAATGCTGAGTTGGGCCTACAGCTCAAGCAGGACCCTAAAAAACAATTCCAAAGGAGCACATGGCATAAGGGAGAGAGATTCCAGGGATTGATGTGCCGAGAGAGCCGCGTCTGACAGCCACCAATAAAACAAGATTTAATACTGATACGAAACCTCTATAAATAAGCAAGGAGAAGGAGAGTCACTATCATGTGGCATTCTTACAGGATTTCGTTTGCTCTAAAATTAAAATTGGTAGCGTTATAGTATCACCTGACACTCCTGTACACTGACTGTGCCACTGTTTATGTAATGTTTTATTATAACTTCTGTATTTACAAGGCATCTGGCCAGTTGTAGGAATGGTGATGACCATACATTTATAAGGGAAGACATCCAATGAGAGAATGAAAACTGAACACCAACTCCTCCTGTCGATTGTGGCTAATCCCTTTCACTTTTACAATAGTTATTTTTAATTTTGATCTTTTTGAGTGTGAAGCTTCCGTTTGCATTTTTCCTTGTACCTTCCTCCTTGGCTCCAGGTATTGTACATCCGGCCACTAGGTGCTGTGTAAATGCTGTGATCCTTCCAAGGGGAACTTCTGTCCACGATGTCACTGCTTTCTTTGGTGATTCACAATATGGGGGTATGTGGAGTGAACCTACTGCTTAACATTCAGTCAGGGGTCAGAAAATCCCACACCCATTTCAATATCTCTTTCATGGTAGTTTAACAGTTGGTATATCAGTACACTTATGCCTTGAATCTATTAAGATATTTTTGATCTAGGCAGGTCCAAATCCCATCCATGCCATTAGAGACAGGCATCAAGTAGAGACCAAGCAATTACCCATTTGTAATTCAAATCCTTGTGTTCAAATCCGACATTCCCCTCTCTATCTCTGTAAGCTCCTCCAGCCCTACAACTCTACAATATTGGTTAAGACACTAAGGATAACTCCCCTGCTCTTTTTCAATATAGTGCTATGAGATCTTTTACATCCACCAGAGAGAGCAGACAAGGTCTTGGTTTAATGTCTCATTCAAAAGATGGCACCTCCAACAACCCTTCAAGATCTCTGCATTCCTCCATTCTGGGCTCTAGGGCATCCTCGATTTCCTTTATCCCATCTTTGGCAGTTGTGCCTTCAGCTGCCAAGGCCGTTAGCTCTGAAATTCCCTTCTTCAATGTCTCCAGCTGGCTACATCCCTCTCCTCCTTTAAGTTGCTCCTGCTGGCACTCCAGTGCAGTGCTGAGAGAGTGCTGCACTGTCAGAAGTGCCATCTTTCAGATGTGACTTTAAATGAGGCCCTGCCTGCCCTCTCAGGTGGATGTAAAAGAGCCCATGGCACTATTTTAAAGAAGAGCAGGGGAGTTATTCCTGGGAACCTGGCCAATATTTATCGCGTGCTCAAGATCATAAAACAGATTATCCGGTCATTATCCCATTACTGTTTCTGGGAGTTTGCTGCGTACAAATTGGCTGCTGCATTTCCTTCATTACAACTGTGGCTAGACTTCAAAAGTGGTTCATTGGCTGTAAGGCATTTCAGATATCCTGGGATAATGAAAGGCACTGTATAAATGCAAATTTTTCTTTTCTTTCTTTAAAATCTACCTCTTTGACCAAGTATTTGCTCACTGCCCTAATATTTCTTCATGTGACTCAGGTATCATGGTTTGTCTGATGACACTCCTGCAAAACACCTTGGGATGTTTTACTCCATTAAAGGTGCTCTATAAGTGCAAGTTGCTATTGTTACATAAGAAATAGGAGCTCCGCTGCTCACTAAGGGCATGGCTGATCTGATTGTGGTCTCAACTCCGCTTTCCTGCCTATCCCCCATAACCCCTGACTCCCTTGAATAACTTCAATACCCAGCCAAATACCCAGCCTCCACTCCTCTCTGAGGTACAGAATCCCAAAGATTAACGACCCTCTGAGAGAAGAAATTCTTCGAGGAAGGGCGGCAATAGGTAAATATAAAACCTCTTGGGCGGGGAGGGAAAGGGGGCCAAGTTGTCCGAATCTTGCATCTCATGGTGGTGGCCTCAGAAGGAGGGATGGGGTGAGTGATGATGTGGATGGTAAGGAAATACATTAGAAAAGGTTCCTCAAGAGGAAAGTAAGTCCATGCTCTGATCCCATTGACTGAAATAAAAATATGCTAATAGTCACTTGGTAGCACAGAATTTGAGTATTGCTGAAAAAAGAGACAGGCTGTTGGAAGCTTTTCATCTTGCACTCACTAGGACAGACACAAGAATACCAAATTTCAAAGAGAGAAACAATTATTATTGCATGAGAAAAGGGTGCTGATTGGCTGGCAGGTCGACTCTGGTTAGCTGAGGCATTACCATGGTGAATGTACCAGGGAACTATAGTCCCCTATGCTTTTGTTTAATATTGCTCCCTCTGAAATTTGGCATTATTGCACCTGCCCTGATAAAAGTATGCTTGTGCATACAGTGTAAAAAAAAGAAGAGGAGGGAATACTGCAAAAATGTCGAAGAACGTGTGAAGAAATTCCTATTGTAGACTGGGTGGAGGAGATTGTGGAATAACCATGCTGAGAGAGGGAGGGAGAAGGCTGTCTTTATGAAGAAAGGAAGCCACAATCTTTGACTGATTTTGAGAGACAGTATTGCATGGGAGATACTACCAAACTAAACCGAGAAAGGATTCCCTTCCTTGCATTTAGTAATACACATGGTTCAACATTTTTAGGAGCCGGGCTGAATGTGTTGCTGGGTAGTGATCTCTGTGTATAACTCTGAGCCTGCTCTCTCCATACCCAGGATTCCATGCTTCACAGGGCCTGACTGAGGGTTGGCTGCCAACGCTTCTGCTGCTGAGAGACTACAAGATCCCATCTTTCTTTACAATGTACAGGTAAGTTCTCCAGCTTGTAGTTTTAACACTGAGCCCCCTTTTCATTGTAGAATAACAGAATGCTCACAACACCAATGGAGGCAATTCAGTCCACCATGTCCCTGCCATCTCTCTGTGAGAGCCACTTAGCTAGTCCTACTCCCTCGTCCTTTCTCCTGCATGTGTTTTCCCTTCAGCTGCTTGTCAAATTACCACTTGAAAGCCATGATCGAACCTAGCCCCACCACCCTTTCAGACAGTGCATTCCAGATTGTAGCCACTCGTGTCATTTTTGATTCTTTTGCCAATCACTCTAAATCTGTGCCCTCTGGTTCTCGGCCTTGCCACCGATGGGAATTACTTCAGCGCTGTGAAGGACAATTGTAAGGGTTGGTGATATGAGTTTGTAAAATTGGATCTTTCAATTGTTCCCATTCATTGTGGGGAAAATAGCTATTTATGCCATAGCATAGAGGTACCATCTGAGCACAGATATTTAGACACACTTATCAGTTGCCTTCAGCTTCCTCAGTGCAGAAACGTCAATGCCCCCTAAACCAATCCCTGCTTCCTCTGTTGTCATCCAACCCTAATTCTCTGTTATTCTAAAATGTATTTCATTGTTTTTTAAGAATAGATTTCCCACATTGGCTCCTGTTCCCCCTTTTCATCATATTCCAATCCTTGTGGAGACCAATAACGTAAAAGAACTGCACTTCCCAAACGACCCCAATGGAAAAACCAGGATTTCACTTTTAAAAGCTTTTACTGTAACAATCAAACTAAAACCAACATAAAGTAAACATGAACTAACAGGCAAATTGTCTTCCATAGGAACCATATATTACACTTTAAATAGCTGATACAGCAGAAATAAGTCTCACAGATTTCGTAGGCAGCAGTATGTGGCACCATGCGCAGTCTCAAAGTCTTTCACAATTCCATCTTCTTCTGGTAGAGTTTGACTACTCTTCGCCACACATGATCTGTTCATGAAGTAGCCTCCGGCAACCACTTTACTCCATCTGAGTTCCATGGAGACGATTGTCACCAACAAAGTGCACCTCTGTGGAACATCCTTCACTCAGTTCACAACAGCCCTGATGGCATAGCTTTCCTAGAGTCACTCAGTAATCCGACTACTCAATAACACCCTGGTACATGGTATTGTCAGCTCTGCAAAACTCACCCAGCTGCTCAACGTGTCTTGACTGCTCACACCGCTTTTCAGAGCCTCTATCTGGTTCTGACCACTGGCTAAAATCTGAACACCAATTGCCCCTGTGTTGTTCTGACTACAGACTGAAATTCAGTCTCCCAGCCTAGTTTATTCTTGCCAATTAGCTTCTGTTTCCCTAGCAACCTACCAGAGACTGATTTCTCAGAAGTCAGATGTCATAGCCAGGAAATCCAATTAACAAACCCCTCCCAGAAACATGGGCCTGGTTTCTGTTTCAGTTAGGGACAGTCTCAAAAAATACAGGCTTTGAAACTCAAGCCAATGCAGACAACAACTTGCAAATGACATATTTCTCAACATCAGATGAGTTCTATCATTTGTGAGAAGACCTTTCTTTGTTTGAATTGAAGTGTCTTCCTCTCTTGGTTTCATGTCAGCTGTGTTCCTCACCTTGGTCACTGGATCTGCCATATTTGCAGATTCCACCCTCCCCCATCATGAGGCAGATCTAAAATATGTTCCTTTTCTTCACAGTGTGCCAACGCAATTGGATTGGGGCAGAAAAAGGTGGTTATTTCTGTAATCTCCTCCAGCCCTACAAGCCTCCGAGATACCCGTGTTCCCCCAATTCTGCCCTTCTATGCATCGCTGGTTTTAATTGCTCCACAATCAGCTCTGGAATTCCATTCCTAAATCTTTCTATCTCTCCATCTCTTTCTCCTCCTTTAAGACGCTCCATACAAACCTGCTTGTTTGACCAAGCTTTTAATCATCTGCCCATATATCTTCTTAGGTGGCTCGATGTCATATTTTGTTTGATAATCACTCCTTCAGGGAGCGCCTTGGGATATGCTAAAGGCGCTATATAAATGCAATTTTTTATTGCTGTTGTTGAGTACTCACTGATCCTGAGTGGTGCATATATGTTGGTTGCCTTAATCGCTTTGTCAGAGATATGTCTGCACCTGATCCCTAGTCCTATGAGAAGATTATGCTGGCTGCTCAGTTTGAGGAATTTTTAAAAAAATTCATTCATGGGATGTGAGCGTCGCTGGCTGGGCCAGCATTTATTGCCCATCCCTAATTGCCTTGAAGAACTGAGTGGCTTACTAAGCCATTTCAGAGGGTACTTAAGAGTCAACCACATTGCTGTGGGTCTGGAGTCACATGTAGGCCAGACCCGGTAAGGGTGGCAGATTTCCTTCCCTAAAGGGAGAATATCACTTGCTTGCCACCACTATCCTGAATGTCATTTGTTTCCATTTTGTTTCTGCATTAAGCTGTTAACTTTTTCTATTTGCAGTGACCAGGAATTGAAGTATTCCCTTGAGATCCTTCAGGAGCTCGAAACCAGAATCATTGGTTATGGAACAAATCCTTTCGCCTCCCTGAAACTAGAACAGGTGCAGTCCGACCCCAACAAGCAGCTGATCCACAGCAACTCCAGCTATCTGATGTTCCTGGGAGTCATGGAGTCCATGGATGGAATGGACGCGGAGGACCTGGGACAAGAGACCTTCCTTCAAACATAATCGGAGTGACAATTGGCACATCTATAACACTGAAATTCTGTAGCTAGGGAAAATAGCCTGGTTTTGTCTGAAACTAATCCACATTGTGCAAGAAACCAACAGTTGCCATTTTATTTCAGGAATCACAGAATTATAGGGGGCCATTCAGCCCATCGTGCTTTGTTGGTGTTGTGGTATACCTTTAACTGGGTGTGGTTTTCTGTTTGTATAACCAGAGGGGAAATTATGCAATGTATCATGTGACTCAGTCTTAGTCATGGTTGGTTCTGAGGAAGCTGCCAACTCAGACATGCGTACTAGCTCTCCAGCTGTGTAATACCACTAGCAACTTCTCAAATCTTTAATAAATGAACCCATGCATTCTTGTGTTAGCCAATCCCTTACGTATAGTTGGTGCCTCAATGATTATCTGCTCAGCAAACACATGGAGAAGAAAAACACAACATTCGGCCCTTTGAAGGAGGTATCCAATTCATCCTACTTTCCTTGCTCTTTCCTCATTGCCATGCATTATTTTTCCTTCAAATATTTGTCCAGTTCTCCCTTGAAAGTTATTATTGAGTTTGTGCCCACCGCTCATTCAGGCAGTGCATTCCAAATCATAACAACTTGCTGTATTAGAAAAAAATGTTTCCTTATATTGTCCCTGGTCCTTTTGTCAATTACCTTAATTCTGTGGTCCTGGTTATTGACCCTTCTGCCACTGGAAACAGTTTCTCCTTATTTACCCTATCAAAACCCTGCATTACTTTAAACACCCCTGATTGGTGTACCAATTGCAGACCTATGAGTCAAGGCTGGTGTAATGTGGGGGAGCATGCTGTGCTCATTACATTGCAGTGATTATGCATAAAATTCAATGTTGAATCAGTTCTTCTCCAGATGTCCCTCACAAAAGCAAGAAAACATTGCTTTCTGCTTGGGCACACTTTGGGGTGATGCCATTTCCTATTTCTGGGCTTACTAACCAAGCTAAGATCAAAAATATTCTGTTTGGACAACCATTTACCTTCGGGAGTGAACAAGATCTAGTAATGTGCTACCAGAGACAGGATTAATTAATGACCTTATAGTAAACATGCCCCTAGGTAGCAATGATCTTAACCTGATTGAATTTTGCACTCACTTTGAGGGAGAGATGAGTGGGTCTAAAACTAGTGTTTTAAACTTAAATAAGGGCAATTATGAGGATATGAAGACAGAGCTGGCTAAAGTGAACTGGGGAATTAGGTTAAGTGATAGGCCAATAGAGATGCAGTGGGAGACACATAAGGAAATATTTCATAACATTCAGCAAATATTCCAGTGAGAAAAAAAGACTCTGGACACTTAAAAAAGGAAATTAAAGATAGTATCAAATTGAAAGAAAAAGCATATAATTCAGTGAAGATCAGTGGCAGGCCAGAAGATTGGAAAGAATATAAAAAACAGCAAAGAATGACTAAATGAATAATAAGGAAGGAGATATAATAAGGAGGGAGAAAACTAGCTAGAAATATAAATACAGATAAGTAAGAGTTTCTGCAAGTATTTAAAAAGGAAAAGAGTAAGTAAAGTTGATCCTCTAGAGAGTGAGAATGGGGAATTAATAATGGAAAATAAGGAAATGGATGAATTGAACAGATGTTTTGCATCTGTCCTCACTGTAGAGGATACAAATAACATCCCAGAAATAATTGTGCATCAAGAGGTGAAAGAGAGGGAGGAACTTAAAACAATTACAATCACCAGGGAAAGGGTACGGTGAAGTTTATTAGAACTAAAAGCTGACAAGTCCCCAGGTCCTGACGGACTTCATCCTAGGGTCTTAATAGAAGTGGCTGCTGAGATTGTAGATGCATTGGTTTTAATTTTCTAAAATTCCCTAGATTCTTGAAAGGTCCTATCAGATTGGAAAAAGTAAATGTAACTCTTCTATTCAAGGAGGGAGACATAAAGCAAGAAACTACAAATTAGTTAACTTAGCATCTGTCATAGGGAAAATGCTGGAATCTATTATTAAGGAGGTTATAGCGAGTCACAATGCAATCAGGCAGAATCAACATGGTTTTGTGAAAGGGAAATTGTGTTTGACTTTTTTTAGAGTTCCTTGAGAAAGTAACAAACCGCATGAATAAAGGGGAACCTGTGGATGTGGTGTACTTAGATTTCCAGAAGGCATTTGACAAGGTGCCACATCAAAGGTTATTAGACAAAATAAGAGCTCATGGTGTAGGGGGTAACATATTAGCATGAATAGAGGATTGGTTAGGTAACAGGAAACAGAGTAGGCATAACTGGGTAATTTTTGGGTTTGCAAGATGCATTATGACACAGCCGATGGTAAATGCTGAGCTGTTCAACTCCCAGATGGAAACTTGAAACAACTGTCATAACATATTTTGCAATTTGTATGTTTCAAGATGGAGGCTTTAAATTCAGTAATAATAAGACACCGAGTCTCATGAGGTTTTTACGAAACTAAATTAAAAATTTATTAATACAAGAAAGATTGTAAGCACATACATATGTCTATAAAATTACTACTATAATAATATACAAAAATCCTCTAATTAATCTGACTCCTTAGTTAAAGCAACAGTAAAACACATAGATTTAAACAAACTCCTGGCAAAGCACACCCTGGATAGACGAATTCAAAATTAGTTTCTTTCAGCGCTGGGTCCTTGCAGACAGCGGCTTATGGCTTACAGGCTGCAGCCTTTACATCTTAGAATCCTTCCTCCTTTACCAACAGCCTTCTCTTCCTTTATACATATTTTCCTCTTTGAATGCAAATTCTCATTGTATCACTCGGTCTTTTGAGCTTCACCTCTTTTAACAATAAAACCCCTTTCATAGCGCCAATTTTATTAATAAGCTTTGGAAAAATTAAACACATTGTTTAGCTTCTTCTGGCTAGTTATGATAGTTCACCTATTCTTTTGAATGATTTATTTAAAAATGCAAATTTCCCCCTAGCCACTTCACCTTGTAACTTCCCTATGTTTACCTAATTACCATTTCAAACCTACTTCTCTTCTATACATCAAAGCCTCTAGACCAGCCGGCTTTAATCCAATTAACACACACATACACATACATAGACACAGACACTACTAAACTCTATTTTAAAATAATTTCCAATAACATTACAAACATTATATCTTCTTGACAGATGTAACGTGTGGAGTGCCACAGGGATCAGTGTTGAGGCCTCAACTATTTACAATCTATGTAAGTGACTTGGATGAAAGGACCAAACGCATGGTTGCTAAATTTGCTGATGCTCCAAAGCTAGGTAGGAGAAAAAGTTTTAAACAGGACATAAGGGGCCTGAAAAGGTTAAGTGAGTGGGCAAAAATTTGGCAGATGGAATATGATGTGGGGAAATGTGAACTTGTCCACTTTGACTTCAAGAATAGAAAAGCAACACATTATCTAAATGGAGAGAGTTTGCAGAACTTGGAGGTACAGGTGGAACTGGGGGTGGAATCATCCCAGAGGGAGAATCTTAACTTCCATGTGTGCCCTGGGTCTAGTGGGTGGTGTCTCTGTGAAAGAAAGGGATTTATGCTGAGTGTATGAACTTCCTCAGCTTCTGAAGGCTGAATTTCCACTGCTTCTAAGTAAAAGGTTAAAGATTATTGCATGAAAGACAGTGAATCATTCAAATGATGAGCAACAGCTGGTTTTTCAGAAGAAGCCAACATCGCCACTCAACAAGGATTTACATTGACTGTGAAGAAGAGAGAGAGAATCAACAATCTGTTGCCCCTTGTAGCCAAGAGGAGCAAAATCCTGCCTTTGAATGGAAGGCCACCTGTACCTTATAACTTGATGTCTGATGGATAAAGGGTCATCCCCTGAAGCCAGTCGAGGTCATCTGCTAAGATGTTAACAGAAGCTCCAGTATCAATTTTAAAAGTAGTATCGAGGCCTTGAGAATGATAGAAAGTTCCAGCACAGAAAGAGGCCATTCAGCCCGTTGTGTCTGCACTGGAAGTGGAACTTGTATCGGACTGACCAGAAGATAGTCTGGATTAAGACTATCCCCTTCCCCTGGAAACTCTGTAATTTAGTCTTTTTCTTGACTTTCCATTTCTTGGAAGGAATGTGTTTCATAAACACTTTCTGGTCTTCGACTTGGATTAAAATTGTTGGATTTGCAGAAATGCTTGAAGTGTCCAGTTTTGCCACACTGGAAGCTTTCCGTGCCCCTGCTGGGCAGTCTTGGTGTCTATGCTGTGTTTTCATGCCACAATGCAAACGTCTCAAAATGCCTGCCGGTGTTGTAGTGTGGCCTTGACGCCTATTTGTAATAGTGTTGATCTGCAGACAACTTTCTAAGTTCAAAAATTAGGTTAGTTTATAATACAGCCAGCAGCAACTTCACGTGCGCTTTCAACTCCATCTCTATCTCTACATTGACTGAGGAGGTAGCCCGTGCCACCAACACATTGGTTTACACAGATCATGTGATCTTACATCACTGGACTGTTCTTAAAGGTACAATCCAACATTTAACAAAACCATAATTACTACGCTCCTCCCCCTTTAATTTTGTTGTACACATTGTCTTTACAAGTATATTTATGTCCAGACATTATAATATTTACACAGGTCATGAAATTTACAAGTTCAGTCTTTCAGGTGGTTTCCTGGTACATGTGGAATGTGTCAGCTCCACAGCTTCAGATTCTTTTTCAGGAACCACATTCTCTGGAACTGCATGAGCATCAGGTACCTCGGTGGGCACTTGCAGTTCAGTGTCCTCCACTCTGATAGAGACATCAGACATGTCAGTCCTTGGTTGAGCAACTTCAACAGGAAACACTGGTTCAGTAATGGTTACAGGTGGAACCACTTCTTGTCGTGGTATCTCTCTTTTTCTTAAATGGTCCACATGCTAAGGCGTTATCCGGCCTTCCACTTCCATGTGATATGATAATGGTCTGGCCACTGAACTTACTTTATCTGCTAACCACTTCACTCCTCCACCGAAATTCTTTACATACACTGCTTCTCCAGTAGTAAATTGTCTCTCAGGGCTATGCAAGTCACGCGCAGCTTTTTGGTTTCCTTGACTCTTCTCCACCTTCCCCTCCAAATTTGGAAATATTAGGCTCAGTCTTGACCTAAAGTGGCGTCTCATTCAAAATTCTGCAGGTGTTGCTCCTGTCGTCGTGTTGGGGGTGGGGTCGTACTGCAGTGAAAAAAAAGTGTCAAGATCGGTCTCCAACAAATCACCTGTTAACTTCTTCATATTTGTCTAAAGCATCGAGAATTCTTTCCAGATAAGGCCTTGGTTCCCTCTTTGATTTTATCTTCAGCATCATTATCCTGCAAACCGTTGTGAGGAACTGGAATAATATCAAAGTAGGCACAGTTCGATAATTTGTTTATTGCCCCCTTCAAGTGTTTATAGTGCTACCAGCCACCATTTTATTGTCTTTTCGAAAGCCTCGAATTATCGCCTAATTAAATGCTCTAAATACGGCCTGTCTTGCACACTGGGCCGCTTGATCCAAAGTAAGGTTGTTTGTGGCCTGCGGAAAATTGGAGAGTTTCTCATCCCAGACACTCACGACTATGCGATCATGGATGAGCTCGTCCTTCAGCGCCCCCTATCCGCAAGAATCAGCTAGGCAACGTAGGTCGTTAGGAATAATTCCCCAGGCCGTTGCGAGCTCTGTTTAAAACGCGCTCATTCAATAACTACATTTTGCTTCAGGCTAAAATGGGTGTCGACGGCTTTAATAATGGAGTCAAAATCCACGGTGGACACCTGCACACGCTGCCTTAGGCATACCCTGGTATTTGCTTAACACTGCTTTATCTGCATCATATATTAGCATATCCCATCTGTTAACCCTTTATACTACAGTAAGTGCATGAGGGAAGAACAAAAGGAATAAGAGCAGGAGTGGACTAAATGGCCCTTCCAGCCTACACTGGCATTCAACAAGATCATGTCTGATATTACTCTCGACTTATGCTGATGGGTTGAGACCAAGAGGGATGGGAGGAAGCTTGTGTGGACCACAGTGACAGCATGGACCATTTGGGCCAAATGGCCTGTTTCTGTGCTGTAAATTCTATGTAACTTTTACTGGGATGCGACAATTCATGGGATGTGGGCGTCGCTGGCTAGGCCAGCATTTATTGCCCATTCCTAATTGCCCTCAAGAAGGTGGTGGTGAGCCGCCTGCTTGAACCGATGCAGCCCATGTGGTGTGGGTACACCCACAGTGCTGTTCGGAAGGGAGTTCCAGGATTTTGACCCAGCGACAGTGAAGGAACGGCAATATAGTTCCAAGTCAGGATGGTGAGTGGCTTGGAGGGGAATTTCCAAGTGGTGGTGTTCCCATGTGTCTGCTGCCCTTGTCCTTCTGCACACTGGCACTCATTCAGTCCTCTTGTATTATATGCACTTAAAAAGGGTTCGGAGATATTCTGCAGAAGACATCTTGTGTAGAACATCCCCTAGAATGACATTATGAAGTTCTGTCAGTGAAACCAGACATGGATGAGAATTGGTTCCTCGTGTTTGATATTAGTTGGATAATGTGCCAGTTTAGAGGTTTACCCTGTTTATCCACGTTATCTGTTTTGGAATGATGTTACTTATGTCACCAAGAATCAAGTATATATTCAGTTTGACTTTGGAGTGTGAATTCTTGTTAGTAGCATTATGAGAAACACTCAAATATACACCTAATCCTTCATTTTGCTGAATAGTTATGAGCTGGGCATCATAGAATGACCACTTTGTCTTTAATCATGTGTCTTGCGGAACCTGCCTGTTATCTCACTGGTTACTGGGCAAGATGGCAGTAAGCGGATGGGGCAGTAAGTTGACTGTTTTCAATAAAATGTTACTCAGTTACTGGGTGTTAATTATTTTTTTCCATTCATACTAAAACAGACAGCCATCCTTTCACATATGAATTACAGGGTTTGATAAGATTCCTGCTTAATATACCCTGAATGACTCCAACAAGGACAGATCAGACTGGACGGCGTTTATGGTCTGTTCCTGTAGCGTAACATGTCTATTCAGGTTTTATGAACGCTAATAACTTATTAAAGAATTAAAGTATCTATACAGTGAAAAGAAACAAATATAAAACCGCGGCTTCCTGACTTAACCAGAGTCGTGTGTAGCGCGAAATGAGATGGTGTGAAATAAAAACAGAAAATGCAGGACATACTTATTAGATCTGGAAGCACCTGTGGAGAGAGAAACAGGGTTAACGTTTCAGGTCGATGACTTTTCGTCAAAATAATTCAGAATCAGAGATGGTTTCGTTCTTTAATCATGTCTCGGGAAAGTTGGTTCCTGCTTCGTCCATCTCCAATCTGCAATCATTTACCTCGCCTTTTACAATGGGCCGAACACCGATTGAGGGGTAGAGCGGGGGTGACCCTTCATTTTCAATGGAAATGCCAATCAGGGCAAACATAAAAATGGCTGCCCCCTTTCGCTATGCCCCCTTTTACAGGATCGCGCAAAGCTAAGATCTTCCCCCTATACTGTGGAGTTGGGAGGAGCAGGAGTGACTCCCCCTGACCACAGGAATTGCGATTAATCCCACTCCCAACCCCTGAACCACCAACCCCCATTCCTGACTTAGCTGGGAGCCAGTGTCTGTAGAGGGGTGACTAGAGCTGGCATGTCACGCCGAGTGGGTTATCAGGGAACCCAAGGACCACCGATCCATCAATCTTCAGACCCCCCTCGTGTGGGTTGCTCACTCAGCACTGAGTCTGCTTCAGTCTCATTCTAGGCCATTGATTTTCAGGTGACAATGACATCAGAAAAGGGGGCTGGAACCACTTGTGCCACTCTGCTTCCCTAAAAAAACAATCCCAAAGTGCCTTGCAATACTTGGCCTTTCCCACAAACCACCAAGTCCTGGGTGACCTCATTTAAATATTTGGTAGGGAGGGTCAGTAGTCCCTCAGCTCTGAGCGTCCTGCTTTTCCATTTGTAAGACACAGAATGATGCAGACTGAGTTTTACAGGGCAGAGCTGGACATAGGAACTAAGGAGTGTGGGAGGCGGCGAGTGTGGACATGTTCTTGCTACAGACCCAGCAGTCTGTGCCTCCTGATGCCTCAAGATGGTATGATTCTGGGAAGGTGTGGGCATCCTCTTTGATGCCTGTGTTCCATGCCTTGTTTCTTTGTTTGGCTGCCTGTGCCAATCTCTCTTACAATAGGTGTTCTCAAAAAGTGGCGTGAAAACATTCATGTGAACATACGAATTAGGAGCAGGAGTAGGCCACTTGGCCCCTTCACCCTGCTCCGCCATTCATGGCTGATATGATTGTAACCTCAACTCCACATACTCACCTCCGATAACCATTCACCCCCTTGCTTATCAAGAATCTATCCAGCTCAGACTTAAAAATATTCAAAGACTCTGCTTCCACTGCTTTTTGAGGAAGAGAGTTCCAAAGACTCATGACCCTCTGAGTGAAAAAGTTTCTCTACATCTCTCTCCTTAATGGGGAAACCCTCATTTTTAAACGGTAGTCCCTAGTTCTATATTCTCCCACAAAGGGAAACATCCTTTCCACATCCACCCTGTCAAGGCCCCTCAGAATCTTCCACTTAATTACTAGGTTGATACCTGGAATGAGTGGGTTGTCGTATGAGGAAAGGTTGGTCAGACTGGGCTTGTTTCCACTGGAGTTTAGAAGAGTGAGGGGTGATTTGATTGAAGTATACAAGATCCTGAACGGCCTTGACAAGGTGGATGTGGAAAGGTTGTTCCCTCTTGTGGGTGAGTCCAGAACTAGGGGCCACTGTTTTAAAATTAGGGGTCGCCCTTTTAGGACAGAGATGAGGTGATTTTTTTTCTCTCAGAGGGTTGTGCGACTTTGGAACTCTCTGCCTCAGAAGGCGTTGGAGGCGGGGTTATTGAATATTTTGAGGCAGAGGTAGATTGATTCTTGTTAGGCAAGGGGATCAAAGGTTATCGGGGTTAGATGGGAATGTGGAATTCAAAACAAAACAGATCAGTCATGATCTTATTAAATGGTGGAGCAGGCTCGAGGGGCCGAATGGCCTTCTTCTGCTCCTGCTTCGTATTTCTATATGTTTCAATCAAGCCACCTCTCATTTTTCTAAACTCCAGCGGATACAAGCCTAGTCTGTCCAACCTTTCCTCATCAAACAACCTTTTGCCTTTCATCTCATATCATGAGCAGCATGAGCCAGTGCGGTGAGTGAACTGAGCCCTCAATGCCCCCAGCTTTCTTCTGTAATCTTCAGCTTTTTAAAGGCTGCACTCTAATTTCCATGCAGCCTAGCAACTTACACCCATATTTAGCCAGATTTACACCAATCACCACTTCAATAGATATGCAAATGAGCTGAACGTAGGAAATTATCGTGTAGATACCTTGTTGGACCAACAGTAACGCACTGTGGGGAAAATTCTCGCCCCATTGTACTCATTGCTTCTCATAATGTTACACAGTAACCAGCACCAACACTGACCGGATATTTTATATAAAAAGAAAAACAGAAAATACTGGCATCACTCAAGTCAAGGCAGCATCTGTGGAGAGGGAAACAGAGCTAATATTTCAGACGGCCTTCCATCGGAACATGATGGGACAAACAGAAATCCTGTCGGAATGAAGAGCAGAAGCCCTCAAGCAAGGCATTCCTGGGAGAGAGGCGACGGTGAATGAAACACTAATCCAAAAGCAAAAAAATTGCTGGCATCCAGTTTTTTTCATTTTATCTCACATTGTTAAGTAGAATTTTTACAAAACTGATTTTCCTTCACTTTGTTATTAATTACACTTTGGGCATAATAATCCATCGATTTGCATGGTGTAAATGATTGCAGATTGCAATGATAGTGAAAGGGAAGTGATTCTGCAGTTTCAATATGGAGAAACATGGCTCCCCCATGTGGGCTAGCAGAATATTGCAAATAATTTCACCCAGAGCTGTCCCCCTATTGATTTAGATTACTGAAAATGTCTTTTGTAAGTGTAAGGAAGTAAATCTTATACATTACATAAGTGTAAGGAAGTAAATCTTGTACATTACATAGCTCTACAAATAGTTCAAATCAAGTTCAGTTCACTTAATTGAATGAAATCGTCTTTAAGGTCAACTGGGAGGAATGGTGTTCAGAATGCTTGTGGGTCATTTAGACCTAGATCAGGGGCATATGCAGGCCAATCATAGCGTTTAAATCAAAGATCCATTATTTTGCATAGATCGTATGCCGCAGATACAAACAGATCTTGATGGTTTAGGAGTTACCCATCAATGAAACCTTTTCCAAGCCTCCCATCCCACAACATTCAAACAGCGAACGGGCCTGTGAGAAACGTGAGCACAATTGGATTTTGAGGGCTGAGCCAGAATGCGAGGCCCATGGCTGAAATGATAAACTGAGGCCCTGTCTGAGGTGGATGAAAAAGATCCCATGGCATTATTCTGAAGAAGAGCAGGGGAGTTATCCCTGGTGTCTTGGGCATCATTTACCACCCAATTTACAGCACTAAAACAGATTATCTGGCCACAATTACATTGCTATTTGTGGGACCTTGCTGTGAGCAAATTGGCTGCTGTGTTTACTACATTATACAAGTGATGACGTACACTTCACAAGCATTTCCATGGCAGAAAAGCACCTTGGAACATCCTGAGGTCACGAAAGGAGCTATATAAATGCAAGTTCTTTTTCCTCAAGATATGCTGAAGCATTATTAAATCGTTTTTTTTAAATTGCAGACAATACATATTTTGTTAATGAGTTGTTTCAGACTTCCACTTAAATGCACATTGTGGTTAAAAATATTGTTGCAGTTTGCTGATGATATTTAATGTTATTTTGCCTCGCTTATTTTTCTCCTGTTTTTAGATCCCTTCTAACAGCATAGCATACAGTAGAGGTGATGGCATAGTGGTATTGTCATTGGTCTAGTGCCCTGAGGACCTGGCAGGTGATGTAATTTGAATTCAACAAAAGTCTGGAATTTTCAATCTGATGATGACCATGAAACCAATGTTGATTATTGTAAAAAAACCCAATCTGGTTCACAAACATCCTTAAGGGACAATGAATTTTAAAAAAAGTGATGGGAATAGTTTCCATGCATTTTAAGTACCATATTAGTGAAATTAATCATATATTAATTTGCTATGACAGTGGCCATGAAGTTTTCATGTAAATATAAGCTTTGCTAATTGCTTTCTATTTAATTATTTTTTAATACTTCTCTTACCAATGAGTCTTGGGCTGCTGAATAAAAATGCGCTAATTATTTTACTTAAAACACTAGCCTCCGATTTTAGCAGAATTTTCACCATGTCTAGGAGTAATTTGCTTTTTTTTAAAAAAAATGAGTAATGTTATTTGTGCGCTCTCTCTCTCTCTCTCTCTCAATTGGGAGTCTATAGCTCATTGTGTTTAGCCATAGAATTGTTAGCTGCCCTTGGAAGTGATGAATGGTTAGCCCATTTCATGCAAATTCCTTCTCCCCCAGAAATACCATTTGAAGACAAAAGGATAGTTTAAAAAAAACCTGGTTGCTCAAAACCAGTTTCTCCTGATTGCTATCCGGTTACCAGAGCTGGAAAATGTTGACAGAATGAGGAAAGGTCAGGTTCAGCTACGATGCCCTCCAGAGTGGAACAGCTCACCAGTCCACTGCCTGGACTTCTGCACCAAGAATGGTCACTTGGGTGAGAACCGGGGGTGCATGATCCAATCGGCAGCTTCAATAGGAGCAGAGCGTGGGAGAGTAGCGGAAGCGAGATGCTCTCTTATTTGGGTAGGACAAACTTTTGTCGGGTTTCGAGGTTCAAGAAAGAATAAACACCGCTTAACTACAGACAGAATTTTATTTTGATCATAAAATGAACATATAAAATCTATTTTTTTTTTAATTTTCCCCCCCATAAAATGTAAGAGAAAGCTTAAATTTTGATAAATATGGAGTGTAAGTAAAAGATTACCGCATGTGCAAACAGGGATTTAACCACAGATTTTTTTTTTGATAAACGAGAGAGGGTTAAAACAAAGCTTAATTCTAGGCAAGGTGGAGAAGCTTTCGTTTAGGACAATACAGAAGGTGCTGATTCACAGCCAAAAAAGTCTGAATTTAACATGACAGTCCTTACGCGCACTGCCCACTTTCTAGAGGTTAAAAGTTGGTTCCCAACCCCTTGGGCAGTGCCTGAAAAGGAAAAGCAGATTTATTATAAACGTTACCTTAACATTAATTGGCAAGTAGTACATTTGATAAACAACAGAGTACCCTGTTGGGCTTGTTAGAACCAACAGTATATTATTAAAAAAAAAAGACACATTTCAAATGACATTTGTTGACACTTAGGGCAGAAACTCCACCGTAAAACTTAAAAAAAGCTTTAATTAAAATAAACATTAAAAAAAAGATACAAGTGAATTTTCAATTAGGTCACTGACCACATTCTCGTAACGGCCCTGAATTTAGGCCTGTCTCATTAAAGGAAGAGTGACCCCCGGCGCTGTAACTTGGTAAATTAAAAAACTAACAACTTCAAATGGGACAAACAGGATATTTCAATTGTTCAAAAGGCAGTAACATCTCCAAATTTTCTTCCATTTTGTTTCCCATTTCACTTGTTTGTGATGTTAAAAGACAAAGCAGTATGGGGTTTTTCTTTGCGTTTTATTTATGTCACTTTATAAGGTGCATTTATCCATGTTTGAGTTCACAATTTAAGGCTGCGGGGCCCAGTGAGAACAAATGAGGGTAATGTTGCTGGACCTTGCCCAGCTTCAATCAGACATTCTGCAATGCAGCAAAGGTCCTGTAGATGTCAGTGTTGCAGGTCCGAAGCACTAACTAAAACCAGAATATACCTGCAGTTCACAGCTGGTGAAGGGCTTGAGGCTGTTCATGAATACAGCTACAGGTTTCCATCTCAGTCAAACAGGAACAGCTCCAGACTGCACAATACTCATCATTCAGTGGTACTCAGGCTTATGTGCTTAACAGAGCAACACATGGCAAGATGCTCTGGAAAGCTATCCCACCTTACAATGTGTTGATTGGATGCTACAGTATGCTAATAGGCACAACCTATCCAAGGACGTTGCTTTAGACCATCTAAAAAATTGTAATTAGTTCTGTGTAGGCATATCGCAGTGCTCTTCAATATGTTGTTTCGCTTTTTTTGGAGGGGAGGTCAGTAGATCAAATGTGATCCACTGAATAGGATGGCTCAGGGGAAGGAAATCCATCAGGAAAGAGAGGTTGTTTAAACAGACGGGTAAATCTCTGGAGAGAATTTTGTCTTGTCAAAGTGGGACATGCTTTTGTGTGAATTAATAACTAATTAAGCTTTCAAAGCTTTGGTCTTTCCTTTTGCTGAATTCAACATATTTTCATCTTGTTCCGTTTATCCGCATTCTCCTTTATCTCCCCCACCTACAATACTTCTGGCTCATAAAGATGGTTCCCGTCAGAACAAAATAAAACATCAATTATTTTAAAAAAGCACACACAAGGAGAACAAGAATATAACAAAATATAATGGTGGGTGGGGATGAGGTCATGATCCCTGACCTCACAGTTCATCCATTCAGTGGACGCCGCTTTGCAAGGCGCTCATTAAAGTTGGACATCCTCGCTATCTGATCTGACAGTTATGGGTCATAGGTTTTAGAATTAACCAGCATCTCTTGTAAACTATAACTAACAATCCACAGAGATGATATAATCTGCCTGTGTTAAAAGTGGTGGGGGCTGCTTCCCAAAGGCCGATGACAGATGTAGAAATAATTTTCTTTAAATGCAATCACTAAATTGAACTTGGCAATATTCCCATTTTAACCTTTACTGCATTAAGTTGACCCGTCTGTTAATTGACGCAGCAGTGGAGATGAAGCTCAAGTCAGTTATTACTCCGACTGTGGCATTTTAGAATGGTTTTTCTGTGGGAGTTTATCACCTTGAGAATACAAAAACACCTGCTGAAATGCAGGTGTAGGAAATCAATGAGCTAAAAATGTTTAAAGTGTAATTCTTATGTGTCAAAAGCCTCTCAGGCTGAAGTCTTTGCTGTTACAATTCACTAAATTGGATGGATTAAACTTTCCGAATGGATTGCTGAAATTGCACCTGTCTCTGAATCCCCACTCTTTTAAGACTGATGCATTTTTATCAAAAGATAAATCTGGAGACCTGCCACATCCAGCAGATGAATTGGAACAAACCTTTCCAAGAAGGGTCATTAAAATCCCGATCCGTCTGCTACCAGATAGACATTACGGCCAGGGGGTTCCGACTGCTCCCCAAACATTCCAATACTTTATGCTTTTCTTTATTCTTTCATGGGATGTTGGCATCACTGGGTATGGCCAGCATTTGTTGCCCATCCCCGATTGCCCTCGAGTTGGCCCCTGTGAGTCAGTCCATGGGGGCTCCAGTCCTCAGGAGATTTCACTATAATCAGGTAGCCTTTTGTGTCTAATAGGAGTCCCTTCCCATTGAGTTAGACATGTTGAGGATCAGAACATGGGAGTTGTTTCCCTTTTCAGGGACTTTCAAGTCGGAGTGCCCAAATGCCGTGCAATCCATTGCGGATATGGCTTAAACAAATATCTTTCCATAATACGCTTGGCACCGATAGGTTCGTGAATGGGTTATGGACTTTTGCCTTTGTGCTTCACTTTAAGGACAAATTATGCACCTTTTCACTGGGTGAGTCGGTGCAAATGGCTCAGGCAAGCTCGCAGGGTTACTGCAAGTCACCTGTAACAATTACCCATTAGTAAACACCCGTTCTGTGAGATTGATTGTGTGACGGAGTAGTAGCCAAGCAGTTCCAACTCCCCGATCAAAGCCGCCATTGAAAGGTTTCCCTGCTTCTTAAAATATGGAATAACGAGTTCAATTCTCTTCTTAAACCGATCATCAGGCTTGGAATTTTTTTACAGGGGTGGGAAGAGAGAACACCAGAGGGAGGGAGGGGATGGGGAAGAGAGAGCGAGAGACGTCAATGGGTCAAAGCTGGCACTTTACAATGACACACAAGAGCACGGATTTTTTTCTTTAGGCGATAAGCCAGAAATTTTGAGGTGAGGCCTCTTCTAGCTTTGCGAGGTCCAGCGTTGTATAAATGACACTGGCCTAACAATACTGCACCCACCAAGAGCTACAGAAATCCATTGTGCAATACTGCAGCTGAACAAAGAACATAGGAACAAACATATAAACTGGTCCTCTTCTAGTCACACCAGCTTTATGTTTTAAGCTCACCCTCGCTATTGACAGAGTGGAAGGCAGGGACACCAAGATGATATGCAACCACATATCTGAATTACAATACTCTTTCTTTAACCACCACCCACCCCCCCACCCCACCCCACCCCAACCCCCATTAAAAGATCTACATAGAAATTCTCATTCCCCACAGCCTTCCTTTAATACAGAAAACACTTTTTGTCTCCAGTTCTATCTGAAATACGAAAACTGTACAATGCAGAGGAGATGGGGAAAGCAAAGTTTATTCTCGGTTGGTGGGGCTGGGTCTCAGAGATTGTTCTCCAGGTCTTCTTTCGTGGCTACATAGTTCTCTTTCGGCAAACCCTTGACAATGCCATTGCTTTCATTTAATCGCCGCACTCTGTAGGTCTCGTAATGGATCTTGTGTGTGACGTCTTTTAGATCCTGGAGGTGAGACCTTATTAGGGCACAAGCAAAAAAAAATAACAAAATTAGTCGGTGACTAAAAAACAATAGGAGACTCCCTAAGTCATTTTTGAAATGGGTGACTTGTTCTCCATCTTCCATCCTAAAGCAATCCAGGTTTTGCAGCAAACTGATACCCAAAGCACATTAATATTGCAGTCATACCTCCCTGGCTGTTATTCAGCTTCAATGAAGTCATTAAAAATTGAAGGTTAGGCTGAGTAAGGCAACTGCTGAGAACCTGCTGACTTTTGTGCCACAGCTTATAACAAACTACTCCCCTATCCTTTGAGAACATTTTGATCCACAAGTTATACTTAAATCCACATAAGCAGCTTTACAGGCGATGGCGAGAGACGGTTGTCATTTGTGCGAAAGCAAATGGTGAGTTGCCGACGTAGTGTGCGCCTTAACTTGGCAATCGGTTTGACTCGGAGGAGATTGCCGAGGTAAGGAGGGGTGGGGCCATGGGCGAATTTGAAAACAGGCTTAAGAATTTTTTTTGTTAAATCGAGGAGTATTATTTTACAGTTATACTATCAAGGAATGGGAAAACTCTGCCAATTAAAAGTCCATTGAGAGCCCGATTCTCAGAATGTGACTTTCTCCTCTGTAGCCCCAGTGGAAAAAAACACACGTCCTGATTTTGTTAGAACATCAAAGCAATGCACCATTGGTGAATATAGTGAATAAGGTGGGTCTGGTCTGGCCTGGTTAGGAAGCCACTTGACTCCAGCTCAGATTGTTATCAAAGTCCAGTGAATGTAGTGCTCTGTTTTATTAGTTATCGTTGACGGACAAGATGTTCTGACAGCCAAGGGCTAATTGCTTGGTCAATCTAGGATCAACCCCTATCTCACTCGACCCTGATCATCTTCATTGGGAAAAGCAAGCCTTGGCTCCCTCATTCCCCTCAAAACATTTGGTCTATAGATCGTTTTTAACCAAAAAAATCACATAAAAGAGTAGAAATATCTATTTTTTTCACATGTAACATCTTCAAAATGATTCTATTTTATACAGCGCTTCAACATTTTTCGGAGCAATTTGGATAGGATTATAGCGGGTGAACTGTAAACGTTAATGCTCTTACATGTGCTTTGAAGAATCTAATGGAGCAGTGGATTTTTAAAGGATTTTGATGAAGGGCTTTTAGAAAAGGAGAACACAATTGTAGATTATCCTTCAGAAGTAGCAAAGAGATCAAATAGAATTCTCTTTGCTGCACTGTGGTTAAATCCCATTGGAGAAACCTTCCCTCTTAGGCCCTGTTAAGCTGAACATCCCAGGGGAGTGACTGGATTGTCATGGTTAAAGTCTGACTTTTTACCGTACTGAAATGTGAATAAATCTACAAGGAGGGACAGAGCAATTCAACAGAAAGATTAACTGAACCAAATAAAACACCCCTAAAAACCGAAATTCTGCTTTGCCTTTCACATTCAGCATTTTAACTGAAGATTTTATGTTTGTGTGTTTATCTGCACTGTGCACCATTATTAAGCCTCTGGATTGAGTTTTGGAAATTGCACATTAAACTTCTCCTTTCGTTCCCAATGGGAAACCTACCCCGCACTGCACCCCCCAACCCCACACCTTCACCACCTCCCCACCGCACCTCCACCCCCCCACAACCCCCAACTATCACTTGACACGTCCTCCAGTTGAGACTGATGAACATAACTCGCTGTGAGCAGTGGATACAACTTCAAGATGAAAATTTGCAGCAAGTTCCAAATGGCTAGGAAATTTGGGTGGTGCGTAAAAGGAGCGGCTGATCTGCTTTTGCCCATTGGGCACTACCACCCAAGACTGATTTATACCCAGCTAAGTTATGTTCATCTTCTGAGTTGAGCAGGGTTATACCGTCCAGGGTATGTTGTGAGGAAGGTTGTGCTGCCTCCCTCACAGTGCAACACTGTCTGATGCCATAAATTATATGCTGGAATATCAGACCAGTTATGCCATAAAGAGATCCCCTGGATTATGTACGGTGTGTGTGGCAGGGTAAGGCGATTCAAGTTGAGAACATAAGAACATAACGTAAGACATAGGAGCAGGAGTAGGCCATTCGGCCCCTCAAGCCTGCCCTACCATTCAATAAGATCATGGCTGATCTGCCCAAGGCCTCAACTCCTCTTTCATGCCAGCTCCTCATAGCCCTCAACTCCTCGATATTTCAAAATTCTATCTACCTCCTCTTTAAAGACTTTCAGTGATTCTAAATAAAGTTTCCACCACCCTTTTTTATTGACTTCTAGCTTGTGTGTGTCTTAGGAAATTCCTTGCTGTTCCGTGACAAAGTGATATATGAGTTATTAGTGGGAGACATGATATAGGGGAAGCAACTGCTGACGAATCACACTAGTACCTATTTCCAAGTCCCACATTTACACATCTTGTAGCCTCTGTGCAAGTTTGAGTTTAGAAATCAGTTTCCTAATCTAATGATCACTTGCAGCATTCTCACAATTCATTGCCCGTGGTATCATTTTACCTTTGGTAAGCCCAATGTTTACATGTAGCAGGTCCATGCTTTCATTCCAGTTTATTAGCTATTCTATTCACTTGAGTTTCTAGCTAAAAATAGGAGTAAATCAATTTTTAACTCAAACCGACAGGGTCATACTGGTTCTCATGCAAGAGCTGGTAACTCAATACACAAAACACTGGAAGATGTGTCTTGTGTCTGAGCACTTCATGGTCTCTTGTGAATTTTCATGAGAATTTATTCTCTGCTTAACTTAATTTACAGCAGGTGACCTAATATTCCTTTACTGCTCCGTTGTGAAGAGTAGTTCTGGTTGCCATATTATACATGGGATATAGAGGCACTGACAGGTTGCAAAAAAGATTCACAAAGATGATACAGGGCTGTAAGGTTTTACCAATCAGGAAAGGATAAACAGATTAGGTATCTTTTCTCTTGAAAAAGAGAAGACTGAAGTGTGACCTAATGGAGGAGATTTAACATTCTGAAAAGTTTTGATAAAATGGAGATGATGCCATCAATATAAGATAATCATAAGGTAATCAAATTAGGAGCTCCGAAGAAACGTTTCTACCCAGAGAATGGTGAGAATGTGGAACCTGTTACCACAGAGTAGGGATGAACTTAAGGGGAAATTAAATAGGTTCATGAGGGAGAAGGAAATTGAGGGTTATGCTGATAGAGTTAGATGAGGAATGATTGGAAGAAGCTCAAGTGGAGCAATGAATACCAGAATGGACTGGTTGGGCTGAATGGTCTGATACTGTGCCGTATATTGTGTGTACTCCTATGTAATTTATACCAGTAGTTTTACATCCAAACAGGGAAACCATTAGTGAGGATGCTCTTCAAGAAAATTATGTTGATGGTGAAGAATGTTGAAACGTTCATTTGCAGGTAATTATTAAACGTGCTCCTTTCTTAGTACATGGTGAATCCTGTACAACAATTACCGGCATTAAATAGCCTCCTGTTTCAAACAGTATTGAAGTCAGAAATTATTTTGTAAGTAGTTTCCTATTCTCTGCCATTTATCCTTCTTAGGTCAGAGAATTAGCCCAGTTTGCAGAGACTGTACCCAGATAGCTGAACAGTTTTACATCAGTTCAAGAGGGAATCACTCTGATAACTTGAGGGAAGCTCATGGATTCTCAACCCAAGTTGGGAATGCATTAATGTGGCTATGGGACCACTGACTCAGATGATAAGCCATAAACAATCAGCCACCTCCCCTGGGCAAACATCTCCAGCCAGTCTGGAGAGCGATTACTGAACAAAGGTTTCAGAGATCTGAACTGACAGCTTCATCTTTTACATTAGACACATCCGAATGTGTTCCAACATCTGGCATCCTCGTCACGCCTACTCCCTGTCTTGGGGGACTCCTGAAAGGAGGATCTTTATAAAAAAGCGGGAACCACCTCAATTTCCAAAAAAAAAAGGCTCAGGGAATACTAACTCAACATTGGACTAATCAAGGTGCTCTGCAGTTGGGCGTGCAGTGAACTATACATGGACAGCAGGTAATAAGAATCTTAAATACAAATAAAATACAGGCAGTGAACGAGGTGAGTGTATCTGTAAATGCTCCTGTTGTCTCAAGGAATGACAGAGAGAGCACAAAGAAATGCTTTGTCTACAATGAAATGTGTACACCATCCTCTAACCTATTTTGAACAATTTGAACCTTCACCCTCAAGCCTTTACCATCTCAGACAATTAACCTTTACAAGAAATGGTGTCATCCTTTTATATTGGAGTTTGGCAGGATGATAACTGCTGAGTAATATTTGAAAGCGTTGGATGATTGGGAGTCAGTAGTTGGCTTCCAGGTTAATCCCCGGTGTGAGGCTCTCACGCGTTATTGAAAAGCATTCAAATCTCTACTCGATAATATTTCCCATACTTTAAGCTTTCAAAAGTGAATGGAGTATTTAACAGAAAGGTGTTTTGATCCTGCGCCTAGCTTGTGTCAGTTGCTACATGTCATTAGAAGTCATCACACCTCACAGCTTCACCTGTCTGCACAGCAAAATATGTGAGGGTTTGTTAAATATCTGCCAAATGTCAAATTTATTAAATGCAAACAAATCAAGTCCAAGTTGATGTAATCCAGTTTCCTCCCTTATAAGAGACCTTTGTGGAGTAGGTCAGTAAAAAAAAGAATCGTGAGAAAGACATTCCAGACAATGAAGAAACAAGATTTATGGAAAATGTCAGACAGTAATACAGACAGCACATTAAGAAATACGATTAAATAACAGTTATCGAGAGAGCAATGAGACAGTCAAAAAGAGCACCACAGATGGTTAGAATGGGAATGAAGGTCCCATGGAGTTACAGGAAGAGAAGTTTATCATTGAAGTAATGCTGTGGAAGATTAGCTATACTATGTAATACAGTGGGCATTACGGAGTAGAGCATCATAACATACACTCCAACTCACTGAGCAGATTGACTGTTTAATATTATAGTTAATTGGAGTTAGAAATTGACACTGTGTAAATGTCTTCACACTACAAGAGTGAATAAGGTCAGAGTGGTTTTATTTGTACCTAACATTACATGACACAGCTTTCTATAACTGTGGAAACCATGCATCAGGAGTTGGCAGCATTGGCACAATGTAAAAGCAGTTTCAATCCAATGATTAATTGAATGAATGAATGATTCGAGTTCCCTCATACCATTAATTCATTTTACTATTAGGCTGAAAGGGTGCAGGATCGAAATAGAATTTTAAATCCGGAAGTTTAGAAGTCTGGAAATTTAGCAAAGTAATTTTAATTAGGCTTCCTATTTTGCTCTGAGATTAGTAGATGGTTGATATTCATGTAATACATGATGAAAGCAAACCATAACAGTTTAATTGACTGATGATTGAATATTTATGGATAACTACATGTTATATTCACCAACATTCCTTACCCTGACAGCATGAGAGAAGCTCCGTCCATTTCATACCCTCATCTTCCCACCCAAGGCCGTCTTAAGGCAGCCTTCAGTATCTTGCTCACATGGCCATCAGACACTGGGCATTTAGGATTCTTTATTTAAAGACAAAATATGCAAATACAGAGAAAATGATATGAAACAGCCAACAGGGACTTCATAATCTAATGTCCTTCAGGAAGGGGAATCTACTGGTCTACATGTGACTCCAGACCCACAGCAATGTGGCTGACTCTTAACTCCCTCTAAATTGGCCTAGCAAGGCACTCAGTTGTATTCAAGAAGGTGGCTCACCGCCACCTTCTCGAGGGCAATTAGGGATGGGCAACAAATGTCAGTGATGCCCACATCCCATTTAAGAATAAAGAAAATAAAAAGGGAAGATTATGTTGGACAAGCCTGATCAAGCAATTTGAGGAGGTGAAAGACATGATGGGCGGGGGAATTAGAGTGGACATATTGTACATAGACTTTCAGGAAGTCTTTGACAAGGTATCACATTGCAGACTACGGGAGAAGATTGAGGATACTGAATCGAGACATGGTAGAAAACTGGGCTTAAAAACAGGTCAGAAGCAACAGCGGTTAAGGGTAGTTTCTCAGTGTGGTTGGAAATGGACAGCTGAGACCTTTTCTGTTCAGTACACACATATATCAATGATTTGGATATGGGGCTGTAGGGAACAGTGTCCAAATGTGTTGATACCAAAATTAGAGGCGTAGTAAATAATTCTGAGGACTAAAGGGAGCTGTAAACTGATATGATGATGAAATGGGCAAAACAAAAATAGCAGGTGGAATTCAACATCAGTAAATGTGAGGTGGTTTATTTTGGTCGAAGAAAAGTAGTAATTATATATTTTGAATGGGGAATATCTAGACGACATGGTAGAGGAGAGGGATTTGGAGGGCCGGGACCATAAGATACTAAAAACAGCACTTCAAACAGATAAGGCCATAAAGAAAGCTGAAGGAATATTGGGTTTTACGGCAAGGGGCATATAGTCTAAAAGTTGAACTTTAATGGTGAAATCTATATAAAAATTAAAGGCCACAATTCCAGGCAACACAGTATAGTAAGGATATGGAGGTAATGGAGAAGGGTACAGCACAGATTCATTAGCAAGCTGCCTGTCTGAGTAAATAAAAAGATGAAAAGGCCTGAAAGATTGGGACCGCTTTCGTTAAAATGGATGAGATTATTTGGTGATTTGATAAGAGGTGCTTAACATGATGAAGGGATGGGACAAAGTAGACGGAAACAGAATGTTTCCCATGATTGAGGGGTGTAAGGACTAGCAGACATGGATTGAATGTTAGAGATTTGGGGCAATCTTTTCAGATGGAGGGTATGAAACTCAATATCAGAGTTTTGTCATTGAAGCAGAGATGATGTCAACATCTAAAGTGGTTGAAGAAAAGAAGGAAGAATTGAATATGGGAGCAGAACAAACAGATGAAATAAGGGCCACGGTTCACGTGCAGGATGAACATCACAGACTGTTTGGGACAGTCTTACTTCTGTGTTGAAATTCTACCTGATTCTGCGTAATGGAGTCTTCGGCTGCTACTATTGTTCAGCTTCCAGGGTGCCAGACCCCGTGAGATGGCTTTGGGCATTAACACGGCTAAATCTGCATCCGCCTATCCCGATAGCAGAACCAGAGACTCACAAAAAACCGAGCCTGCTCTGACAATACCCACACCGAACGTAACCCTGCAAACACCAAGACTTAGCACATGGACTCCAGTCTCTTGGAGTCAGACCTACAGCCATGCCAGTATAAGACAGGATAGTGCCAACAGCAATTGTTCATTAAAATTACTGCTGGACGAGGCAGATTCCAGTGCTAACACTTGAAAACAGTGGAATTAAAATGTGTTTTTAGTGTGTTTGTAACTGCTTTGTGATGCTCCTTTGTCATTGTGATAATATACCAATCAACTTAATTAATCCTCATTGGTATTTCTGAGTGTAATAGTAAAGAACTACGCTGCAAGATTGTTAGAGAATTAAGAGCCTTGGGTATGTTGCATCAGTCCGGCTGGTTTCTGCTTGACATTAATATCAGCTGGTTATGGACCAGGCATTTGTGGTATTTTTCTCCTCTTGACCACTGCGCATGTATAGACTATCTTACTGTACCTTACAGCCAGGATTTTTCGCTGAGTGGGTGGGCGCGCGTCCAACCTGCTCGAGCTTAATGATATTTCGGTCGGCTGGCGTGTGCGAGAGAGTTGGCAGCACGCCCACCGACAATTAAAAGGCCTATTATAAGCCATATAGGCCTTTAAGGCCATTAAAGTCAAAACTGAAAAAAAATTTTTGCTGCCCGCCCAACCTTACGGCTGTCGGGCAGGTGAAAAGGTTTTGCGAAACCTCAACCACAGGCAGGATGAGGTTTTGATCCGTAATTAAAAAATTTTATCCTCATTTCGAACATGTCCCTGCTCATGTAAGACCATAAGACCATAAGACATAGGAGCAGAAATTAGGCCATTCGGCCCATTGAGTCTGCTCCGCCATTCAATCATGGCTGATAAGTTTTTCAACCCCATTCTCCCGCCTTCTCCCCGTAACCTTTGATCCCCTTACCAATCCAGAACCTATCTATCTCGGTCTTAAATAGATTCAATGACCTGGTCTCCACCAGCCTTCTGTGGCAATGAATTCCATAGATTCACCACTCTCTGGCTAAAGAATTTTCTCCTCATCTCTGTTCTAAAAGGTCTTCCCTTTACTCTGAGGCTGTGCCCTCGGGTCCTAGTCTCTTCTACTAATGGAAACATCTTCCCCACATCCACTCTATCCAGGCCTTTCAGTATTCTGGAAGTTTCAATCAGATCCCCTTTCATCCTTCTAAACTCCATTGAGTATAGACTCAGAGTCCCCAAATGTTCCTCATATGTTAAGCCTTTCATTCTTGGGATGTCACATGAGGGGACATTTTTTTTTACACCTTAAAATTCTTTATTTTTTATTTTGGAAACTGTTTGTCTCCCTGATGCAGCTCAGTGCCACAGGGAGCTTTTCCAGCGCGCACCTGCCCACACGCACGAAGTTTGTGCCCACCCTTCTCCCCCATGCCCACACAGGTGGCACTGAGCGCTGCAGCACGCGATTCACGGCTGGGCGGGCCCTAATTCGTCCGCCAGTGGGCCCCGATGGCAGGGGTTGCCTGTTATTCCTGACTGCCCCTGCCCGCCCCTGCTAAGCCTGCCCAATGAGGGCAAAATTCTGCCCTGTGGGTGCATGTGTTTGGTGGTTTTAGATGTAAATTTTACTTTCATTGGCTGACTGGTAATTGACGTATTTATTGAGGCAGGTGATAAATGGCAAACCTCAGTTTACTGAGTTGCACAGGGTTTGCGTTTTGTGGCAGGAGATCAAACGAATTAAATTTATTTTTAATGAATTAGGGGTGCCTGATGTTAAATTATGGAAGATTTTGCACCATGCAACATCGAGCTTTCTGAAAAAAGATTCACGTTATTGTGACAAACACAATCAAAGTAATTAATGAGCAAAGGAAATCCCAAGACAAAATGTTGCAACATGAGAAAAAAGTACTTAAAATATCACTGACGGCATCCCAAAAACGCTCCTTTAAGGGAGATCAAGTCCACCTGTTTGAATTTTTACCAGGTGAAAAAACAAGTGAATAGGATTTTCCTTTATTAAAATCTGTGGAAAAAGAGAACAGGCCTTAATTACAACCATACAGGGGCATGCTGCTACATCTGCATCTATGCAAATTAACAGCTAAGCTAACAGTTTTGCCTTGAAGTTCCATATGCATCTGACAGCAATTAAAACAGAATTACAGACAGGCTGCTTCAAGGAGGATAAACAAACAGAACCAAAACAATTTGAAAAAACATTCTGTACTGCTGGAGAATTGTGACGCCCTAAGTTGTATTAACTGCTTCACAAATACGATCATCGAGGGGTAGGGAATGTAAGTCTTTCAGCTGCTGTAGATATCAGCACCCGTCTATGTACCTAAAAAATCTGTCCTTTACTGGCCGTAAGGTGTTTTTGGGATGTTTCTGAGGTCGTGAAAGGTGCAATATAAATTCAAGTCTTCCATTTTATATTATTTTAAGTCTAAATTTAGTATGCATCTTTAGTGTCACAACTTAAAGCATTGGATTCGTGTGAGGTAACAAAAAACCAAACCAACAAAAGCAGAGCTCACTGAGACGTTAAAGGAGAAAATATATCTTTCACAATCATTTAATTAACTGAGAAAAGGAAGGAAGGTTTTAGAAAAGAATGGGGGAGGTGGGGGAAGATAAACAATGGACAATGCAAGACCACCATGGGAGGTAGAGGCAAAAGAAATTATGACATGAATAAGTAGGAATAAAACATTTCTGACAGCGAAGAACAAAACAAGTTGCATTTTAGACAAACTGTAAAGTGGTCAGTAAATCTATAATACTTGTAAAAACTTGACCCTGAGAGCCTTCTTCTGTTCTCCTGCTGGAACTTGGCTGGGAGACTGGCAGAACGCCCAGGGTCATGGGGAAAATGATTGTTACCAGCCAGGGATGACACTTTCCTGCTGGATCTGCAGCAGGAGATCAGTAGAAGCTCTGAGCAATTTCAGTGCCCGACGTCTGCACTTCCAGTGTCAATCTTCCCTGTTACAACTTCCCGCGTCCACACAGACTCTGTTTGCTGAGTAAACAGGCTTTATTGTAAAATAGGCTCTTTGCTTTAAGCCCAGTTTTAAGTCCCAACCAACCTTCAACTCACTCACTTAACGCAGTGCAATTCAATGGCTGACACTGTGGCGCCAACATTCTTGGCATTTATATTAGGAACTAGTGCTGTAATTGTATCACCCCACCAGCATTGGTGCTATAGCTTTGCATCTCCCAGCACTTCAATCCGGGCAACAGAGAAACGCCTGCACTGAAACCAAGGGCTGAATTTTACATGGGAAGCAGTGCCGTTGCTTCCCCGCCAACATAAAAGTCAGGAGTGAGCCCTCCTCTGCTCATGCCCCACAGGTATTTTGTGGTCGTTGGCCTTTAATTCCCACCTTCCAAATGGCCAGCAGCTCTCTTGTCTCAGCAGCGCCACTGGGAGTGATGGTCACTGCTGAGATTGCAGACAGTCCCCAGAGAAGAAGAGCCATGGTGCCCGGACTTCCAGGTAAGTCCAGGGTCTTGCCAGGGCCCAGCTGGCAGTTCCTGGTAAGGGGCTGCAGGTGTACCAGGATCAACGGGGGAGGGGAAACATGGGCATGGGATTGGGGTGGTGGGGGGGGGGAGGAAATGAGGAGAGAGGTATACATTGGAGTGGGCCTCCGATGGGCACCGGCTGCCCGAACAGGAGGCGCCAACACCTGGCACGGCCATGTGCTGGCCAGGTGAAAACCTGGTGGCCTGGATACTTGGCGCCAGGGGTTGGTGCCACCCAAGAGCCTGAATTGACACACGGGTGAGTTGGCCACCGACACCTTCCCCACTCTGGGTAAAATACTGCAGGGGCAGGTTGGTGACAGGCATGGCACAGCTACCACACCGCCCAATTTATGGCCCCCCCCAACTGCCAAGCCATCCCCAGGCAGAGCCTAAAATTCCAGCCCAACTCTTGTCTGCTTCCCAAATTGCTGCAAGTTTTGTCAAAATATTTTGTAAGGAAACTTAACAATAGCAGAGCATGATTTAACATTAACAATGACACCTAGATGCTTGTGGTAACCTGATGTGCAATACACCTTTAAGAAGAATGGAAGATCACATGATCTTAGTATCCAATAGCACAGTAGCGCGGGCTCCCTCTGTAGTCAGTAGCAGGGGAGTATGGAGGTAGAGTTTGAAGTGTAAGCACATGTTTAGTTGCTGCTGAGTGTCTCTGTAAATTAACACAGAGTTTCTACCTGTGAAGTGTCTGCTACTCAACTCTATCATTAGTACCAACCCAGCCACCCCTTACTACAAGCGTGCAAACAGGATCCAGCGAACTGGTGACTGGGATGTAACAAATTGGCGGCGAGGATTAAATGAGTTAAACAGAAGTGAACAAGAGAAGCGAAATTGGCACTATACCTCACACAGCAATTGTAAGTGGAAGTTCCGTTCAAATTGTTGAAGTATCTCCCTCACAGCATGCCGCTATTCGGAAGAATTGATTCTTCCAATCCAGCAACGGTCGGTTGGTCCCACTACATTGAGCGTCTCTCGTTCTTTTTCCAAGCAAATGTGATTTCGGGGGAAGAGAAGAGGCGGGCGATCCTCTTAAGTACACGTGGGAATAAAACTTATGGTCTGATTCGAAGTTTGACGGCATTAGCGCCCCAGACTCAAGAAATTTTGATGAGTTAGTGGACCTGGTGAAGGGCCAATACCAACCAAGGCCCTCAGTAACGATGCCAAGGTTCAAGTTTTATTCAAGAATTAGAGCCCCAGGGGAGACGGTTGCAAGCTATGTGGCAAGCTTGAAACAATTAGTGGAGCATTGAGAGTTTGGTACATCCTTAAATGATATGCTTAGAGATCCCTTAGTGTGCAGTGTGAATGAGGACACCATTCAGAAGTGATTGTTATCCAAAACAAGTTTGGATTTTTAAGAAGGCGCTAGAGATTGCACTGGCAACGGAAAGGGCAGTTAGATTCGGAAGCCATACCGGGCGCACAAAATGGCGCTGTCCTCCACATCGGGCGGGAAGGCCCAGCCAAAAAGGGCGGGAAAATCCAACACTCTACGGAAACAGGAAAATGAGAAAAAATGACTCAGCTGTGAAAATGAGGAGTAATATTAATAGAGGAGGTGGAAACAAATAATCCTTTAACAATTGGGAATTTGGAAAAAAGAATGTTTTTATTGTCATAAAAACGGACACAATGAGAGAGTGTAGGGAAAGAGTCAAACTGAGTTTTAAACAAAAGGGAAAAAACATTGAGATCTACAATGAAGCAACAGATTCAGATATTTATTCGTTCTATAACTTGAAGGCTGGAGGAACACTGAAAGTGAACGGTAGACCTGTTCGAATGGAAGTGGACACAGGAGCTTCCACTACAGTAATTGGGGAGCATATCTTCAAATAGCTGTGCAATGGCGAACATCAATTAAATTTGAAAGATACAACTGCCCAATTAAAGACATACATGGGTGAAGACATCCAAGTCAAAGGCATAAGCAATGTAACTGTACATTATGGTTGCCAATCGGTAAAGCTACCAGTGTTGGTATTGAGAGGCAGAGGACCAAGCCTCCTAGGGCGAAACTGGCTAAGGGAAATCAACCTTGAGGGACCACTGAGATTCGAAAAGGAAGCAGGAAGCGTCTCTGCTTTGGAAAAGGAGTGTGTAAAGACTCAACAACCTGAAGAACTGCAGGTTGTCTTGAGCCAAAACATAGAAGAACAGCAGAAGGAACTCGAAGAGATCCTGCTTAAGGGCAACAGTTCGAGACAAGGTGAGCAACCTCCAAAAGGAAAAAGAAAACCTGCTGAAAGACCATCGCACACTACAAGATTCTCTCAGGTCAGAGTTTGTACCTCTGGAAAAATACGAAAAGAAACGGAAAGAATTCAGCACCTCTCTGACCAAACTGAAGGATGAGTTGGCAGGGAAGACACAACAATGTTTAATTTTCCAGGAGGGAGCAAACAAATACAAAGAAGAGATGGAAGAGCTGAAGAATCAGCTTCGTGAAGCCAAAGAGGCTTTGGAAGCAAAAGCCACAGGATTTTCTAAGACGCAGACAGATGATGAAATTCTGGGAGACTCAGCCACTGAGTTCACTCAAATCGAGCTTACATCTCTGAGATTAGTTTGGTCAATATTGAAACCGTAAAGAAAGCCAAGTTTAAAGTCAGTACTAGAAAGAAGAAGACACGTAGAAAGAAGACACAGAAGCACAAATAAGGCTTTAATCCTGGCAGCATATGAATATACTTTCGTACATAGGCCTGGTAGTTAAATTGCAAAAGTCGATGCACTTAGTTGTTTGCCTTTACAATAAAAGGATGTGGAAGTCCCAGTTCCACAGCAACTTATTTTGTTGTTACAGTTCTTAGATTTATCACCGGTATGTGCTCGACAGACCAGAGACTAGACAAGTAGGGACCCAGTCCTATCACAAGTATGAGATCAAGTAGTTCATAGTTGGTCACAAGGACCTGTATCTGATTAAATGAAAGCGTACTTTAACAGAGGACATGAAATAACCAGCCAGGATGGCATCTTATTGTAGGGAGTGCAAGTGATAGTACTTCCAAAAGGAAGAGAACCATTGCTAATTGAACTACACAGCGCACATCCAGGAATATCCTGAAGGAAGACCATAGCATTCAGCTACCTATGGTGGCCTGGGATGGATGGAGAAATAGAGAGTTTAGTGAAGAATTGTGTGCAATGTCAACAACTGCAAAAGTTACAGCTCCATTACACCCTTGGGAGTGGCCAGGAAGACCCTGTGTGACATTGACTACGTTGGACCTATCATGGGAACAATTTTTCTGTTCATTGTTGACGCCCACTCAAAATGGATGGACATATGAGGTGAAATCACCTTCTGCTACAATTGAGAAGTTACGTTAAAGTTTTCCCATTAACGGGCTACCTGAAGTCGTTGTTTCTGATAACGGCACGACATTTACGAGTGCTGAGTTTCAAGTGTTTATCAGCCTCTACGGTATTACTCATGTAAAAACTTCACCGTACCACCTTTCCTCAAATGGACTGGCCGAAAGGGCGGTTCAAACATTCAGGGCAGGCATGAAGAATCTAACTGGAGATTCCATAGCAACCAAGCTAGCACACTTTCTTTTCCATCATAGGACCACCCCTCACCCACCAACAGGTGTTACGCTGCGGAATTATTGATGAAATACCGTCTCTGGACAAGATTGAGTTTAATAATGCCGAATTTAGTTGGGGGGGGGGGGGTGGGAAGGTGGAAAGGAGTCAGGGAAGTCAGAAAACTAGACTCGACTGGCATAATCATGAAAGGAAATTTACCATGGGAGAAACGGTATTTGTGAAGAACTTTGGAGAGGAACCAAAGAAGTTACTGGGTGAAATAAGTGCAGTGACTGGACCTCTATCTTACCACATGGAGGTGGAAGACCCAGTCATATGGAGACATGTGGATCATCTAAGGAAGAGAGAAACTATGCACCAAGAAATGGTTCCACCAGTGTTCATGACCGGGTCAGCGTCTCCTGTTGAGAGAACTCAACCCAGTACAGATGTGTCTGAAGTGTCTGCTGTTCCTTCAAGGGGGAGGGGGGGAAACAGATCTGCAGGAGACCACCAAAACATGGGATGTTCAGACAACTCCGGAAAAAGAGGTTCCTGACAAAGCATCTGAAGTTGTAGAGCTGAGACGTTCTATACGCATAAGGAAATCCCCAGAAAGACTGAACTTGTAAATTATTTATCAGTGTAAATATGTTGCTATTTTGAGAAAATTGTAACTGTTAATATAAAATGTATCACTGAGTAAAGGTGGAAGGATGTGGTAATCTGATGTGTAATATACCTTTAAGAAGAATGTTATAATGGAAGATCACATGATCTTAGTATCCAACAGCAGAGTAATGCGGGCTACCTCTCTAGTTAGTAGTCTGTAGTCAGTAGTTAGTAGCATGGGTTTATAGAGATAGAGTTTGAAGTGTAAGCACATGTGTAGTTGCTGCTGAGTATCTTTGTAAATAAACACCGAGTTTCTATCTATGAAGTGTCTGCTACTCAGCTCTATGGACAGAATTTTGCCCTCGTTGGGTGTGCTGGGGAGTGATCGCGAATTTGACTGCCGCCTACAATCGGGCCCCGACATGGATTTCACACTGGCTGGCCAATTAACATCCAGCCAGCGTGAAATGCACTGATGTTCGCGCATGCACACGGGTGCGTGCAGTACAGGCTCCCTGAGGCTCAGAGCTGCCCCAGGGAGCTGAAGAGTTTTATCAATATAAATTTTAAAATAATGAAAACATGTCCCCGCATGTGACTCTATCACATGAGCAGGGACATGTAAAATATGAGTGCAAAAAGTTTTTTTTTAAAATCACTGGTCGAAACCTCATCCCACGCGTGGGTGAGGTTTCGCCAGGAATGCAAAGGCCGCTTGGCCTTTTCGCCCGCCTGCCAACTGAACAGTTAGACGGGCAGCGAAAAATTCCAATCAATTAGTTGATCAAGGGCCTTAATAGGCCACTTAATTATCGGCAGGCGCGCTGGGATTCCTGTGTATACTTGTCGACCGAAATATTGCACGAGTGCGCGATGACGTAAGGATGCCCGACATCACCATCGCGCGTCATTTTACCCTTGTTCAGTTTGGGCACGCATCCGCCCGGCAAGCAGAATATTCTGCCCTATCATTAGTACCAACTCGGCCACCTCTTACTACAAGTGTGCGGACAGGATCCAACAAACTGATGACTGGGATCCAACAATGCCCTTTTCAATTTCTTCCGCCCCCTTGGCCCCTCTCCCTACAGTACACTTGGCCATCAAACCCCATTTGCAACAGCTCAGCTCGTACATTTGTGAAGTTTGTATCTTTTGCTACCAGTAAAGTACAACCTTGTTTCACCTGAACCACTTGTGACATGTTGCTTCAGTAACTTTCTGGCATTACAGCAAGGAGTTGCTGTCGAGCTATAGTGACTCCCCTGGTTAGCTGTGAGCAATGCCACGGGCGATGCTACCAGCATCCTCGCTAAAGCATGAATGCTTTTACTCTTTATATTTTTCAAAGATTGCTTCTTGTTCGCCATCCATGCCCCAGATCTCTCCCAAATGCGTGGCAATAAAGCCCGGTGACTGGAAATCTGGGTGTTGTTTGACTGTCGACAATATGCACTTTGAAAGCACCAAAGATTGGAGATGAAATTTTATCCGTACAAAACACAGCTGCCAAATGCAGAATGGTTTGGCTTAAAGAACTGGAGGCTCCTCTTACCTGATCAGTAGATCCCTTAGGTTTGCAAATTCACAGTGTGCACCGTTTTCAACTGGAAGAGGCAAAAAGACCAAGTCAGCAAGGGTCCACAGAATCAACATGATTATCATCAGGGCCCACATTAGAACCTCCCGTTAAATGGCTTTCCAAACTGTCCTCCCTGCTGTCGATAATAATAAACATTAAACTACAGCAAAGACATTAGCATTCTGTTTGCAGTTTTGAGTTTAAATTGCTCCTGTACAATGGAGAATGGATAGCTGACGTGACCTGATTTAATCTGCTAAATTATCCAGTCTGGGAATTCAGGTGCCAGTGTTCCTGCAAACATATAATTATGAGAGCTAAACTCCATATTCCCTCTGGGAGAGAGGTGCTGGGCTCTGACTATTTACAGTTTTGAATAAGAAACCTGAGAATTAGGCATGAAAAACGAAGCTGGCAACAGATGAGTTACACACCGGCAACTTCATTTTTCATTGTGCAATATGGCTCCTTGGCAGAAGTATTTTAGCAGCAATACATCAAATCACAGCAGGCAAATAAAGAGCAACTTTCTTGCGATACAGTCCTTAAAAGGCACCAGGCATTTCTAGCAGTAACAATGAAGTGTGTCAGAAGTTGACAGCGGTTATAGCTAAGAGCTTCACGGTGTGTGGGCATGTTTGCGGGGTTGCCTGTGTATGTAAGGGGAGTCGTGTGAGCACACCACATACAGTTTTCCCAACTACCTGATGAACTACACGTTCAGAGCCTATTTTCACTTATCTGCGACGGTGCCACAAAAGGTAGCATTCCTGTCATTCTCTAAATGTGCCAACAGGGACGACAATAATGGCTTTTAACAATCACATGCACAAGATGCCTAACCACCATTCACTTTCGGCTCTAACATTAAACGTTTCTGTTCATGGCTGCTGCAAGATAGATGCCACCAACCACACAGCTATAAAGGCCATCAAGCAAGCATGGAATGAGATCAGGGGGCAGTGCCCAAGGTGACCACTTTCAGAGTTTGAATTTGATGTTACTATCTTATTCGGGGCACTGGCCTCTGATTTGAATCTGTTGTTACCATCCTATCTGTCACATTCATAATTCAGATCTACCGGAGTTTCATTGTTAGCAGATTGGTCTGGGCCTGACCTTTGCCCACTCAATTGAAAGGAAAACATTAATTGTTCATATACAGGTCTTCCTTTTGGAGTTTTTACATTTCATCTGGCATGAATCTCCTCCTCCTCCAGGTACCATGCCCTAAGAGGGTGTTGGTGACCATGGACTCCCATTGGATTGGTCCATGATTATTCTTGGCAAAATACTGCAGTGGTTTGCCGTTGCCTTCTGAAGTACAGCTGACCAGGAAACTCTCGTGCACTTACCGCCTGCCTTGCCACCAGGCGTATTCGAAGGATTTACGGGCTGATAATCAACCTGCTTACCCACATTACGAACACGCCTTCCATGGCCATTAAGTCCTGAAGTGGGGCCTGAACCCAGAGCTTCTGGCCCAGGGCTAGGGAGGCTACCAGTGTGACTTCCTGGTGGGCATTAATCTAGCAAGTTTTATAGGTTATTTATCTTTAAATAAATATTTATTATCACTATCACCCCACATTGGCATGGTGACGACAGGATCCCAGAGTGAGAAACGAAAACTAATGGCACTTACTAAACATTCAGAATCTTATCAGTGTTCCCATATTCTAGATCGCCACATCATCACCTTAGACCTGCCTGGCTGTATTTCAAATGTGCCATTGACAACAAGGCACTGTTTTATATTTAAATGCCTTGGCCAACATTTTCCATGCAGGGTGGCTTCGGGATCCTGTCGATGCTCTAGGACCCCTGGTTAAATGTATTCATGAAGCCTGAGTCAGGCAGATGCCTCGGCCACCTACTAAACCAGACGGTGATGGCATAGAAAACCATTGATAACTCTACTGCTTTGATTTCAACTCCAATACTGCACTTCTCAGTGGAGGGAGTTAAAATCCCTCCTTTTGTCCTTCACGTGGATTTTCCCTGAGAGGCTCTGTAGTTTTGCTTGATTCTTGAATTTGTCATCTTTGAATACAAACTTATTCTAGAATGTTCCCTTGTGAGCAGGTGACTCATGCAAAACTCTCAGACCTTTAAGACAGTTTCTAACCAGTTTTATTGACATGTACGTAGTGTATGGCAAGATCTGAGCATTTTGTTATGCTGCACTCTCTGCTGCCCTCTCTGTTGGGGAGGTGAAAATAAAGTCATTCAACAATGGCTGCCTGTAGCTGACCATGTGTTCGTCTTACGCAGGGCAATATGTCAGGAACAGATATTAAAGTATATGTTACTGCAAATTATTTTTTTTAAGGTAGAGGTTTAGTCTGTGCGTATGTTATTGGATTAAAGCCAGCTAGTCTGCGTGCTTTGATGTATAGTAGTTTTGAGATGTAAACAGTAGGTAGAGGTACATTTGCATTTTGTTGAATAGAGCATTCAAGGGTGGGAGTGAAATCTTGCACCTAGTTAGGTGAGACCAAGTAATGTTTATATTACTAATAAAATTGGTACTTTGAAAGTGGTTTTATTGTTAGAAGAGGTGGAGTTCAAAGGGCCTGGTGATACAATGAGAATTGGCATTCAAATGGGATGGCTAGGTATAACCTGAGAGGGGTTTGTGTGTGCAGGTCAGAGGCATGTAAGATCTAAGCCTGTAGTAAACCTACAACTGTCTGCAAAGGAAACAAATTGAAGAGAAACTCGTTTTGAATTTGTAAGGTGAACAATGCTTTGTCTGGTGTCTGCTCAAAGTTTATGGGTTGTTGTTGCCTTAGTGGAGATTAATTTGTGAATTTGTTAAAAAGTTATGATAGTAGTAATTTGTAGACATGTGTATGTGTTTAATACCTTGTTGTAAATTAATAAATGTTTCATTTAGTTTGATATAAAAACCTCTGGAGGCCCTGGTGGGTTCATTTCTGAATTCAGAGTTGCATCTCAAACATACCAATTGAAAATATAGGTTATGACAGTTGTTTATAAAGTTTCCTTCTGGGATTTTAAACAGCAGCCCTTTACCAACTGCTGGGTCATAACAAATAAACAGCAGAAAGATGGTGACAAAGATGGGATGTGAACATTGCACATTCAACTTCAAGCAAGTGAAATAGGAGATGGGATTAAAGTAAATGTTTCCCTCACCATGATGGGGTCAGATGCTTTTGAGGTGTTGTCACTGGTGCCAATGTTGACTGCCATACCCCAGTACTATGGACTACTTTGAAATTAATGAGATTCTGGATTCATTTTGTGGCATGACTAAGAAAGATTGCATTCTGTTGAAACAGTTGCCATGCGAAACTGTGGCAGATTACATTTTCAAATCAAAGAAACAGTGGGTATGACACAAACTTAAAAATCGATCATTGAGACATGATCCTAGACGGTCTAAAAAGTCCAATCCAGACCAAGCTTTTGAGTAAAGGCAATAAACTGACATGGAAGGAGACCTGCGATGATGGAAATGATAGGAAGAGACAGTTGCAAATTGCAAGAGCCAGCAGGCAAGTTCCACCTGATTTCAGTAAGATCCAGGCCACACCAACCAAGTTCACAGTGTCAGAGTCAGAAACTTTGACGCCACCATTGCTATGGTGGCCACCATTCCCAGTCAAAGTGCTATTCCCGTGGGAAAGTTGGTCATATCCAGACTGCAGGAATAGAGGGAACAGTAGCGCTGGCTGCAGATCATGGTAAAGGTCCAGGTCGCAGCCATGCACCAGGTCCAGATGATGGTAGACAATGATGGGAAAAGAAAAAGGGTGAGTTGTTGCTTATCACCCGCAAATGCTGAATTTATCGTTTATAGACAGCGATAGGGAAGCTCAATTAATTAGAATCAAATCTGTGTCCTTCAGAGCCCGGCACCTCACTTGCTGACCTAGACTTGCATTTAAGCTCCTACATTGCTGCATTGGACTGACAGATTGAGAGGATTCAGGGACATGTGTGTGTTTGATGCTTGTCACTGGGTAACACTAACACATGCTCAGCTGCAGGCAGCCATGACTGAACTGGCTTTATTTACACCTCCCCAACAAACGGGGCAACAGAGAGGGCAGCATAACAAAGTGCTCAGATCCTGCAATATACTACAGTTAATAGTAAATTATCCCTTAAGTGAGTGTGGATCTGATTGTATCCAAGCAACATGGTCTGTTTCATTTATGCTGCACAGAGTGGGCCAAAGGTCAAAGCTCATGAAATACATTTACTTTCCATAAAATAAATTTGCAGGTACGAGCTCCTGGGCTGCAAATCTGGAATAAATTTGTGTGATTCATTACCTCCTTGACTGCCATCTGTCACTCTAATCCATTTTAATCCTGTGCAACATATGTCTTAAAACATTTCTCATTTCCAAGGACCAAGAGAGAAACAAAATCAGAACATTAGGGCATATGTTCCATATTGCCCACATATATACACTACGTGAATGCAACATTAGAGCATTGTATGAGGTTTTTTTTTTGTTCAAGGTGTCAATCAATGTTTTCATCAGATATTAGTTTCCACGGAGACTGGGAGAGCACCAGGCGAAATGATCTTGTTTGCCTCAAGGTGACACATCGCTGTGCCCAGATGGTGTGGCATTTTGCATTCAGCAGGTGTTGTTTGATGGCTTTGCCTGGCCAATTTCACGGAAGAAAAAAAAACTAAATAACATTGCTCACATCTTTCAAATCAGTGGAATTAATCTGCAGTCTCATATCCAAAACAGCTCAGGCGTTAGAAAATCTCGACAGTATTGTAAAGACAATTTTTGAAAATCGGTAACATGACAGCTGTTTATTACCCTGACTCACACACAGAGCACTTGCAACATTATGAAGATCAAGTAAAGGCTTGCATTTAAGTGACTGAGGCAAATACTTCCAACGTTTGTCTCAAAAAATAACCTAGCAAAATGCATTAATAAACCTGTCCACAGTCTTCCTTTTACAGACTGGCTTGCTAATAAGGTTTCATGCTGGTGGTAGATTTTCAGCAGCTTGTTGATGCCACAATTAATACTACCCCCTCCAGTTGCCTGCGGAATATTACTGACCACAATTACAAGTGTTCTGTGAGAAGCGAATACAAGGTCAATGCTACTGACAAGCCCTATTTGATTGTTGGAGAATTTCGATCTAACATACGTTTGTCAATTTCACAACTATTGAATTATTCGGTCACTTTGCCCTAATAGGCTTGCTTTATAATATAGGGGGACCTCTGGGGTGCTGGGTAAGAGCTCATCAGTAACCCTGGGTGTAAGGAAGAATGTTTGTTCAGCTCAAGCTTTGTATTTACATTGGGTTTTCGTTTACAATGGACTAAAATGTCAGGCAGCCCAGGCGGGAGGGAAGCTGCCCAAAGACCACCAGTTAGATCTGAAGTTCCACCTTGCTCCATTACATTCACATAATATCCATTGCATTCCTAGCCCTGTAAAGCCACAATAGTCTAAAGCTTTGACTTTTGGTAGCTGAATGGTCCCATTCCAAATGTCTAGGTTGCATATTTTTCGTCAATGGCTGAAAGAAGGAAAACAGCAGAGAGTGGGAGAGAGAGAGAGAGAGAGAGAGAGCACAGCAAACAGTACAAAACAGAGGGAACAGATATGCCAGTGTTCCTTTTTAGAATAACTCCAGCATTTTCCACAGTACTGTATAGTAACGAAGGGGAGATGAGAGAGGCTGGATATTTCCATGCTGCCTGTACAATGAGTTTGTTTAGCTTTAGCCATCCATTGAACAATCTAAAATAAAATTGGCAAGGGCTTGAACACATTTCACAAATACTGTACAGCAATAACATTTCACTGTCAATAAGCTATAAGAGACCTTTACTGTAAACTATTAGGGTATGCCATTCCCTTCACATGCTGCATTCCTATTGCTTTTAATAGTAGTCTCTCCCTGGTGGCTATTTAGTGAGTAAAGACCAGTTTAAACTGTTATAACTAAAGCGTCTTGAGAGTGGAAGGTTTTTTTTTGCAAATTAAGTTAACTTGTGGTACATGTAGATTTATTTAGGGAAAGGTTTATTACATTGTTTAGTTTTGTAACATTGTTTTTCTGCTCAGAGTTTGCATCAAATTCCTACATTGCAGCAGTGAAGACACTTTGAAAAGTGCTTCATTGACTGTTAAAGCGCTCCGGGACATCCTGAGACTGTGAAAGGTGCTATATCAATGTAAGCCTTCCTTTCAGCTCAACATCGTGAAAGCTGGCGTGGGCTTCAACTTGGATTATCCAATCGTGCGTGACTGGTGATGGTCACGTTATGGCCATGCTGCCTGCTTCAGGCTGTAGCTCAAAAGACATTCTGAGGAATCTAACAAACAGGGCCCTGTAGCCATTAATGCTGCTCATTGTGTCAATATAAACTCTTGGGTGGTATTCAAATGTGACCCAAGCACAGCTCGCTGGTTCCGTATATGGACACCCTAACACTGCAATCCTTGCTCTCAATCAGACTGGAGAGAATTCCTCGGGCATCCTTTGCTCTGTGGACAGGTTTAAGGTGATTGGCAAAAGCACCAAAGGTAACACAAAAACATTATTCTCTACGCAGCAAGTTATTGTGATCTGGAATGCATTGCCTGAAAGTCTTGAATCTGCTTCAACCACCCTAACTTTCAGAAGGGAATCGGATAACTAGTTGAAGGAGAAAAATTTACAGCGTTATGGGGAAAAAGGAGGGGGAGTGGGACTAGCTCAGGCAGCTCTTTCAAAGAGCTAGCGCAGGCATGATGGGCTGAATGGCCTTCCGCCTTGATTATGTGTTGTATCACACTTTAATCCTATGACGATTCTGCAATATACTTCTGGTATTGACTTTGTGAACAAAGGCGTCATACATTGAATCATATTAAGCAGCTTTCTGAATTGAGAGGTTTGTCTGTTTAGTAGTCTGGTTTGTCATTGTAGGATATGTGGGAGAGTTGGACCAGATAGATTGCTCTCCTGAAAGAGCAGACACAGACTCAATGGGACAAATAGTTTCCTTCTGCACTCATCTGTACAAACCACAAAAAGAATGGAACAGCAGATCATTTAGCATCTAAACTTATGTAAAGTCTCATCTGACAATTGGGAGAACTGTTTCACAGACTAGTCAAGCAACAGCCTGACAGTTATACTCATGGAATCATACTTTACAGACAATGTCTTAGACACCATCATCACCATCCCTGGGTATGTCCTGTCCCACCAGCAGGTGGCGGCACAGTGGTATACAGTCAGGAGGGAGTTGCCCTGGGAGTCCTCAATATCAACTCTGGACACCATGAAGTCTCATGGCATCAGGTCAAACATGGGCAAGGAAACCTCCTGCTGATTACCACATACCGCCCTCCCTCAGCTGATGAATCAGTAATCCTCCATGTTGAACACCACTTGGAGAGAAGCACTGAGGGTGGCAAGGGTGCAGAGTGTACTTTGGATAGGGGGCTTCAATGTCCATCACCAAGACTGGCTCAGTAGCACCATCACAGACCAAGCTGGCTGAGTCCTAAAGGACATAACTGCTAGACTGGGTCTGTGGCAGGTGGTGAAGTAACCAACAAGAGGGAAAAGCATACTTGACCCCATCCTCACCAACCTGCCTGTCGCAGATGCATCTGTCCATGGCAGTATCGGTAAGAGTGACCCCGCATAGTCATTGTGGAGGCGAAGTCCCGTCTTCACATCGAGGATACCCTCCATCGTGTTGTGTGGCACTACCACCGTGCTAAATGGGATAGATTTCAAACAGATCTAGCAGCTCAAGACAGGGCATCCATGAGGCGCTGTGGGCCATCAGCAGCAGCAGAATTGTACTCAACCACAATCTGTAACCTCATGGGCCAGCATATCCCCCACTTTACCATTACCATCAAACCAGGGGATCAACCTTGGTTCAAAGAAGAGTGCAGGAGGGCATGCCAGGAGCAGCACCAGGCATACCTAAAAATGAGGTGTCAACCTGGTGAAACTACAAAACAGGACTACTCGCATGCGAAACAGCATAAGCAGCAAGTGATAGACAGAGCTAAATGATTCCACAACCAGGATACTGGTAGAACTCCCCTTCTCTGGGGTGGGATCTTTTGCATTCATCTGGGAGGGTCTGGCAGCACTTCAGCTTAATGTCTCATCCAAATGACGATATCTCTGACAGTGCAGCACTCCCTTAGTACTGTACCCAGTGAAGTGTCAGTCTAGGTTATGCGCTCAAGTCCTTGAGTTCAACTTGAACTTGAACCCACATACTTCTAACTAACTGTGTTAACATCCTTGACAAAGCAATTTGACAATAACTTGTTGAGCCTTTGTGTGGTAATATTGCACTATAATAATATCCAGCATATGAGCAGATCTGATAGACCCATGCCACTTCTGCACAGTAAACACAGACTTCAGAGTCCAATTGGCCAACTCTTTATCCTTGATCAATGTAACACGTAAATAACTTGAGCTCCTTAACACAAGGGAATGCAGATACTTGGATTAGAATAAATACCACTAGTGGTAATTACTTAGGTTGGATAAACCAAAGATTTTAATTTCTGAGGAGGCATTCCCATTAAAAGCCTTTTACTGTACAGAGTAATTACTCTGAGGTCTGTGAAAAGCCTTTAGGTAACACTCCTGTCGTGGGAACTGAAAGTTGAACAGACAGCCCTGTTCTGTTGAACAATGTAGGTGAGTCAGTGAAAACAGTACTTGCCAATTAAAAGTGAATGTGTGCTGTGAGCCCTACACTGCTTCTCAAGCTTCACCGACAAAGCAGGGATTCCAACAAGACAGGTGTGGCCAGCGTGACAATCACATGCTGCTGAGTAAATTGTACACAATTTCTTCTTAGCTTATTAGTTATAACCAGCAGGTGACAGTATAGTTATTGCCCCTGAATACATAGGGTGGGATTTTCTGCACCTGCCCGCCGTCGGGATCTTCCGGTCAAGCCGCAAGTCAATGGGCTTCTGGCTGGGGGGAGGGGCAGCCTCGCCCATGGCGGGTCCCACCCTGTGACAGGGTCGGAAAATTCCGGCCATAATTTTTCACTGAGGTTAATAATTACTTGATAACTGTACACTGCTTAGGCTCCAAATTAGATTGGCTTTTGTTAACATCCAAACCCGCAGATTGTTAATCGACGCATTCTTGTGTTCTTTTACCTTCGATAATTCCCCACTTTGTTTTCCTGCCTAAAATCTTCTTCCCGTTCACTTGATGTTCCTGGTCAGTGCCAACAACTGCAAAGGGAATTTTTTCCTGTAGGAGAGAAACCACAAGACCAGATATTTTTAATTTTATTTAAAAATAAAAAGGGCATGCAGTTACATATCACCTTTTGTAATTTCAGAACATCCCAAAATGCTTTAGCATCAATGAAGTACTTTTGGAATGTAATCCCTTTTGTAATGTATGGCTGCGCAGCAGCCAATTTGCACACAGCAAGTGTTCACAAACAGCAACACAATGACGATCAGATAATCTGTTTTTGTGACGTTGGTTGTGGCATAAATATCGGTCAATACACTGGCAAGGACACACTTCCTCTTTTCTGAAACAATGCTGTGCAATCTTTTGCGCCACTTGCAAGGGCAGACAGGGCCCTGGTTTAACATCTCATCCAAAAGATGGTACCTTGACAGTGCAGCACTCCCTCATTACTGCACTGGAAAGTGTTGACCTGAATTATATGCTCAAATTCCTGGGTGGATACCCAAACCCACAATCTTCTTACTCAAAGTCATGAGTGCTACCCACTGAGCCACACTGGACACTTCTACACAGCAGAGGGGCAACTGGAACAATAAATAAGTCCTTGAATCTACCCAAAATTTCAATGTCTCTCAAGCGAAGACAAGTTTCTTCCTTGCAGCTATTTAACCCTATGATGGGATGACTCTTGGCTTGTCAAGGAATAGTTCCTTCAAACAAGGCAGCTAGAAATTGATTATAATAAACACAGTGGGATAGAATTGCTCTGACACAATTGCAACATTACAAATGTGCTCAAAATTAACTTGTTTGTGATTTCCCTTGTTCTGATTTAATTGTATGGCAATATCCCAAATTATATCAGCTGTACATTTACCTTTTAGAACACAAGTCCATAATGAAACTTAGAGACGTGTATTTCCAACAAAAGAAGTTAAGTGAGTAACTTGGCTCAGTGATAACATTTCTGTGCAATGAGACATGTTGATGGCGTTCAACCCCGGTATTTTTTTAATATGTTATTTCTCTATTATGTTACTATTATGTCTAGCCCTTTTGTTGCCTTTCCCAACATTAGCTGAGTAAACTGTAGAAATTTACAGCACTGAAGGAAGTCATTATCTGTTTGCAAAGACAAATCCAAAATGAATCCCACTGCTCTGCTCTCTCCAGGACCCTGCATCCTCCTCTGCTTCAAATACTCATCCAAATTTTCCCTTAAAAGCAGCAATGTCTCCATCTCAGCCAGTCCCTGTGGCAATACCCCTGCCCTTCATCCTATCACAGGCCTTCCCTTTAGCTCTTCATGCCCCCGCCCCATCTTCACTTGCACAAAACCTATTACATTTCGATCTTTCTTCAGTTCTGGAAAAGGTCCTTGACCTGAAACGTAAACTCTGGATCTCTCTCCACAGATGTTGCCAGACCCGCTGAATATTTCCAGGATTTCCTGTTCTTACTTTTTGATTTTTTTATATGATGGGTATTTGCCTCACAACTTCAACCTTTCTGTTTACAACAGGGCTTCACGAAGATTATTATTATTCACATCAGAAGTGTAGCTCTGATTGTGACTAACACTGAGACATTTATTTTTAACCTGATTTTAATCAGAATATAAAAGCAAAAATAAAAGCAAAATACCGAGGATGCTGGAAATCTGAAACAAAAACAGAAAATGCTGGAAAAACTCAGCAGGTCTGACAGCATCTGTGGAGAGAAAAACAGAGTTAACGTTTCGAGTTCATAAGACTCATACGGACTCGAAACGTTAACTCTTGTTTATTTTCTCTCCACAGATGCTGTTAGACCTGCTGAGTTTTTCCAGCATTCTCTCATTTTAATCAGTTAAAGACATTACAAAAATGTCCATGAGAACTGACTATATAGTATGCCGGAACGAAACAAAGAGCAGTGTTAATGTGCTCATCCCCGTGAATTGCAAAGCCATTTGCACTGCTCTGTCCAGAATTATCTCTAATATCCGCACAACTATTGGTGTCTTGTAGCACAAATAGCAACTTGAAAGGATTCAGGAGTTATTCTCAAACAACAATCATCGTTTGTGTTTGATTATCCCACGGGCGTCTGACAGCCTGGTTGCAGTTGTGAAAGGTGCACATTTTGATTTCCTCTATCTGTGCGCGGGACTTCAAAGGAGCTTCTGAGAGTGACTCCATTTCAAAAATGCTTAATTGGCTGTAAAATACTTTGAGATGTCCTGAGGTTGTGCCATCTAAATGCTAGACTTTCTTTTCAGTTGTAATGTACACCGAGAGCCAATGCAGCAGTCCCTTTTGAAGCCATGAGAGGGGCAGGTGGCTCCATGGAAAATTAACAGAGAAATAATATTGTACAGTTATGATCAGGCCCAGTGTTACTGTTGAGTTTAGTGTCAGAAAAATGACTATTATTTTATATACTCCAGTGAGGAATAGCTATGGTTTGTATATTACTTTATGCAGTATGTCTTTTCTACTGTTTACCTAACAATTTATTGTTACCATAAATCTATTCGGTAGTTTATAGGCAGAGCCGGAGTCTGGCAGAGCGTTTATTCTACCACTTGTCAAAGTAAAGGAGATTATATATGATCCAGTAAGCCACATACAGTCACAAAGATTTCTGCTCAGCACCCTGGGCTCACTATAATTATCAAATATTGGGGGCAGTTCACGCAGAATTTAACCTGGCCTAGGGGAATGGGCTGGGAGGCAGGGGTGCGGGCTGTAGAGTCGGGAAGGAAGGTGGGGGGGTGGAGTGCCCTACGTCTTGCCGACTTCATCCAATTCAATTAGTGGCAGGAAGATTCGAGGACCAGAGGTCAATTGAGGCCCTTAAGTGATCAATTAAGGGCAACTTCCTACCGCTGTTGTGAATGGCTCCTGCCACAGACTCTGTGACCCACAGAGGTCACCCCTAGCAGCAAGGGTTGCCCCCAAACCCACCACCCACCCCGTCTTCACCAATGACCCACCCATCATGGAGCCTGACTGGCCCCAGCAAGCCCAGCACCACTCACCTGGGTTCCGGGGCCTGACACCGCATTGCTTCACCGGGCTGGATGCACTGGTGGCACTGCTGGGACTGAAGAGCTGCTGGCCCTCCGAAGGGTTGGCTGCTCTTGGAGGTGGGATTTCTGCCCAGAAAGGGACAGGAGCCTCTATGCCAGGCAACTAATTGCCTGATGGCCACGGAATAGTGTCGGGGCTCCTGGAAATGGTCACGGTAGGGTTGTCCCCAGCTGTTTGGCCTGTTGTCGTGGCCAATGCCCTAGCATTAAATTTAGCCCTATGTTTTTTAGTGTGGGGCCCAGTTAATTGGTGTGCACTTTGCTAGAAAGGGAAGAACAGTGAAATGCCGAGATGTGCCTTGGGAGATTGGTGCTCACCCTTGACTTTTGCATGCAGCTCAGCTCTGGTTGGTTTGCCACTTTCCCAGACAATCCTTATTGGGCCCCTCATCTACTTGGATAAAAGTGAGGAGGGGATCTATTTTTGTGGTGTCATATTTAATTGGAGACATGACTATAAAACACAAGACCCACAATAGCACGGGTTTCTGATGCCTTTGGGCCTCCAGAGATTCACACTTTATACTATAATGTGTGGTGCTGACTGATGAAGTACTGTGTGTTTCCAATTGATGGCTCTTTGCAAGCTGTACTTTTCTAGTTATTGCAACTGCATTCTTGATCTCAAGTTACAAAACTTCCCCTTAACCCTAAAACACCCTGCACTGCCATGAGTTGATGCTCTAATATTAAAATCGTGCCTCACAATGATAAGATGAAAATATGCCCTTTCCCCAAGAGTAAGGTTTGCCATCTTAGTTGTGCAAGGTGACAAGTAGGATTAATCATGGGAACTAGGGGGTGATGAATCATCTCATTGTGTCTTTATTCTACTGTAATATTTGATGAGAATATCTACAATACATGACAAATATTGAGTCAAAGCATGCTTCCTAGCAACACTTCCCATTGTAAATTAACATGACACTTATAATGGCAATTGCCTATGTAAACTTTTCTTGCTGTAATTCAGTTCTGTGCCAGCGGTGGCATTGTTTTGTTTTGAGGGAGGGTCCAATAATAGCCAATTATGCATTTTACATAGGCAATTCCCATTATAAATGAGGACACTGAAGCTTATAATGGAGAAAGTTGATAGTAAATAAGTGTAGACTTTATAATGTTAATAGGCGTGTTACCCATTTGTTATTTTAAAGCCTTAGGGCACCAATTTTTAAGGCTCTTTGAAAGAAATTTCTGCTTGTGTTCACTTGTTATGTCAACGCGAGCAACTCAAGCATGTTTGAAATAAACGGTTTATTTCCCCTATCATGCTACTTTGCTCACTGAACTAATATTTAATGTGCCAGTTATGATACTTTACATTGGCACCAATCCTGACAGCCTGAATTAAGTGCTCGAGAGACAAAGCATTATTTTTATTTATTTCACCTGACTGAGGCTGAGAATCTGAGTCTCCCAAGTCCCCAATGGGCCATGTTAGCTCACAGCTTTCTGCAATGTTGCACGTTTGGAATGAGCTCTGCCATTCTTTATTCAGATAGTGCAAGGAGCCTTTTACAGCACGGCAGAGTGAAAAAGAACTGCAAAATCCAGCCTCTCCGTGGGATTGTGAAGCATTTGTGACTATGACCTTGTAGTTAAGCATAAAACTCCAGGATAATTTCTGACCTAATAATTCTTAATTTGAATCATAACTTTATTGTTAGCAATTGAAATGATTAGGCAATTTTCAAACTTCACTCCCTCAAAAACTATTTATGGTTTAGTGCCAGGGTCAATGGTTTCCATTGAGAGCCCTGTGCTGGGGCGTTTTCGACAGTCCTGTTGGAGTACAGTGGGGAAGACAGCAAAGGCATTATTCCAGCGTAGGGCCATAATCAGAATCACAGAACTGTTACAGCGCAGGAGGAGGCCATTCGGCCCATCGTGTCTGCACCAGCTCTCCAAATGACCAATTCATCAAGTGCCATTCCCTGCCTTCTCCCCATAACTCTGCACATTCTTCCTTTTCGGATAACAGTCTCATTCCCTTTTTACTGTATTTGGTCTGGTTTGTATGCTCATTGTTATAAAACAACTGCTGTGAAATGATGCAGCGGTGCCCACCTTTAAAGATAACTTCCAAATCCTGCTTGTATTTAAACTGCACCTTTTTGATTGGATTTGACGTCAGCTGTACTGATGAGCGCTCCGAACCCCATGTGCGCCGAATGCACTCTGCTTATTGCTTTCAGCTCTCAACATACACCCTTCTCCCCCGTGAGGTGCTCTATTCCTTGCTCTCAGCCCCAAGTTTGGATCAGGAGGTGGCAATTTTATGACGCTGTGGGTAGCTCACAGCCCTGGAACGGCCCTTCAGAGTGCCGTACTCCTAGGCTAGTCAAAAGGCTAGTGAGCACTGCTGTTAGGAAGCCTGTGGCACCGAACTGCGATCAAATCTACCGATGCTGTAAAAGGGTAAAAGATCTGTGTGGTAATTATGGTTTTATGTACTGCGTAGTATACCTTTAAGAAGGATGTTATAAAGGAAGATCACATGATGTTATGTAACCAATAGAGGAGTAGTGTAGACTGTCTCTATAGACAGTAGTTAGTAGTCAGTAGTATGGAGATAGAGTTTGAGTTGAAAGCACACAAGTGTAGCTGCTGAGCACCTTCCTAAATAAATAGAATGCGTTCCACCTAAGAAGTGTCTGCTGATCAACTCTGTCTATTGTACCAACTCAGCCATCCCACAACAAGCATGCAACCAGGATCCATAAGTCCCAACAAACTTAGGTGACTAGGATCCCAACACTCTGATGTAATGCTCAGCCTATCGACTATTAACTTCAATGCAGCCGGGTTAAAGGAGAGTTTAAAAAAAAATCCAAAGTGATCAAACTTGGCTGCCACCTCAACCAGGAAAGAATTGCATTTACATAGCACCTCTCACCACCTCAGGATGTCCCAACATGCTTTACAGCCCTTTCTTCTGGAAGCGTAGTCACTGTGGAAATGTAGGAAGCGCAGCAGCTAATTTTTGCACAGCAGGATCCCACAAACAGCAATGAGATAATGAGCAAATAATCTTGCTTGGTTGAGGGATAAATATTGGCCACAACAAATAAAAAAAGAAAAAAAAAAACAACACAACAAAAATACATTCAAAAATAACTTCAAAATAGTGCACGGGATCTTTTCCATCCACCCTAGAGGGAGACAAAGCTTCGGTTTAATGTCTCTTTCAAAAGATGGACACCGCTAATAGAGTGGTTCGTCCCCAGTCCTGCACTGGACTCTCTGCCTAGATATCCTGCTCAAATCTTTGGATTGGGACTTCAAACCATGGCCTTTATTTTTTATTCGTTCATGGGATGCAGGCGTCACTGGCTAGACCCAACATGTATTGCCCATCCCTTATTGCCCTTGTTTAGAGGGCATTTAAGAGTCAAGCACATTGCTGTGGGTCTGGAGTCACATGAAGGCCAGACCAGGTAAGGATGGCAGATTTCCTCCCCTAAGGGACACCTGGTCATCATCAGACTTTTAATCCCTGATTTTTATTGAATTTAAGTTTCACCACCTGCCGTGGTGGGATTCAAACCCGGGCTCCCAGAGCATTACCCTGGGTCATCTGGAATACTAGTCCAGTGACAATACCATGATGTTTACCCCCCCCCCTGTGAACTCCCAACTCCGAGCTGAGAATGCTACCAACTGAGCCACTGGCTGACAGCTTACAGGTACAGGAATGGCTCAACAGCTTTCCGATCAACTGAGGAGGGAAGAGAGAGATTACTGTGGGAAGGGGATTGTTTTCGACTTGTAAGATGGAGTTGGCTTCCTTACTTTTCTGTTGTTTTTGACATAGGTGAAAAAGTGGAGGAAAAACGCTTCAGAGGAATGCACAAAATAGCCTGGAACAAATGCAAACCCAACCTGGGATCATCGGATGTAATGAACCGCGATTCAATTAATCCACTGGGGTGTATTCACTGAGATTCAATTATCCAATACTGTGCTCCTAATGAAGATATTTTATGCAAACTTACTCTTACTGTATCATTTAATAATTTGTCTTCAGGATCTTCATCAAACTCTGTCTGCGGGTAAACACTAATGGAGTAATTTCTCAGGTCTTGTCGAATCTGAAAGAAATCAGTGAAGAAGGCTGAGCTTAAAGGCTGTTGGGTATGGAAGGTATTCACGTGTTGAGTAATTATTGATACATTCATTAGCGCTGGTTAGTTGCCAACAGTGAGTTTCTGCTACTGACAACACCAGCTCCAGTTTCCATTGAACTCACTGTGCCTTAGGTCTAAGAAAACATTCTTAGCTAAGTGTAGAAAACCAGGACGCAAGTAAGGGAAAGCTTTACGAGATTTAAGAGGCTCCAAGATATGACACATACATCATTTTACAAAAGCAACATAGACACATCTGCACATCTGGAAGTGGAGTTGTAAAAGAATGCTGCCTTTACTTAGAGCAGGGTAAGGATGTCGGAATGGAACTGGGACAGAAAATAACATGGCAATGCAAATGACTGTGTACAGGACATGATGGGAGAAAAGTTGCATGCTGGGGGAATGAATTCCCATGAGCCCAGGTGTCCTCTCTCAAATTGCACTGCTCTTTGGTTTAAAGGCAAAGTTGGCCACATGAGTTGTTTCAGGGATGAGGAATTTTAGTCGCTTGGTTAGGTTGGAGAAACTGGGGTTGTTCTCTTTGGAGCAAAGGAGATTGTGGGAAGATCCAACGCTGCAAGGCTATGACAGTTTTAGTTAAGGTGGACAAAGGAAAGCTTTTTCTATTAAATGATGGAACAAGGACCAGGTCACACAGATTTAAGTTTTTGGATAAGAGGTGCAGGGGTATTATGAGGAAGAGCTTTCTTTACGCAGCGAGCGGCAGAGGCCTGGAACACCGTGTCTGTGAGGGCAGTGAAAGCAAAGAGAATCAAAGATTTCAAAGGGAAAGTGGACGGGCACTTAAGGGAAGTAAACTTGCAGTGATGGAGCGGGGGAATGGGACTGATTGAACTGTTCTACGGACAGCTGGCGTTGACTTGATGGGCCAAATGGCCAGGATTGGCCTGGAGTCTCTGGGAATTGAAGATCAATCTCCAGGACACTGCTGTGTGCAACCCTGGAGAAAAATCATCAGGGCATTAAAAAAGATTTTTAAAAAATCGTTTTACTTGAAAATGGGGAAAAAAGGCTGTTTGGCTGCAGTCAAGCATTATCCACTTGGGTAATGAGTCTTTTTGCTTTCCAATTAGCGTAGGAAGGTCGTATGTCACAATAATGGATGTGTTGGCCGACTAATGGTCGGAGCGTGGAGGCAAGCCATGTGGTGAAACTTCCAGGAATACATTTAGCCACAGTTGGCAACCCTAAGTGGCCTCCTTGTGTGCTGTAAGGACTCAGTGACATAAGACAACATGGGATAGATGGGGGATCATATGGCTTCTGAGGTGTTCTGTTGTGCAGAGACTTCAAAATCTCCCCCTCCATTAAGCTACACGTCCCAGCCAGCCAGAAAAGTTTACACAGGCAATTGCCATTATAAATGTCATGGGAATTTACAATGAGAAACACAGCTCGGAAGTATGCTTTGACTCGCTCTCCCCCCCCACATTGACTGGCGACAGGAGTCTGCAGCTCTGTGATCCTGTACTATTGAGGCCAGTGGGCCAACTTGCAGCGGTCTTGCCACTGACCTGTTTCAGCAGGCGCTACACAAGGGTTGTGCCCTAATTTGGACACGGCTCAAATTCTAGGTCACTGTTTCTGGCAAAGTGAGATCTTTTCAGATCCATGCCAAGGTCAGTGTCAGTGAGGGCACCCTGATCCACCAGGCACCCTTCCTCCAGTCTTCCTCTTGTTCTGAGCACTGGGGCTACAAAGATCCAGGCACCTGGCATAAAGGTACATGAAAGGCTGAGGATTGGGTGGGGTAGAGCGGGGTGTGGGGGGAGGAGACAAAAACAAAACTAGCCCTGTGTTTTGAAAAATATTTTCCGGCCATTGCCAATAAAGAAAAGGTTCCAGCAAAAGAAATAACCTCATCAAAATGTTTTCCTTTGTTCCGGACAGAATGAACATGGGCCAATTTTTAAACCAGCAATGGGAAACAGCTATATCTATGAAGAATGCATCATTAAATCACAAAATCTCAGGCGTTAGCCAATTCTGGATTCAGCTCACTGAACTGCCATGTTTCAAAGTGGCTAAATAAATGATTGTCAAAAGCGCTTAAGCACGGCCAGAATTGAAAAACAGTGAACTGACAATAAATACTAGCAGCGCAGAGGACAGTACCAGACACATACCCTTTGTTTAAATTCTCGTCTCTCATCTAAGGTGAGTGTATCAGCTTTAGCGATGACTGGGACTATGTTGACTATTTTGTCTAGCCGGTTCATGAACTCTATGTCCAATGGTCGTAACCTGAAAAACAGCAGAATAATACATAATTTAAGGAGGTCCTGCGGCACAATGGGTAGTGTTCCTGCCTCTGAGCTAGAAGCTTCCAGGTTCAAGTCCCAGTCCAGGACTTGATGGCCAAGGAAGGTGCATTCATAATGTGGCCAAACAGGTTGAGTGTCAATTTGTAAATCCTTCCAACACATGCCAATGGCAGGTGATAAGAGTGGGAGAGATTCCTGGTCAGCCATGTAAAGGAAAAAAATTGGAATCTCTGCCATGGCTCCAGGCTACAATATGCATGTAAAAGGGTATATTCAGCAGGTCTGACAGCATCTGTGGAGAGAGAAACAGAGTTGACAACATCTGTGAAGGACTCGAAACATTAACTCTGCTTCTCTCTCCACAGATGCTGTCAGACCTGCTGAGTTTTTCCAGCATTTTCTGTTTTTGTTTCATTTTTTCCCAGCATCTGCAGTATTTTGCTTTTATGTAAAAGGGTATACTGCCATAGCAACTTGGACCCTTTGGGAGCCTGATTGGCTCAATTGGCTGGATGGCAACAGCACGGGATTCCATTCCCCGTTCCAACTGGGGTGGATTCGGGACCTGCCTCCTTGCCCTACCTGTGGTGGAGGTTTTGGCACTGTGGGTAGGACCTGCCCTCAGGCAGAGAACAGAAGGGGAGATGATTTGTAGTTCTATCGGTTGGCAATACCAAATTGGTCCACTTTGCTTTCACATTTCCAGGCTCTCTTACACGCATGCAGTTACACCTGCCCTTCACTACTAGTAATTTACACAACATTTACAACACCAGCAACTTACATTTATATAGCACCTTTAACATAGTACAACATCCCAAGGCACTTCACAGGAATGATTATCAAACAAAATTTGACACCCAGGGAGCTATAAGGACAGGTTTGGTCTAAGAGATGGGTATTAAGGAAGAGGGAGACAGAGGTAGAAACTGAATAGTACAAATGAACCCTTAAGAAAGGAGATAGTGAGCTCTGATCTAACCAGATGAAACAGTGACAATAAATCAAAAGGTTGGCTTAACTTGCATTGACAAACATCATGAGGGTTTAATGTGGCAGCTGAGAATATTTCTTGTCTTCGTGCTGTATCCTTGGATTAGTCAAATGCTCTTCAGCACAAAGACAGCCATACTCTGATGGTACCTCTGGCAATAAATCTGCAACGTTACAGTCTAGGTATTTGCTGGCTTACATGAACGGCAATATGGTCTTTTGTATTAATTTCACCTTTTGTGTATGAACATTGTATAATTTCCAGATGTTCAATTGTGTTCAAAGACACTCATCCCTTGGTTTGTTTCCACAGAGAGCAAGAGCCTATTATGGAGATGTTTATGACTAAACTCGCTGGGATGCATTATCTTTATTAGCTGTACCTGGTCCTCACTAACTGGAGGCACCTCAGTGGAAATCAGAGAATCACATAGAACCACAGTGTAGAAGAGGCCCTTCGGCCCATCGAGTCTGCACCGACACGTGAGAAACACCTGACCTACCTACCTAATAATCCCATTTACCAGCACTTGGCCCATAGCCTTGAACGTTATGACGTGCCAAGTGCTCATCCAGGTACTTTTTAAAGGGTGTGAGGCAACCCGCCTCCACCACCCTCCCAGGCAGCGCATTCCAGACTGTCACCACCCTCTGGGTAAAAACGTTTTTTCTCACATCCCCCCTAAACCTCCTGCCCCTCACTTTGAACTTATGCCCCCTCGTGACTGACCCCTTCAACTAAGGGGAACAGCTGCTCCCTATCCACCCTGTCCATGCCCCTCATATGAAATGGCACAAAAGGACCATGACAATCAAACTCAAAGTTAGAGACTGTCGGGAAACAATGTAACCCCGAAAGATGTTAGGATAGCTTGCATCAGACTGACTTGTTTTAGTCTCGAAGGTTTGTACAATGGCAGCTTCTCAATACACCTTGTTGACAGATTGATCCTAAACAAGGGAAAGGTTAAGTCACTGATGAAATTTCAGCCAGGAGATGATTCTTCAATTTGACACAGGTAAGATTCCTATCATCCCGGCTTCATTGTCAAAGCCAATCATCTCTGCAACTGGGCTGCACACCAAGAAAAACCTTTTCAATGCCTGCGCACCAGGTGAGGGAGATTTTCTAGGGAGGGGCTACACATTCTTGGTTGAAACATGTTGCAGCAGATTCTCGTTAAGTCTGAAGGTTACTGCCGGGTTACTACCCTTCACTCAGTGATAATTTTTTTGCTGGCTGCTTAGTTGATCTTTGGACAGAGAACAGATACTAGATCAATGTTACCAGCTGAGGGAGGAATGTTGTATTTGACCATCCTTTGTTTCAAGTGTGCGTCCCTAGTACGTTACAGATTGAGAGACTGAAAGGTGTGCACTCACTTAGGCTTATGCTTACAGCACTTAAATTAATTTGAACACTGGCTTCTAAAACAAATTACTGTTAATTCAAATAGGTGCTATTTATCTTTCTGCATCAGAGAAATCCTTATTTTTCCTCCTTGTGCATTGAGTCAAATTCCCCTTTTTAATAGTTTTCTCTCCCACCAACATTCCTGACAGCTTTTCGTGGGTTTATACAATAGTACAGCACAGACACGGGCCATTTGGCCCATCGAAATTGTGCTGGTGTTTTGGTGTACGGTGACTATACAGTGGGAGTGCCGTGAAATATTTAAATCAATTGACTTTGCGTTCGTTTTGTGCCAAGGTCAGCTCATGGAGGTGCAAATCGTGCACGGGGCCTGATGAGCAGCTGTCCTGCGCCTCTGGGTAGGACCCGTATGCCTAATATTCAGGATGCGATATTCTAGCTCGTCTTTTGACGGTCACAGTTTATAACAGCTGAGGACAGAATATTGATGGGATGTGGAAGTCTCCAGTTGCAAGTGGTTTAACTTCACGAGTCTTTTTGTTAAGAGAAAACAGTACAAATTGAGAAAAAAAAGGTGAAAACACTGAAGCAGCCCGGCGACATGATGGGCCAAATGGCCTCCTTCTGTACTGCAAACGTCCTGTGTTTCTATGTTTAATAGGAAGACAAATTGCTCTGTTTTTTCCGTGTATACATCCTCTTTTCATTTCTCTACTCACACTAGTGTCCTAGTTCCATATTCCCTGACATGTGATATAGTCCCATCCCTCTACTATAGTTCCGTAATAACACTGTTATTATGTAATAATAACATAATATGCCCAGTTATACTGCTGCAAAGGAAAGATACAGGTGTTAACTGTTCTATTCCACTTAAGTCCTTCCGCTGAACATTTTATTCGAATCGCTTGTTTTGAAAACTGATCCGTTGCACTATAATCAATGGTGGGACATCTATCTATCATCAAACTGTTTTCACCTCGAGGTCAGTCTTCCTGATCAGAGCTAATGGGCTGCTTCCAGACTATAGGAGAAATCAAATATGCTTTGAAGCCAGTTGACAAGAGCAGGACTCTTTTTTTTCCTTAAGTACATGATATAACGAGATAGCAGGTCCTTTGTCATATTTTGTCATCTAATCTTATGGGATATCTTTGGCATACAGTTAAATGCACAGCCATCTCCATTCATCTGATCATGCAAAATTATCCTTAGAACTGATGCTGAGTTTTTCTGAAAATGTATTCAATTGTTTTAGGGACTGGAATGTTTCGAAAATACCATCGGCAGTTTTTATGCTTCCTTTTAGTTCTAATTTCCCCTCCCAGAGCAAGCGACTTCTGTCCAACTAGCCATTCTTCCAGTGTACACTCAAAAGTTGATGTTGGTGGAGCGTTTGAGTTACACGAGTATGTGGGAGTGGGAGGTCCCCAGGTCTTGATCTCCGCCCGCTGCCTCGCTCCTTCCGTATCTGGCTGGCACTCATCCGGTGGGATGTGACTGAAGACCGGGAGTTAGAGTAACCTGGGCTTCAAATGGATGACTTTTGCGGTGGGGGATTCAGAGGGGGGTTGTGAAAGAGGTTGACGATTGGCTTGCCTGGTTCAAACCAGCTGCCAGTTAAAATCCACCCCCCACCCCCCACCCCCGGCCCCCCCTCCCCCACCACCCAACCTGTCATGTGCAACATTGGTACTTTGCTGCCTAATTTGCTGGATGACTTTTTCCCCCCTTAGCTTCTTTCACACAGATAACTGCACAGGCCCTGGTGAACTTTGCTTCTAGACTATCTGCTCCTGCTTTACACCAAACCAGTCACAATCTTGTGGCAGTTTTATTCTGTTCCTAAAAGAAAGCTGTGAGGTTTGCGCATTTCCTACGGGTCCTGATTATTCACGAATTTACCACAATGTTGTGTTCGGTAGCAGGAAAACAGTATTGAAAAACATCACACTTCAGGCATTGGCCAGCCCTGAGCAGTTCTTTCACAGCGGAGTGACTCTCGCTGTAGGTTAGATCAGTGGAGACTCTTCCAACCATATGCCAATAGTGAACTGCATTCACCCAAGTGACTTATTCTTAAGGGTGTGCTAAAGGCAATTAGGGATTGAAAGGTGTACTATTTGAGAGCGCCCACAAGTTCATTAATTACAAATTGACATATTTCCTTGGTACACCGAGGTTAATAATCTGTTAATGTTGAATCTGAAACTGGCGACCAAGGTTACAGATAGGTTGCTGCCATAGTAGTGCCGGTCAGTACAGGAGTAATTTTAACATGTACACAAAGGGCCATATCAGATTGGCCACTCATTATGGACCTTGAACATTTTTAAGGCAGAGCTAGGTAGATTCTTGATTAACGAGGGGGTGAAAGGTTATCAGGGGTAGGCAGGAACGTGGGGTTGAGGTTACATTCAGATCAGCCACGATCTTATTGAATGGCGGAACAGGCTCGAGGGGCCGAGTGGCCTCCTCCTGCATATTGAATGGTTTTCCTCTCCATCTGTTTTTTAATCTACCCTTTTTCCCAGTCCTGAGGCTATTCAGTCTGACAGAAAGGGTGTTAATATTAACCATATAAAATGAACTAAAGTTTAACGTTAACAGAAATGATCTAGTTTTGAAGGACGTGTAGAGTGGATTGATGATCTTAAAGGCTACAGATGGACACTCTTGGGTAACTCATTTGCAGTTCAGTATTAAACAAGGCTAAGAAATAGCACTGACAAGCTTTTCCCTCTAGCCATCTCGACTGATAACACTTTAGGTTCAACAAGGTTCAATTCCTTTGAGATTGCCAGCCTCCAGTCACTGAGACAGCTGAAGACTATTTCGGGTTTCCACGTTAAAAGGGCACAAGATAAACGCGGCTAAGTAAGCCCTCAGAAGGCAACAAGTATCCTCCTCTCCTGTGCTTAAGCACATTCTGAGATTATACAAAAAAAATAACAGCTTGTCAACTGGTATGTGACAGCTTTCATTCGAAAGGCTCAAGATGTTTGCTTTGCCGGGCTTCATGGTTGAGATTTTAGTGAAAAGTATACTTTGCAATTTTCAGCCTTTGAGGAAGGAAGCTGTTGGATTTGTTTTCTTTAAGAAGGTTAGCTTCTCTGCTTGTTTGCCTCGTGGTGGATGAGAGTATTGTGGTTGGTGCTGTGTATATGGATGTTCAAATGGCATTTGATAAAGCACTACATAATAGATTCATTTGCAAATTTGAAGCCCACGGGATTAAACAGACAGTAGCTGTGTGGATACAAAATTGGCTAAGGGACGGAAAGCAGAGATTAGTGGTGAGTGGGTGTTTTTCAGACTGGAATAAGTGTGCAGTTGTTGTCCCTCACTATTAGTGGTATTAGGACCACTGATATTTTTGATATTTATTAAAGACCTGTACTTGGGTAGACAGGGTCAAAGTCTGTACATGGCACGAAACTCAGAAATGTAGGAAACAGTAAAGAGGACAGTAACAAACTTCAGGAGGATAGGCAGACATGTCGTATGAAATTTAATGCAGGGGAGTGTGACAAGATTCATCTTATGTAGGGAGAATGAGGAGTGGCAATATAAACTAAAAGATACGATGTGAAAGGCAGGGGTGCAAGAATAGAGAAACTCTGGGGTGTACTTACACAAGTCTTTGAAGTTGACAGGATAAGTTAAGAAGGGTGTTAAAAGACAGACAGGATCCTTGGCTTTATAAATGGATGTATGAAGCATAAAGGCAAAGAAGTTATGCCATACAAGATGCCTTGCAGCAATAAAAACAAAAAGCTGAAAGCTACTGCGGATGCTGGAAATCCAAAACAAAAACAGAATTACCTGGAAAAACTCAGCAGGTCTGGCAGCATCGGTGGAGAATAAATCAGTTAACGTTTCGAGTCTTCATGACCCTTCGGCAGAACTGAGTATAGTTAGGAGAAAGGCGAAATATAAGCTGGTCTAAGGTGGGGGGGGCGGGGGGAGAGAGAAGTTGAGGGTGTGGTGATTGTGGAGATAAGCAAGCAGTGATGGGACCAGATAATCAAAAGATGTCACAGACAAAAGGATCAAAGAGGTGTTGAAGGTGGTGATATTGTCTAAGAAAAGTGCTAATTAAGAATGGAAGACAGGATACTCAAGGTACAGCTCTAGTGGGGGTGGGGTGGAAAGACTAACAAAGTTTTAGTTTTAGATTTAAAAATAATGGAAATAGGTGGGGAAAAGAAGAATCTATATAAATTATTGAAAAAAAAGGGAGGGGGGAGAAACGGGGTGGGGATGGGGGGAGGGGGAGTTTAAGATCTAAAGTTGTTGAATTCAATATTCAGCCCGGAAGGCTGTAAAGTGCCTAGTCGGAAGATGAGGTGCTGTTCCTCCAGTTTGCGTTGGGCTTCACTGGAACAATGCAGCAAGCCAAGGACAGACATGTGGGCAAGAGAACAGGGTGGAGTGTTAAAATGGCAAGCGACAGGGAGGTTTGGGTCTTTCTTGCGGACAGACCGCAGGTGTTCTGCAAAGCGGTTGCCCAGTTTGCGTTTGGTCTCTCCAATGTAGAGGAGACCGTATTGGGAGCAATGAATGCAGTAGACTAAGTTAGGGGAAATGCAAGTGAAATGCTGCTTCACTTGAAAGGAGTGTTTGGGCCCTTGGACGGTGAGGAGAGAGGAAGTGAAGGGGCAGGTGTTGCATCTTCTGCGTGGGCATGGGGAGGTGCCATAGGTGGGGGTTGAGGAGTAGGGGGTGATGGAGGAGTGGACCAGGGTGTCCCGGAGGGAACGATCCCTACGGAATGCCGTCAGGGGGGGGTGAAGGGAAGATGTGTTTGGTGGTGGCATCATGCTGGAGTTGGCGGAAATGGCGGAGGATGATCCTTTGAATGCGGAGGCTGGTGGGGTGATAAGTGAGGACAAGGGGGACCCTATCATGTTTCTGGGAAGGAGGAGAAGGCGTGAGGGAGGATGCGCGGGATATGGGCCGGACACGGTTGAGGGCCCTGTCAACGACCGTGGGTGGAAAACCTCGGTTAAGGAAGAAGGAGGACATGTCAGAGGAGCTGTTTTTGAAGGTAGCGTCATCAGAACAGATGCGACGGAGGCGAAGGAACTGAGAGAATGGGATGGAGTCCTTACAGGAAGCGGGGTGTGAGGAGCTGTAGTCGAGGTAGCTGTGGGAGTCGGTAGGCTTGTAATGGATATTGGTGGACAGTCTATGACCAGAAATTGAGACAGAGAGGTCAAGGAAGGGAAGAGAAGTGTCAGAGATGGACCATGTGAAAATGATGGAGGGGTGGAGATTGGAAGCAAAATTAATAAATTTTTCCAGGTCCAGACGAGAGCATGAAGCAGCACCGAAGTAATCATCGATGTACCAGAGAAAGAGTTGTGGGAGGGGGCCGGAATAGGACTGGAACAAGGAATGTTCCACATACCCCATAAAGAGACAGGCATAACTGGGGCCCATGCGGGTACCCATAGCCACACCTTTTATTTGGAGGAAGTGAGAGGAGTTTAGGGAGAAATTGTTCAGTGTGAGAACAAGTTCAGCCAGACGGAGGAGAGTAGTGGTGGATGGGGATTGTTGGGGCCTCTGTCCTGTAGCAACTCACCAAGGCTCCTCCGACAACAACCTGAGAACTCTTAAGATAAAAGCAAAATACTACAGATGCTGGAAATCTGAAATAAAAACAGAAAATGCTGGAAAAATTCAGCAGGCCTGAGATGGAGGGTCATACGGACTTGAAACGTTAACTCTGTTTCTCTCTCCACGAATGCTGTGAGACCTGCTGAGTTTTTCCAGCATTTTCTGTTTTTATTTAAGCTGAGAACTCTACCACCTAGAAGGACAAGGACAGCAGACCACCACTCCAAGCCACACACCATCTGGATTTGGAAATATATCGCCATTCCTTTACTGTCGCTGGGTCAAAGTCTGAGAACTCCCTCCCTAACAGCACTGTGGGTGTACCTACACCAAATGGACTGCAGTGGTTCAAGAAGGTGGCTCACCACCACCTTCTCAAGGGCAATTAGGGATGGGCAACAAATGCTGGCCTTGTCAGTGATGGTCACATTCCCATGAATGAATTAAAAAAAAACCTTTATAAAGTACTGATTAGGCCCCAGCTGGAATATTATGGCCAATTCCGGACACCTCACTTCATGAAGGATGTCAAGGCCTTCGCGAGGGTGCAGAGGAAATTTAATAGGATGGTCCCAGGTATAAATGACTTTAGTTATGTGGAGAGACTAGAGAAACTGAAGTTGTTCTCTTTGGAACAATGAAGATTAATGGGAGATTTGTTAGTGGTGTTCAAAATCATGAAGAATTTTGATGAGTAAATAAGGAGAAACTGTTTCCAGTGATAGAAGACTAGGTAACCAGAGGACACTGATTTAAGGTAATTGGGAAAAGAACCAGAGATGACATGAAGAAACAATTTTTTTAGAACTCAGGAAGTTGTTACAACCTGGTATGTAATGCCTGAAAAATAACTTCCGAAGGGAATTGAATAGATCTTTGAAGGGTAAAAATTTGCACGACTATGGGGAAAGATCAGGGGAGCGGAACTAATTAGATAGCTCTTTCAAATGCCAGCAGAGGCATGATAGGCTGAATGGCCTGCTGTGCTGTATCATTTTAGGTACTGATTGAGGTTAATTTTGAAATATTAGTAATAAAGAGCTGCAATCAGGTGTACACATGTAAAAACGGGATCTTATATGGCATTTGTCTTTATTGTTATATTTTTTCTACACTGATGAATCCTTTGGTAAAAAGGCTAGACTATGTTCTTTAATCTAATCTGTAACTTTTCTGCAACAAAGTCTGCAGATAACTTTGAGCATATAATCCAGGTCGACACCTCAGTGCAGCACTGAGGGAGTGCTGTCCTGTTGGAGGTGCCCCCTTTGGGTAAGAGGTTGAATTGAGCTCCTGGGAACATAACAATTCAGGCAAAAGGCTGTAAGGTGTCAAGAACAAGCAGATCATTCTGTGACAGGGAGTTGACAGGAGCGTGCCTTTCCGACTTTGTCTACAAGGGTGTACTGAGTCTGACGGCCGCAAAGAAGTGGTTTCAATCATAAAGAAGAACAACAGAACCTTTATAACCCAGACGTTTCCCCCTGGTTTTCCAGCACTTATTTGGCATTGTGCAAAGAAGAGCAGAGTTTTTCTGATGTTCTGATCTAGACATCGCCTTCATTTGACAATCACTGCACCTCGACATAACTGATTGCAGGCAAAGAGCTTCAAGATTGTTTGGAGCTGTGCAATAAATGCTACTCCCCATCACCTCCTGCACCCCACCCTACCGCCTTTTCTAACTTCTAGAAATTATGAACATTGAAACAACTTTGTACTGGGTTCAGATTTCCCAGTAATTGCCTCAAGACCACCCAATCCACTTTCTACACAGGCGAGTGTGAGAGATGGAATATAGTCTAAAACACCCTCACGAGAATATATATTAGTAATAAACATTTTACAATGCAATCCTTTGGCAGCTTCCCATCAAGTTCTATCATGGGAGCACGAGGAAAATATTACATTTGAAATCTGGCCACAGGACTCACAAAGACAGACTATAACTGGCAAGGAGAGGCATCCAGTTTTTATTTCAAGGTATGTATTAGTCCTAAACAGGGCAGTTAAAGAACAGGCAGATCCTTTAAAGGAGAGGTCGTGGTGAAATAGTAGAGGATTAAGTTTTGTTAAATAAAACTTCACAGATGTCTTCACAAAGTAAGCCTGATTAAATTCCAGATTCAGCCATTTTGGCTCAAAAATCTATTACACAAATATCCAGCTGTAATTCATTTGTCATGAAAAATAAATTAACTGTCTACATGGCACATGGACGAGAGGGATAAGAATATAAGAAAGGATGGATGAAATGCAATATAGCCTATCAACTCCATTCATTGCACTCCCTCACTCCTCAAGGGATTATCATATTTGGATGCAGTTTCAATAATAACTTTCCAAAGGGGTTTGGATAAAAACCTGAAGGGGAAAAATCTGCACAGCTATGGGGAAAGGACAGGGAAGTGGAACTAATTGGATAGCTCTTTCAAGGAACTGGCACAGGCACAATGCGTCAGTCTCCTTCTGTGCTGTATGATTCGAAATGTATGTATGCTGGGGTAACCCTTAGTTGTGCTTTTATGATGCATCAAAAAAGTCAAAGTAAATAAATAAACGCAAACTTAGTTTTCCAGCTTTAGCTAGAATTATGTGCAGATTTTAACAAAATTTACTTCAATAACTTTCTTGAAAAAAAATGCTTGCAATTCGATTTTTCTTTGAACGCCAGTAGTAATGTAGAGAGTTCCAGATATACTACACCGGATTAGAGTCTGCTGGCAGTCATCATTGAAACGCATACATGGAGGGTGTTCACTTTGGGAAGGTACTGAAGGCTGCTTACTGCCGTGAACTGTACCACAGCAATGAGTCAAAAAATTGGATTGTGCAGTGCCTGTTACTCGGACGACTAAGGCCTTAAGATGGCAGACAGGAAGCGTGCACAACAAAAACAAAAACAAAAACACCTGGAAAAACTCAGCAGGTCTGACAGCATCTGCGGAGAGGAGCACAGTTAACGTTTCGAGTCCGAATGACCCTTCAACAGAACTAAGTAAAAATAGAAGAGAGGTGAAATATAAGCTGGTTTAAAGGGGGGGGGGGGGGGGGGGGGGTGGGACAATAAGAGCTGGATAGAGGGCCAGTGATAGGTGGAGATAACCAAAAGATGTCATAGACAAAAGGACAAAGAGGTGTTGAAGGTGGTGATATTAGCTAAAGGAATGTGCTAATTAAGGGTAGAAAGCAGGACAAGCAAGATACACATGCTTCTGGTCAGAAGTGCAGCACCCACTCTATTGGGTAAGAACAAAAATGTGTTGCTTTTCCCCACGCCTGGATACGATTTTTTACCTGCAGCCTAACTAATGACTTGTATAGGTTTGCAATGGAGTTTCGCTTTTAGACTTTATATTCCTATATTTAATTTTATGGGCAGAATTTTTCCACCGGTGAGCGGGGGAGCGGGACCTGCTCACTGACACATAAAATGACCCGGGGTGATGTCGGGCGGAACTCCCGGTGTCACCCTGCGACATTTACATTTTAAGGTCAGTGGGTGCACAGCTGACTCAGCTGCGTGCCCACCGACCTGTCAACGGCCTATTAAGGCCATTAAGAACCGAATTCAGCTCATTAATGGACCTGCCCTTAAGCCTGGCGGGCAGGCCAGGAGCCCAGGCGGGCTTGTGAAAAAAGCATTAAACCTCACCCACTGGCGGGATGAGGCTTCATGAGGGTTTTAACATCTTAATGAAAGGTTCCAATATAAGTTATGGACATGTCCCAACTCATGTGACAATTTTAAACTCCTTCATTAAAAGTTTCAAAACGGAGCCGATCTCCCTGAGGCAGCACTTAGACTCAGGGAGATCTGTGCACTCTTGCACGCACATGCGCAAAACAGTGCACTCCCGGCTGAGGGAATCGCACCCGCCCCCCTCCCCGTCCGTACAGGGAGTGAACAGCGCATCCTACTGGACATCACACTGGGTGGGCCTTAATTGGCCTGCCCACGTAAAATGGCAGCGCCCCCCGACCAGGGCCACTGATCAGGAGCCCGCCCACTCATGCCCGCTCCCACTCTTCCCACCCCCCCGACTCCGATGGGGGAAAATTTTTTCCCTCTGACCAGGATTTCCCGGTCGGCGAGCAGGGAGCAGGCCCCGCTCACCGACACGTAAAACGACGCAGGATGACGTCGGGTGAAACTCCCGACGTCACCACGCCCCATTTCAGTTTTCAGGTGGGCGGGGGCTCAGCAGAATCAGCTGTGCTCCCGCCAACCTGTCAATGGCCAATTAAGGCCATTGGCAAAGCCATTAAAGTAATTAGTGGACCTGCCGTCCAACCTTAAGGTTGGCGGGCAGGCCGGGAGCCTTGGTGGGCTTCAGAAATAGCATGAAACCTCATCCACGGGCGGGATGAGGTTTCATGTAGGTTTTAAAAAATGTAATAAAAGTGTATTTGAAAGTGATGGACTTGTCCCAACTCATGTGACAGTGTCACATGCGGGGACATGTCAGGGAATTTTCTTTTCTCTATTGTTAACATTTTTGAATTTGGCGCCGATCTCCCTGAGGCAGCACTTAGCCTCAGGGAGATGAGTGTGCTCTTTCCCGTGCATGCACAAAAGAGCGCACTCCCAGCTCAAGGAATCCCCCCTCACCCCTGCCCGGGCAGGGAGCGCATAGCGCTGCCTGGCGGACGTCACGCTGGGCGGGCCTTAATTGGTCCGCCCACTTAAAATGGCAGCACGCCCGCTCTTAAACTTCCCTCCCAATGGGTGGGGGGGGTGGGATTCTGCCCTATATGTTTTTCTTCAACATCTTTATCAACTAGCCTTCCAACTCCTAAAGAATTTCTCTGCTTTGCCTACTCCTTTTCAACTGTTACCATTTACGTGTATAAATGCTGTTTTAAAAGGAACATTACGTTGTTTAATACACAAGTTATGATTCTGCTGCTAAGGAGAAGCTGTGTCCCCTTAGAACCCCAGGATGTCCCAAGGTGCTTTATAGCCAGTGAAGTACAGTTGAAGTGTGATCACTGTTGTAATATCAGAAACGCAGCAGCAAATTTATGCACAACAACCTCCCACAAACAGCAACGAGATGATGACAAAAGCGACAACTTGCATTTATATAACATCTTCAATGCAATAAAACAACAATAAAATAAACAATGACCAAATAATTGGCTTTTGTCAGTGATATCAGTTGAGGTATAAATATCGGCCAGGGCACCAGGGAGAAATCCCCAGCTCCTCTTCGAAACAGTGCCCTGGGATCTTTCATGTCCGCCTGAGAGGACAGACAGAGTCTTGGTTTAAAGGTCTCATCTGAAAGACGGAGCAGAACTCCCTCAGCGCTGCACTGCACACTCAGAGTCTGGATCAGGGGTTTCCAACCTATTGTGCGTCAAATAAGCTGGCAAAATTCTTGGTGTGTCCGTGGGCAGGATTTTGAGTTCGGCGTGTGGGTGCAGTCAGTGGGCCCCGGGGGGAGCCCAGGAAACGGGCCACCTCCCGCGATAGGCCCCTGACGGGCGTGCCAGCGTGAAAGGTGCGCTGAAACGCTCGGCGCTGCCGGGGTGGGGGAGGGCGAGCGCTGAAGTCAGCGCGGGCGCACGGGAACGCTCACAGAAAGATTCCCGAAGGCAGAGAGCTGCCTCAGGGAGCTGAAGAATTCAAAAGCCACATGATGAATAAAAGATTTTCAAATTTCAAAAAAAAATGTCCACACATCGGAATTGGTCACCTGAACCTGTGGCTGATGTAAATTCCATCCAAACATTTTTTATCTCTTTTTAAATTAATATCGGAAACCTCATCCCACCCTTGGGTTGAGGGGTCCTCAAAAAAGGCAAAGGCCGCCTGGCCGCCAACTGGAACAGCAAAAAAAAAATCACAGTTGATTAACATGTTAATTGCCTTAACGGGCCTCTTAATTGTTGGCGGCCGTGCTGCGGACTCTTCTGTGCGCCCGCCGACCCGAAATATTGCGCGAGTGCGCGCTGACGTCGGGACACTCACCTGACGTCATCAGATGCCATTTCACGCTTGAGCGGGTGGGGCTGCGCCAGCCTGCCGAGCGAAAAATTCTGCCCCATGTTTTCCTCGTCCTTCCGATTTCTCTTTAGTTACAGCAAAGCACTCACTCACCACAACCAGCCCCCCGCCCCACCCCCCCAATCCCCAATTGATTTACTGTCTGCTAACACTGGGAATTTGAATTTTATCCAGTTACATATTTACAGAGTACACACATTTTTAAAACCTGTTTGCTCAGGGTACCAATAATTTGCAAACTGGAAGAATAATTATGTGAGATGTTTCTGGTCATCTTTCGGAGTGCAGAGAAAAGGGAGAATCTCAGCCCAAGAGGGTCAAGACCGGAGGATCACAGTCAAGTCATAAGTAAAACAATAACCATAAACATATACGCTTCATTATATACTAAATTTTTGTGCAAAAAAAGCGCTTATTGGGGTGGGGGGGGGTGTTGGCAGGGTGCTGTGAATTTTTTATAACACAGGAGGGGAGGCCTCAGAAACAAGAAGGTTGAGGGCTACTGGACTAGATTGTATGCTCAAATTTCTAGACTGTGATGTGAACCACAATCATCTGACTCAAAAGCTACAGAGTTACCAACTCAGCCTAGACTGCCCCAATGTCTAACAGTGTTAAGTAAACACTGGGTGCAGGTCAGAATGTTGATTGGTGAGGTCAGGCAGGGGGGGGGTTAGGCCTCCCGACTCCTGTGCCAATTAAGTTACTTCAATTGCCTGGGGAGTTTTGTACATTCCAAATGAATGCTTTTGTTTCATTATGCTATTTTTTTTTGAAGTCTTGACTGAAGAGTAGAACATTTGAAATGTGACAGGAAATGCATGCTAGACACACCCTTAACATCCAATGAAAAGCCTCAAAAGAAAAATAACGCATGGCTTTAAAATCATTATGTGACATCAAATTAATAATCCATTCAGAAGGTTAAGGAGAGTTATTAAGAGAGTATCGTATATTGTACATACCAGTGTCCTGTGGGAGGCACAAAGTAGACACAACAGTGAACTCTAGTATCGGGAATCCGCTTTTTCCGGTTGATGTTAATCTCTTCCCTCAGGTACTTCTCATACTGCTCATTAATGTATTTCACAATTGGTTCCCAGCTGCAACACAGGATCATTTGATATAATTATTTGATTATAAACTAATCAAGGTTCAGTCACAATAGTCGCTGTTTCGCATTCCTGGGGACCTAGGAGGTGTCAGCTGTGGCTCAGTTCATAGCACCCTCGCGCTTGAATCAGAGGGTTGTGGGTTCATGTCCCACTCCTGGGAAACCAAGAACTGTGATTGTACTCGAAAGAAGTTGCAATCTGTGACTGTTGGTAACTCGAAAAGAGTTTCCTGGGGACCTAGTCTGGAAAGGTGACATCCACGCCAGCTAAAACCCCTCACCATTTGGCTGGAAATTACTTACAGGAGATTGAAATCAAAGCATCAAAGCACCAAGGTATCTAGAAACATTAATTCACAAATTGTACCTCCCAAACCCCCCCGCTGGCTTTTCCTGTTGGTGCAGGCAGGACTTTGTCAGAAAAGCAGTACCTGTTAATCTCATTAATGTAGGTAAGCAGTTGCTCAGTGCTACGCTGCTACACTGTTCCTGATGCTTAACTCGCAGACAGATGCTCAAATGTTTGACATCACAAACTACAGTTGCATTGGGGTTTTGTGCTGCAAATTGTAATCTGATTATATTAATAGTTTTGCAGATGTCAGGCATTTAAAATGGCTTGTCCTAACCTCAATACCGCTTTGGTATCAACCTTGCGAGTCCAGTTTGCCACATCCTGTGCGCCAAGGCGCAGCTTTTTCTAAAAACACTGATATTACCCTAAAGGCGACCTTCAACACAGTCAGCCGGTACTTCAGAAGAGTCAGAGAGATTATTTTGCAACAGAACTGGTAGTCAACAAAAGTACAACACTTTTCATCACTTAAAATATTGGAATTCACAAGACTTTATCGAAATGCTTTACTCATATCCCACTTAAAAGGGGGTCCCAAGAAAGTCCATTGGGTAAGGCAGAGCAATTGTTGGCCTCATAGTTTGCCCCTCCACATTGAGCAATGCCCTTTCTTGGTTGGAGGGTGGGGGAAGAACCTGCTTGTAGTCTTTTACGAGCAGTCAATCCTTATGTGAATCTCGATTTAGGTGGTGTAAATTGTTGGATTATTGGTAAATCATTGGTAACCACTTCCAATTTTGTTTTTAAACAGGCAAATCCAACAGAGAATCTAGGTCACGACAGAAACAATTCACATACCAGTTTTCATTGTTTATTTGATCACCAAATCCCGGTGTGTCAATAACCGTCAGATTCATTTTTACTCCTTTTTCTTCAATAACTAGAAGAAAAATTTTTTAAAAATCACATCAGGAAGATCAAGGAGGTGGAATATACAGAGAACAGAAATAGCATAACATGCATAATGAACAAATCCAGTGTTTCATGGTCTCTTTCTACCCAGCTCAAACATATCGCATATAGATTAAATATGATAATGCATATCCCCATCATTCTTGCTTCTTGGTTGTAAAATTAGTAGTTAAGTGGAAATAATAAACTTACAGGGATTTTTTAAAGAAACAAAATCATTGGTAGAGGTTTTGCTGTGGTGATGACAGTGAAACTGTCAGCGTTCGTTGTCATTACCCCATTGAAACTGACAGCAACCTCCGGAGTCCACATATGTACAGTTAAATGCGGAAAGCCAGATGTTTGTTGGCGAATCTTCGCTCCTCCATAGGGTGCAGTGTAGAGGTTCCTACAAACTGCAACCTCCATTGCCACTGTGATTTAACCTTCACTCTCTTACACTGTCAAAAGGCTTAAAAATCGTTACGCCTTGTTGAATGAAGTGCAACTGGATTTTAAACAGTGTACTAACTTGATAATAACCGCGAAACATGCTCAATGGCCCTGAAGAGCTAATTTTTAAATTGTGGAATGTCATATTTCTTCATAATGATATCTTTAAAAACACATGTGGTTACTTATGTGAGGGATGTTAGATGCTGAGGAACAGAACACTTTTCTCTCTTCAACCAGCCTGTGTCAGCCTTCCTAAATCTGGCATATCAGGCTTCAATACAGGCTAAACCTTGTTCTGCTCTGTCATAACATGCTTCAATCCCATCCACAGACGAGCAACCATTGCCACATCACAGTAACAGTTTTCTGTAACTAATCTGTGGCTTCACTAAATGGGGCTATCAATTTATTACTCATTTAGATGCTAAGGGGCTACACTCATTAAAAACTCATTTCATGTAAGAACCATTAGAGACAACAATTAGGAGAATTATCCCATCAGTCAGGGTTGCTTTATCGGTCAGGGTTCGATTCCAGCTCAGTTCTCTGAATAAATAGCTCAGTGTCTAATGCTCATCATCCAACCTCCCACACATCCCCACCCCAGTTATTTTCTTAATAGTTCCATTCCTAGAATTAGTTAATACATTAAAAGGCTTAAGTTGACAGCAAGCTGTCAAGTCAATGCAGAAAGATAGAAGAATGCATGAAAATCGTTTCCTGACAAAATCAAACTCTTCTTCAAACTTTAAGCAAAGCATCTACAAGGAGGTCTGGTCCAGTAAGATCATACAATAAATTAGCATTACAATGGTAACTAATTGTTAAAGAGTGGGCCTCGCTTACCCTTTGTTATCTCCGGACTTGACTAATCTAACGCACTCCTCGCCGGCCTCTCACCGTCCACCTTCCATAAACTTAAGCTGACCCAAAACTCTGCTGACTCTGGCCTAACTTGCACCAAATCCCCTTCACTCATCACCCCTCTGCTTGCTAATGTACAGTGGCTCAACAATGTAGAAGTCTGAAAAGCATCTATGATTAATTCGGGATATGAAAATAATAGTTTTGCGCATTGCGTGTTGAGTGTGTTTTAGGCTCAAGCGTTTTTTAAAATTCATTCGTGGAATGTGGGCTTCACTGGCTGGGCCAGCATTTATTGCCCATCCCTAATTACCCTTGAGAAGGTGGTGATGAGCTTCCTTCTTGAACTGCTGCAGTCCATGTGTTGTAGGTACACCCACAGTGCTGTTAGGGAGAGAGTTCCAGGATTTTGGCCCAGTGGCAGTGAAGGAATGGCAATATATTTCCAAGTCAGGATGGTAAGTGACTTGAAGGGGAACTTCCAGGTCGTGGTGTTCCCATGTGTCTGATGCCCTTGTCCTTCTAGATGCTAGTGGTCATGGGGTTGGAAGGTGCTGTCTTGGTGGGTTCCTGCAGTGCATCTTGTAGATTGGACATGCTGCTGCTACTGTGCATGGGTGGTGGAGGGGGTGAATGTTTGTGGATGGGGCTGCTTTGTCCTGGACGGTGTCAAGTTTCTTGAGTCTTGTTGGAGCTGCACTCATCCAGGCAATTGGAGAGTATTCCATCACATTCCTTACTTGTGCCTTGTAGATGGTGCACAGGCTTTGGGGAGTCAGGAGGTGAGTTATTCGCTGCAGGATTCCCAGCCTCTGACCTGCTCTTGTAGCCACAGTATTTATGTGGCTAATCCAGTTTAGTTCAGTTTCTGGTCAATTTACCTTTACCTGTCCTGATCTGATGTACCTGTTCAAGTTCTTACCTCCTGAGTTCAACTGCTCGTCACAGACAAAAACGGATCAATTTCAGCTCTTAATTAAGACCAAATCTACTACCGGGATTTCTAATTATTCACCCTACCAGTGAACAATCAAACAACCATTGGTGTCGAAGATTAAATATCTTTATCACGGGTTTTCATTTGAATTTCACAAGTACCCTTTGAACTAAAGCTGCCTGTTAATCTGAATGCAGTGAGTGCAGACAGGTAACCATGGCAAGAAAGAAAAAAGCAAAATACTGCGGATGCTGGAAATCTGAAACAAAAACAAAAATAGCTGGAAAAACTCAGCAGGTCTGACAGCATCTGCGGAGAGGAAGACAGTTAACGTTTTGAGTCCGCAAGAAAGAAAAACTCAGTTTAATTCTGGCCTCAGTTTTGTTGAGGGTGGAGATCATAAACCTTCTCCAGAATATTTATCAATATGTACATAGATAATATATATTCTTTCATAGAGGTTTACAGCACAGAAGGAGGCCATTCAGCCCATCGTGTCCACGCTGGTCAACAAAGATCTGACTACACTAATCCTATTTTCCAGTGCTTGACTCATAGCCCTGGAGGCTATGGCTACGCAAGTGAATATCTAAATACTTCTTAAATGTTACGAGAGTTTCTGACTCAGCCACCCTTTTGAAAATGAGTTCCAGTCTCCCACCACCCTCTGGATGAAAAAATTCCCCTCTTAGCCTTCTACCTCTTACCTTAAATCGATGCCCCCTGGTTATTGACCCCTCTACTAATGGAAAAATCCTATCCACCCTATCTATGCCCCTCACACTCTTATATACCTCTATCAGGTCCTCTCTCAACCTTCGCTGCTCTAAGGAAAACAGCCCCAGCCCATCCAATCTTTTCTCATAGCTCAGACCCTCCAGCCCAGGCAGCATCCTGATAAATCTCCTCTGCACCCTCTCCAGTGCAATCAGACCCTTCCTATAATGTGGCGACCAGAACTGCACGCAATACTCCAGTTATGGACTCCCCAGCGTTTTATACAGTTCCAGCATAACCTCCCTGCTCTTGTATTCTATGCCTCGGCAAATGAAGGCAAGTATCCCATATGCCTTCTTAACCACCTTATCTATCTGCTACCGTCAGGGATCTGTGGACATGCACATCAAGGTCCCTCTGATCTTCAGTACTTTCCAGGGTCCTACCATTCATAGTGTAATCCCTTGCCTTGTTAGCCCTCCCCAAGTGCATTACCTCACACTTTTCTGGGTTGATTTCCATTTGCCACTGCTCTGCCCACCTGACCAGTCATTGATGTCCTCCCGCATTTATGGATTTCCTCCTATTTACCATCCTAACAATTTTCGTGTCATCCGCGAGCTTCTTGATCATACCCTCTACATTTAAGTCCAAATCATTTATATACACCACAAATAGCAAGGGCCCCAGCACTGAGCCCTGTGGAACCCCACTGGAAACAGACTTCCAGTCACAGAGACATCCCTCTACCATCACCCACTGCTTCCTGCCTCTAAGCCAATTTTGGATCCAACGTGCCACTTTGCCTTGGATCCCATGGGCTCTTACTTTCTTGACCCGTCTGCCATAATTAACCTTATCAAAAGCCTTGCTAAAGTCCATGTAGACCACATCAAATGCATTACCCTCATCAACAACTTGGTTACCTCCTCAAAAAATTCTCTTAACAAATTCATGCTGACTATCACTGATTAATCCGTGTCTCTCCAAGTGCAGATATATTCTGTACCTCGGAATTCTTTCTAATGACTTCCCCACCACCAAGGTTAGACTGACTGGCCTGTAATTTCCGGGTCTTTCCCTTCCTCCCTTTTTGAATAATGGGACAATGTTAGCAGTCCTTCAGTCCTCTGGCACCTCACCTGTGGCCAAAGAGGATTTGAAAATTACTGCCAGGGCCCCTGATATCTCTTCCCTTGCCTCCCTCAACAGCTTGGGATACATCTCATCCGGGCCTGTGGATTTATCCACTTTTAAGGCCGCTAAACCCGCCAGTACCTCCTCGCACTCTATGTTAATTTCCTCTAATATTTCACAGACTTCCGCCCTGATGTCAATACCTGCATCGTCCTTTTCCACTGTGAAGACTGACGCAAAGTACTAATTGAGGACTGTACCCACGTCTTCCGGGTCCACACACAGATTACCTCTATGGTCCCTAATTCTTACTCTTTCCCTAGTTATTCTTTTGCTCTTTATATATTTAAAGAACCCCTTTGGGTTTTCCTTTATTCTACCCGCCAATGCTTTCTCATGCACTCTCTTAGCTTTCCAAATTTCCTTTTTAAGATCCCCCCTGCACTTTTCATACTCCTCCAAGAACTCTGCCGTATTGAGCCCTCGGTATCTGCCATAAGCTTCTCTTTTTTTCTTAATCCTAACCTTTATGTCCCTTGACATGCAGGGTTCTCCAGACTTGGTCCCCTCCCCCTTTGTCTTTATGGGAATATATTTGCCCTGTACCCTCTCTATTTCCTCCCTGAATGCCTCCTGCTTCTCTGTCTGCAAGTAATTGCTCCCAGGCCAAATCGTATCTCCCCTTAGTAAAATTAGCCTTTCTCCAGTTTAGAATTTATATTTCCAGCCCAGCCTTATCCTTTTCTATAACTACCCTAAATCTAACTGAGTTATGGTCACTCTCTCCTAAATGCTCCCCTATTGATATGCGTTCCACCAGCCAGGCTCATTTCCAAATATTAGGTCCTGAACTGCTCCCTCCCTTGTTGGGCTTTCTATGTGCTGGCTAAAAAAGTTCTCCTGAATGCATCCTAAGAATTTTGCTCTCTCTACCTTGCACACTAAAACTATCCCAGTTAATATTTGGGTAGTTAAAATCCCCTACAATTACTGCCTTATTATTCTTACATTTCTTTGAAATTTGATTACATACTTGATCCTCTAACTCTCCCTGACTGTTTGGGGTCCTATAGTACACACCCAACAGCGTATTTGCCTTTTTTGTGTTTTTTACTTCTACCCATATGGCCTCATTTGATGATCTTTCTGAGATATCATCCCTCCTCACTGCTATAATTGATTCCTTAATCAATATTGCGACCCCCCCCCAACTTCTCTCGCCCTCGCTATCTCCTCTGAATACCAGGAATGTTGAGCTGCCAATCCTGCACTTCTTTTAGCCAAGTCTCAGTTAGAGCTATGCTATCACACTCCCACAAGCCTTTCTGTGCCCTCAGCTCATCTGTCTTATTCCTCAGGCTCCCTGCATTAAAATATATTCCATTTAGCCTTACTAAGCTCACTTCTTTCTTATCTAGCCTCCGTTTCCTCTGCCTTCCAGACTCACTTACTAGCGTTTTAACTTCTAATTCAATCCCAGCTTCTCTCCCCTCTGAACCACTTTTCAGGATCCCATCCCCCTGACAATTTAGTTTAAACCCACCCCAATAGCATTAGCAAACCTCCCCGCGAGGATGTTGATCCTGTTCCTGTTCAGATGCAACCCGTCCAACTTGTACAGGTCCTATCTCCCCAGAGACAGTCCCAATGCCCCAGGAATCTAAAGCCCTCCCTCCTGCACCATCTCTCCAGCCATGCATGCATCTGCTCTAGCCTTCTGTTCCTATACTCACTACTGTGTGGCGCTGGAAGTAATCTAGAGATTACTACCTTTGAAGTCCTGCTTTTCAATTTCCCACCTAATTCCCTAAAGTCTGCTTGCAGAACCTCATTTTCTCTTTCTTCCTATGTCATTGGTCCCAATATGGGCCATGACCTTTGGCTGTTCACCCTTCCCCTTCAGAATGCCCTGCAGCTGTTCCTTGACCCTGGCACCCAGGAGGCAACATACCATTCTGGAGTCACTTCTACAGCTACAGAAGCGCCTGTCTCCTCCCCCTCATTAACAAATCCCCTACCACTATTGCCCTTCCACACTTCTTCCTCTCCCCCCAGGCAGCTGGATCACCCACAGTGCCATGGCCTTGGCTCTGGTTGGCCTCCACAGAGGAACCGTCACTCTCACTGTTTTCCAAGGCTGAAAAACGGTTTGTAAGCGAGATGCACTTGGGGAATTCCTCACTACCTGCCTGATCCCCTTCTTCTGTCTGGCGGTCACCCATTCCCTCTCTGCTTGCACTCCCTTAAGCTGCGGGGTCACCACGTCCTGAAATGTGCTATTCATGAGCCTCTCAGTCTCGTGAATTTACTGTAGTGCCTCCAACAGCCGCTCAAGCTCCAAAACCCAGAGCTTGAGCTGCTCCAGTCAGAAGCACCTCCTGCACACATGGTCATCCAGGCCACCGGGAGTGTCTAGGATTTCCCACGTAGCGCAGGATGCGCAAATCATGGGACCGAGCTCCCCAGGCATATCTTAACTCTTGCTTTTAATTTACCCTTACTCCTACTCCTTTCAAATATACCACTCATCTACTTGTCATTATATTTGACGGAGTGCTTTAGATTAGTCTGCCAGTGAATCAAATGAGTCAACTTGGAGCAGAACAAATACTAATGTCAAGGTATATTTTCAGAAGTGAAATATTTTCATGTTTAACATTTGTTGCTTGCACAAGTTATCAGGGATGATCTAATCCTTGTTTTACAGTGATGCAAGCCAACTTTACCTGCATTAATTACATTTTGTTTTGAAGAATCAAGATGGTGATTCTGAGGTCAAAATTAGAATTGCTTTGAAATTACATTGCGATCTGTAAATGCACCTCATCACTATACATGGGAAGAAAGAACTTGTGTTTATATAGCACTTTCCTGTTTGGACAGCCACTATTGAAGTGTAGTCACTGTTACAATGTAGGAAACATGATAGGCAGAAAGCTCCCAAAAACAGTGATGAGATAAACAACCAGATAATCTGTTTTGAGCAATGTTGGTTGAGGAATAAATGTTGGCTGAGAATACGGGGAGGATATTCCTGCTCTTTTTTGACAGGGATCTTTTACACCTATGGCCAGATAGGCCATTGGCTTAACATCTCCTCAAGGTGCCACCAACAGTGTGGCCCCCCTTCAATACTGTAAGGGAATGTCAGACTAGATTATGGGTTTCAGTCTGTGAATCAGAAGTTTGCATGGTGAAGCTTCACTCCTGAGGTAAAATAGCTATCCTGTACATTGTTTAGATGTAGGCTGTACCCTCACCCCAACCATTTCTCAAAGTCCTTTTTAATTGTTATTGTTATTGGCATCTTTCATTGGGTAAGATGGACAATCTGCTCCACCTAAGCCACACTCAGTTACTTAATAGTAGGTTCCTAAGAACAACATAAGTTAACATTCCTTTCCATCTTATCCCACTATCGCTTCAATTGATGTTCTAAGTACATGTGGGGAAGTTCCATGTTTTATCTATATCCTACTACTCCAGGGTGCAATGCTCTGTGAAACAGGTGCTGCTCCACTGACGACACAATGCAGCATTACTTATCCCTTGGCTTGGAAGAGGTGAGACAGGTGGCAAGTTTCACAGATAATGTGGCAGGACACAACTGGAATTGGAAACATTTTGAAAAGGAAAGCCTACCAAGCAATTAATTGGGACATATACCCAATCGCTTGTTGTTGTAAAGGAGATAGTGAGGATTCACAAGGTGGTTTTGGGATTTGTTTGTAATGGCGCCATTCATATCGGTGGTAAATATTAGTCAGTGCTGGTGAGTAAAACACATATGTTGTCCAAACTCAATGTCAGCCCACCCACTATTATCTCTATAGCTGACAGTGCATTTGCATACTTGTTTTATTTCAGTTTTTACCCTCCATTTTTAGTGTAGATTCCCGTTGGTAAGATCAAGGTAGAAATTTGACATTCAGTTCAGAGTAATTTCTGTATAAATGCAATCTGGGTCTGTACGATGGATGGGGATCATGGGTTCGTTTTCACATACAACTGGTTTTCTAGAGGCAGTTTTAATTAACCATTAAATCCTAACGACAATCTGTTAAAGTAATGTGAATTCAACACCACCAAACACAAATCAATGTAGTCACTGTTGTAGTGCAAGAGATCCAGTCACCAATTTGTGCACAGCAAGGTCCCACAAACAGCAATGAGATAATGACTAGAGCATCTGTTTTCCTGGCCAAAATTCCAGTGAAGAGTCCCCTGCACTGGATCCCAGTGCCACGGGATCTTTTACATCTGCTTGAAACTTCTGAGTCAGAGGCAAGAGGGCTACTCTACATAAGATCTGCAAAATAAATGTATAAACATAATCCGGTGGCTGTCTAATAGAAGTCAGATGCTGTAAGAAGCCTAGATAGAAAGGTTACTCAACCAACTATGATCAATGGGGAGGCGGTGCCATAGTGGTATTGTCACCAGACTATTACTCCAGACACCCAGATGCTTGAGTTCAAATCCCTCCATGGCAGATTGTGAATTTGAATTCAATAAAAAAAATCTGGAATTAAAATTCTAATTATGACCATGAAACCACTTTTGATTGTTATAAGAACCCATCCGGCTCACTGGTATCTGTGGGCCTACATGTGACTCCAGACCCACGGCATTAAAAATGCCCTCCAAATTCAGTGCCAAGGGGCACTTAGGGATGGGCAATAAATGCTGGCCCAGCCACTGATGCCCAGGTCCCATAAACAAATATTAAAAAAAAGAGACATAACTGTCATTTTGCAAACGGCAGGGTTGTAAATCTAGTTGTGCCCATTTTCTATTATTCTAGAATGAAGGTTACCCTATTCTATGAGGTTCTATAAGGTATTCTATAACCTTGTCATCCTTATGCTACTGAGTCATCGCAATGCCCTTGTGAAAGGATTCAACATAATGTCACACGGACCTTAACTGCAAAAAGATGCAGCAACTCCAAGGAAGGAACTGCTAGATCTGATTTTACGGAAACGCAGCAACTGATTCATGGGCTCGTGCTGTGGTCCTTAGCATGTTGAGTGAGGTTCCATTCTTGTCACAATTGCACTCAGCAAGCAGTTAAAATGTAAATCTCCTGACACGGTCAAGGACTGTCTTTTGGCGGTGATCCAATTGGTGTGTTAAATCACACGGTAACACTTTCATACGTTACAAAATTATTGTGATTCAACACCATTGCAATGCGAACACACATTACAAAACTGAGGCAAGTGTCTTAAACAGATTTTGGCATCCTTTGAAAATTTGCACAAGAAATTAATTCTACCATTAATAAAATCTCTATGGGGAACGAGGACAAGTTGCTTGAATGAACTGTGCAATTAAAACCATGCACTCAGGATTGAAACTCAGGATATGCTTCTATCAAAGAGGCTGGTCTGTGCGTTTTTGCATCATAATCCAGGCAAGGCCTTAGGGACTTTGGCATGGTTATAAGCAGCGTATATTGCAGTACTGCTTCAGAAAAAGCAGAATAATATAAAAGTGAGGTATCATTTGTATCACTGAGGGCACTAAGACTCTCGTTCAACAGGCCCCGAGACCCATAACCAGGAGGGATTAAGACCCACCTCAGGAAATGGTTTCACTTCCTACCTCTGAAGCAGTGCAGTGGTGCCAATGACACATAGTTGCCATCAGCGCCAGTGGGCATGGGGCTCAATATTTTATTCTGGTCACGCAGAAGCCAAGGCCGTCATGAATGTCACATTTGCTGCTGCAAAGATTTCTCAGCAGCCAAAATGCTAATTCCAAAGCAGTTTGGGCAACAAGTTCTGATAGTAAACTGAAGCAGTCTTGAAAATTCTAAAAATGCAGTTGCCCCTTTAAGAATTTAACATCCCCCCACCCCCCACCCCCCCCAACCCCCACCCACCCTGCCTTTTGGGTCACGGGACCTGGCAAGACAGCTGCATCACTTTGTGATGGTTTGTCAGACTGTTGGCTGAAGTTTGTATTTAATTAATTAGAGCTTACCATTCTTGGCTATCTGGTACAACTTGAGGGAAGAACTACTGACATTTCATCCACCTTGAAGCGTATCGGCTAGATAAGGCCAGAGCACCAGCGTGGGAAGCTGTGAAAGAATCCAGACCTCCCCACACCCGTCGTCACTCGTCCTTCCACCAGCATGGCTGTAGGTGGTAATGAGTGATGGAATGCAGGTGTGGCATTCCCCAATCCTCAATCTTAACAGCTCGGAGCTGGGGCAGATTCAAATTCCTTCCTCGCACTGTGTAAGCCCCACTCCCACCGTGACATCATACTCCACACGCATGCATCAATTATTTGTGTTTAAGTGCTATAATAAACCACAGATCTAACCCGTGCCACGTACAGGGTTTATACAGATGATGCCAGAACTTCCGAGCTGTAACCATCAGGAGAGATTGACCACCTTTTCCCCAGAAAAGGTGAGCTGGTAGGGCAGACGGAGACATGTGTCCACTTGTGGAGGACTCCAAATCCCAGAGGTGATAAATGCAAGACAGGCACCAATAAATCCAATATGGAATTCAGGAGAAACTTCTTTACCCAGAGAACGTGCTAGCGCAGGGAGTGGTTAAGGTAAATATAGAAGCACTTAAAGGGAAGCTAGATAAGTACATGAGGGAGGTAGAATTAGAAGGTTATGACGATGGGGTGAGATGGAATAGGATGGGGGGGGAAGAGGCTTGTGTGGCACATTAACACCAGCATGGACCAGTTAGGCTGAATAGCCTGCTTCGGTGCTGTACAGAATGTTTAATTTCACTGTATTCTGGAGAAGCTGTTGACAGTAAAACGGTTACAGGTCTGCTTTTCAGCGAACAAGGCTTTATGGTGGCGGCATTTACCTTATTAACTTGATGCAGTCCACCAGCAATAAACAGAGACACTTGAAAAATGTTTGTTTATAGGGAGTCCCTCCAAGTGGCTGCTCAAGGGTGATCTCTTGATGCAGTCGCTCTTTGCCTTCCAGTATTTAAAGTTATTGTTTGCTCAGCACACAAGCCACCACAGGTATAATGAGGGAGAAGCCCCATTTGGCCGCAACATAAAGTTCAGCCGAATATTCCCGTTTCTCTATCAAATTCTGGCCGTAGGCGGGTGGCATGGCAATGCTGGCCCCAGTAATTCGGTTTGTTTCCTGGCCGCCTGTAACGCTACAGGACTTGCTTAGTCTCAACGGGTGGGCCCACTTCCCACTGATCCAGGCGGGAACAAGGAGGAGGTGGCGGCCGCCGACCTCGGGAAAACCGAGCGGCCCTGCCGTCGCCGGATAGCACTCGTGTAAAAGGTGGGGCGGGCCGTTCTGGGGTTTTGAGGGCGGGAGGAGGATCTCCCTGTGTCGGAAGGCCTGTTGGTGGCCCCACAGAGGGAGTGTTACACACAAAAAAAACAAAGAACTTATCTGGAGAGATTTGTTTTGGACAGCAGAGATCAAAACCAGCTGGGCCCTGAGACAGATGAGGAATAGATGGTTGGTGGTCTTCCTGGTTGAACAGGGAGGGATCTCTACTCCTACCTCTCTACGCCACATGGAAATCATTGAAGCCTCTTGCTCGTGCTCCAACACACTGCAGCAGGGAGTTATTCTCTTCACTAGCTAGATGGCAGCTATTAATTGACTTAAACAAAAACCTTTTTGAGCAGCATTTCTTTCCTGAGCACGCCCTCCCGACGAAACAAGGGGGATACAATTTTCCACTTTTTAGTCATGAAGTGGAAGAGTCAAACCCCCCAAAGATTAAAAAAGCACAAACATTAAACACAAACATCACAGGAACAAAGGGTTTACTCTGCTCCAACATTGTGGGGAAAAGCTGCAGTCTGCAATGCATTTAGTGCATACATGCTTTTTACTGACGGGTTGGTGAAATATTTCCCTCGGTGTTTTCTTCACCCCAGCCTCTGGACAGCTCGGCCTATAGCGTCAATCCGTATGCTTAATTTTCCAAACAAGCCATGGATTTGCCCTCTGAATGAAGCTGATAGTTTCGTGTCACGGGATGGGCGAAGTTTGTACTCGAGGCTCAGCCCAGACAGTACGGAGCTGACACCATCAAAGATCATTTCCCTTTCGACCCTTATGGTGAGAGTGACATCTTTGATCCCATCACCCTGGCGAGGTTTGAAGCCAGATCCCAGGGCATCCTGTCTTCTCGAATACTTTATAATACTCAGAATCCCTACAGCACAGACAGAGGCCATTCAGTCCATCGTGTCTGTGCTGGCTCTTTGAAAGAGCTATGCAGTTACTCTCACTCCTCTGTTCTCAGACACTAAGATAACAATTCAGTTTCCCAAATTTCTGTAGTTAATTGCAGAATACTGTCAACATGCCATAAAGATCAATAGCTTTTAAAACTCTGAATAAGCTGGTTTACAACAGATAACTCGGACGACTGAAGCTCTTCGGAGGTTGAGGGCTATTTTTTGTCATTCTGTGCAGCCACACAAGTCAACGCTTGCCAGACTAAAGGATTTTTCACAGCGCACTTTTAAAGGATGATCTGCACTTAAAGGATGATTATTGAAAAGGAGGTTTTTGTTTCGAGGTTACACACCACCTAGTTGTTAAACACAGAGTGCTTTGCACAACATGCCAACTCATTCCGACAGTGGAGCAACAGCACTGTGAAGACTTGTCTGTCTCGTTACCTGCAGATTCTGTGCACTGTTAAAACTGACCACAGTGGCGCCACTGAATCAAAATAATCGAAGAGGTCGCCTTATCTCAAGTTGGTTATGGTTTCACAGCTTTCCGCTACATGCAGAGCATGCATAAGCTTAGTCACATTTCACTTAGCAGCTTGGAAATCCTCCTGTGCGAGAGAAGGGCACTTTTTTTTTTGTATAATGCTGGTACTCTGTCACTCAGCAGCCCTGCTGATAATGGTCTTCAAATGTATATTCAGCATCCATCCACCCCCCCACCTCATGTAAATACCTCCCTACATCAGCAAAAACGCTGCCACGAGGAAGAGTGGCTTCACATTAGCATTTGTGAAAGGATCTGGAATCTAGACATACTCTGCCCCCAAAATGTTATCATGGCTGGGGAGACCATTGAAAGTTTCCGAAGCTGAGATTGATTGATTTTCGTTAGGCGGGGATATTAAAGATTATGCCAACCAAGACAGGTGGATGAATTTGAGATACAAATCAGCCATGATCTAACTGAATGGTGATACAGGTTCAAGGGGCTGAATGGCCTTCTCCTGTTCATAAGTTCTTAGACAAAGGAAATTTGTTTGCCTTCCATTTTAGAGCATAATTACATGACACAGTGCTTCCTGTTTTACTGAAATTATGAAAGCAGGATATGTTTCGTCAACGATTTATCGCTAAATGTAAAATATTACAGATCTTGACCACTTAATTCTTGGTGTTATTCAATTTCATAAATTAAAAGGCTTGGTCAAAGATTCAGCAAAAACCACTTGGTTTTGACACAGTAATTTATACAACTCGTGTTTCTGTAGAGCTATTATGTGTCACACTTAGGTACTGTTTTTGTTTAAATCATTGAGTAATTTAAAGATCTACATATTATAGGTTTAAATGTTCCACATATTCCCAGTCACTGATATCTAGTAGGGATAAATAACTGGCTTTAGAATTCGACCTTTGCTTTGACTGACTGTGAACTGTGCAATCCCATGGGAACTGGAGATGGGCACTGATAGGTTTCATTTGAAGATCAGCAGAGTGGTCATTTCGAGTTTTGGCGAGTTGAAGATTAAATTTAGCCCTCTGTCCCTAATTTTATCTCAAGTCTGCACCCCTTACTGTCTCTACCAGGGATCTTCGGCTACTGAATATGGATCCAGTGATTTTTTCAGTTTCAATTTCTATTCACGGTATAGTTATGTGATCATTTAGTTGAAGATATACGAACAAAGCTGCCTGAACTTCTCCGTTTGATAGTAACTGCTAAAAAGCACCAACTGAGCACTAAACAATTCAAAAAATCTAAGCTTACATTGTAAGAGGTAACTTTATATAGTTGTTTGATGGCAAACGTCATCCTGCATCTGAGAAGCTGTGCAGGCAACTCAGTTTTTGCTACACGAGACTCGTGTTGCTTGATTCACCAATTGATTTTTCTCCTTGTCTTTGAAGGAAAGCCTCCTGTTTTATCATTTGGACCTTACTGTCAGATTCTGGGCAAAGATCCCATGCACAATGGCTATTAGTGCAGTTCCAATGACTTTCTGAAATGGCACAACTTGCTGGACTAATGCTATAACCAAGCTCAGCTAAGCTGAACACGGCTGAGATTTAACAACATTCACTCAACTGGGGCAATGCAACCCTTAGTTTTCTGTTCATGATGCTTTGTCACAGGCCATTTGACGATGCAGTGACAGCAACACAGCTTGATCCGCCCAGAGAGTTTCCTTCCACTGTCCGAGAGGAAATTTCACACTCCCAATCAGCACATTCACGTGTCAGTATTAGCACAGCATAGTTTTCTTTCATTACCACTGAGTTCCATATCGTTTTTCTATAACTAGCAAGAGGAGGTGGTGGCATAGTGGTATTGTCATTGAGCTAGTATTCCAGAGACCCAGGGTAATGCTCTGGGGACCTGGGTTCAACTCAGTAAAAATCTGATAATAACCATGAAATCGTTGCTGATTGTCATAAAAACCCATCTGGTTCACCGACGTCCAGGTCTAGCCTACACGTGACTCCAGACCCACAGCAACGGAACAAGGGCAATTGGGGATGGGCAATAAATGCTGGCCAGCGATACCCACATCCCATGAACAAATATAAGAAAACTGGTTTGAGATCAGAGCCTCCAATTCTCAAGCGAGGGTGCACACTGAGTTTAATTAAACGGATAAGAATTAAAGGCGTCAATGGAATTGGAACTGGTGGCATTTTGAACATGGAGCGAACTTAACTGGTCAGATTTAATTCAAACAATTGCTGCAACACCAATTACAAATAGTTTGGTGCCTGCAAACACTGACCTGCAGCTGTATGCCGACGAACATATGAATTAGGAGTTGGAGTAGGCCTTTTATATATTTATACATTATTTTGTACAGAGGCTTTATTTTTATTTTTGGTGAGATTTGACGGTTGCCGTGAGATTGGTGCACCAAGAAAACATTGGCAATTGTTGCCAACAGGTAACCTTGCTGAAAGGGAACAGAGACTGAACGCAAAAAATACAGTTCTACATAAAAACAGATAGCAAAGGTGGATTTCAAATTGATGATTAGTCCGATTAACCCACCCCTCCGCTTTTTCCCCTTAGCTCTGCAATATTTTTTTTCCCCTTTCAAGCATGTATCCAATTGTCTTTTGAAAGTTACTGTTGACTCTACTTCCACTGCCCTTTCAGGCAGCGCATTCCAGCGTGAAAAAAAATGTTTCCTCATGTCGCCTCTGATTCTTTTGGCAATCACCTTAAACCAGTGTCCTCTGGTTACCGACCTTTGCGCCACAGGCAAACAGTTCCTCCTTATTTACTCAGTCAAAACCATTCATTAGGCGCTGAGGACCTACAGGATTCAACCGCTGCTCACTCCTGTCAAAGAACTGTATGTGCAAGAAAAAATCTGTATACACAGCAGAAGCTGTAAAACTGGGTTGCATAAACACTCAGATTACACTGTTTACAATCGGCACCGAGGGCAAGTGATGAATGACATGAACCCTGAGGCAGTCTTACAGCTACTAATCGTGTCTCATAAGCTCATGTGCTCCCACAAGTGAGTGCAAGCACACTCGTAACCACAAAGCCAGTCAGAACGGTGACCATAAAGCGTGAAGCTCATCTTTGATTTCAACGATTAAGGTGTATGTGTGAACGCTGACACAAAGCACTGAAGCTACGTGCAGCACCGTTCAACTGTGGTAAATGCACGGGTTCTGCTCTTCCACAATAACTCCGATGGGAGATTGGTATAACCCCTAGGGAGGCTAGGAAAATGGCTTCATGCTCTTGGCTATCTCCTTCAGTCTCCTTTCAGAGTTATGGTAGGAACCGCTAGACGCCTGCAGAAATTCTGGGCCGTCTACTGTGGGACGTCACAAGACTAAGATCAAGAATTTATGATTTTTTCTACATCCGGAATGAGTAATGACATTGGGCGTCCGCGCCACTGTTGTGTTTGATTCTGATGGCAGCTTATCCACATTCAGGGTCAGCTGCGGCTCAGTGGGTAGCACTCTTGCCTCTGAGCCAGAAGGTTGTGGGTTCAAGTCAGGACTTGAGCATCAAAATCTAGGCTGATATTGCAGTGCAGTACTTAGGGAGTGCCACACTGCCAGAGGATGAGACATTAAACTATGGCCCTGTCAGGTGGATATAAATAATTCCTTGGCATTATTTTGCTGCCCTCAAGGGGCTGTGGTGGGGAAGAGGCTGATGCCCACCCCCTTCTGGAATGTGCCTTTGCAAAGAAGGTTTGGAAAGAGATGCATGTGGTCTTTGTCGAGGTTCATCCCGAGCAGCAGTAGGTCTATGGGCTGTTCCCAGGGATGCACACGGAGATAAACATCAACTGCATCTGAAGGGACATCAACTTGGTGAAAGCTGCTCCTCAGTCTGCCTGGAACTCGTTGGTCTTCTCGAGCGAAGAGTTGTCTACAACCAAGTGTTGCAGATGGGCACATTCTAAGGTCCAGAACTACGTGCTGAGGGACATGCTAATGCTTGGGGCATCCACTGCCGAGGCGCAATGGGGGAAAGGCCACTGTTTGATGCCTTTCAGCCTCAGTACACCGAGGGTCTGGAAACTGGGTAGAACCCTTTGGGCTGCATGTTTGACATGCAATGAATCTTGTAAATATTAACAGTAATTGTAAATCTAGTGAGTAAAAAAACTGTTTTGGAAGACACTGATTTGGTTTGCACCTTATGGAATGTCAACTTTGAGTCATGCTCTTTTATAAATTATGCGAATAAAATATATTTTTGAAAAACAAAACTATTATTTCGAAGAAGAGCAGCAAAATTCTCCCTGTAGCCTTGGCCAATATTAATCGCGTAATCAACATTACAAAAAATAGATTATCTGGTCATTATCATAGTGATGTTTTTGGGAGCTTGCTGTGCACAATTTGGCAGCTGCATTTCCCACATCCCAGCAATGACTACATTTCAAAATAAAGGTTGGCTGTAAAATGCTTTTGGATGTCCAGCGGTCATGAAAGTTGCTATAGAAATTCAGTCTTTCTTTCAGATTCAACTGTGTCAGAGTAGGGAAGTTGATATATACTGAAATAGGAATAATTGGTAGGCCTATATGAAGAGAGTAGAGGGTTTGGGACTAAAGGATAGATCTTTCAAACAGCTGGTATATGCAGAATGGGCCGAATGGCCCCTTTCTGTGCAGTAAGTTCCTACGCGGTCATCTTGCGGTATACTATGGCCTGAGTTTTCACACAGACGGAGAGACTCTCCATCTTAGCAAACCTGACTCCCAGCATTTTCGCAGGGGAGGGGGGTTGCAGGGTGGTTCTCATCTGCACATTCGTGGCTCAGGAAGGCAACTGCACATGTTAAAGTGCAGCTGTCTCAGTTAGATCTGATTCTAGCTCATGCAATAGCCAAAACCCACTTGTGCACCTTAGATCTGGTAGGAGAAGGTTTAAATCTGCCAGAGTTCTTTGGAGAGATAGGGTACCCTTTTGAAGAGGTAAGGTACCCTTTTGGATATGGTCCTGGGACACCTTTGGGAGAGATCAGGTACTCCTTGGGAGAAGTAAGGTGCCCTTTGGGATTGTTAAAAGTAGACATTAATGTGCAGAAAAAGTGCATTAACTCACTGGAACTGTCAAGCTCATTGGAATTGTCAAGAGAACCATCAAGTGAGCTGTCAAGAGAGTTGTCTAAGGTAGCTAGCAACAGAACTGTAAAAGGGAGCTGTCAGGGCATTTAAATCTCCTGCTATTTAAATATGTGAAAAAGCTGTCTGCTGTGTTAAAAAAAATCAGCACATGCTATTTCACTTTGTCATAAATTGACATAAGCCTGAGGGTTATCATTATAAGATTAGCGCTGCATGACTGATTTCACAACTTAGCATTATCAGAGTGGGGTGCCTGTCAGTTTAGTTTGATTGACAGCTCAATCTTATAAAGTCTTTGAAGTGGGGCTATGAATACAAACGTTTGTTTTTACAAGGGATTAAAATGTAGTGAATGGGTTTTTATCAATGAGAATTTTTTTTGAAATAGTGAATGCATCAATAGGCATTTAAGAACTTTACTTAATCTCAACATGGATTTTGAGGTCTGCCTTTGGTGGATACTCGGTGAGTTGGCATGGAGGATATAAGGGCAAAGGGTGTTGGGTGGGGGGTGCAGGATCGGCATTAGTTGGCACTAAGTTGGCATTGGTGCTATAAAGGGCCATGGAGGGGGGTTGACATGAGTTGGTACTAAATTGGCTATAAAGGGCCATATGAGGTATGTGGAGGGGCATAGATTGGTATGGAGGGTATGAGAGGCCATGGGCAGGGGTGGAGGGTATGAGGTGGCATGGGTAAGCATGGGGAGTGTGTGGGGGCAGTGAGAGGGTGTAAGAGGTGAAGCTGGAGGGCTGGTTTTTGTCTTTTTTCATTTTTTCACAGCTTTGACAAAGTGCCAGAGCACTGAGGCCGGTCTTTCACTCAGCCCTTCACACAAGGCAGCTTCTGAACTCTTTCCAGAGGTGGCAGCCATGGCTTCAATTTTCATGCTCACTTCCCACCTCGGAATGAAAATCTGAACTTCCGGGGCACTTCTTCCTATGTCGGGTTTGGGGCACCGGGAATTGCCCGACTCTACACTCCCGACCCGGGTAGTGAAAATTCAGGCCTGTGTGTTTCCATATAGCGGATACATTAAGCATTTGGCCAAATCCATCCAGTGCCATGACACTCCACGAGGGATATTCAGACATTTCTGTATAGGGGGCCCGATAAATACTCTCAGGTGTATTTCTGGATGGGGTGAATTGAGGAGCACTGTTGACTGTAAAGACATTGGCATAGAGACTCAATGGGAGTCCTCCAGCTCTCGCATTGGCTGTGGCAGATCCCCTCATTTTGAACTGGAACCAGGGGGAAAGCTCAGTCGCAGGCATTCTGTTACTGCCTATGAAAACCCACTGGCACGGCTGTTGTGCATCCAGGAAAGTGGGCCACAGTACTCACAGCACATGTTGCGACCAAATTTGGCCAAGGACCCCAAAACAGGCCAGCCCCCAACACCCCTCCCCCAATCCATGACCACCAACCCCTGCCAACTGCCCTGCCGATTTGCACAGACAATTGGCCTATTTCAGGCAGGTAACCACATTCAGGGTGCGTTAACCAAGGTGTCCCTTCTAGTGCAGACTGACTGCATGCACACTATATTGGATCCTTCCCTCCCTGCTTCTCACAGCTGATGTCCAGCCCAAAAGGTCTCCGTGCAATCAGTGAGCATAAACCAGGTACCCTATAACGTAACTGGATTAGACATGAAGAGGCACAATAAAATAACAATTGGACCACTCTAAGATGTAAATACAACAATATTTTTAAAAAATTTTATACAACACCAAATCAAGCCAAGCAGCTTGAACAACTCCTTTGTTGAGCTGACAGACATTTAATTCAAAGTATCGAACTTCACAAAAAGTACAGGAGTTGTCTCGAATTGTAAGAACAAATTAACTTTTTTTAAATTCGGAATTCCCTTGATGTTTCTTTCTGCTCACAAAGCAGATGTTTGTGCTCGGGAAGAGAGTGCTCTGCCCTCGATGGCAACCTGTGTCAGCATCCAGCACCAGCAGGTCAAAGAAAGCACAGGTCAGATGGGAGACTAAAACCTCCTCGCCTCTGATCCCACAGTCTCTTTGATTCCCAGCCTCAGGGCAGTATCTCTAGAACAGAGTGATTTATTTTCTCTCTGTTTCCCACACCATTGATTAGAAAGCCTCTCTGTGAGATTCAGCACCAATTTGTAACAATTCTAAGCAGCGTCTGTGCCCGAAAGGAACTGGGCTGAGGCTGGCAAAGTGGCAAGGACCTTCAGAAGAGAGATGTTAACCGTCAGTCCACGAATGATTGGAACTTGACAGGCTATGAATAAAAAGATGCTATGGTAATGCAGTGGTGTGGGTCAGTTCTCTGTGACTGAGCTGATGAGTACGCCATTTCTGATAGTATTTGAGGCAAGCAAAATCATGATTACCCCATTTACCTCCTTCACTTTTGACCACATCACTTTACACCCTCCCCCTGCTCCTCAACCTCACTCTTTCCCCACTCTCTCTTGTTCTCTCCCTCCTGCACATTTCGTCTTCATCCACTCCTGCCTCTGTCACTTTGCTCTCTCTACACATCTATCCTGGTGATACTTGCGCCATTAGCTGTGAGGTAGGTTACATACCCAGAGAAAACACTGAACAGAATTCAAGATTTAGGGACGTTAGAGCAGGGCGTAGGCCATTTGGCCCCTCAAGCCTGCTCCACCATTCAACTAGATCATGGCTGATCTTCTACCTCAATGTTATTTTCCTGCACTATCCCTTGATACCTTTAATATGTTGAAATCTATTGGCCTCTGCTTTGAGCATATTAAATGACTGGACCTCCACAGCCCTCTGGGGTACAGAATTCCAAAGATTCACCACCTTCTCAGTGAAGAAATTCCTCCTCATCTCAGTCCTAAACGGCCTACCCCTTAATCCGAGACTATGTCTCCTGGTTCTAGATTCACCAGCCAGGGCAAACATCCTTCCTGCATCTACCCTGTCAAGCCCTGTAAGAATTCGGCACACTTCAATGAGATCACCTCTCATTTTTCTAAAGTCTAGAATCAATAGGCCCAATCTCCTCAATCTCTCCTCACAGGACATGATGTGAAGGAGGTAAATGGGGTAATCATGATTTTGCTTGCCTCAAATACTATCAGAAATGGCGTACTCATCAGCTCAGTCACAGAGAACTGACCCACACCACTGTGTTACCATATCATCTTTTTATTCATAGCCTGTCAAGTTCCAATCATTCCCTGATCCCAGGGAACAGTCTGGTGAACCTTCGTTGCACTCCCTCAATGGCAAGTATATCTTTCCTCAGGTAAGGAGGCCAAAACTGTATACAAGACTCCTGGTCCAGTCTCACCAAGACTCTATACAATTGCAGCAAGGCATCTTTAATTCTGTACTCAAATCTCCTTGCGATGAAGGCCACCATACTATTTGCCTTTCTAATTGCTTGCTGTACCTGCATGTTAGTTTGCAGTGACTTATGAACAAGGACACCCAGGCCCCTTTGGACATCAACACTTTCCAATCTCTCACCATTTAAGAAATACTCTGCATTTCTGCTTTTCCTACCAAAGTGGATAACTTAATATTATTCCCATTATATTCCAGCTGCCATGTCTTTGCCAATCATTTGGCCTGTCTAAATCCCCTTAAAGCCTCTTTGCATCTTCCTCACAACTCACATTCTCAGCTAGTTTGGTGTCATCAGCAAACTTGGAAATATTACATTTGTGGCCCCCATGTCCAAATCATTGATATATATTGTGAATAGCTGGGGCCCAAGCACTTATCCTTATGGTACCCCACTAGTCACAGCCTGCCGACCTAAGGGCGACCCATTTATTCCTACTCTTTCTGTCCGTTTACTAGTTCTCAATCCATGTGCTCTAATTCTGCTTACTGGCCTCTTGTGTGGAGCCATATCAAAAGCCTTCTGGAAAAATCCAAATAAACCACATCCACTGGCTCCCCAGGCCTATTCTGCTCGTTACACCCTCAAAAAACTCCAACAGGTTTGTCCGACATGGTTTCCCTTTTAAAATCCATGTTGCCTCTGCCCACTCATATTATTTTCTAAGTGCCCAGTATCACATCCTTTATAATAGATTTTAGCATTTTTCCTACTACTGATGTCAGGCTAACAGGTCTGTAGTTCCCTATTTTCTCTCTCCCTCCCTTCTTAAATAATTACATTTGCTACCTTCCAACCTGCAGGAACCATTCCAGAATCTTGAGCATCATGGAAGAGCCAGACTCTATTCATTTCCACCTTCTACATGGTAATTTGAATCAGTTTGAATATAAACTGCAACAAAATAATACTTTAGAATGAAGCCGTACTAACAATCTGTCATATTCTCCTCTCAAAAGCTAACTTATTTGACTAAACTCTCATTATAAATTGATGGCCATTGAGTAAATTAGTTTGCTTCACATCTTAATGCAGAGGAAAATATATTTCTAATAGCTAGCAGCCTTGCCAACTAAATATTTTCAGATTTTTTTGTATATAGCCTCTAAAAGATTGCACCCATATCAAATTCCTACATCCGGTATTTCAACAAAGGCGTTAGCCTGTTTATTTTAAATGGGTCAAGGACTTTTGTTAATGGAGAGAGGACTTTGAGACAAATATGTTGGCTTTGTATGATAACATCAGTCACATTGATTTCCAGTTTTATATCTTCAGTGTAGACTTGGCACTGCTGGTTTCATTATTACCATTAGTATTACATTACAGCAGGAAGCTCCATGGCTACAAGACACAACACAGAAAGATTCTGCACTCCAGTAAAGTGGCAGTGTGGCTTTGGGTAAAACTTACTGTGACTAATAGTCTGTAGCTCCACAGTTCTGGGGATTTTTTCCATAAAGTTGGGCGTGCAAGACTTCCTACTGACTTTCGACTTGAACAGGGTGTTCACTAACGTTGACTTTCCGAGTCCACTTTCACCTGTATTAGGAGAGAAAGCAATTCTTAAAGCAAATAGCAGCATTTTCACTTTTCGATACGGTGCGAGAGAGTTTTAGCTTTTAAGAACAGAGTGACAAAAACAACAAAGAACTGCAAATGTTGATGGTCTGGTATCAACTGTGACTTTAAACATGATCAAGTACTTTCCAAATTATTTATTCAGTAAGCGCAGTCAATTCTTGTCTTACCGTAGTAACAACGCAAAGTCAGATTTTGTTCAAAGTACTTTCCAAAATCCATTTCACAAAATCTAGGTTGTGTACAAAAATGTTTGCAGATATCGATAAAAGCATTTCTCGGAGTTCTAACATCCTTGCCTCTGGGCCATTCCTATGATGAGCTACGTGCATATTGGAGAGGCCCTGTTCATTTTGCCGGGCCTGGTGCTTCAGAATAGCCTGGCTGCATACTTTGAATTGCATAACCCTTGGAGGGCACACCATTTATCATTGCCACTTACTCACTGCAGGGATACAGAACAGGTGCACATCTCTGTCTTTCCTGATCTTGGTTTTGCCTTGGAGCGGGGGGGGGAGCAGAGGCTGAGGGAGACACCAAGTGGAATCTGTTTTTCCACTAAAAGGAAGAGTCACCGAGTGAGCACCCCTGCCAGCACTCAAGGCAAGAGGCCAGAATCAGGTTATACACTAGCTTTGGATTGGCAGGAAATTATCTTTTCTATGGTGGCATCCACCAAGTGGAAAGAAGCAATTAGAAAAATAAAACTGGAGAAAAAGAAGCTAAGTGGGCTGAGAACTCTTGCGTCGCTGGATCAATTTCTACTTTGTGCTAAATGTGCTGGTCTCACCTGGGCACCAATAGTGGGCACTACACCATTGGCATCAGTGATCTGGAACAAGGAAGAGTCATTCAGTCAGCCACCCGACTCTACACCTCGCTCAAGGTTGAAAGGCCTGCCGAAACACACACTCTTAGACTTCCACATGAAGATTGACTCCTCGTATGAAGAATGAGAGGGTGCCTAACCCTCATAGAACTGGACACCCATCTGGAATGAACTTCCAGGGAAAAGGGGAAACAATTGGCTAAATTGAACGAAAACTGGAAACTATATATTTTTTTATTATTCACTCTTGAGATGTGAACTTTATTGTCCAAGCTGAATTATCCTCGGGCAATTGCGGTGAGCCACCTTCTTAAAATTCAACTGTTTTAGCACAATGTGGATACAGACGCAATTCAGTAGCCTTATTTTTTTTTAAATAAAATCACAGAAAATATTACATCATTGGAATTAAAAATATGATTGAGGTGGTCGCTGAATATAAGACAGCCTTAAACACTAGGGACCAGTAATTAATATTTGACCAGGAAATTGCTAACCCATTATCTATATTAAAGAGCAACTTGTAATATTCAATTAACCCATTCTTTATTATTATTTAGGCTAGACATTTGGCAGTGACTGTTGAATTCATTTTGTTATCTAATTCCTCGAATTTTCATACAACCTACCTGCCGCCCAACAGCATTTCTTTGGAGCTTCCGTCAGCTCAAGAATGAAAATGAACCTTGTTGTATAACTATGGGAACCTGCCTGACTCTTTCAGGGATTCCTGTATTTGTCTCTTAGCTGCTCCCTCTGTTCAAATCACATTGTTGCCACAACATAATATAATATAATATAAGAAACTTGCAGTCAAGGTGCTAAATTTTGGGAAGGGTCCAAATGCTCACACAGTCTTAGTTATGTCAGAATGTGTAAAACAATCAGCATCATTAATTCCTATTTGGGACAAAGTCTTTTATCTGGGGCTTTCAACAAAGTAATCAGTGCAAACTCAGTCAGCCTATTGCAGCTTGACATTTCAACACGGCTGTTACCACTTCTCACTAACCATCAGTCCGTGACAGCACCATCCTAATTCAACAAAAACTGGATCTTTTCTGTTACACAAGAGCTGCCCCCATAACATTATGTGTTCCCATACTCGCTGCTACTGTTTTCGACCTTTACATACTCCTAGAGCAGAGCTTCCTTCCCCACCATCTTCACAGCTACAAGCTAAGAAAATTATGGTGAAATATTTCACCTATTTTCTATTTTTACTTAGTTCTGTTGAAGAGTCATACGGACTCGAAACGTTAACTGTGTTCCTCTCCGCAGATGCTGCCAGACATGCTGAGTTTTTCCAAGTATTTTTATTTTTGTTTAGGAGTCTTCTGTAATTCACTTAAGGTTGGACATTCTGCAGTTCTTTCCCTTAAGCAGTGGATTAGAGCTTCGCGTCCATAATGTACACTTACAACGAAGGCCTGAAGCTCCAACAAAATTGTTTTCAGCATGCCTTGTTTTTTTTTTTGCTTTACAAGCATAGTTTTACTAGATCTGTTGGTTAAGTAACTGTTAAATTTGCCCCCTGTAATTTGTAGAGGAGCTGCCATGTCTCCTTTACCTAACCTTTGACCGGTTTCCAGATTGCCGATTTATTTTACTGAGGGTTCTGAGTTGTGAGCCTCATCACAATCAGATTCCAGTCGAACTACTTGTTACTAGACACTTAAAGTGATTACTAAATCCATTCATCATAATGTGCCCTTCTGACTATATCACTGAAAAAGGCTCCATAAATCCCATCAAACATTTTTCAAGCAAATTAGTTCTTATTGGGTTGCAATATTGTGAACTGTACCGTAAGAGTAACAGAAGCTGACGTTACATCAATAGGTCCACTGTGTCAATGAAATGAACAGTGAGAGTGTCACAAGAGTGGTAAATCATTATGTACGCCCATAATTCGCTGAACTTCTCAAGCCCTGTATTAGATTTGGTTGTGGAAGGGTCAGAGTTCTGGCAACATTTTTAATAGACAGCGTACATCAGACTCTTTTGTCTTGTGCTGTTAGGAGCGTAGAAACCAACTGTGCTGCCCAGAAGAGCAAACCCAGTATGATCTATCCAAACTTCCTGCGAGATACTGCACAACCAGCGTGGGAACTGTCTCATAGGCATGAAAAAAAAACAAACCAAAAAAGGCCAAAGGCAAATTTGTCAATGACAGCATGGAGACTTCATACAATATTAAACAATGCCACTTTATATAATTCAGTCCACTGCAGTGAAAAGCTCAGACTCGTTGCCAAGCACAACATAAAATATTCTATGCTACCTGTTCATTTATGTATGGAGGCTTAAATGAGAGTATGACACATAAAAATGGCTATAATTAATGTTCCAGTTACCTTTTGAACCAGGTTAAGGCATACTCTAGTGCTTTAATCAGCTGATATCCCTGGTTTCAACAGAAAGCACGCTGGAACATTCAGTACAATCATGACTAAACTGACAGCGCTGACAGACCAGCCCGAGCTCCTCGCTGAAATCTACCCTTTAATCGCACACTTAAGTTCATTCTCTCAACCAGCAGTAGGCAGAACGGAATATAGAATTATGATACGCTTTTTAATACACGTGTGTTGCGAGAAATGCATTTTTCTCCTGTTTACATTTTTTAAAAAAAAAATCATGATCCTGACCAGCTTACTTACACAAAGTGAATTTATTTAGACTGGACTTGCTGAAACCCCAAATCTCAATCTGCATGAGGATGCAGGAATGATGGACCGACTCTGAATTCATCAAACTGGCCAGATAATGTGAAGAGAGTCACCACTCGCCATGGGCAGTATCCAGTGTACACACAGGTGTGACCCCTCATTAAATTCTCCACAATTTGTGAATGCCTGAATGATAATTAAGATTTAACATTGCCGTAAATAGCATTGTCAGTTTGCTGGAGAAGGGAGGGAGTGAAAGAGAATCATTTACGAAAATTATTGGGTAAATAGTTCCTAAAAAGGGCCGTACTGTATAAAGTCACTTTTGCCTGTGGTACTAATAACGGACTATTTCCCAGAATTGGCAACTATTGTTCCTGCTCTCTTTTTCTCCTTCTATTTCTCTCCTCTTTCCTGAAAAGGGTCACAGCTCTATTTAAAGAGCAGAGAGGTTCTTGCAGTGTTGTGGAATAAATATGCGTCTCAACCAACAAAACATCTTGCATTTATATAGCACCTTTAATGTAGTAGAACATCCAATACACCATAGAAATTTGACACCTCCCAACTTAAGGAGATTTTACGATAGTTGACCAAAAAGCTTGGTCAAAGAGGTAGGTTTTAAGGAGGGTCTTATAGATAGGAAGGGAGGTAGAGGGAGGGAATTCCAAGCCTGGTGGCCAGGCAGCCGAAGACAAGTCTGCCAATGGTGCAGCGAGTAAAATTGGCGATGCTCATGGAGCCAGAATTGGAGGAGTGCAGAAATCTCAGAGGGTTGTGGAGATGGAGAGTTTGCAGAGATAAGGATGGGAGAGATAAGGGGGTTTGAAAACAAGAACGGGAATCTTAAAATTGTGGCATTGCTTAAGCCGGAGACACTACAGGTCAGCGAGCAAAAGGGTGATGGGTGAATGGAACTTGTGGAGAGTTAGGACGCTGGCACAACGTTTTGGATGGCGGGTGAAAGATGGATGGCCAATCAGGAAAACACTGGGACTGTCCAAGTCTAGAGGTAACAAAGGGATGAATGAGGGTTTCAGCAATAGATGAGCTGAGACAGGGGTGGAGGGGGCGATGTTATGGGGGTGGCAGTTGGCGCCACCATCATTTACCTTCTTGTGGGCGCTTCCCAAGTGCAAATTGTCTGCCACATTTATTACCAATGAGAGCGATGGAAAAACATTTCATTGGTTGTGAGACATTTTGCAACGTACTTAGGATATGAAAAACGCCAAGTTTAGCATCTTTATCTGGAAGTCAGTATTGCTTCAGGCTCAATATAGTTAAAGGTTTATCCTCACTGGAAAATTCAGCCTCGTGGCCTTGAATGTCTCATTGAGTTGAACTTGGAATCTTATCCAGCTACAGGGCATTCACATAGACTGAGGTGCAAAGGGACAATCATGGGTAAACAAAGGTATAAGAACTCAGACTAACAGTTTAACCATTTCATTCACTGTAGAGGCTTACAGGCCTATTCATTTGGAAATGTTTGTGAATGAGCAGGCTTGTAAGCTGCTACAGTCCATACCACAGTCTAATCTCACAGATGTACATATACATATATAAATCTGCCTCAGAGGGAAATGATGGCAAGGTTTGTTTTTAACTAACTGGAGTCAGAAAAAACAACTGCATTGTGAGGATAAAGGACTTCTATTTATGCTCTTGGGATGCGGGCTTCGCTGGCTAGGCCAGCATTTATTGCCTATCCCTACTTGCCCTTGAGAAGGTGGTGGTGAGCTGCCTTCTTGAACCGCTCCAGTCCATGTGGTGTAGGTACACCCACAGTGCTGTTAGGGAGGGAGTTCCAGGATTATGACCCAGCCACAGTGAAGGAACGGCGATATATTTCCAAGTTAGGATGCTGAGTGGCTTGGAGGGGAACTTGCAGGTGGTGGTGTTCCCATGTGTCTGCTGCCCTTGTCCTCAAAGGAGCTTTGGCAAGTTGCTGCAGTGCACCTTGTAGATGGTACACACTGCAGCCACGATGCGTTGGTGGTGGAGGGAGGGAATGTTTAAAGTGGTGGAAGGGGTGCCAATAAAGTGGGCTGCATCGTCTTGGATGTTAAATTGAACCACGAGTGTTACTGGAGCTGCACTCATCCAGGCAAGTGGATGGTATTCCATCACACTCCTAACTTATGCCTTGTAGATGGTGGACAGGCTTTGGAGAGTCAGAAAGTGAGTTACTCACTGTACAACTTCCAGTCTCTGACCTGTTGAATAAAACATACAGGCAGCACATCTGTAAGAGTAATGGCATTGTCTGAGAGAAGCTAAGAAACTGGGGGCTGCTACATGGGCTGAACTGTTAGAAATTTCCATGAGAAATTTCTTTTGAAAACTCTAAGACATTCACTAGTTTGATGACAATGGATGCAGGGATTTCAAATTTTACATTAAAAGTGAGACTTAGTCTGAGTAAAGTACAGAATTTCTGCAGGAGTCCTCCTAAATTCCCACTGTAGATTTGGCAGCGAGAGATGCTGTTAGTAAATGGACATTTCCCCGTGGTTTCCAATCTTCCACCTGAGTTATGGCTGTGTGAATGCCAGTGTTTTGATTTTCCCTCCCCTTATTAAAAGCAATCTCTTTTCTGAACAGAATCTTTGTGGACTATAACTGGGTGCTTTTCAATCCAAATGGATGTGGACCTCTGCTAACACAAAGGAGTCTCTCCTCAATGGACTGTGCCCATTAAGAGTTCCTGACTGCAGCCTCGGCTGTGTGGTAAGGGCCAGTCTCCTGAGGAGCTTGGCTTGTATTTCTACAGCTGTACCAGTGGATGGAACTGGTAAATTCTCAGGAAAGTCAAGAGTGAGATTGAGCGCAATGACTTTAAAAGGGGCAGACCATGGGGCTGTGACTGTACCAAGCACACTGCAATCAGTGAGTGTTGGTGCCTTTAAGCATCCCCCTTCTGTGATGTCAAAGGACTTTCACACCATATTCTACCACTCATGGGACCCCATGACAAAACATTGGGCTCAGTTTTCTTGTCATCCTGATGTGGGACCATTTCCAGATCTTGACCACATTGGAGGCCGGAGTGTATGAACGTTAGCATTATTTATTTATTGTTTATTCGTTCATGGGACGTGGGTAGCGCTGGCTGGGCCAGCAGGTATTGCCATCCCTATTTGCCCTAGAGAAGGTGGTGGTGAGCCGTCTGCTTGAACCGCTGCAGTCCATGTGGTGTAGGTACACCCACAGTGCTGCTAGGGAGGGAGTTCCAGGATTTTGACCCAGCCACAGTGAAGGAACGGCGATATATTTCCAAGTCAGGATGGTGAGTGGCTTGGAGGGGAACTTGCAGGTGGTGGTGTTCCCATGTGTCTGCTGCCCTTGTCCTTCCTGGTGGTAGAGGCCACGGGATTATGCAGGAGGTGGTCAATTAGTGGGTCACCTCCGATATTTCAATCCAATTGGGGAGGCAGTGGCGTAGTGGTCTTGTCACTGAATTGGTAATCTAGAGACCCAGGGTAATGCTATAGGGACCTGGGATCAAAACCCACCATGGCAGATGGTGGAATTCAAATTCAGTAAATATCTGGAATTAAGAGTCTAATAACAACCACAAAACCATTGTTAATTGTTGTAAAAACCCATCTGGTTCACTAATGCCCTTTAGGGAAGGCGATCTGCTGTCCTCACCTGGTCTGGTCTACATGTGACTCCAGACCTGCAGCAATATGGTTGACTCCTTTAAAAAAAATGCCCTCTGAACATGGGCAGTTAGAGATGGGCAATAACTGCTGGCCTAGCCAGCGGCACTCACATCCTGTGAATGAATAAAAAAATTACAGATGGCAGGTGTGACCAGGCAGGGGGAGTTAGAAGTGGTGGACCCTGTTTAAAGGGCACCTGTCCAGATTCAAAATGCGAGCAGAATCAGCTCTGGGGACAGAGGTCTTCAGAGCTCTAACATGGCAAGGCTGTTGTGATAGGGCAGCCCCACGGTTCACTGACGCCTCCCTGGTCACTATACAGTCTGATTCAGAGTCTCCCATTGGAGGAGCGTTCCTGGATCAGGATGCCCCGGATTTCCCTGCCATCCATGGTCAGTGTGTCTCCACATGATTCCCATCTCTCGGTTGCCTTGATGTGCCTCTGGTTGATCCTCCTTGAGATATTCATCCTCTAACAAAGTGGCGCCTTCGTCCAGATCCACTCCTCTCTGGACGGCCATGCTGTACAAAGCACAGCAGACCACAACACTGCAGGAAAGCCTCGAGGGAGCTTACTGCAGGGCACGTACCCAAGCACCGGGACCACATCTCCAGGATGCTGATGGCCTACTCAGTGATGGCCCTTGGGCTGAGATGGGCAATGCCTCAATTTTGCACTGGGGTCAGCAGCTATCTCTTTACCAGTTAACCCTTTGTGCACCAGGAGCTATCCACAGGGGCTGTGTGGTGGAATGAACACCTACAATCCAGCACCCATGAATATATCAGAGTGAATTCCTTCCACACACCTGAGGAAGCCCTTACAATGGTCGCACACCAACTGAAGGTTTAATGAGTGGAAGCTCTTCCTCTCGATGAGTTTTCTGATCTGAAATGGCGGGGCTTTGATGGAAACACGAGTCCAGTCAATCACTTTCTGCGTCTGAGGGAATCCTGCCATTGGGGCAAACCCTATGGCCCCCTGCACCTGACTGGCTGCCTCTGTGCTGAAGGCAACAAAGTCAGATACCCTCAGAAACAGGTCATTTGTCACCTGGGATATGCAGATACTGACTGTGAGATCCTGCAGAGGTCAGCTTCTGAAGCTAGAAAGTTCACGGTCGCTTTCAGTTGGACAGCCACTGACAAAGAGTGTCACCCGGAGCCATGAGGTATTAGGTTGTCCTCTGGGAGTTTGCACAACTCATCCACCATCTGCCTCGAGCCCTGCTGCTCAGGAAGCTGATCCTCTGGTGGTATACTCGATGTTACAGGTATCGCCTTCTGGTCCCTCCTATCCCTGAACCAGCACCTCGCCATCCATGGGCACCATATATGAATGCCTTTGTAGCTGAGGCTGCTACTCGTCCTCCACCCCCAGCTGCTCCAGCCCACCTCTGAGCAGGTGGCCCCCGCTATCAGAGATGTTGTCGGGCACTAGGACCTCAGCTGTCAAGCTTCCCTTGCACCCTTTTGAAGGAGACATTGTCCAAGGCCCTCCTCCCCCATCCCTCACCAATCCCAATCGTACAGCTCTGCTTCAAGGATGGCAGCTTGAGTGGTGTGCATAACCTTTTGATTAATGATCCCTCCTTTTAGACGGATTTTTAAAAGCCTCCTGCTGCGCGGTTGCCTCAGTCTGCCTGGGTGTTGACACAGCATGGAGCCTGTGCGCCTCTGGTAAAACCTAAATTCTTAACTAAACTACCTCCCAGCTTGCCTCCTCAGTGAGCTTAATTGCCACCCGGTGCTAATGGGCGGGTGGGTCAGTCTACCCGAGGAGCCGCCCCCATAAAAATCGCACTATGCCAGCTTCACATCGGGCATTGGGCACTGCGAATTTGGCAACTCTCCCGCCCTCCAGCCCGCCTCTGCCTCCTTATCAAAACCCAGCTCGTTATTTCTGGTGTGTGGGGCCTATTTAAAAAACGTTCACTTGCGCAAGACAGAAGAAATAATTTTTACACCGTAATACCTGGCATCAATCAGGAGCAGTTGGCATGTGCAGTCGGCCCACACCACGGTTACCGGCACCTGGTAACTGTTCCTGTGCCTCTTTCCGGTCGGTGAGCAGCAGGAGCATCGGGTAACGTTTCAAAAAGTTGCTTTAAAAACTCTGAAGGCCACAGAGAAACATGTCCAAACGGTCTCGTTTCCTTGTGCCTTTGTGGGGGGGAGCGAAAGTTTGAAAAGTTTTGGGCAGTGAGTTCTGGAGCTGTCACCACCACCTCCTCGAGTGCACTTAGGGATGGGCAACAAATGCTGGCCTAGCCAGCCACATCCTGTGAAAGAATAAATTTTAAAGACGGCTTTATGGAGCAAATCCCTGCACAGCCCGACTAGTTCAGGTAGTCGTTGATGGAACTCCTAACTGGGTGATCGTTTCTTATTTAATATCTTATTTAAGGTGGTAAATAAATCGAACTGAATTAACTGATCACGAAACTTTTGAACAAGGTAGTCTGGGCGCAGTTCTTTTGGCAGATATGGTTTGCTACAATAGGGAATGTTGTAGCTGACACATTCATTGGGAGTCATGTGGATTTTGCATCCAGGGAACCAGCTATTGTTTCGGGCACTGCTGCTATTGGCTTTGGCGTTTTCCCCCTTTCTCTGCCATGGCTTTGCTATCCAGGCCTTCATTTTCAGGCATAATTTTTAGGGTGGAGCCTGCACTAGTTCAACACTGTAACTCCTCTCAGTCACCGCATCTGCGCACATGCAGGAGGCGCTAGCACTAATAAACACAACCGAATTATTACTCCAGCAGCGTTGCCGCCTGCATCTATCCTCCTGGCACACTGCGGTGATACCTAACCTTCTGAAAACCTCGGTGATTACATAGCATTCACAGCAGAGAGACAGGCCATTCTGTTCTGTCCAACACGTCTATCCCAGTGGTTATGCTCCATTCAAGCCTCCTCTTAGCTTAATTACACCAGGGTGGGTTGAAATAAGAGAACATCACAAACCAGAATAACACCATCCAAGTACCATTTAAACAAGGGTCAAGCAAAAGTTGCAGCAAAACCCTATTCCAGGCAGATTATTTAAGACATTCTTTGGGTGTTAAGGAGAGAAAAAACGCAACTCGGTGCAATTACACAAGGGCACCCTGTAAATAGACAATGGCTTTCTTCCACGAGCTCTATAGAATGTTTGTGTGGGGGGGGGAGTTTTACGATGAAAGAATTGGTAACATGAAAGCAAGTCCGCCGTATGTGTACACTGAGGAATTCAAGGCTCTGAAGCTGACAGGGTCAGGAGGTCCAGAGCAGATTGGGGCCAGGTCACTGGAACAAAGTTAATGTGCATCAAACTAAGCACTCCACATTATTGCTTTGTACCATCTGAATTGTTTATATGTGCACAAACCTTGGGCATAATCTGGGGCTACATGTGGACACAGGGCTGCCTGTTAAAACTCAAATAAGCTGAGTCAATTGGCTCACACTGTGGTGATAAAACTGTTAGGCTCTTAAACAAAAGTAAAAGTCTTTAGAGTATATGGACTGATGAGTTTTATTTAAATTACCATCAACAATAGCCTGATCAATCTTGATATCCTGCGAGATCCTGTATTAATATGTCTTTTTAAAGAAAACCCTAATGAAGAAATATCTTCATACTAAATAGTTAATGATTCTATGTCAGAATTAAAATGTTGAACAAACCACTCATGCTTTCTCTGGAAGTTCATGACATTATCTGACCTTCTTACACTGTTGCCAGCGCATTGCCAGACATCAATGTTTCTATCTCACACTGATTAAACTTTCTTCAGGTTACCTGACAATTTGCTGTCCTTTAACATACTAAAAACAGTACACCGGAGTCAAAATGAATTGCTTTAAAAATACTTGCCTGACATTTGTCCTACAGTTCCCCTGAGGAAATAGATAACCAAATGTTGGATGTACTGCCACGGTGTTTACTACTCATACAACAGTGTATCCCTCAAAAAGTGTCATTTTAAAAAAAAATCCATTTGTCTTGTCTTGTAAGTAGTGCATGTATCACGGAAAACATTTAACACACTGGACAACTTGCCTGCCATCTTAAACTAGAAGCATGATGGATCTCTTCCTCTGAGAGGCAATGAAACATGTGTTAGAGCTCTTTTGAGTGGCTGGCCATCAACAAGTGATTACAGCAGCTCCTGCATGTTAGCAGGACAAATGTGAACTCTTTTCATGTCGAGACATCTCTATGGCTCAAATCTTAGGAGTAATAATGAGCCATTCAGACCAGGAAGAAATCAGGTACTTTGAATGAAAACCTGTCATTGAATTTTGCTTTTACGGATTCATCCTTCAATCACTCTCTCCATATACTTCAAGTGGCTTTCAAATTCAAATGTGTGTTCGTTCTGCCTGTGTTAAATGTAGGAAGAGGGGCTGCTTGGAGAGTGCTGTAAGACTGAAAGATATTGTAGAGTTTAGGGTTGTCATAAACTGCAAAAGCAAAACTGTTAAGAGCTCATTAATGCTGAGACTTTCAAATAGGCTCCATGGTGGTTATTAATATTTATAATTTGTACAGAATCGGCACCAGTTACCACTTGGGTTACTTCAGAGGGGATAAGAAACCTGGGCAGTAAATGTGCATATATGTAGCAACTGAATCACTCAAACTGAAATAATATCGTGTTACATGATTTAAACTGAACTGAACCTCATGACTCAAAGGGAAGTCACAGGAAACCACATGACTCAAAGTAATAGACTATCAGCAGACTAAAATTGAACTGATACCAGGGCAAATTAAACTGATAACATCGCTTATGCATCAAACTGTTGCGAAGTAACGGTTTATGCTGGGAAATAATTTACATGTCTCATGTCCTTTAGATTTACTTGTTGTTGATAAAATTAAATGGAACAGAAGTGTAGCACATAGCACTTATAGAACTGCACTGGAGATAGTGCTATCAGGTTAAGGCTACTGACCCAACATACAAAACAACACTGCCTCTGCCGAGTAAACACATTGTATAACATTCAGCAGCACAAAGAGAATCTCGCTTTCCTTTAGCAGACCGGTTAAAGACACAATGGCCCAGGTCTTCCAGTCTTTGGATTATCGGACATTACCCCAAAAGATGTGCTTCAGGACCCTGTGGAAATCCTGCTGCAATGATTCTGTGGGAATTGCCCGGGAAGTTTGAACTTCCGATGGGCAATTCCCTTGCTCTCCTGGACCCTCTGAGAAAATCTCCATCTCTGACTTAAGAGTGGGAGACTTCAGACAGTTCTGACTGACTTACCCGAATAGGTACCCAGGAAATGTTAGAGAGAAAATTGCTAGTCTATCTCCTGGGTAACATATAACTGATGCCCCAACAACCCCCCGACTACTCCTCCTGACTGCCCCCCAACATTCCCCCAACCTGATTAGCCCCCCACCACCTGATTCCCCCCATCGACCAGATCTGGCTAGACCCCACCACCTGACTCCCTACAACTCTGCCCCCCCGACCTGACCAACCTAGCCCCAGCCTGACAACCCATCCTGACCCGATTACCCTCCCCAGCCCACCTGCCACTGACCTACCCTATCCACCTCACCCACCTACCATCCTATCCACCTACTACTACCCTACCCAGCTGCCACCTCTACCCACTTTCCTCACCGATCCTATCCATTTATATACCTACACATTTGTCCATTCACTCATACACTCATTCTCTCACCCATTCATTCACTAACACACTGAAAAGCCACTTCAGTGTATTAGTGAAGAATTACCAGAATATGGCAGCTGGTGCCGTAAAAAGGGGGCGTTGCTCCTCATCCCTCCTGATGATCCAACGCTACGATGAAGCGGTTCGATGGAAGACTGCCCTGCATTTCTGAAGAATCCAGGACCGGAAGACCGGCCAGAAGCGCGGAACAGAGTCATGGTGCAGAGGCGGCAATCTGGCGTTGACTGTCACTCTTTGAATATTCAGGCCCGGAAGGAGGAGTGAGAAATTGGAGAAGCAGCAGATTAGAGGGTCAGATTAGAACTCAGCAGATTGGGCGAATTTATTCAATAGAAATGCTTTGTCACAAGGTTAATGACAAATCTAATAAGCCTATTGCTGGCAGGTGCTGGGAGTCCAGGAACAGGAGTAGGCCATTCAGCCTCTCTCAAACCTGCTCTGCCGAATTCGTATTGCAAAATTTTACATTCCCTCCTTAACTCCAATGGGCAAAATACAAATCATGGCCTGGGAATGTGAAATTTTGGTGCTATTTTCACACCGCTTGGGTGGGAACAGAATACAGGCTTCCGCTACAATGCTCCCCAAACCACATCTCCTTTCCACCCCGCCCCCTACCATCCTATGCATATCAAATAGCATTGTCAAGGTTCGCATGCAAATATTACCCACTTGCCTGAGGTGCTGGAAGGTGACCACTTGGAATGTCACCAGGTAAGCGGGGAGGGGGGGAGGTGATGGTGATGGAGGCAGAGGATTGGTGGAGAAAATCAATGGGAAGGGGAAACAAAATCAGAATAAATTTTTGTTTTACTTCATGAAATACTCCACTGCAGCAACATCAACCACAAGAAAATGCGTTGAGCCACAGTGGAAAATAATTCAGAAAGGTACTTAGTTTAGGGAATATATGGCCTCACCTGGGATTTGGTGACGATTTTGTGAAGATTTGGTGAAAATATGGTGAAGATATGGCCTCATTTGTGGTGAGGTTGGGAGGATGAAGAGAGATTTGGTATATGAGTAACATGTACTGTATACTGAAGAGGCAAGAAAGGTGTTGAGCAGAACACCTGCCTGAATTCAGTATAAGTGGTGGGCTTAAAAACTTATTAGAGGCGAATTTTATACCAAACAAAATTTTATGATACTGCCAAAGGAAAAGCTTATATTTTGTTGACCACAATTTTAGCTGCCTGGGCTCTGAGCTCTTGAATTCCTGACCTAAACCTCCCTGCTCTCCTTTAAGATACTCCTTAAAACATCTCTCTTAAATCAAGCTTTTGGTCACCTTCCTTTCTCCATGTGACTTAGTGTTACCCTTTCAAGTGCCTTGGGTTAACGGTGCTATGTAAATGCAGGTTGAATGAATTTCCGTGACCGAAGGATGCTTTAATGGGACGTTCCAAATTAGTTTGGAATCCAAAGCATTTCTAGGTTTGGAAACCAAAAGCCATGATTTTAGAAGGAATTGCCCTTTCTTGGCTAGAGCTTCCGAATAGCCGTACAGCTGATGTCAGGATATATTCTAACCATTAACGTTTCAACGCTAACAGTACAGCTCTCTTCTTACTTTACAGCTCTTGTTACATCTGATTGTTAATTAGAACACTAAAAGCGAACTGTACTGTAAAACATTAGCAACACATATATATACTCTGTATGTTGACACCGCTGTTGCTCGAATCACAAACACTGCAAGTCTACCACCCACAATCTCCCAAATATTAGAAAATATTAAAATTCTGAATTTCCAACTGCCCTGCCAGGACCACCGTGTTGCACGTGGGCAGACTGACAAAGTTACAGCTGCGCATTGTAGTTGCCTGAACTTGTTTTCCACTCTGTAGAACATCACAGTGGCAGCTTTTGAAAATGTGCTTAATGTACACTAAATCTCTCCCCCCCCCCTCCTCCCCCTGCAAATTCTATAGTCATAAACCTTTGTTATAACATATTAACTTGATTCTGTGTCCTTGAAACCACATCAATAATCGTTCCTGACAGGGACATAAGTATTAAGTCTGCAGTAAACGCCCTCCTATAGACTTCCAACTATTAACAACTAAACAAGCCACCGCTGAACGAGACAGGGAGCCACCTTACTGGCACTTGTGATGTTTGGAGATGAAAATAATAAGTCAATTGTTTGTCATTATGGTGGCCCCTGGGGCACCTAAAGTCTGTTGCATCCTCTTCCATGACCACAGGTGTGTAGAGAGAGAGACACCAAGACAGGGGAGAAGGTGAATTCTGGAAAACATTTAATTGTCAAAGTCATAGGAACGGGGCATTCCATGTCCCTTAATACCATTGGCTGCCAATACCTACCAAAAACCTGCCAATCTCATTGTTAATATTTTTTATTGACTCACAGTTCAAAGATTTTTTTTTGTGCAAGAGAGTTCCAGATTTCCACTGCCCTTTCTGAATGATCAGCCCTAATTTTCTTTTATCATGGAATGGGGGCATAATTTAATGCCCATCCCTAATTGCCCTTGAGAACAGAGGGCATTTAAGAGTCAACCACATTGCTGTGGGTCTGGAGTCACATGTAGGCCAGACCAGGTAAGGATGGCAGATTTCCTTCCCTAAAGGACATTAGTGAACCAGATGGGTTTTTACAATGGTTTTGACAATGGTTTTATGGTCATAATTAAACGTTTAATTCCAGAATTCCATAATTTTTTATTGAATTCAAATTTCACCATCTGCCATGGTGGGATTTGAACACAGGTCCCCAGAGCATTACCCTGGGTCTCTGCCTAGTCCAGTGACAGTACCACTACGCTACCACCTCTTCCCCCGATGACTCTAATGTTATGCCTCCCTGTCCTGGACTCTCCGAACAATGAAAATAGTTTCTGTCTATTCTGTCAACTTGCTTAGTCAGCTTAAACACCCCAATTAGATAGCCCCTTTTATCTTCTCTATTCAAGAGAATACAAACCTCATTTTGCAACCTTTTAGTTCTAGTATCATTCTGGTGAATCTGTATTGCACCCCTCCCGACACTTCCACAAAGGCCAAAATATATCCTTCCTGAGGCAGGGTACCCAGAAATGAATGCAGTGTTTCAGATAGATCTAATAAGAGCTCTGTACAACTATATTATATTGCCTTACAATTCTCTTGAAATAAAGGGCGACATTCCATTCGTCTTTTAAAATTATTGTTTGTACCTGCCCACTAAGTTTTAAGTAATACTGGTCTCTGCAATCGGATCCCTAAATATCTCAGCTTGTCCACTGTTCCAAACTTCTCGCCATTTAGAAAATGCTCTATCTTTCTTGGGTTCAAAGTGGATGATGACCTTGCACGTTCTTACATTGAACTCTATCTAACATAGTTTGGCCCACTCACAACTTTCTGCTCCCAGCTACACTATTTACTGCGCCGCCTTACTTAAGTGTTGTGTCATCAACAAACTTAGGTCAGTAGCTCTCTGCTCCTTCATCAAAGTGTGATCAAAGTATAATAATTTTCATAATATTTTTCTGGTTTATTGTGAAGTAGGTTTATGGGGGTTAAGTATAGTTGGGTCTGTGTATGATGTAATTACATTTGAAGTCAAGTAGACTGCAAGTTTGAAATCATCAAAAGAAACTAGATGCTTGACATGCTAATGAGTAAACATGGATGCTGGCTTAGCATGTAAGGTGTGAAGGGAAATTGCATTTTTAGATACATGAAGAGATTTGGATTTCAAAGGGACCTTAGTCTGTTTACAACTAGTCAGATAAGCAAGACTAAGGAATGTGTTTATTTTTCCCAAAGGTTACTGACAATATATTAGCAACATGAAAGTTTTTATATTATGAGGAAGATACAGTTGCAAAGGCATATGGAACAATAGAATTTATATATTAAAAAGAGAGAAACATATGTAAAAGGACAATGAAAGGCTATGTGGCAGAAGGCCATGTAAGATCTAACATGAGTGTGTGAAATAGCCTTAATGAAGCCTCCAGATTTGTGCATGAGTTTGCAATATAACAAAACTGAAGTTGGGGAAAAGCCATTTGGAATTCCACTGTCAAGTGTGTTAATTTTTTGTTTCTGTTTTAAATCTAAAACCTATTTTGGACTGTTGCCTTAAAGGGAGTGTAACTGGGAATCAGGTTAATTAGGAATTTTAGCAGTTATTATAGTAGTAAGTAATTGTAGTCTTATGTATGTGCTTGAAATCTTTAATATTTTATTAATAAGTATTTTAATTTAATTTTTAAAATCTCTAAAGGTCTTGGTGGACTTATTACTTCTGAATTCAGTGCACACATCTCATAATGAATACAAATTGCAAAACCATTGTCATAGCGCCACCAGGTTTCCCTCGTGGTTTTGGTCCACCTGGTACACATCAGCTGCCATGTTGTAACAAAAGTCATTCATAGATATAGTGAAAAGCTGCAACCCCAGTACAGGTCACTGAAGGATGCCACTCATCACATCCTGCAATTAATCCTGAATATATACCTATTATCCCTACTCTCTCTTTGACTACTGAGCCAATTCCCTATTCAACCCAACAGGTTATCTCCAATTGCATACACTGTCATATTTAGTAACAGTCTCTTATAAGGAATCTTGGTGAATGGCTTCTGGAAGACCACATCAATAACATCCAATGGCACTCCCTTATCTACCATGTTAATTACCTCCAAAATATTCAATTAGCCTTGATAGAAATCACATTCTTTTGAAAATCCATACTGGCTCTCTTTCTGTTCAGCTCATATTTGTCCAAATGCTCAGTCACTAATAACAAGTGCTCGTAACTTCCCCACAAGTGATGTTAAATTAACAGGTCTACAATCTCCGAGCTTATCTCCCTTAACCTTCTTAAATAATGAAGCTATAGTTTTCCAATCCAAGGAGGTAATTCCTGAATCTAGGGCGCTTTGGAAGATCATGACCAATGTTCCCTCTAAGGTGCGGACAATCCTCAAGGTAACACGCAGGCCAGCCACAAGTGGTCCCATTTTAGGAAACAGGGGAGTGTGGCTGTGCAAAAACATTTAAGAGGTGCAGTGTATTGAAATGAACAGCTCGCACACAGCAAACAAAAATGAGAGGGAACATTGATCATGACTAATGTATCAGCAATTTTTTCACTTATCACTACCCTGAATGGAAACTATTGGAATCTAAAGACTCATCTTTAGTCTCATTGGTTTCTCTATCACCATTTTTAGGAAATTTATATTGGATGCAGTTCGTTTCTCCCCATGATTTATTTTTAGTTCTCTTTGAGTCTCTGGTATTTTATCCTCATCCCTTATTATCAAGGCCAATAAAGCTGTTTAGTAAGTCTACCCTTTCCTGTTTTCCAATTACAATTGTCTCTCATTAAGGGGCCTCAGGTACCCTCTGTCTCTTAATATAGAGTCCATCTCCATATCATATGTTGGCAGTGTATAACATTTGTGGTGGAAATCAATATCTGTTGAAACAGTTAATGCAATTATGATTCCCAGAAAACCACTTATGTCCCCTGTCACACTCAACAGAAGCCCAGGAGCAAAAGTGGAGATAATCACCATAAGTATTAACAACATCTGTCAGCAGCATACTCAATGATTGCAAACAAAGGTAAACTAATTGAAAATAGTCATTTGATGAACAATGTTTCGCATGGCATTACATAGAAACTAGGAGCATGAGTAGGCCATTCGGCCCTTCGAGCCTGCTCCGCCATTCATTATGATCATGGCTGATTATCCAACTCAATAGCCTGCTCCCGCTTTCTTCCCATATCCTTTGATCCCTTTCGCCCCAAGAGCTATATCTAACTCCTTCTTGAAAACATACAATGTTTTGGTCTCAACTACTTTCTGTGGTAGCGAATTCCACAGGCTCACCACTCTCTGGGTGAAGAAATTTCTCCTCATCTCAGTCCTAAATGGTCTACCCCGTATTCTCAGACTGTGACTCCTGGTTCTGGACTCCCCCACCATCGGGAACATCCTTCCTGCATCTACCCTGTCTAGTCCTGTTAGAATTTTATAGGAGATCCCCCCTCATTCTTCTGAACTCCAACTTCCATAATCCTAATCGACTCAATCTCTCCTCATATGTCAGACCCGCCATCCCAGGATAAACCTTCGCTGCACTCCCTCTATAGCAAGTACATCCTTCCTCAGATAAAGAGACCAAAACCGCACACAATATTCCAGGTGTGGTCTCACCAAGGCCCTGTACAATTGCAGCAAGATATCCCTGTTCCTGTACTTGAATCCTCTCGCTATGAAGGCCAACATACCATTTGCCTTCTTTACCGCCTGCCGCACCTGCATGCTTACCTTCAGCGACTGGTGTAGGAGGACACCCAGGTCTCGTTGCACATTCCCCTCTCTCAATTTATAGCCATTCAGATAATAATCTGCCTTCCTGTTTTTGCTACCAAAATGGATAACCTCACATTTATCCACTTTATGCTGCATCTGCCATGCATTTGCCCACTCACTCAGAAATGATAGAAGCAGCAAGAGCAGACAGCAAATCAGAGAAGATTTTCTTTTCATCAGCTTAGTGTCTGACATACAAGGAAAACTAACACTTGGATAACTGAGAAATCCACAGGTAGAGCTCCCGCTCGCCCAAGTCCGAAGCCAAGGCTCAGGTAATTCCCATCACTGTTTAATCCAGGTCCTCACGTGAGGGGCTGATATTATGGACCAGAGGAAACCCTTCCATTGCATTCCTAGGAGTCCTGAATCACAAAGGACACACCTTATTCACCATAGGCATTGGGGTTTGATGGCCATTAAAAGACTTGCTTTCATATAGTGTCTTTCATGGCCTTAGGATGTCCCCAAAGTGCTTTACAATCAGTGAATACTTTTGAAGTGCAATCACTGCTGTAATGTCGGAAATATGATGAGGGGCATCATAGGGTTAAATTTTTCTGGTCCCACAGAGGTGGATTAGGAGGTGGGGCTGGGAGTAGAGTTGGGAAACAGCAAACCGAGTAGTTTGCTAGGCCACTTCAGAGGGTGGGTAAGAGTCAGCTTATTGCAGTGTGTCCGGAGTTACATATAGACCAGACCAGGTAAGGGTGGCAGATTTTCTTCCCCAATGGACAATAGTGAACCGGTTGGGTTTTTACAACATCCCAGTAGTTTGATGGGGCTGGCAGCTTTGAAGGTGGGAGGCACATAAAATCCAGCCTACCCTCCCGCCCCTAACCCCGCCACAGTTTTATCAGCATAGGGCAGCCCCAACACCAGTGGTCAATTCAGGCCCTTAAGTGGGCAACCAACCCACTGCTGTCAGGATTTAACCAACAGTGGGAGGGGCCCATGCCAAGCACCTAGCTTGGCAGGATTCACTGTGTGAGCTGGCAGTGGGCAGGAGGTGGGAGGGGTTGGTGGGGGGGGGAGGATCCTCCTTAATGGGTCCCCTGGGCACATTGGAGAGCTCCCCTTCCCCCCAGGTATAACCTCACACCCCTAGGTTCCCCTACCCCATGGCCTCTCAAACATCTCCCCCCGCCCCCTCCCCCCCACCCCCCCACCCCCACCCCCAAACTGCCTTGGCTTGGCACCCGGGGAGACCCTTGACACCTGCTGGGCTGGGTCCAGAACAGCTCATCTCCTCAAGCCCTGAGTGCAGTACTGGCAGTGGCCTCCACTCCTGGTGGTGCTGGAGAGCTGCCGGACTCTGATTGGCTGGCTTATCTCTGCAGTGGGAATTTGTGATCAGAAGGGAGGTACTCCCGTGTCCAGCCTTTGACCGTTAAATGGCTGCAGGGCAGCCAATGTTCCCCTTGATGGGCTCCTCAATGACCTCTTTAGACAAGAGGGGGGGTACGGGGGTGGTGGGAATCTGATGCCCTGTATAATTCAGCCCATGGTCGCCAATACTGACACTAGCTTTTTATTCCATTTAATTAAATTCAAATTCCTTAGCTGGTGGGATTTGAACTTGTATCCCTGGATCATTAGTGCTCCTCTAGATCATTAATCACCACCACCACTACACGTCAGAGGACAGCAACAAACCCTGACAGTCAGTGAAAGGACTCAATCACTGAATGCTTGTGGCATCAAAGACTTCAAACCCAAAGTAGCAAAGACAGTTGAAGCAGTATTAAAAATGCAGAAGGATTTACAAATTAACAGACAATATCACCATTTTAGCCTTATTATTACATAAGGGTGAACCTAATTAGTATGTGTCGTTTCAGAGATGGCAAACCATCTTCCCATGTATAAAGAGAAAGCATTTCCTGGAAAGGGACTTCAGCCACATTGCGGCTTTGAGGCATACAGTGGCTTGGTAGCATAGTCAAGGTACTTTCTTAATCAAGTCTATCTGAAGTTACAGGGTTTCCAATTTTTAACATTTTATGGGTGGTCAATGCAGTAACTGGTCCATGCTTAAAGTTGCAGCCTTTGCTGATTCATTTTGAAGTATTATTAAGTACGATACAAAACTTCCTCCTTTATTTTAAAAGTACTTTTTTCAAATTCCTTCATTGGATATGGGCATCGTTGGCAAGGCCGGCATTTAGTGTCCACCCCTAATTGCCCTCTCAAAGTTAGAAGTCAGCTGGCTTCTTGAATACAACTGAGTGGCTTCCTAGACCATTTTAGAGCACAGCGCAGAGTCAGCCATATTGCAGTGGGTTTGGAGTCACATATAGATCAGACTGGTTAAGGACAGCAGAACCCCTTCCCTGAAGGACATTAGTGAACCAGAGACAGCCTTTTTGTGACAATCCAGTGATTTGATAATCATCAACTTGGGGGGCTGCGGGGAGTCAGTTAGCGTGATGTCTAGAGTGTCATGCAGAATGTTCAATTGCCATACCGGCTGTGGTAGTTCATGGAGACTCGCCTTGGTCATGCTTGGTGCCGAGTAGCGGCCCTCAAGCTACATAACCACTTGTCTTTCTGTCTCTCTCTCTAACAGCCCTCTTGAAGTGTGGTTAATTACTTTACCTATTACCAATATTTAGCATTTATTACACGTGGTGGGAATTGAATTCATGGGGAGAATTTTCCCCCCATTAGGTGGGAGTTTTGCGGGGGCGGGCACAAACCCAATCAGCGCCCCCGATCGGGTCCGCGCCGCCATTTTACGTGGGCAGGCCAATTAAGGCCTGTCCAGCGTGATGCCCGCCCAGAAGCGCTGAGCGCTCCCTTTGCGGACAGGGGGGATTCCCTAAGTCGGGGTCTGCGCTCAAAGGAGCACAGAAATCTGTGCCTCAGGGAGGTTAGTTTAAGTTTTAAAAAACTAAATAAAGAAAGAAAAAAATTTAAGGCATGTCCCCTCATGTGACAGTGTCACACGAGCTGGGACATGTCAATGAATTTTTATAAAAATTTTTATTCAATTTATAAACACTTCATGAAACCTCATCCCGCCCGTGGATGAGGTTCCATGAAAAACGCGAAGGCCGCCTGGGCTCTTCGCCTGACCCCCCGCCAACCTTACGATCGGTCGGGCAGCTCAGTTTATTGGTTTAATTAGTTCTTAAACGGCCTTCACAGGCCTTTGAGAGTTCGGCGGGTGTGCAGCCGACCCGGCTGCGCGCCCACCGAACTAAAAATCTAAATGGCGCGCGGTGACGTCAGGACGCCCGCCCAACATCACCACGCGTCATTTTACGTGTACGATGAGCGGGCCCTGCCCCCGCTCGCCGAGCCGAAAATTCTGGCCCATGTCTATGGGTTATTAGTCCAGCACCATGTGTAATGAATTGATCATTACAATAGCTTTTAAAGCCTTTTTTAAATATTTATTTCTTGCTATAAAGCATTCTGCTTCAAACAATTCAATTTCTTAAAATATACTTGACTGCACTGAATTGTAAAAATGGATTTGAACTCTTAACTGAATTCTACAGAACTTTACCTTGTGATGGAACAGCATGGTACAACTTCTCCATCTTTCAATGTCAGTTTATCTATATATGACTGTACAATGACAGAATAGTCACAGCTCAGGGTTCTTACTACATAGCTTTGTCAGATGCACCAAGCAGACAAGATCGATAATTTGCGAAATGTACTAGCGCCCCAAACAGTATTATCACTGCTTTTCCACTCTTGCTTTTATTTTCAGGGGATAATCTCAACCGTGCTTTAAAACTAAATATGATTTTTTCCAAATAAATTCATCTTTGCAAATAGGATAGTTTGGAGTAGATTCCGCAAACTTACACAAGTTTAAACACTGGTTGTAAGTGAAGGACAGAGTGGACCAGTGGGGTGAGCAGCACTGGCAAAGATCAGTCTGCATCCTATTTGTACTTTGTCTGTGCACGTCTGAAGACACGCAGATTGTAAAACCACAGAGGGTTCTAATAAACCAGTTAGTGGGAGCTTTTGAACATCAGCAATTAGATCTGAACAGAGGAAGCACAATCAAAGGCGTGGAAAGAGGAACTGGGGATGATTAAAATAAAAGCTCATTAACAAGGAAAGATGGTACAAAAATTATAATAAGCGACAGTAAATAATAAAGCCCAAATCAGGGAGGAAAGCCATTTTTGGTACAGGTCCCATATGGTTTTTGTATAACTGATTCAACAGATGGATAGTGCGGTTTTGGAAGCAAAAGTAATTCATGACTCGTCAGATAAGGTCACTAATGCATGCATGGGACCCGGTGTGTAATAGGATACACATTGCTCTGAAATGGATTTCCTTTTAATGTCAAACATTCTATCAATTTAACGAGATTTCTTGCCACTAATATTTACACCAAAGGCAGCAACATTTAAAAAAACAACGTGCTATTGAACTAGAGAGTAAGGATGAGAGGTTTTGAGTATAAACTAATTATTCCATAACTGTTTGATGCAGATTGCCATATGACCATATTACAAAACTGTGCTTTAAAACTTACCCACGAATGTTAATTTGCATAAAATGGCACTTTTACGCACTTATGCGCAGGAAATACAGGAAAAGTAGCAAAACATCTGACAAGAGGCTGTTCTGGAACCTCAAAATAAAAACGCGAATATAAACAAAATGTGAAGTGAAACTATTCAGCAAGTCTGCTTTCCTTTGTATGGCTGTACTTCCCCTAAATGATGAAATGTGGGAGACATTTTAACATAGCTTCCCAGTTTTCACATTCATGATGCAACTAGTTGAGTTAAGATGTGATCCTGCTTCCTCGCTGTACATTATTTTTGGAGCAAACATATTTGAATTCTGCCTTTTACTGCAGTTTGCGAGCATCAAAGTTTTCAAGAGCGTCAGGGGAGCCACATTGAAGGATGCCCCACCCACATAAAGAAGCTATCTTTTGCGCCAGTGAGCGAGGCAACAGGCCTCAGACATTGTGTTTAATGGGAGCTCCCTAAACTTCTTTCTGATGACTGCTTTCCTTGGTTGCATTTCACTTGTTCTTTATTTCCTGGCTGCTAGTTATTTCACACAACTTGATTACCCCGCTACAAAAAAGCATTCACGTTAATAATAATCGCTAATGTTCGACTCATTTCAGAAAGCGTTCCTGCGGAGGTCAAATTTCCTTTTCTGCTCAGTTTACATTAACAAGTAAATTTTTCACAGCTGGCCCATTTAAGTTAATGGTACATTAATACACTGCCTCAGAACAAATTACCTCAAGTCTTACATTTCTGATTGCTGCTGAGGCAAATTGCAGTCTTCACAAATTATAAACTATTCTGGAGATACTTTTCAAACCCTTGACACCAGTTTTATTACAGGAACTTTAGGTTTCCTGGTTATATTTCATTAATGAACCCCTTCACTGCTGGCTAACTTTTTAAACTGTTAACTTCTGATCTACCAAATAAACTTTAATCCACAAAAGAAACTTTTCAATAAGATACTATTTGAACGTTATCCTGGTTAATTTGCAGTAATAATTAATGGCAAAGGGTGTCTGATATATTGTATACTTGCAGAACAAATAGAGGGATATCCTGTATAAATAAAGACACTCCATGGCTTGAAAGCATGTCCTTAATGATCGCAAATACAGTGAAGTGGACAAGCAAGAGATTAAAACATTGACCGCCATTGACAGAAAGATATATTGAAATCATTCTTTGATAAGTGATGATCGTTTCTGCTTTGTCACCTCGTATCATGATGCCAATGTCCAACATTACTTTCAATGTCTATCAGTAACTCATCCTAAAGGTTGTATTTCATGCGCCATTTATTTTGAGTTGTAGGAATATAGGAAATAGGAGTAGGCCATTTGGTGCATCGAGCCTGCTCTGCCATTCAAACACATCATGGTCATTTTTCCCCACTATCCCCATATCCGTTGATGTTATTAGTATCCAGATATCTATCAAGTTCTGTCGTGCTCAGTGATTGAGCTTCCACAGCCCTCTGGGGGTAGAGAATTCCAAAGATTCACCACCCTCTGAGTGAAGAAATTCCTCCTCATCTCATCTTAAATGGCCTACCCCTTATTCTGAAACTGGGTGCCCTGGTTCTAGACTCACCAGCCAGGTGAAACATCCTATCCACATCTACCCTGTCACGTCCCGTAAGAATTCTGCAAGTTTCAATGAGTCACAGCAAAACAGCTTCTGCTTCGTCACCACGCTAAAGGTGAGGGATGGTTTCCCTCTGCCCTGCTTCAAAACCTCCAAATAGCAGATGCAATGCCGAGGGAAAATAGGCATTAACCTTTGGCTCCCATTTCACCCCTAAAGAGCACTGCACACAAACTTCCTCTACGGCTTTTCTGGTGTGAGGACAGCATTATAAATTTCAAATAGATTAAAAAGTCAGGGACCTTTGCACTCATGCTTCCTCTAAAGATGCATGGTGATTTTCAGAGACAAACTGCTGTCTTCAAAGAACGATTCCAGAGGGTGAAATTGGATGTGGCCAAGGATACAAAACAGGCAGAATCGCATTTGCCAACTATTGCACAGTTAATATTCAGCTCTATGAAAGGCTTTAAAAAAATTACAAAGTATTTATAGCGCTGAAGTAGATCCATCCCAGTGTTTCCGTGCTGCACAAGCCTCCTCACACTCTTCATCACACAACCCCATCAATATATCCTCCTAATCCTTTTTCCCTCATGTGTCTATCCAGCTTCCCCTTAAACGCATCTACACTATTCACCTCAACAACTCCTTAGGGTAGCAAGCTTTACATTCTAACCATTTTCTGAGAAGGGGAAGTTTCTTCCGAATTCCCTATTGGGTTTATTGGTGACTATCTTATATTTACGATCCTAGTTTTGGTCGTTCACGCAATTGGAAACATCTTCCCTACATCTACCCTATTGTATTCTTAAAAACCTCTATCAGGTCACCGCGCAGCCACCCCTCAACCTTCTCTTTTCTAGAGGAAAGAGGCCCAACCTGTCCAGTCTTTTCTGATTCATATAACGTCTCAGTCTTGGTGTTATTCTCGCAAATCTTTTTTATACCTCCTGTCATGCTCAATACCCTTTTCATAATACGGAAACCAGAACTGAGCCCAGTACTCTAAGGGCAGGATTTTGCCTTCGGCGGGGGTGCTCAGCGGGGGCGGGTGGGGGCAGTCGGGCGGCCGACTGCCGCCCGCAATCGGCTCCGCACCGCGATTTCACGGTGGGTGGGCCGATAAAGGCCCACCCTGCACGGACTGCGAGTGGTAGTGCTGAGCACTACCTGTGCGGGTGGGGGGAGGAGGGAGAGCAGGCCTGGTGCACAATTCGTGCATGCGCGCGAAAGAGCGCTTCAATCTCCCTGAGGCACGGAGCTGACTCAGGGAGATTGAAGCACTTTTAAAAAAAAGTTAATGAAGACAATAAAAATTTAATAAAATGTGTCCCCTCGTGTGACTCTGTCACTTGTATGTCATGTCACGAGATGTAAAACTTCTGCAATGCGTGTTCCTGGTGTCCTTCACTCTCATACAAAATAAGATTCTTCAAACACTCCACTCCTGCCTTGTTGGTAGAGATTTTGCCCCTCACAGCTTTACTCTCTGTGGACTTCTCTTCTTGATCCCTGCACTCCACCGCTCCAAAAGCCTCTTTTAAATCTACCTCTTCGATCAACCTTCCTAAACATTGTACAGTTTCTGCTCAGGCGTTTGATTGCTTTTGTTTTGAAGGCGCTTCTACATTAAGATCTTGATAAAACGTAAGCTGTTCCCCAAGGCCCTTTAAATTCCCTAGACCACAGAGAAATGAGTGAACAAGCTTCAGTTCAGAGCTGTACATCACTCAGTAGAGAGCAGTAAAAAATCAGTTAAGAAGGCATGTAGTCCAGAGAGACTCCTCTGTATTTCAATGTTTGAGTTTCCATTTCTTTTTGTAAATTAAATGAACAACAAAGCCTCTATGGGGAAAGGTGCCCTCTTGGTATTATTGATAGGAAAATCATAAATAGGATTTTTATGACCAATGGGCTGGATTTTCGGGAGCCCTTTATAAATGACAGGCGGGTCCTGATTCCAGGAGTCCCGACCCTATTCATGGGAATAAATTTTCCCCCTTTTGGGGGTGGGGGGGGAAGCAGGAGCAGGGGGGGGCCTCCCGATCGGCGGCCCCGGTCGGGGGCGTGCCACCATTTTACGTGGGTGGGCCAATTAAGGCCTGCCCAGCGTGATGTGCGGCAGGTATGCGCTCCCTGTGCGGGCGGGGAGGGGATTCCTTCAGCTGGGAGTGTGCTCTCTCGCGCATGTGCGTGAAAGAGCGCACAGATCTCCCTGAGGCTAAGTGCTGCCTCAGGGAGATTGGCTCCATTTTGAAGCTTTTAATGAAGGAGTTTAAAATTTTCCCTGCCATGTCCCCTCACGTGACACTGACACATGAGTTGGGAACTTTTCTTGCAACCTTTTCTTAAAATTTAAAAACCCTCACGAAGCCTCATCCCGCCAGTGGATGAGGTTTCATGCGTTTTCACAACCACAAGGGGGATGCGTTTTCACAACCTTAAGATTGGACGGGCAGGTCCATTAATAAGCTGAATTAGTTTCTTAATGGCCTCAATAGGTCGTTGACAGGTTGGTGGGTGTGCAGCCGAGTTGGTTGCGCACCCACTGACCTGAAAACGTAATGATGCAGGGTGACGTCAGGAATTCCACCCGATGTCACCCCGCGTCATTTTACGCATCGGCGAGTGGGCCCTGCCCCCCCGCACGCCGACAGAAATATTCTGCCCATGGAGTCAAGCCAGCTTTTAAAGAACTCGTGGTTCAGAGCACCTCAGAGGAATCGTTAACCACAGCCTGCATGGGGGGTACTTTTGAAAGTTGAGTTTAAAAGGGCCTCCTCAAACCCCCTGTGCCAAGCTATGCCCCTCCACCCACCCCCCACTGCCCATTTTGCCCTCTCTCCCAAACCATGGCCCCTCATGCCTTCTGTGCGCCTTCACCCACCCCCATGGCCCCTCATGCCCCTTATGCCAAACAGTGGCACTCCCATGCTCATTGACTTGCCACATACTGTACAGAACCAATTAACCCTATAGTGACAATAGAATGTGTAAAGAAAAGCTTTAAAAGGTCATTCACAATGGATTTCTGGGCTCTCAGCCAAGCCTCATTATGTATGCTTGGCTGAGAGTCCAGATATCCATTGTGAGAGACCCACTGACAGCCCAAAAATCTATTAGCCTGTTGAAACTCCTGAGCCTCAGGGAAAACATTACCTGATTGACAGATCTGGCTCTCCAATCTCTACTGTCAATTTCACAATCTTTATTTACACAAGGTTAAGAGGTGTAAGGAGCTTTCTGTTTCTGTTTTTGATATTTTAAAGGGTCTGGGTAATAGGCACTTTTTTGGGCTGTAGTGAATTGACTTTTTTTAAACATAGTGGCAAGTAATAGACGAATTAAATTTTAAAGTTTTTTTTAAAACACATCTATGTCACTATAGGGTTCAATGGTTCTATACAGTGTAGAGTGGGTGAATGGGCATGGAAGTACCATAGCTTGGCATGGGGGCATGAGGAGCCAAAGGGGTGTGTGGAGGTGTATAGCTTGGTATGGGGGCCTGAGGGGGTGATGGGGTGGCTGAAGGGCAGACAGGCATGAGATGCCATAGGTGGGTAGGTGGCATGGATGGGGCATGGGCAGCCCCTGTGCTGTGTCTGACCTCTTTCCCAGGTTGGCTGGCCTGACTGCAGCCCGCACCAGATCTCGCCTTCGTGGGCACTTTCTCCTAAATTCTCAGGACTTTCGGGGATTCCTCCTGCCCGCCTCGAGGGCGAAACTCCAGCCTCATACTTCTCATTCGTTACAGATAATGATAAAAGACACTGTTCCCCGAAAGACACTCTTTCTAATTCAGTCGTGCAATGTGCAGTTCCTGCAGGATTATTTTGCTGACGGTGAACAGACTAAAAGCAAATGCTGACGAGAGACACGTTGCTGAAAATATTAAAAAAAAATGCTTGCTCAATTACTAAAGCAGGCACAAACTTCAACCTTGAACTGCTTTCCACTTACAACCAAACTAAATGCCTGAAAAATCGCAGTGCTCCGAACGGTATCCCTTCATTTTATGGGATTTCTTCTCCGAATATGAATAAAGGGGTAAAATTCACCATTTTATACACTGCTCTACTGCACCAAAGGCTTCTGAATGTATTATCCACCTACTGTGCTGTTAAGCTTACAGTGAAGATATATGGACCTTAAATAAACACTGCCTTGATAGCATTAGGCAACTCCCAGTTGCTTACAGGAACAGTAAAGAGGCATTAATAAATCAAAGGCACTACAGGAGGAGGCAGAGTGACAGAGAGAAAGAGAGAATGAAGAGTGATGATAGAAGGGATTGAATGGAATGGGTAAGAAAGCTTGCCAGCTGGACTTGTCTAACATGTGTGGAGTTTTATTCTATGATACAAATTCATTTGCAATATGCGGGAATCAGAAATTAACTTTGGGTTAAGAATCACCATATGTAAGCGGGGAGCAGTGTGCCAAGTTTCATTGTGTAACTTGCTTAAATAATTTGCAAGATTTCCTCTCTCGATTTTAGGAACAGATACATTCAGAACAATGTATCTGGGGGGGGGAAAGGGAATTAACTGGACAGCTATCAGAGGTGTCTCAAACGTGTGAAGTATTTAAGTAAACTTTTCAGCATATAATAAGAATTTCTCAGGAAAAAGAAACTTCAAGATGTTATCATGTTGATCCCCTTTGAGTCTAGTAACAGCCCTCTATTTTGTCTATATGGCTGTTTGTTTTGTAGATGATGTCCATGATATAAGGATAACCCCAGGGAGAATGTCTGTTAAAGGAATCCAGGGTCAAATACCCACCTCGTAAAAAAAAAAAGGGATGCTGACACTTTCACAGGATCTTTTCAGGATGCTTTTTTGTTGCTGAGGAGGATAGGCGTATGATTGCTCCCACATAACCACTGATGGACAAGATTAAAAACTTCATTTGTCAAGACATCAAAGGCAGAATGAAACCAGTTACGATATTGACCAGTCAAACGGCTGATGAATGTATCCCGTTGACAGTTAACACATTTAGAAAGCAGGTTACCAATTATAACTCAACACTGCTGGGGCCAACTGATATTGCAGCTTCAGAATCAACTGTGCCTTACGACATGCTTCTTTTCTTTTTGGTTTTCATTTTGTTCGATAATCGCTCCCCTTCCTGGTGCCAGTATAATTAATTCCTTGCAAGTTATTGGGGCAATGCCATTGATGGATTAGTGGCAGCGAGAAGGGATGATTAGAAGCAGTCTAATATTTACAGCTGGCATTATAGCTCTGAGAGGAAGCTGTCAAGTTAACAAGGGAGCAGAGTCTGACCCATTAATTATTTCAAATGTTACTAGGTCCATTGGTTAGTTCTAACTACCTTTAAAAGAAAATTGTCACTTTGTCTGGCCTCTTTATTGTTTTAACTCTGAAAGAAATACAAATCAGGCCTTGGCCACAAATCCCAGTGCAGCTTTTTAAGGAGCTGAGATCTGTTTCAATTCCCAAGGTGCATGGGCCAGGGGAATGGGTCTTATACTGCCATCGCGCTATGCTGTTATCACATCACAGCACTTCACTCGCGCCCCTTTCCTTCTTGAACCCAAATTGTAGAAGGCCACATCTGCACTGTGGCACATGATCTGAAGTTTAGACATTAAATCGTTGGGTTCTGAGGGGTTGGAGATTTCCAGTAACTCCAGTGGGATGCCACCCGAGGTTGCTATTATAATTTTCCCAGCTGCAGTGTGCATGAACCTTTAAAAAAAAAAATAGCCTGCTTGATAGACTTTCCGGAGCACAAATGAGGTCAATACTGCACTGGAGCTTCAAAGTTGGTCTCTCAGAAAGGCATGGGGCAGAATTTTCTGCCTGTCGGGCGGGCGGGCCTGACCCAATCTCCAGCGGGCGTGGAGACGATCCCCACCGGAGAAGTGGGCCCTGCCGCCATTTTACACGGGCGGACCAATTAAGGCCCGCCCAGCATGACGCCCGGCGGGAAGCGCTATGCGCTCCCTGTGCGGGCGGAGGGGGGATTCCCCAAAAGCGAGAGTTCGCTCTTTCACGCATGCGCACGACAGAGCGCACATCTCCCTGAGGCTAAGGCTTCAGGGAGATCGCTTGCACTTTTAAAAAGATTTTTTTTAAAATGCCCTACCATGTCCCCTTCAATGTGACAATGTCACATGAGATGGGACATGTTCATAATTTATATTATAACTTTATTAAAATGTTTAACACCCTGCATGAAACCTCATCCTGCCATTGGATGAGGTTTCATGTTTTCTCTATTCCCCGCCGGGGCTCCTGGCCTGCTCACCAACCTTAAGGTTGGACGGGCAGGTCCTTAAATTGTTTAAATGACTCTGTCAATGGTCTCAATTGGCCACTGACAGGTCGGCGGGCGCACAGCTGATTTCGCTGCACCCCCCGCCTTCCTGAAAACTTAAATGGGGCGGGTTGACGTTGGGGGTTCCGCCCGACATCATCCCACATCATTTTACCCGTCGGCGAGCGGGCCCTGTCCTCTGCTCGCCAACGGCAAAATTCTGCCAATAGAGTCTTATTGCTTATCCCGTGACCCCACTGGGGGTCGTGGCCCACAGTTTGGGAACCCCTGTCTGAGCCAATGCTCCATGTGAAAGACTTAACGATAAAATGAAAAAGCTGGTCAGGCGTGCTGTTATTACCTTTCATCTTATTCGTACTATTCAAAATTTTGCATCGCTAAATTAGGACCTTGCTTAAAACTTTGTTTTCAATTTGGAATTTATGATTTTCTAACTTTCCTCGCAGTTCATCCCCGGCTTACATTGGAACCATTCTCACTTGCCCTTGGTTTGAACTCTCTTCAATATACCCACGTCCCTTTCAAAGCAACTCCCTCAGTACTGCACCGGAGTGTCAGCCTTGATTTTTGGTGTTAAGCCCTAGAGTGGGACTTGAACCACCAACCTTCTGGCCAGAACTTTTCCCTCGTTGTGCGGGCTCGGCGGGAGCGGTCGGGAAGCCGCCCACGATTGGCTCCGCACTGCGATTTCACACAGGCAGGCTAATTAAGGCCCGCCCTGTGTGGATCGCGAGCGGCAGTGCTGAGTGCTACCTGTGCGGGCGGGGGGAGGAGGGAGAGCCAGGCTTCACGTGCAGTTTGCGCATGGGTGCGAAAGAGCGCTTCAATCTCCCTGAGGCAGATTCAAGCACTTTTTAAAAAATTAATAAGTGCAATAAAAATTTAATGAAACACGTGACTGTGTCATGAGATGGGACATGATTTTAATTTCAGAATAAACGTTTAATTAGTATTAGCTTTAGGAAACCTCATCCCGCTCGTGGACGAGGTTTCCTAAAAGAGGTAAAGGCTGCTTGGTCTTTTCGCCTGCCCGTCAGCCGTTAGGTTGGACGGACAGTGTAAATTTCAAGTTAATTAACTCCTTAATGGTCTTAATAGGCCATTCAATTATCAGCAGGCGCGCAGCCGACTCCGGCACGCGCCCGCCAAATGAAATATCACGCCTGTGCGCGGTGAGGTCGGGATGCACGCCTGACGTCATCGCGCGTCATATTACGCTCGTGCATGTTGGGCGTACGCCCACACGCCAAACGTAAAATTCTGGCCTCTGACTCAAAAGAAAAACCAAGGGTGCTACCAACTGAGTCAAGGCTGACACTATTGTAGAAATAAATATACTAGTGATGTTCAAAACGCAGTTTCTTTCTAATAGTGGGTAACTGAAGCCTTAGATGGATGAGCTTCAATGGACCAAGTGGCCTATGATTGGTTTTTTTTTCTGTGTGCTTTTAACTATTTTTACAAACCTAGTACTCCTTTTTTCTTGGTGTCTCAGCAAATATTATCTGCCCCTCTGCTCTTTTAAAAATGCATCCTTTGTCTGGAAGGTGTTGAGTGTTACTGGATATTTGGTCTGTTGCTAGGCAACAGCAATACTCTTAAGTCCCTCTGTGCACCTCCTTATTGTTTAAAGTATTTCTTTCCAGGGGCCCGTTTATGACATTTTTACTGTTTAAATTGGATATCAAGATGCATTATTTCACACCTGTGGTGGTGAAACTCAATCAAATAACGTTCATCTCTGATTTTTAAGATAAACCTCTTATTTTACAGATCATACTAAAAACAACACAGACAGGAAAACTAAACATATAAACGTGCTCCACAGAAGAGTCATATTGGACACGAAACGCTAACTCTGTTTCTCTCTCCACAGGTGCTGCCTGACCCTGCTGAATTTTTCCAGGGCTCTCTCTTTTGTCTCAGGACTCCAGCGTCCGCAGCATTTTGCTTTTATATCATCGGGTGACTTAATTATGTCAGAAGTATGCATTTACAATAAAAGTGTGCAGCCATTTACGTTACAATTCCCCAACATAGAGCACATAGCCCTCTAATCACAGGCACAGGTCATTGTTGCTACATTTATCTTGATTTTAGTGAATTCAATGACAAAGGAACAACCTTAACTTATGGACCACATATTACTTTAATCAAATCTGGGTAAACCTGCCCATTGTACAGTTATGACCAGAATGATCATATTAGTATACATCTGTAGTTCTACACACAAGTGGATATGTGCTTGTATAAGCTCTCTATTAATTTGAAGTTTGTGCTGTACGTGCTCTCACAGCTGTGCGATTGTACATGTTACTGGCTTCGAACCAGCTGCGGACCACACACAACTACAGTTCCCCTCGACAGTTCTAAGTATAATTACAGGGACAGTGAGCTGACAATCACAGAACATCACAACGTTGAACAAACTCAAGCGGGGCATTATGTTAGAAAAGATGTAGGCAAAAGTCCTGGGATCTTGGATAACATTTAAGTTGATGAAGCTGAAATAGTGAGCTAACCCCTCCTTAATTGCTGAAAGTAAGTCAACTCCAGCCTGAATTACCAACCGCAAACCTAATTAAACTCTCTGCTATAATGTGGTTTCCAGATTCTCATTGAATCATTGTGATTTTTGCACTGTTCTACTGATGGTGTCACGGGTTTGACATTAATCGCGTTCTGTCTATTTTTCTTCAACCTGTTGGTATCATTCTGTCGAGCAGTTCACGTAAGTAACATAAGAACGGCTGGACAAAAATGGATCAAGGTTCAGGTGCAGAGGAGCGACGTGACTTGGGGGCAGAATGAGGGACTAGGTTCACGATTTTTGAACAGGAATAAATAATAAGGCGTCATTAGAGGTGAGCATTTTTAAATATTCGGCATCTTACTTTAAACCTCGTTGGGATTGGGAAAACTCGCTGGCGTTTTGCTGGGAGTCATTGAGACGGCAGCAGAAGACTTTCATCAAAGCACCTACTGTCAAAACCTCGGGGCTGTGCAAAAATGCTTCTTCCTGTCAACAATGCTGCAGTCAGCATTCATCTTCCTTTCATTCAATTCCAATTAACGCTACAGGGCCTCGGATGAAGGACATTAAACACGTCAAACTATCTGAAACAAAATCGAATTGGTACTTACCAAAGGGGAAAGAGAGTGGCATATGTTGTCAGAGCTGGGACATATTCAGGAAACCACAAGGCCTGTGTTTCTGGCTAACAGCAAACTTAAGCACAAGATAGTGAAAGTATTCCATGACATTTGACACCTCTATTGTGAGCTCTGCATCAGTTTTACCATTGGATAATGACGCACTGTAAAAGCCAGTAATAAACACATCTGTTCTGTATGCCACAGAAAATAGCATTTTTTTTTCATCCCTGTCACTACGTGAACCGCCGAGTATTACTTTTCAGAATCTATGAGTTTCTGGCTTAAAGCCCCACTCCTGGGCTCGAGCACAAAGACTAAGGCTGACTTTCCAGTGCAGTACTGAAGGAGTGCTGCAACGATGGAGGAGCTGTCTTTCCAGGTCCCGGCTGCCTGCTCGGGTGGATGCAAAAGATCCCATGGCGCTATTTCGAAGAAGAACAGGGGAGTTCTCCCCGGTGCCCTGGCTAATCTTCACCCCTCAATCAACATGTCAGAGAGCATCTGGTCATTATCACATTGTTGTCTTTGGGGGCTTGCAGTGCGCATATTGGCTGCTACACTTCCTACATTACAACTGTGACTACACGTCAAAAAGTACTTCAGTGGCTGTAAAGCGCTTTGAGATATTTGGTGGCCAAGAAAAGTGTTGTATAAATGCAAAGTCTTGTTTCTGTAAAACACTTCTGAATATCCTAATGCGTGAGAAGATGGCAAATAAATTCAAGCCCTTTCCTTTCGAAGATATTTTAGCTCACGCAGCACATAAAGTATTTCCCTCCTTGGGTATTAGCAGAGACGTTCAGCTTTTCCTTTTTTATATAAAAAAAAGCTTAATGGCTCTTCCCTTTTCTATTGCAAAGCCAATGCCTTTGTTTGCTCAGCAATGGGTTTCACTGGAGTTGCGTTAAATCATCAACTGGACCCCAGGACACCAATAAAACAATTTCCACGTCTGAATGCAAGTTTTACCAAGGAAGTGCACTACTTAAGACTGGGAAATGCTACTGGAGTAATTACCTAGCTGAGAATAGCAATGAAACCTCTGAAGCACAGGAAATAAATTGTGTGTTTGAATACACTGATATGGGAAATTTTATTGAAATTTTAGTGCCTACAAATTATGTTTTTACATGGTTTGCCAAACTGTATTACAAACTGGGCTTTTCCTGCTAGTTTGACTAGGCCCCATGATCAGGAATTCCTGCCTTCCCCTTATTTAAGGCCTTCCCTCCTTTACAAGTTTTTGGTCACCCTCCCTCCACCCCCCACCCCCGGTGGTTTTTTGATTGCGCCTCTGTGTGCAGTGCCTTGGGATCTTTCCCTGCATTAAAAAGTGCTGTATAAATACATGCTGTTGGTGACATTGCTGGTGAAAACATAAAAGGGTAGGAGGGATGCAAGAACTGTTGATCATAACCAGAACAAACGCAAGGAACATTCACAATCCTCGAGTGTTGCCGTTGCTGCAGAAAAGCTTCAAAACTCAAAGGCTTAATCAGTTATGCCATCGATTTAATATGTGTGCGTGTCGGGGTTAGATATCTTTTTCTGGGACACTTAGTCATATCATATCGCTTCTTATTCTGTTTGTTGAAATCATTATTCAGCTTCAGTGCAAAGTGTTAAACATTTTTCCAAAATGCTGCGGTACAAATGAAAATAAACAAACTTTTCCCACATAACAATAGTTATTGCTCTCTAAACGTTAGTCCTGTTGTGTAAAGTGTTTTGCGACAGTTTGATGTAAGGTTCAAACTAAACCTAACCACAACCCCAGCCCTTTCCTTCAAAGTACTTTTATTTTATGGGCAACTTATTTTACACTGGTATCTGGCTGGGGCAATAATCCACATCTTCCATGAACAATTAACAAAATTCAGTGCAAATAAATGTCAGCAGATAAATATTACTATTCCTAATCTTTGCTGCTCTGTAGTTGCACTTTTATACAAGGAAGATTTCCTTTATGTTCTATGTGCCATGAACATTGTAAACCCTCTTCATAAGGAATACATTTATAAGTTTCTTGCACAAAACAAAGAAAGTATTTGTGCAGGGGCTCTTTCTGTAATTGTCTATAATCGCTCTCTCTCTCTCGCAGTTAAACTTTCCATCTCACTGTATTCATTTCTTCCGTGACTCAAAACATATCAGGATGGATCATTAATAAACCAATTTTTAGAGCATTATTGAATTTTAATAAAATGAATTTTAATGAAAAATGATTGAACTCCATTAATGGCACAAAGTTTTAACTATTATAACTTGCTTCCGTTAATTAAAATATTAGAAATGTTCCTCTTTGGAAGCTCTGTCCTGCTTGTCCCTGCTTCAAGGCTACATCCTATTCATCAGCAAGATTGTTACTTCACAATATTGTTCACCACTGCTCCTAACTCAGCCTCTCCTCAGCCGAAATCCTTATATACAGATCTTCCCACTCTCGGTCTTGATTGTTCCAAAACTCCTCTTTCCAGCCTCCCATCCTCCTCCCTCTGTAAATGCCAACTTGACCTAAACTATGAATTGTTCCTGACCTGTCCTGCATTAAGCCAGCGTTCGCCTTTAATCCTGTGAGTTTAATTGGATTTTCACCTCTGAAACTATTAAACTCAAAATCCTCATCCAGATCCAGAAATCCACTCAGGTCCTTGCCCTACATAACCAGATAGGTAAATACTGGCAGCTAATTTAAGGATCGTCATTCTGCTTCTGTGATGGTGCTGTACAGGGAGTACAAAACATTGTAGAGTCAACAACAGGGAGTTATTTACCAGGATCTGCAAAACTTTCCGATCAGTTATACCTGCTTGCATGCACAGGGATCCACACATCAGCATCCAAATGGGATAGTTAACTCTTTTCAAACTCCTTTAGAACCAGCCAGGTTTATAACGTTCAATGAACCACCCTGGGTCCTTTATAATAAAAACAGGAAATGCTGGAAACACTCAGCAGGTCTGACAGCATCTGTGGAGAGAGAAACAGGGTTAACGTTTCGAGTCCGCATGACCCTTCTTCACTCGGATGGATTCGAAACGTTAACTCTGTTTCTCTCTCCACAGATGCTGTCAGACCCGCCGAGTGTTTCCAGCATTTCCTGTTTTTATTTCAGATTTCCAGCATCCGCAGTATTTTGCTTTTATCTGGGTCCTTGAGAAAGTTGGCTTCACATTGGTTGCTTTTAACGCCAGGTCACCTCTTTGAGGCACCTCTCACCAAAATGCAATGCCTCCTCAGTTTGGCAGTTTCACTTCCTAGTTTCAGTGAAACCTGGACACGGATACAACTTTAAAAAACCATGCTGAATGAATGCAAAAACCTGTGGTTTAATCGGACTATCAATCAGCCGCTTCAGCCAGCCAATTTTCAACATCAGCAGAGTCATTTGACAGAATTCCTGCCATGTAACTCTGTCGCCAATTTATCAACTTAGATGTTTTCATAGGAATTACTGTATATGTAAATAATGATAATTATAAAAGATGTGCATGAACCTTTCACTCCTTTTGCATAAACTCAGATAACCTGAACACCTGTTAGCTATGAACGTTACAAGGTTCACAGTAATGTGATACGATTAATCTTTTTTTACAGTACAGCCTCAAGTGGGTTGGATCAGTTATGAAAGCCAGGCCACTCTCTAACTCAACAAAGATTGCTGCATAACACGTCCAAAAGACGTGCCCTGACCTGCGAGAATCGAAAGACTTCTCAATATACGAACACATTAAAGTCATCAAACTTCAATGTGACCTGTTTATTGGGAAAGGGTGAACAGTATTTGAATATAAGGGTAATTAAACCTTTTCTTGTGCATCTACCATAGCCATTTAACACAAAGAAAATGACACAACAGCCATCATCTGCAAATGGCATTGTTTCCTCTGGCTGGTGACTCGAGAACCAGGGGATGCTGACTCAGAATAAGGGGTTAGGCCATTTAAGGCTGAGATGGAGGAGGAATTTCTTCACTCAGAGGGTGGTGAATCTTTGGAATTCTCTACCCCAGAGGGCTGCGGAAACTCAAGCCCGAATCTTCTGGTCGGCATGCAGGGGTGGGCCCCGCTCACCGACGTGTAAAATGATGTGTGTCCCGACGTCACTGCGCATCATTCAGATCTTCAGTTTGGCGGGCGTGCTCGCTGAATTGTCAAAGGCCTATTAAGCTGGTTATCTGGGCTGCCCGTCCGTCCATCCTTAAGGTTGGCGGGCAGGCAAAAAGCCCAGGCGGCCTTCGCATTTATCATGAAACGTCATCCATGGGCAGGATGAGGTTTCGTGAAATGTTTATAAACTGAATAAAAATTTTTATTAAAATTCATTGACATGTCCCATCTCACGTGACACTGTCACATGAGGGGACATGTCTGAATAATTTTGTTTTTCTTTATTTAAATTTTTCATAATCAAACCAATCTCCCTGAGGCAGCTCTGAGCCTCAGGGAGATTTCTGCACTCTATTGCATGCAGACCCCAACTCAGCCTCCTCCCACCGCCCGCACAGGGAGCGCTCAGTGCTTCTGGGTGTGCGTCATGCTGGGCGGGCCTTAATTGGCCCGCCCACGTAAAATGGCGGTGCGCAGCCAATCGCAGGCAGCGATCGGCTGCGCGCCTACCCGCACCCACTCCCACTCAGCCTCCACCGATGGGGAGAAAATTCTCCCTTCAGTCATTGAAAATGCTCAAGACAGAAATTGATAGATTTCTGGATACAAATGACATCAAGGGTTATGGGGATAGTGGGAGAAAACGGTGTGGGGATAGATGGTGGGGAGGCGTAGTGATATTGTCACTGGACCAGTGCTCCAGATATCCAGGGTAATGTTCTGGGTTCGAATCCTACCATGGCAGATGGTGTCATTTGAATTCAATAAAAAAAAAATCTGGCATTAAAAGTCTGATGATGACCATGAAACTGTTGTCGTAAAAACCCATCTGGTTGACTAATGCTTTTTAGGGAAGGAAATCTGTCGTCCTTACCTGGTCTGGCCTACATGTGACTCCAGACCCGCAGCAAGTTGGTTGACTCTGAAATAGCCTAGCAAGCTATTCAGCTCTCAGGGGCAATTAGGGATGGGCAATAAATGCTGGCCCAGCCAGTGACACCTACATCACATGAACGAATAAGAAGAACATGATCAGCCGTGATCTGTTTGAATGGCAGAGCAGGCTTGATGGGCCGAATGGCCTATCCCTGCTCCTATGTTCCTTTTACTGTTATGAAGACTCATCAGAGTGCCATCAAGGCACAACATTAACAGAGCACTCTAGTTTCAAAGTGATCCTTCTCCAGCTACCACTTTGTTAAAAAAAAAATCACACATAAAAGAAAACTTTACATTTTACCTGGAACCCTGTCTCCCCTGATTACTTCAATTGCAAAATTCAACACTGCCAACACAAACCTTCTTGTTGCTGGAAAATGTCATGTCATAAATTAAATCTTACAACTTGTGGAAAATATTGCTAACTTAGCCTGAGGTCCAACTTTGTTTCCACAAAAATGTCAAATAATAATTCTTTCAAGCTGCTAATCTGGAGATTTAACTTGATTTAACAATAGTGATTCACCTGAACGTAAGATTATACCTCGTTGTAAGATAAGCGCCGAGCACCTACTTCAGTCTAACTTTAATATCATCGCCACACAGGGCAATTCTGGGTACCGGATTCATCAATTGCTTACAAACCCGACTTTTAGCAACATCACAATGACAAAATCAGAAGGATAGATGCCACGGACAATTAATACACAACCGGGAAGAGATTTGACTGCCTCACCAACACTCATTGGCTGGCTCATGTAGGATTGTGCATTAGTGCAGAATGACTTGATGAGATGAAATTATTTGTTTACCCCAGGGACCTGGGACCGTTGGCGCGTTCCCCACCCGAACGAGCGTAAAATGACGTGCGATGGTGTCGGGCGAAGGTCCCGACGTCATCGCGCACTCGTGCGATATTTCGGATCGGTGGGCGCGCGAGGGAGTTGGCAGCGCGCCCGGCGACAATTAAGCAGCCTATTAAGGCCCTTAAACAACAAATTGTTTGGAATTTTTCGCTGCCCGTCCAACCGTTCGGTTGGCGGGCAGGCGAAAAGGTCAAGCGCCCTTTGCATTTTAGGCGAAACCTCATCCGTGGGTGGGATGAGGTTCCATCCAGTGATTAAAAAACAACTTTTATCACTCATATTTCACATGTCCTGACAGAGTCACATGAGGGGACATGTTTTCATTATTTTAAAATTCTTTGGGTAGATTCTTGCCTATGTTGGGTGGGCTGGGCGGGAGTGGGCGTGGAGCTGTTTGCCGCCTACGATCGGCTGTGCATCGCCATTTTACACGGGCGTAACATGCAGCTGGTGGTGCCCAGCGCTACTGTGCGGGCGGGGGTAGGAGGGAGAGTCAGGGCCTGTGCTCCTTCACACATGCGCATGAAAGAGCGCAGCAATCTCCGAGGCACGGAGCTGCCTTAGGGAGTTTAAGTACATAATAAACGTTTTTAAATAATAAAGTAAAAAAAATATTTATACATGCCCCCTCATGAGCTGGAACATGTTTGTGAAGTTTACCAAACTCATTTATTAATTTTTATAAAACCTTCAGGAAACCTCCTCCCGCCCGTGGATGAGGTTTCCTGCAAAATGCGACGGCCGCTTGGGCTCTTCACCTGCCTGCCAACCTTAAGGTTGGGTGGGCAGCGCTGTTAATCAGGTAAATTACTTTCTTAGTGGCCTTAATAGGCCGTTGGCAGTTCGGTGGGCATGCAGCTGCCTTCGGCGAGCGCCCGCCAAACGCGATATCGAAATGACGCACGCCCGACGCCATCTCGCACCATCTTACGCGTCGGTGTGTCAGGCCCGCCCGCACACGCCGACGGCAATATTCTGCCCTTTATTTATATTGATAAAAATCTTCAGCGCCCTGAGGCAGGTAATTAGCCAGCCAGCGTGACATCCATGTCAAGGCCCAATTGCGGGCAGCGGGCGGCTTCGCAACCGCTCCCAGGCCCGCTCACCCGCTCAGCGGGGGCAAAGTCCTGCCCATGGTTTTCTTGCAATTAGGAAAAGATTGGGTACGTTGCAGAAGGTTTGGTCCATGCTAAATGCACCTGCTCTTGCTGGCAGCACCTCATGCTTTCACACCAACCAGCTTCATCACGACTGGCACAGCATGGTGACTTGGGAACCATTCAGCCTTTTTCTTGCAATGTGCGGTAAGTCATTATTAAAGTGACTGGGGCTTGGTGTGCTTCATTGGGGTTTGCCCTATATTAATTGTGTAATGCAAATCGTGCTCCAGCACTTCTAGGTACATCGTCACTGCGTCTGGGAGCAGGAAATCAGGTCGATTTAAATGCTGGAGGAGCCACCAAATGCCCATGGAGGTTTGAAAATTCCACATGCAAGTGAACTGAAAAAGTTTTCCAATGGGGTACACATGCCATTTCTGCTCCTAGAAATGTAACACAGACTTGTGGCTGACTACGTCTTACAGCGTTAATCAAATTTCACATCAAGTCTGAAGCACTGGATTAAGTAATTATTTAATAAACCTCCGAGTGTCTCTCCTATCCCAAGGGCTGGCACTCAAAGATCTGGCATTTAAATGTCTGGATTCTTCACTAGAAAAGGAGGCAATGAATGCTCTGCAAATTTCATGCTCTGATCAAAAGGCATCTTCTTGAAAACTGTCAAATGCAATAAAACACCAATGGATCCACACAAATCTGGACCCTTGTGGCTCAGGAATGGCTTCGTTTCCATTGCAATTTGAAAGCCTTGGGTAGGGCTCCAGAAAGCATCTGGCCTGTGAGCTTCTAAATGTTGCTGAGCAGGAATTCTGAACTATAATTTAATCCAGTTGCTGGTGTGACACCTTGAATTAAGCTCCTTCAGTAGTGGTTCTAGCAGCAAAGGACAGGAGTCCCATTTGGCTGGATTGCACTTTACAAACTTCCAGACATAACAGCCAACAATTCAACAATTTCAGATCATAGCCACAGCTTCCAGTTCAGATCACAGGTGCTGGTAATGCTTCTGCTGTTGCCATTTACACCTCTGTGACACAACTTTTATTTCCGTACTTGTCCACTTGCTTTACTTGATGGTACACTTGATGGTATATGAATTGATGCAGTGATGGTATATGATTTGATGCAGTGATGGTATATGATTTGATGCAGTGATGGTATATGATCTGATGCAGTGATGGTATATGATTTGATGCAGTGATGGTATATGATTTGATGCAGTGATGGTATATGATCTGATGCAGTGATGGTATATGATTTGATGCAGTGATGGTATATGATTTGATGCAGTGATGGTATATGATCTGATGCAGTGATGGTATATGATTTGATGCAGTGATGGTATATGATTTGATGCAGTGATGGTATATGATCTGATGCAATGATGGTATATGATCTGATGCAGTGATAGTATATGATTTGATGCAGTGATGGTATATGATTTGATGCAGTGATGGCATATGATTTGAGGCAGTGATGGTATATGATCAGATGCAATGATGGTATATGATCTGATGCAGTGATGGTATATGATTTGAGGCAGTGATGGTATATCATCAGTTGCGGTGATGGTATATGATTTGATGCAGTGATGGTATATGATTTGATGCAGTGATGGCATATGATTTGATGCAGTGATGGTATATGATCAGATGCAATGATGGTATACGATTTGAGGCAGTGATGGTATATGATCTGATGCAGTGATGGTATATTATCTGATGCAGTGATGGTATATGATTTGAGGCAGTGATGGTATATGATCTGATGCAGTGATGGTATATGATTTGAGGCAGTGATGGTATATGATCTGATGCAGTGATGGTATATGATTTGAGGCAGTGATGGTATATGATCAGATGCAATGATGGTATATGATCTGATGCAGTGATGGTATATGATCAGATGCAATGATGGTATATGATCTGATGCAGTGATGGTATATGATCAGATGCAATGATGGTATACGATTTGAGGCAGTGATGGTATATGATCTGATGCAGTGATGGTATATGATTTGAGGCAGTGATGGTATATGATCTGATGCAGTGATGGTATATGATCAGATGCAATGATGGTATACGATTTGAGGCAGTGATGGTATATGATCTGATGCAGTGATGGTATATGATTTGAGGCAGTGATGGTATATGATTTGAGGCAGTGATGGTATATGATTTGAGGCAGTGATGGTATGTGATTTGAGGCAGTGATGGTATATGATTTGAGGCAGTGATGGTATATGATTTGATGCAGTGATGGTATATGATTTGATGCAGTGATGGTATATGATCAGATGTAATGATGGTATACGATTTGAGGCAGTGATGGTATATCATCAGTTGCGGTGATGGTATGTGATTTGATGCAGTGATGGTATATGATTTGATGCAGTGATGGTATATGATTTGAGGCAGTGATGGTATATGATTTGAGGCAGTGATGGTATGTGATTTGATGCAGTGATGGTATGTGATTTGAGGCAGTGATGGTATGTGATTTGAGGCAGTGATGGTATGTGATTTGAGGCAGTGATGGTATATGATTTGAGGCAGTGATGGTATGTGATTTGATGCAGTGATGGTATATGATTTGATGCAGTGATGGTATACGATTTGAGGCAGTGATGGTATATCATCAGTTGCGGTGATGGTATGTGATTTGATGCAGTGATGGTATATGATTTGATGCAGTGATGGTATGCGATTTGAGGCAGTGATGGTATACGATTTGAGGCAGTGATGGTATGTGATTTGAGGCAGTGATGGTATACGATTTGAGGCAGTGATGGTATACGATTTGAGGCAGTGATGGTATACGATTTGAGGCAGTGATGGTATACGATTTGAGGCAGTGATGGTATGTGATTTGAGGCAGTGATGGTATGTGATTTGAGGCAGTGATGGTATGTGATTTGAGGCAGTGATGGTATGTGATTTGAGGCAGTGATGGTATATGATTTGAGGCAATGATGGTATATGATTTGAGGCAGTGATGGTATACGATTTGAGGCAGTGATGGTATACGATTTGAGGCAGTGATGGTATACGATTTGAGGCAGTGATGGTATACGATTTGAGGCAGTGATGGTATACGATTTGAGGCAGTGATGGTATATGATCAGATGCAGTGATGGTATGTGCTTTGATGCAGTGATGGTATACAATTTGATGCAGTGATGGAATATGATTTGAGGCAGTGATGGTATATGATCAGGTGCAGTGATGGTATATGATTTGAGGCAATGATGGTATATGATCAGATGCAGTGATGGTATATGATCAGATGCAGTGATGGTATGTGATTTGATGCAGTGATGGTATATGATTTGATTTCTGTTCCAAGGACCTCTGTGATTTCACAGGAAATTTTGATACCTCAGTTTAAAAAACAAGCACAAACTTTTCTGTTAGATTCTTGGGGCTACAGGGAAAAAGCCATCTGTCCTTTGCAGCTCATAAAAATCAGAACCATTAGGGCCAAATGAAGCGATTGCTTACAATGTGTCAGATGAGTACCATCTGTGAGGGAGAGCAAACATCACTATTCCTCCAAACCAATCTCCAATTTCCCTCTACCTTGCCTTGGTGAACCTACAATCCCGTCATCCACGCGATTCCAACTGCAATAAAATTATAACAGCTAAAAGAGCACATGCATCAAGCCTATACAAAAACTTCAGCTTAGTAAATTCAGCTAAACAATGCAACGTCTCATTAATAACATTAACAATCACTTAACTAAGATCGTGATTGTGTGTGCTTTTAAATGGAAAAATCCTGCAGCATGTTTGTGGTACTATTTCACTCTGTGACTCTAACCTTGTGACCAGCTTTCCTTGCTGATTACTGATACATAATGTGACACATTTTTTCTTCATGTAAATTTAATCACACAAAGTTACAAAATGGTATTCCAATTATTTTGTTAGAAATTGCAATTAAACACACCGGGATTTTCCCGCTGGCCTTGGGACCCTGCGTCGGGACAAATGGGGTCCCGAGCCTGCACTTGCCCAGGAGACAGGCCAGGGGGTGCTATTTTCCCCAGGGGTGGCATCTTTGATCAGCTGCGCATTTTAAGGACACCAGGTGGGCTCTGGATGCTGCCGGGCCAATCACAGGGCTGGCAGCTCTAGAGCCTCAGCAGCTGCAGTGAGAGAGGTGGGTGCTGCTGGGGTAGGTGGGGGGGTGTGAGGGTGCGTCAAAATGGAGGTGCCCTTGGAGGGATCAAAATAATTAACATTTTTAGAGGGCCAACCTTCCGATCTGGGGGTGGTGGTGGGGGAAACCCCTGCAGCGGCAGCATTTGGGCAGAGAATGCTGCCTTTCCTGCACATGGCCCTCTCTTTGGGTGTCTGGCTCCCATGGTCACCCCAGAGTGCTGCAGGATGGCTGTCTCTCTTAAGCTGGCAATCTCCGCATGTTGCGGGTGGGGGCGGGGCGGACGCCAGCCAGCACTTGTGGGCATTTTAAATGGCCCCTAACTGGGGGCCTTAAACATACAGATTGGCTGCCTGCTGCCTTGCTCCCGGCTATTTTCCTGGCCTTCCCGCCTCAACAGGGCCGGGAAAATTCTGCTCTACGTCTGAGAGACTGAACCGGTGGCATCACTGAGGAGACATCTGGCATTGGTTAAGGAAGTTTGGCAAGGATGTGTAAAGCCTGTGGTAAAACTATACAAAGTTCGCTGTAACAGTACAACGTCGCAGCGATGCAAATGTGTCGCGTAGCGAGGACATCAGCAGGCTGGCAGAACGGGCTGACACACGCCAGATCAAATTCAAGTTAGGAAAGTGCAAGACGGTACATCTGAGGAAGACAGCACAAGCTAAAATGTTACCCTCTGAAAGGGGGGGCTCAAGAACAGAGAGACCTGAGGGGTGCCTGCGTACAAATCTTTGAAGGTGGCAACATAAAACCAATTAAAAAATAAGAGAGGCAGTAGCCGGAATTTTCCACCCGCCCTGTGGCGGGTACCCCTGCGGCAGTGCCGGTGAGCCACTGAAATCTCCGTTCACGTCGGAGGGACCGGAGGATCCCATGGGCGTAGGAGGGGGGGGGCTGGAAAATTCCGGCCAGGGGGTACAAAAGTTAAGCTAAGCCAACATAAAGCACCAGTTCTGCTGCAGCTGCGGTATTGTGCTCAATCCTGAGCATCAATCTTTAGGAACAATGTGAAGACTGTAGAGATTTACTAAAATGGTTTTAAAGGTGAACGTTATAGTAAGATGGAGGGACTGGAGAAGCTGGGATTGTTCTCCTTCGAGTAGAGAAGGCAAAGGGAAGATTTGATAGAGGGGTTTAAAATCATGAAGCGTTTACATAGAGTAAATAAAGAGAGACTGCTTCCAACAGCTGAAGGGTTGATAATTAGTGGGTACAGATTTACAGAGGTTGACAAAAGAACCAGAAGCGAAATGACCAAATCATTTTTTTTTTACATAACAAGTGTTTAGGATTTAGAATGCCCTGCCTGAAAAGGGTGGTGGATACAGGTTCAACTGGAGCTGGATAATACTGGAGCTGGATAAATACTTGAATGAGAAAAAGAAATTGCAGGGATATGGGATGAGAGCAGGGGGAGTGGGACCAACTGGATTGTTCTTTGAAAGAGCTGGTACAGAACTTGATGGGCCGAATGGCCTCCTTCTGTGTGCTATGTGACGATTGTAGGGTGCAGGTTTGCCTTCCTTGCCCGAGTTCCTGATCTCAGCCTTGCTGCTGGGGAGAATCAAAGATGCATAACTCGCAGCTGACCGCCGAATATTTTCAGCAGGAGCCTGGGAGCAGTTCGTTTTGTGTAACTCCTGTCACACCTTTTAAGCTCTCACTATTTCTCCTCTGCCTCTGGTCACTAGGCGGTGCCCAGGAGTCACCTTAATCAGCTCATCCTTTGACTTACTTCCCTCCCGTGTGGGGATGTACCCACCCTGGGTAATATCTCGATGCCCAGCAATCCAACTGAGATGGGTAATTCGTTCTGTGAAAAAAGTGATGGCAGCGACACCACAGGGCAGCTCACTGTTAGACCACAGCAACAGCCTGTCAAAGAAAATGACTATCTGCGGTTGCTACAACTTTAACAAACTCATTGCGAAGAAAGCATCTGCATAAAACACTCCCTCAGGTTTAAAGATTTTGGAAAGCTGAATTAAATTGAATTTGATAGGGAAATGCGGCCTGAGTCAGGCTCAAGCCCTGAGTTCCTGACTTCTTGATCTTAGCCACTTCGTTGCAAGGAGTTCATAGGGTGAGACAGCACGGAGGAAAAACATTCAGCCCATCGCGTCTATGCTAGCTCTTTGATCGAGCAATCCAATTAGTCCCATTCCCCCTGCTCTTTCCCCATGCGCCCTGCAGGTCTTTCCCCTTCAAGTATTTATCCAATTTCTCTTTGAAAGTTACCACTGAATCCGCTTTCGCCACCCTTTAAGGCAGTGCATTCCCGGAACACAGCGTGCTGCTGAAAAAGCAATGTCCCCTCGTGATGCCTCTGGTTCTTTTTGCCCATCCTTTTAAATTTGTGCCCTCCAGTTGGTGACCCTTCTTGCGAGTGAGGTTCTGGTGTCTCCCTTAGGGTGAGCGAGAAAAAAAAAATGGAGTAAAGCTGTTCACACGAACTTTGACAGAGAAACTGAGGCAGACGCCTAGCATTATGCTACTTATCAGTCCCTTCGGGATAGGTGGAGCAGCATCTAGAAAGGCCGGAGAAACCATTGAGGCTATGGGGGGAGTTTTACTCCCTTCAATGTATTCGGATTTTACCTCGACAAGGGGCTTATTTCCTAACATTTCAGTTGTAGCTTTTGAAAACATTCTAGGTGATGACATATTGAGGAATGCACAGATTCACAGAGATGACAGCAGATGGGGAAACAATGTGCCAAGGAGAGCAACTTGGAGACAAGGAACAGACTATGGCTAGAGGGAAAAAAAAGGGGGGAGAGGCATCAGAACCAACAGAGCCAAAAGAAGGCCGAGACCTTCCGTGAGGCCACACGGAGGATACGTGGCATGGAAATGCCTTCCCCACCCGCCACCTCTGCAGACAGAGGATGAAGCACAGAAGAAATACACACCAAATGGTTCTGAAAGAAGACTGTTTTGTCTCCTAGCTGCACAAAATATGTGCCCTCCCGCGAACTCCAAACCCAACCTACCCATATCCAAACCCTGCCCCCACCTCTTCCTTATACCCCCACCGACAAGGTAAAACATTCAGAGATTCATTGCATTGGAAGGGAAGGTGACCAACTCTTAAGTGCAGCATTGATATTAGGAGGCCCGTGTGGAGCCTAAAAGCTGGCATGAACCTGTTGGGCTTTTTCTGTGCTGGTAATTCTTTGGAAAAGCCAACTGTCCCCACTCAAGAGAGCATCAAGAACTAGAGGTCACAGATTCAAAGTAATTGCCAAAAGGCGTAAGTGTGATGTGAGGAAAAACCTTTTCACCCAGAGGGTGATTGGAGTCTGGAACAAACTTCCTGAAAGGGTGGTGGAGGCAGGTTCGATCGAGGTATTCAAAAGGGAATTGGATTGCGACCTGAGAAAGGAGAGAGAATGAGCGAGGTTACAGGGACAAGGCAGGAGGGTGGGACCAGGCGGGATGCTCTTTTAGAGAGTCAGTGCAGACTCGATGGGCAGAATGGCCTCCTTCTGCACTGTAAAGATACTGCGATACTGTGAAGTTTCAGATTTTATTGGGTAGGGAAACATTTTTGATTCCAGCAAAATTGAAAAGCCAACATAAAATTACTTTTGAAAAAGAGAACCCTTTTTTTTGAATCCTTGGCCTTTAAGTATCAGCTTTCTTTAGAAGATCCAGCTCGAAAAGTTTAGTCTGCCCTCCAGCTGGCGGGGTCAACTATGTTGATTAGGTCTAACTATTAAGGTCAACGTAATTTTCCCAAGGGAAGCGTTTACCTTAAGGGTAAATTGATCTCATCAAAGACAGTCTTAAGATGACTTCCTCTATTAAACAGGATTTCCGGTTGTCATATGGGATGTGATGGAATATGTTAGAAAAATTTATGAGGTATCTTGCAGACCATATGGGGTCCGGAAAGTTGAGAGTGTTTTGAAAATTTCTGAAAATCTGACAAACTCAGCAACATTAACAATTGCAAATATATCATTTAAAGTGTTTTAAGAAAGCTCTCATTCATAACAGCAGATACCAAATGTATCAAGAAACAGAAACTGCAGACATGGGAAATCTTCAATGTGGAAAGTGAAACCAATGTGATAAATCCCAAGGTAAACATAAAACCTATTGTTACACCATGAATTGCTGAAGCTTTTCTCAGTAGTAATTACTACAATTTACATCATGATCTTAAGTCCATACATTCTACTGAACCATAAAATAAACACAATACATTTTTAGAACCATAAGGCCATAGAAAAGTTACAGCACAGAAAGAGGCCATTCAGCCCATTGTGTCTGCACCAGCCGAAAAATAAAAAATAAAAAACTAGCTGCTCATTCCGGTCCCACCCCCCAGCACTGGGTCCATAACTTTGCAGGTTACAGCACTTTAGGTGCAGATCCAAGTACCTTTTAAATGAGTTGAGGGTGTCTGCCTCCACCAAAGCAGGCAGCGAGTTCCAGACACCCACCGCCCTCTGGGTGAAGAAGTTTTTCCTCACGTCCCCTCTAATCCTTCTACCAATCACCTTAAATCGTGCCCCCTGGCAACTGACCTCTCTGCTAGGGGAAACAGGTCTTTACTGTCTGCCCTATCTAGGCCCCTCATAATCTTGTAGACCTCAAATCAGGTCACCCCTCAGCCTCCTCAGTTCCAAGGAAAACGACCCCAGCCTATCCAATCTTTCCTCATTGCTGCAATTTTTAAGCCCTGCCAACATTCTTGTAAATCTCCTCTGTACTCCCTCCAGAGCAATTATGCCCTTCCTGTAATGTGGCAAGCAGAACTGTGGGCAAAATTACAGCTGTGGCCTAACCAGCATTTTGTACAGTTCCAGCATTACATCCCTGCTTTTGTATTCGATACCTCGTCCAATAAAGGAAAGTATTCCATATGCTTTTCATATTCCATATACAGGGGGCTCTTTTATTGTGGTGAAATATATCTGTTATTATGGGGAAATTTCTTTTGTTCGCTATTTATAACAAAACCGTTCTTTATTCTCAATCTTCACAATTTGTGTTATAATTTACTTGCTCATATAAGAAATTTACAGACATAAGGGGCTGCATTAGACACTGAGGGCAGACTCCCAACATAAATGTCGGGGGTGGTCTCCTCCACTTAGCCAGCTCGCCCTCCTTTAATTTTTAAGACCATGACCCTTTAATTTGTATGAGGTGGGACTTGCAACTGTTTCCAGGAGGAGGTTCCGCCTCATAGAGCCGTTGGCCAGTTGAACACCAACAGCTCTGCACATCAGCAGCTCCAAGCAGGAGCGGTGCTCACTGCAGGTACACCAAGGAGATGGCGTCCAGCAATGCACTTGGACATTCAGGGTTACGTCCGGGATCTTACCGGGGCCAGGTTGACAGGCCCCTGGAGCGGGCAGGCATGTTGGTCAGGGCAGAGCGGGTGGCAGGGGAAGGAGGATGGACGTGGGGAGGCAAAGTTGAGGGAGGGGCCTCTGAATGGCACTGGGGGCCCTGCAAGAGGCACCCTCTCTCCTTTAACTGGCCAGCAGCTCTCAAGGTTAAATCTGCCAGCTGCATGTTAAGTACTGGCCTCTCCCACCACCCAATAATCACGGGATGAGGCCCTTAATTGGGCATTAATTACCCACTGACGAGCCTCAATTTGGCCATAGAAAGGCAATCCACCTGATGCCTCGTAAAATTGTGGGGAGCGGGGGGGTGAAGGTGGGTGGGTACACTGTCCTCATTTACCAGTCCACTTCCCTTGGGCGACCCAAACAGTTCAGTCCAAAATGCAGGTAATGGTTACTGTAGTGCAATGGGTTAATAGAATAGTTATGGTAATGAGTGATGTAGGCTATGGTGTAACAGCGGCATCAGTGCTAGAGACTCTGTACAAGCAGGCCGAACAGGCAGCACTCGGGAGAGATGTGCCTACTCAGTTGCCCACCTTGTATGTAGTGCACATAGTGTAAATAAACCAGTTTGGAGTAACTACCCGAATCAGGTTACCGTCCCTCTAGGTGAGATGCACCGTGTCGCTAGTATATGAAACAAATACAGAAGAAAGGAACAGGGGGATCAGCTAGAAGAAGGAAGAACGGAACTTGTTAGGGAGGCAAAAGTCGATGCCGATACTGTGGGGTGAGCCGGGAAGGGTTACAATTTGAGAGGCTGCCTATAAAAAACCCGCTAGAGAAGAGAAATAGCACAGGAAATCAATGAAGCAAATAGGTTTCAGGTATTGGAAAGTGCTGAAAGAGGGGAATTGAAACAAGGATAATATCTCATGCATTAAGATGCGGTTTATGATCCAATGGGCAAATTAAATCCCAATCTGACACCAGGTTATATCACCAGGATTGTCCGTTATTTCCTGCATTGGTTACTACACTTTAAAAGTACTTCATTGGCTGTAAGGTGCCCTGCTGTCATGAAAGGTGCTATATAAGGGCAAGTCTTGCTTTTATTCCTGCGCCCAGAGTACAATGATAAAAGAAAGACTTGCATTTATGTAGCGCTTTTCATGATAATCGACTGTCTCAAAATGCTTTAGAGCCAATGAAGTGTAGTCACTGCTATAGTGTAGGAAACACAGCAGCCAGTTAGTGCACTGCAAGACTCCCACAAACAACAATCCAATAGTGACTTGTTAATCATTTTCTTTTTCTGATGTTGATTGAGGGATAAATATTAGTCAGGACGCCAGGGATAGCTCCCCTACTCTTCAAAATAATGCTTTTATATCTACCCAAACAGGCAGATGGGGCCTCAGTTTAACATCTTATTTAAAAGATGGCACCTCCAACAGTGCAGCACTCCCTCAGTACTGCACTGGAGTATCAGCCTGGAGTGGGATCCAGAGTATACTGTGCTGTGGCTGACAGGCCAATGCAGGAGATCTACACTAACCATACTGTAATACATTTTGAGGGTCTGATTTTTAAAGCAATTGATTTATAGTACACAAATCCTTGAATTAATGGGAAATAACTGATGCAAGACAACTAAATTTTAGATTTGGATTAAATAGGTCGATGCCTCTGTTAAAATAGCAGAGAAGGGAATTTTACACTGCAATGATTTGGATTTTTATCTGCATGGATTTCTTAATCTATAATATTCCTGAGGGATTAAATTCGGCACTCTTTTCACAACAACAACCTGGCAGTTTGAAAGACAGGCTGGTTCCTGTGATGACCTGGAGTGTTAGCTGGTAAATAAAGGTAGGGTGCGTATGGACAATCTCAAACTCTCCAAGCCATTGTGAGATAATAGCTCGCCTGCAACACCTGGGAGGCCGGGCGTGCTCCATTCCAAAGAGCTTAGCAATAGACAGGCGTGTGGGAGGGCTGCCTGTTTCCCACTTCAAAGGGTAGGCGTTCCACTCAGGGTATAACTTTGATTGGTTGCTTGGTCGGCCTCAAGCCCTCTCTTAGTGACCTAAGAGGGTGCTGTCCTCTCACAGCAGAAATAGCCAGCTTTGTAAAAAAATATCTGAGCCAACTAGCTACGAATAACTTACGCCCATTATTTTTTCCATCTTCATCTCTGCCCCCTCATTCCCCATTTGTCCAGCAGTGGATGTAACCTTTCACAATATATTTATTGTAGGGTGGCGATGTTAATGTTACGGGGCTCATAATCCAGAGGCCTGGACTAGTGATCTAGTGACTGAGGAATTTAAATTCAGTTAATTAAGTAAAAGTCTTGCAATTAAAATGCTAGTTAACAGCAATGGTGAGCATCAAACCACTGGCTTGGCATGAAAAATCCCATCTGGTTCATTAATGCCCTTCAGGAAGCAAATCTGCCATCCTTGATCTGGCCTGTATGTGACTCCAGACCCACAGCAATGTGGTTGACTCTTAACTGTCCTCTGAAATGGCCTAACAAGTCACTCAGTTTTCCATACACTCCATTCATGGGCTGCAATTGTTCAAACAGTTCATCGCCATCCCCAACCAAGCCACAATCTCCCGACCAATCCTTCAGATCCACGACCCACATTCCCCATTTCCCCTTCCTGCCCCGGCCTTCCTGTTGTGTGTCTCTCTCTCTCTCTCTCTCTCCCAGGCTCAGTCTCTATTCTCTCTCTCTCCTTCGACGCATCACCCCCCCCCATCCACCAAAACTGCCTCTCTCTCCCTACCGACTCCTGTTTCAGTCTCTCTCTCTCTCCTCCAACCCTCCAAAGCCCCTTTCTCTCTCTCAAGTCCCCCATCTCTCCCTCTTCCCTGACCCCAAGTCACTCTCTCCTCCAGCCCCGATCCACAAGCCCCCAGCCAGCCCGAGTTATCCACTTTCTTGCTCCAATCTGCTGCTCATTCTCTTGCAACCCAACCCTGCACAACTCTCCCCGCTGCATACCTCTCCCTCTCTCCCTCTCTATCACCGTCCGCCCCTCACTGTTTCTATACCAGCCTGTCCCAGTTTCATTCAATCCTCAGTGGGGCAGGCGGGTGCATCTCCATACTAACAGCAGGGGGTGGGAGGGTGGAAGTGGGGTGATGTCGCTGAGTCAGAGGCTTCTCTGTGGCAGTGATCCAAATCAGACAGGCGGCGAGGGGTGGGGGTTGGGGGGAGGGGGGGAAAGTGGTGGAAAGAGGAGAAATGGGTTTTCTTCAGTGGTGAAAAGTTTAAATGGCAAAGTTCTCCCAGAAAATTGATGCTTCATTCCAGGATGCTCCCAAACAATCCGGGTGGGTTGTCAACACTGCTTTTGTACACAGGTTCCAGAACGCCGGAGCCCTGAAGACTACCCAGCTTTAAAATAAAAGGAGTGCAGGTGTGTTGCCAACTCATTCTATTATTTTGACAAAGCGTTTTGCGTTTTCATCCCATGATCAATGCCATATCATCCCTGCAGATTGTATTTGCATCAATGCTCTTTTGATTTCGAGCCGACAATGTTAGTTAGCGCTGTCATGACAACTGGATGATGTCTACAGTCGCTGAGAGCATTCACTTCACATTAAGAAATGGTTGCTGCCTCAACAACGTGAAAACATCACCATTACAATACACTAATCAGGGGAATCTTGTACGGAACTTGTTAACAGGAGCACAACGAGTTTGAAAATCTGTCCATTAGGTCTACATCCCAGGATGGTTAAATACATTTCGATGGGAGTTAATCAGAAAGAAGTCATTGGGGTTAACACTGTTTTCAAGCCTAGAAGTTTGCATTTTTTTAGTATGGGCAGCCTGGTTTCAATCCACAGTTGTGCACTTCTAATACATTCAGAGAAATACATCCTGAGGCTTAAGGTTTTTAAACCAGCCGCTTTTAATATAGGTTCAACTAGGATTACATTTCAGGTTGAAATTCATATGGTCCAGGGTCCCTCCATGAAACAGCAACGTTGGATTAAATGCAGATCAGGTGGGCCCATGTCAATAAGATGTAAATCGCTTGCCGTGACTTAGGGCACTTGAGGGTGGATTTGATCTAGGGCGTAAACACACACACCGGGTGATAGCGAATGGTCAGCCTGTTTTCTATCTCACCCAATTTTCCTGCCCATTGAAGTCAACAACAATAAAAGAAGTTGGACAGGGTGTAAAATGTGCTGCCAAGTCGCTATCACACACTTTCAATACTCCTTTTCTTCCCCCACTCAGCAATCTTCCCTCTCCCTCACTCCTGAACTTACATACAAACAAACGAAATAGGAGCAGAAGAAGGCCATTCGGCCCCTTGAGCCATTCAATAAGATCATGGCTGATCTGTTTGTGTTTCGAGTTCTAAATTCCCATCTGCCCCCTGATAACTTTTGATCCCCTTGCTTAACAAGGATCTATCCACCTTTGCCATAAAAATATTCAGTGAGCCCACTTCCCCTGCCTTCTGAGGCAGAGAGTTCCAAAGTCACACAACCCTCTGAGAGAAAATATTTCTCCTCATCTCTGTCCTAAAAGGACAACCCCTCATTTTAAAACAGTGGCCCCCGGTTCTGGACTCACCCACAAGAGGAAACACCCTTTCCACATCCACCTTGTCAAGGCCATTCAGGATCTTATATACTTCAATCAAATCACCCCTCACTCTTCTAAACTCCAGTGGAGACAAGCCCAGCCTGTCCAACCTTTCCTCATAAGACAACCCACTCATTCTGCTCAAGTTGTTACTGGGGACACAGTTCTACAGACACCAGTTCCCTTTTCATATCTCATGCAAGGGACTCTTACTCATGTGTGAGCCTTAATGTCGATGAACTATTAGACCAAAGGGGGGGAATCGGGCCTGGTCCAGTCTGAAGTCTGCCTTAGGGCAGGTGGGGGCGGGTTGCCGAGCAACTCTTCCTAACGCAGAGATGTTGGGCGTTCTTGTAGCCATGCTAAGATCAGGTAATTCATCAGCGTCAGGAGGCAGGAATGGGGACGGCAATGGTATTTTAAACCGATACCCTCCTGGCCTCGATTGCTCAGGCACTAACAACTTGCATTTGTGTAGCACCTTTAACATAGGAAAACGTCTCAAGGTGCTCCAGAGGGAGCATATTCAAACACTGCACCACATAAGCAGAGACATTGGAATAAGTGTCCACAAACTTTGCTGAAGGAGGAGAGAGAGAGATAGAGAGGCAGAGAGGTTTAGAGACTAAATGGTTAAACTCACCGACCCATTGAGAAATTTGTTTTATATATTTAGTATAATGCACTGTAACTGAGTTTGTGCTTGGAGTTTGTCAGTTATGCAAGAGTAATCTTGCAGTAAATCAAGATATTGTAATTCCTGGGAAATGGCCTCGAAATGAGCAGCATTCCCACCCCATCCCCCGGCTTGTATCTTATCTCAGGAGGGATGACACAACAGTTTCTTCCCTGATCATTTGCAGTTTCTGTATTGTATACAATGATTGAGGACACAACAGGCCACGAGTTCATCTAACTCCTAAAACAGCTGTGCCACGGAATTTCAGTTCCGTGTCTGCAAGTCTGAGGCGCTCATGTCCCAACGGCCTCTTCAAGGCGGTAACTGCGCTCCACCATCATCATCATCATCATCATCGCCGAACTCAGATCTTATTCAATTTGAATCTCAAGAAGGCGAAGTCTGAATTTGGATCTCATATGGCATGTGGGCCTTCTCCCTGTAGCTACGGGCTGGGCCGTCATGGTTTTCACTGAGGGGAGGGAGGCGAGACTGTAAGCGAGTGGCTCCGCTCGCTCCCGGCCCCGCCATCTCAGGTCAGCGAATCAAACATCGGGACTTCCAACCTGGCAGGAAGGCAAGGGGGGTGGGGGAGGGGGGCTCCGTCCAACTGGGGGAGGATGTCGTGTGGGGGAGGGACTACACCATGAACAGGAAGTTGGTCACGGCTACAAATTTAAAGGCCTCCCCCTGCCCCCTGTCAACCTCGCCTTACTTCTTATGTCAGGCTTAAAACTGTGCATCAATGAAGCCAGAAAAGCATCGAAGTGCTTTCACCAGCAGGCTCTGCTGTTCCATGCAGTCAAGATTCTGGTGGCTGGCCTGTTCCTCTATCCTTGTGCTGCCTCTTCATTCCTGGTGTAAAGCACTCCCAAAGTTTATCAGTCCGATGTCCGAAGAAATGGGGCCGACAGCGAGAAATTGTGCACAATTGGATCGTTAACAAGCTCAATAGCAGCCGTAAAATCCAGTCCCATGTTCTCTATTGCTAAGCCACTATTCCGTGATCAGCATTGTAATTATAAGTAACAATATTATAAACTATATTCCTCAGCAACGGAGCAGTTGGCAAGGCGCTCCCTAAACAGGGCCCTATTGGCCAGATGATTCTGATCTATGCTACCGTTAGCTGCTGCCAGTTAGGCAGCTATTGGATATAATTGGACTGTGCAGTCTGGGCGAGGGTGGGGAAAGCAGTCAAAATCCCCTCTCCTGATCAGCAACCAGTGATCCCAGCAGGAAATAATACATGCAAATGGACATTGGGCGGGGAGAACTCCATTTGCTTTGGTTGTGATAGGCTTCATGGTCAAATAGTTTGCTGGCGTTCACTCTGTGGTGTCACAAAAGAACAATTTTCCTGGACAAGGTACTGAAGGGTTACCAATGCCCTTGGAGCCTGTCAAAACATCGATACCATTAGCAATGTCTGCAGGAACTGGCTGTGGTGCACGAAGAAGTTTAATGATCTGACCAGGACTGCCCGACTCTCCTTCACGTTTCTTAAACTTTCTAAACATTGTTGCAGGATCCTACCTCTGCCTTAGCAATCCTTGTTTTCCCTCTTACTATTGATCATCTACCAACCGAGATATTTCTGCTCTCACGTCTTACCATCAGCGGTAGAAACCTTTTACAGCTAAGGGATTTTATTTTCAATCCTATTAAGAGGTAAACAATAGTTTAAAGGAATTACAAAGCGCAGAAGTGTAAACCATCAAAATCAGTTCTGCTCTAAATCACTCTCACTACAGGTTTCGACTGCTGATGGTAAGTTCTGTGAACAGAAGTTGGTTTCTCTATACATCATAAATGCCATTGGATCCAGATGGAAATCTCCGTCCTGGCATCTGTTATAAATGGCCGGACTGAGGCAGCAGTTATAGCTGTCAGTTGCTCACTCCCCTGTTGCACTATCTCAGCAGCGATTGCATTGCAGCAGCACAACTGGTTCGAGGCGGATAGAATGGACGAATGGAAGAGTAGGCTTGTTCATCCTAATGTGGCTTACAGGCTAACACAGGTTAGTGAGGCCGTTAAAATCAAAAATCAAGCAAATAAAGCACCAGAGTTCATTTCTAGAATGATAAAACTGGAAAGTAAAGAGGCTAGTGTTAAACTTGTATTGAACCTTGGTTAGACCACACTTGGGGAACTGTGAACATTTCCGCTTTCTGTTTTACAAAAAGGATATCACGGCCATAGAACCATAGAAAATTAACGTTGCAGAAAAGAGGCCATTCAGCCCATTGTGTCCGTGCCCTGCCATAAAAAGGGAAAAAAAAGGAGCTAGCCGCTCTGGACTGACACTGGACAAGGTGCAAAAATAGATTTACTAGAATGATATCAGAATGAGGAGATTATACCCATCAGGAAAGATTAAACAGTCTGGGGCTCCTTTCTCCAGAAAAGAGAGGACAGAGGGATGACTTGATCAAGGTCTTTAAGATTATGAAAGGTGGTTTGCTTGGGCAGAGGAAAGGAAAATGTTTCCCCAGGGGAGAGCAAAACGAGGGGCCATAGATATAACACAGCTACCAAGTGTAAAGATCATATCTTTTTATTTCTGTTGGGCTGTAGATTAAAATTACAATGGCTGCAGTTTGAAGGACATGTCTACTGGAGCAGGGTGAAGGATATATACAATGTTGCTGTATATTGGAACAGTGTGAGGGATATCTACAATGTTGCTGTTCTGGAACAAAGCATGCCATGAAAGACAGGATGGTGCCAAGGAGGAGTTTGATCTAATGGAGAACTGCCTGGCAACAATGTTTGAATTGGCTCCTGACCTGGTGACCAGGGTTTATATGAGAGCAGTGCAGCAGAATAGCTCCTATCTTGAAAGGAAAAAGATCTAAAACCTCTCTCTCCTGTGTGTTTTAGATTCCAATAATTTTACAATAATAGCTAATTGGCTTTTTCTCCTCATATCTCTACAACCTGCTCTCTCTCTCTGAAAACCCCTGTCAAGAGGAAAAGGGGAAATTAACTGTTAGAGACATTGAAAGGCAAGTGCTTAACTGAAGACCCCCTCGTGTCATCAACAAAGAACTGAAAGGAATTTGGAAGACATCAACCCATCAAATCCTGTACTCCAGAATTGGTGCTATTGAAATGTTTTATCTCACCCTTAAAAATCTATGTTTTTGTGTGTCTTGTATATATGTGTACAGGGATTTAAGAAGGGGTAGAGTTTAAGTTATAGAGTTAGCAATTAGCAGTTCATATTTCTTTCTTTTGCCACAGGTTAAGGACAATTTGTTCAATAAACAGTTAGTTACTTATTAAGTTTACAAACCTGGTGCTTGGATTCTGTTAACCTAAATTAAACAATTAAGTGGGTCGACCAAACTTTTCACATTTGTCGAGGCTCAGGGAGCAGTGGGGCCTGATATTACAGCGCACCATCCCCAGTGAGTCGTGACACTGAGAAATTCAGTAAGGAATTCAGGAGAAACCTATTTGCCCAGAGTGTGTTTAGAATGTGGAACTCTCTGCCACAAAGCGTAGTGCAAAAGCAAAATACTACAGTGCTGAAAATCTGAAATAAAAACAGAAAATGCTGGAAATATTCAGCAGATTTGGCAGCATCTGTGAAGAGGGAAACAGTTAATTTTTCAGATCAGTGGCATGACCTGAAACATTAACTCAGTTTCTTTCCCTCCAGAAATGCAGCCAGGCCTGCTGAGTATTTCCAACATTTTCTGTTCTTAATACCACAAAGCATAGCTGAGGCAGCAAACACAGATGCATTTAAGGGGAAGCCAGATGAAGCAAGTGAAGCTGGTGGGGTTAGATGAGGAAAAGTGGGAGGGTGTTCATGTGGAGCACAAAAACTAACATGAACCTGTTGGGCCGAGTGGCCTGTTTCTGTACTGCAAATATTTTGCAATGTCTTGTCAATCAATTTTCTCTATTGCTTCAGAGCCAAAGCCACTATAAGCTCAATGCTAACAAGTCATGGGAGCACAATGGTGCTAAAAGAAGATTTCCAATGTTTACAAATACTCTATTCTTTAGATGGCTACCCGCCTGTGCCATAGCATCACAGTTGACAGGATTAATTAAGAAAGAGAAAAAGATCAATTGGTACAAAGATTGCTCCTTTAGTTTTCCATCCAATTGGACAGTGCTAGTCTATTAGAGCAAGAATCAAAATGGTCAAAATAAAATAGTTTTTGCCGCCATCTTCTCACTTGACAGACTGTAAAATATTGTGCTGAGGCGTGGGGTGGAAGAGGTAAACTCACCTGGTGTGAACACATTCTGTTGTTTCTCTAATTTAAGTGAACTGCATTGGTTATGAGGGAAAAATGGCCAGTCTCTCCTTAAGTACTACCATTCTTCGTAAATATGTAAATAAAGATGTACTGTCTTCATTAACAGGCTTGTCTGGAAAAATTATTATCGGCTTTAGCAACAATGTGAGGCAAAATAGAATATGGAAATTCTCAAAAGAGTGTGCATTTAGTGGAACTGCCTGGCCATCTGTAAATCAAGCCTCCAGAAGATAGAAGCCACATCTGTCTACAATTAGTTCACAATATAAATGATTTGTTTGCAATCTTGACATTTTTTACCATTTCTATTTCCTCAATTGGAAAGAACATAACTCTTGCCTTTCATATTAAGGTTACAAGATAAACCACATTAAACATACATAAAGGAAACTGGACACTGCACAATTTCCATAATAATCAGTTGAGATAAATACATCTTTATCGGGCATGTTCCCCTTTGACTCTCGCAGTTATAATTACCTACGACCATGATGTTAAACTCAAATCCTGTTTTCATGGCTTTACGCCTCATCTGATCCAGAACTGCTTCAATCCCAACATATCCAAACAGATCTCTTCCAGTGACATCCTTCTTGAATTCTGCTGAGCAAACAACTCCAGTCTCCTGCGTTCTCTCCGCCATGTTCGCTTTCACCTCTTTCAGTTCTAATCCTAGCAGAGAAATAGAGCAAAAGCATTCGGTAATTCGGTAATGACAAGGGGTGGGGGGGGGGGGGGGTTCCTCCTCTGTTGTCAACAAAACAGTGAGTACGAGGCACATGCATTACAAGGTACTGAACACGCCCACAAGAAATGACCCCTGAATCCATTGGCTTACTCATTTTTCATCAAATTTAAAAAATGTCAATTATGGTGCAGTATTCCTGTATATAGTAATGAAGATGAGGCACAGATGATGTTCAGAAACCACAAGTGTGAAGCTCAAAATGTTTATGGCTTCTGAATCTCACTGCAGCTCTTGGTACCTTGCCGCGTTACAAACATACTTGGCTTAAGTTTTTAAATATGTAATACATATGTACATGGGTGCGGTGGACCAAGATGAGGAGTAATTCTGCCTTTGATCAGTTTTTGCCCTATTTGGGCAGAAGGAGATTCCAGCTGAAGAGGGTCGTAAGATGTTTCATAAATTAACAAGAGAAAGAAAGAGTTAGTTCTTAGGAAATCTTGCATATGGGTTACTCCAACACTGACATATCTGGGAAACGTGCTAAGTGTACAGGCCATTTAAGTGTACAGGTTTTTAAAAGCCCATTCATTTTTCATAGAAGCTTGTCCTGTCATGCCTGAATTCTCATTTAGGTGTATCACTTCACAGTCTGTACAAACAACATAGAGAATAAGTTTCATTTTCCCTTTTACTGATGTGAATTAATGTATTGTTCGTTAATAGTTCTCTCATCCACTGGGCTCCAAAAAGCAAGTGTTATGGAATCCTTGCCATAGCCGTGGTTAAGGATAAGCCCTGGATTAATATAAACAAAAGGAACTTGCATTTGTATAGCACCTCTCGCAACCTCCACCCATCCCAAACATTTTACAGTCAATAAAGTACTTTTGAAGAGCGGTAATGTAAAAACAATGGCAGCCAAGGTGCACACAAACAGCAATGTGATAATGGCCTTTTAATGATGTTGATTGAGAGATAAAAATTGGCCAGGATGCCTGGAATAACCTCTTCTCCAAAATGTGCCATGGGATCTTCTACGTTCATCTAAGGAGGCAGACACCTCTGACAGAGCAGCACTCCCTTCAGTAGTGCCTAGTCTAGATTTTGTGCGCAAGTCTCTCTGCTCCTAGGTCCTAACGTTCCTAAAAGTATACATCAACGAAAGGGGACTGCACTACAACTACTTGTCTACCTCGCATATATTTGTATTTTTAAATATGTTTTTATATGATGGTGTAACGACGCAATTTATTTTTCTGAGGTACAGGGACTTTGAAGCTTTTTAAGACTTTCCCTCAAAAAATCATGAATAGATGCCATTATATGGGGAAAAAAAATCAGTTTTATTTATAATCAGCTACTCTGGTACCTTTCTGAGACTGGTCAGGAATACTCGATAATTGCAATCATCATAATCACCCTACAATTATTCATCCTACTCACAATACATCTGCACAACATCAAATCTCCATTCCCTTAGCTGCCTTTGTGCATCAGTTGAGATTCGTTATACCCTACTGTACTATATAATTTTCCAACGTTTGATTTGTATTTAAAGGCTAGTCAATCTTCATTTTTTTTCCCTAATCCCAGGCCTCTCCTTCTACCATTGATACTCCATAACGAAGAAACCAAGGAGCAGGACAAATTGGTCGCTATGAAACATATCCTGCGAGTTTTACCTAGCAACACAACCTCCTCAGTCTGCTTCTCTACTTAGTCCCACTATAAATTTCACGTTTTAAAGCCCCAGTGTTTTGACTCTGTCTGCTTAACAGGGAAGGAAATCTTCAGCTGGTTGCTGTAATAGTTGGCAAGTGCTTAACTCCATTCATCCACACTGTTTAAATCAGAATCTGAATTGAAGTACTCAGTGAACAAACTGGAGATGGACATCTTTCATAGCAACTAGGACTTCAAGAATAGCCCAATGTATAAGGCCACACATTTACCATGGAAACAGGACAATAAAACAACCTGCATTTCTGTAGCACCTTTCATGGTCTCAGGACTTCTCAAAAGAGTAATGCAGCCAATGAAGTACCATTGAAATGTAATCACTGTTGTAATGGAGGAAGTGTGGTAGCCAATTTTCACACAGCAAGCTCCCACAAACAGCAGTGTGATAATGAATAGGTATCTGTTTTTTTATTATGTTAGTTGAGGGATTAGTATTGGCCAGGACACTGGGATAACTGCCTTGCTTTTCAAAATAGTGCAATGTAATCTTTTACATCCACCTGAGAGGGTAGATGGGGCCTCAGTTTAGCAGGTCATTCAAAAGGTGGCACCTCTAACACTGCAGCACTCCCTCAGTGCATACGAACAAGGAGCAGGAGTAGGCCATTCGGCCCCTCGAGCCTGCTCTGCCATTTAATAAGATCATGGCTGATCTGATAGTAACCTGAAATCCTCATCCCGTCTACCTCCGATAACCTATCACCCCTTTGCTTACCAAGAATCTATCCACCTCTACCTTAAAAATATTCAGGCTTTGCTTCAACCTTTTTTTCAGGTAGAGAGTTCCAAAGACTTAGGACCATCTGAGTGAAAAAAATTCACCTCATAGAACCATAGAACTGTAGAAAAGTTACAGCACAGAAGGAAGCCATTCGGCCTATCTTGTCCATGCCAGCCCGAAGACACCCAGGTGCCCTTTCTAATCCCACCTCCCTGCACCCGGCACTTAGCCCTGCAGTTTACAGCACTTCAGGTGCAGATCCAGGTACTTTTTAAAAGAGTTTAGAGTTTCTGCCTCTACCACCAACTTGGGCAGTGAATTCCAGACACCCACTACCCTCTGCGTAAAAAAGTTCTTCCTCATGTCCCCCCTACACCTTCTGCCACTTATCTTGAATCTATGTCCCCTGGTTCTAGAATTCTCCACCAAGGGAAACAATTTTATCCCGTCCATTCTATCTATTCCCCTCATAATTTTTTACAACTCAGCCTTCTTTGTTCCAAGTAAAATAATCCCAACCTATCCAATCTCTCCTCGTAGCTACACTTTTCTAACCCTGGCAACATTCTTGTAAACCTCCTCTGCACTCTCTCCAGAGCTATTACGTCCTTCCTGTAATGTGGTGACCAGAATTGCACACAGTACTCCAATTGTGGCCTCACCGGTGTTTTATACAATTCCAACATTATATCCTTACTTTTATATTCTATACCTCTGCCAATGAAGGAGAGCATTCCATATGCCTTCTTTACAACCTTGTCTACTTGAACTGCTGCCTTCAGGGACCTGTGTACTTGTATGCCAAGATCTCTCACTTCATCTACCCCTCTTAGTATATTCCCATTTATTGTGTAATCCCTGTAACTGTTTGACCTCCCTAAACGTATGACCTCACACTTCTCTATGTTAAAATCCATCTACCACTTTACCGTCCACTCCACCAACCCATCTATATTGTTTTGGAGATTATGGCTATCCTCTACACTATCCACTACTCGGCCAATCTTTGTGTCATCTGCAAATTTCCCAATCGTGATCCCACATTCACATCCAAATCATTAATATATAACACAAACAGCAAGGGTCCCAACACCGAGACCTGTGGAACACCACTTGAGACAACTTTCCATTCGCAAGGGCATCCATCGACCATTACCCTTTGTTTCCTGTTACAAAGCCAACCTTTTATCCAGTTTGCCACATTATCCTGAATCCCATGGGCTTTTACTTTCCTGACCAATCTGCCATGTGGGACCTTGTCAAATGCCTTGCTAAAATCCATGTACACAACATCCACTGCACTACCTTCATCAACCCTTCTTGTCACTTCCTCAAAGAATTCAATCAAACTTGTGAGGCAAGACCTTCCTTTAACAAATCCATGCTGACCATCCCTGACTAGTCCAGGGATCATCTCTGTTTTAAATTTTTAAACAGTGACCCCTAGTTCTAGGTTCTCCCACAAAAGGAAACATCCTCTCCACATCCACCCTGTCAAGTCTCCTCAGGATCTTATATGTTTCAATCAAGTCACCTCTTACTCTTCTAAACTCCAGCGGATACTGCACTGGAAAGAAACTGCAGAGTGTGATTGATTCTCTGGAATCTAAACTTAGCTCCAGCAGACGACTGAAGACTCACAGACGCAGGTGTACATTAAGAGGCCAAAATAAAAAGTGCGACAGATTCCATTCCCTCACGCTTATCACATTTAATCTCCTGGAATCGATAGAGGGTACCCTTATCAAAACTCCATTAGGGAGGCGATGGCATAACGATATCGTCGCTGGACTAGTAATCCAGAGACCCAGGGTAATGCTCCAGGGACCCAGTTTCAAATCCCCGCCACAGCAGATGGTGGAATTTGAATTCGATAAAAATCTGGAATTAAAATTCTAATGATGGCCATGAACCCACTGTCAATTGTTGTAAAACCCCATCTGGTTCACTAAGGCCCTTTAGGGAAGGGAATCTGCCGTCCTTACCTGGTCTGGCCTACATGTGAACTCCAGACCTACAGGTTGACTCTTAAATGCCCTCTGAACTAGGGGACAACTAGGGATGGGTAATAAATGCTGGCCTGGCCAGCGATGCCCACATCCCATGAATGAATTAAACAAAAAACTCCAATTGTAACGAATTGGAGAAAGTGTATTAAGCATGATACATAATATTGCTTTTCACTAGTCCCACACTTCCAGACACTAAGTACAGGTGCTTTTCGGATGACACCGATTTCAGTGTGTCGAGCTATCAGCCATCACCTTCCAATTTCCACATGAAACGGGTGTGAAGTTGATGAAGCTGTCATGAACCCTGCCCAAAGGCAATGCAGGAGGCCTGAACAAAGCACTGCGGGCACGCCACCTGCCTGCCTTGGGCACCAGGGGGGAGGAGGAAATGCTTAGGAGGTGGGATGGGCACATGCCACCCCAGGGAGAGGAGCCATGCACGGGGCAGCACCCTGGTTATCAATCTCGCCCTTGCGTTTCCCTCCCCTCCCCTCCTCTCCCTCCGCTGAATGATGCGGCCTCCACTTGCACAGCTCCGAGTAGAAATCAAGTGAAACCAGGGGTTAAATTTGGACTCTGTACCCAGTCTCTGCTCTGCGGGTCTTCATTATTGAAGGTGACGGCACAACAAGTCTAATAGACTCATCTGCGCTTGAGGATCTGCAGCAACCATGATCCATTTCACCCGAGATTCCATATTAAGTTGAATCCAGGTACAGGAGATCGAGGAAGGGCACATTAAGTGTCACGACCGTTTCCCCCGAAATCTTATTGGTTGCGTTATACTTGGATTTAATCTTTTGAAAATCCAACAATTTTGTTGGGGGGGCTCTCTCAAGTCCTTTAACTCTCCCTTGCACAATGCCCAATCGAAGTTGAGCTGCCACAGTTCCAAGGCCCAGAGAATGCACTCTCACGGCTTCTTAGCAACCTTCCACGGAGGGGGTTCTCACATTACAACCCTACCTTTATTGTAAACCCTCACCCTAAATCCCCAACGCCTCGTGTGAGCTGCAAAAAATGTGTCGCTGTTGCTTCCACCATGGGGGTTGCTAAGCAACAGAACACAAAACGGCTGCCATGGAGCCCTGTGTGCCCTTCTTTATATTTCTGAATTTCAATACAGGTGCCTGATACTCGAGACCTTGAAACCATTCTCCTCATTGATGAAAAGCACTGGAACCATTTGTGCTGGTCCGTACCTTAAATTTGAGCTTGTGCAGTTTTGAAGCAAGTCTTATCGTGATCACCAGAAGGAGAGAGACTTGCTGCGTCTACTCGCTATCGCCGTTACATACTAATTAAACAGCCAGAACTAGCCAGTAATGGCACAGGCACTATGGAAGTAGTTGCTTTTGTCAAGCAGATATTGCATGCAGGGTAACGTCCCAGGGATCAGATAAGAGATCCCACACAAAAGAAAAACAGATGCTGTAACCTCAACTTTCTACCTCTGACCCTGACTGTATAATTGCTAATGTTATCAGAGACCAGCCAAACAAATAGTGTAATGATCTGAATGCACAGCAGATAATACAGAGCGAGGGCCAGCATTTGCCCTGGGAATCCACTTTTAGCCTTATTCTTGGTCTCAACTGCATAACTGAAGCAAACACAGAGTAAAACCCTCAGTTCTGATGAATGGTCATCGGCTTTTAAACTTTAACTCTGCTTCATCCTCCACAGATGCTGCCAGACCCGCTGAGTATTTCCAGCATTGTGTGCTTTGATTGCGGAATAGAACTCAGTCCGCCCTGTTTCCCTGGTCACGTTTTCAGTCCCGCACTAAGTCAGCGATAATGGGGAGTGATGACGATTTTGAATCCTGACCGCAACGGACTCGGGTTTAACCAGACCCTTCAAAAGATTGAGGAGAGGAGGGAGGCAAGGGCAGCCTTTCAAGGTGTTGACCGTTGAAGTGTGGATTGAGGTTTGTGTAGCAAAGGGGAGGTGTGGGGACATCTTTACTGAGGTGAACAGGCACCATGTTAGCCATGGACTGGGTTGAGGGAAAAAGAAATTCAAGGCCAGGTCCAATTTAAGTTAGAATGATGAAATAGAACCAAGTAAAAGAGTAAACTTAAACTGTTTCAACACTATATTGACAATCATTGCAGAGCAGGTATAAACCCTGCTGTTCTTGATATTTCTTTGGCCTTCAGCAAAGGCTTATTGGCAGCGGCTAAATGTAGCATGGGAAATTTTCAACACTGATGCCAAACTCCTCTGTAAGTTATTAATTCTGTTGTCTTAACAGGAGGGAAAAAAAGTGAATTCTGGTGCACAAAAATGTAGCCTCCTGTGTTACCATGTGTCGGAAGGCACAAGCATTGCATTGTCAGAGGACAGGCACTTGGGAAAAAAAAAGAAACATTGTGATGGTGGCAGTGAGCAGGCAAACACCACGGCCTCGTCATCATCATTCTTATAAAAAATAAAATCATTGGCTACACTCAATAAAGGAAATTATTTTACTTTACAAAGGGCAGATTAAAACCCATTACAGATCCAGAAGAACATTGACCATCTTCTAATGAGTGATAGCGGTTTGGGATTTGCTGGTTATATTGTACCTCCGCTACAATCTGAAATTATTTTAGGTTATCACATCTTTCCTCTTTCCCAATTCTACTCTTGAATTTTAACCTGGAGCAACGGCCTGGCAATGTCAGCGTGTGATTACATCTGCTATGAAAGCTCACACCCATGGCTTACCACATAAGCGTGGTAAGCGCTGTCAGGTTGCATTTTAAGATAATTACCAAAAAAAAAGCTGGGAATGGGGGTTGGATGGGTTGGGGTATAGGTCGGCAAGGATTTATTTTTCAACGCTGCTCGTTGTTGTGATGTGGGTGTCACAGGCAAGAGCAGTGGCCCATCCTTAACTGCTCTTAAAATGGTGGCGAGCCACCTTCTTGAACCGCTGCAGTCCTTGTGGTGTAGCTATACCCACAGTGCTGTTAGGAGGGGAGTTCCAGGAGTTTGACCCAACACCAATGAAGGAACGGGCGATATAGTTCCAAGGCCGGATGATGCGTGGCTTGGAGGGGAATTTGGAGGGGGTAGAGTTCCCGTGCGCCCGCTGCCCTTGTTCTTCCAGGTGGTAGAGGTCACAGGTTTGGCAGGTGCTGTCGAAGCAGGCTTGGCGAGCTGTTGGTTCAATATTTGAAGGGGAAACATTTGCAGTGCTCTGGAGGAGAGAGCAGGAGAGGGGGGGCTAAGCGGGCAGCTCTTTCAGAGTTGGCATTCTATGGGCAGAATTTTACATCCCCGCGGGCGGGTGGGCACATGCACGCCCGACCCAATCGGGCATAAGATCGCATGAGATGATGTCGGGCGCGAGTTGGCTGACCCGCACGAAAGCCAGAAGCACGCCCGCTGACAATTAAGAGGGCAATTAAGCCCATTAACGGCGCAACAGTCTGCGATTTCTCGTGGCCTGTCTAACCTTACAGTTGGCAGAGACAAGTGAATCGGCCAGGCGGCCTTTGCATTTTTCGCGAAACCCCATCCAAGGGCAGGACGAAATCTCCATTAGGAGATATAATAGAAAGAAATATCTGGGGACAGCATTTTTATGAGGTATGCTTTCAGGCGCTTTACTGTGATGCATCGACACTTTTTTTTGCAGCTTTTTAGTGCTTCGTTTCATCATTTGCAGGTCTGCAGCTCTCTGCCTTCAGGGGTCTCTCTCAAAGCGCCCACCTGCGCCCACAGTGACATCGGTGCACGCCCTCTTCCCGCTCCCCACCCCGGCAGCGCTGAGCTCTTCAGCGTGTGTTTCATGCTGGCTGGGCCGTTAACTGGCCTGCCAGCGTGAAGTTGCGGTAGGGGGCCGATCGCGGTCGGGGGGCCTGTTTCCAGGCTGCTCCCGGACTTGCCGATCACACACGCCCGACGAGGGGAAAATTCAGGCCAATGGGTTTACAAGCACCACCACTGCTAGCAGCCAGGCTGGAAGGTAAACAAGGCAGCTGTAATGCTTCCAAAATTTAAGAGAACCACTTCAAGAGGTGGCTGCCCTTATGCCTCTCTACTGCCTGCTAAGGCCGATGGCAGGTGGAACATTCAGCTCACCCATGTGGGCAGCAATGCTGTTTCCCTCTTGTTGGTTTGTACAGGCCAAGCCTGGCTCCTGGGCATAGTCTACAGGGTGACGTGAAAGTCAAAACGCAGGTGTATTTTATAATCTTGCTGCTGACGATGCAGGATCTAGCTCACCATGTAAGTGGACCGTTTGGCTCATCGACAAAAAGGTTACTTTCACAAAAGCCTGACTTCAGCGTAAGTCTGATACTACAGGTGCTTATTGCATTGGGAAGAGTCCCATCAATGGCAGTCATGCGGGAGTATTCCTGTCATCAATGGGCTTCCATTGGAGAAAAGACCTCACCTCCAAGCTCGTTTCAGAAATGGTGTCATCACTGCCTACTTTGTGAATGTGGAGTGGTGCTGGTTTTGTGGCCAGCACTGCGATGTTTAATCTATACCTTGGTGCACAGGGATGCATGTTCTCTAGTTTTAACAAGTGCAGTAATGATAAATTGCCAAGATACAAAATGCAGGATGCGCCTTCAGAAACTGGCCTACATTTAGTCCGGCCACAGATGGGGAAGTAAATGTGACAGACAGAGGTCATCAGAGCTTTTCCGGTTCTGAATAGTAGGATTTCACTGGCCCTTGGTACGGAGCAGTATAAATCTATTAACTTTGTGTGGGTATCTGAATTGAGTTTATGGACATCATTCCTGGCACCAAGTTAAACAGGGTACAGTGAATGATTGCAAGTCAACAACTGTCACATACTCTCTACTACAATAGGCACTATTTGGAATCAATCTTTGTGCAATCCCTAATCGTCAGAAATACAAATTACCATTATCACTGTGAGCAGATTGCATAAGAACATTAAAACATTAAGAACAGGAGTAGGTCATTCACACCCTCAAGTTAGCTCTGCCATTCAATAATATCATGATCTTCTACTTAACTCCATTTTCCCATCCAATCTTCATATCCCTTGATTCCTATAGTAACATAGAAGAACATTGCAAGCAGTGATATCACAGCAGGGCAGAAATGTAGTTAAAAAGTTATCGTGAACATTAAAATCTTAATTGTGGAGGGTTATATTTTCAAAAAAGGTAATGATTTCATCATCTAGATGAGACAAAGGACTAACTAACACACACACACACGCCCTAGTGTGCAATCTTTTCTGTTCCAGCCCCAGCCCCAGCCCTTCTGAATTCTCTGCCTCATCAGTAAAGCTGTTTCACATAGGCTGCAAACACACTGGCAAAGATCTCGTACAGAAGCACTATCAGACTGAAGCCCAGTGATTAGTAAATAGGGTGAAAGCATACAACAGCAAATGCAATATGCAGTGAGTGAGACTCAGGCAGTGTAAGGCCCAGCTTTTTTCATCACTGAATGCTGAACAATACCTAGCCCTGCACCATGGTTTAAATTACTACTCATTTCACCTAGATTAGCACAAAATCAAGATACTTTTATGATACACAAAATAGCTTGTATGAGCATGACTATCAGATTACACAGAAGCAGCATTTTTAGCAAACCAGCTTTTCCTTTGCCTGTCCCTCAGATGCTGAGAAATGTCACAATACCATGGAGCCACAATCAAAGAAAAGATTCTGTCTATTGTGGGGGGGTTCACAAAGCTCTTCACTGGACTTACCTTTCCTCATCCAAGAGATTTTCTTCCAGTCTCTCTTTCTCTCTCTCTCTCTCTCTCCCTTCACACCCACCCTCAACTAAACAAGTACAGTCAGCTGGGTCGAACGGGTGATTTTTGGTCAGGTTCCCTTGTGTTTGTATTTGCAGCCTGTGCAAGTCGCAAATAATTATTCCAGCACTGAGCAAAGTCTTGCAAATGATGAGCACGGGAGCTGCTTTCCTGCCTAGTGGTTGCAGAGCCTCCCCTGGTTGCTGCCTGCATCACACACATGACTAGAATAGTAATAAAGGCCACATTGGGGGCTGTGAGAGCCTACTGAGATTTCTCAGTTCCCCTTCTCTTAGCATGTCCCTATTGCCTTCATTGTTTGAATGCGTTCACTTGAAACAGCCTCGCCTGCGAGTCCCATTCAACCCAAGACTCGAGCATCTGGCAAATGGGGGGGGCAGAGTCTCCGAGCTCTCACAGCTTGCAGCCCTGCTTCTCTTCAAATCAAAGTCTTACAAGGCAGCCAGGCACAGCTTACACGAAAAAGGTTCTCAGCAGAATCTTTCCACCGGCTCGGCTTAAGTTCAGTTAGGTCCTTGCCCGCGAAAGCATCTGCCAAAATATACATCATAAAACAGACATCCACACCTTTGGCCAAATCTCCCCTTTTTACGCCTTGCCAAAACATCAGGCTGGCACTAAGTCGGGCTGATAAACTTCACCAGTTTACGCCCTCTGCTCGCCAACCCCACCCCTCCCACCCCACCCAGGCAGCAAGAGTGACAATAAGCCTCACTGGCTTTAGAAAATTTGTCTCAATAATTTACCTCTTCTGATCTGTTTTGCTTTAATTCTTCGTTTTAACTTTGCACTGATCCTTTTACCGCCTGCTTCAACGCTAATGGCTCAAAAGTAGGTTGGGCAGAGGCTCGGTGGAAGGTGGGAAATCAGCAGTGACATTTCTCAAACAAAAAAGCCAAGCCTGCGATACAAGTGGTGCCATTTTCCCAGCCCCAGTTCTGCTGTAATATGCACAGTGTGAGCATGATTAATACTGACTGCAAGATTTGGGGCTGAATTTTAATCCATTCCTTTTCAAAGCTGCAGCAATAGCATTGTTTGTGCTAAACTATAGCATCCTTTTGTTGTAATCTACAGACACCTTCAGCTTTCATAAGAATACAAATCACACTCACCTTAATACCTTAATTAATATTAGTGTATATACTGGGAAAGGCGTTATTCTAAGCAGATCATACACTTGAGGCTCGAGTTTGAAGAATCTATTTTGAATAGCTTGCAGAGCTCAGACTCCTCAAGTACTTCTGATCAGCCAATTTTTTTCCGAAATTTGAAAGTGGAGGCTTACTGAATGCCTTAAAATCCACGAAAGCTCACCTCCAAAAGTTAGGCCTAATTCCTAACTGAACACCTCCAGATCCAGTTGCCCAGTCTGGCATCAATTTTACCATCTAATCTACTCTTTTTATTGGTGCATGGGATGTGGGCATCGTTGGTAGAACCCCTGTTCATTGTCCATCCCCAGGTGGTGAGGAGCTGTCTTCTTGAACCGCTGCGGTCCATGTGATATAGGTGCACCCACATGCTGTTAGGGAGGGATTTCCAGGATTTTGGCCCAACACTAGTGAAGGAATGGCGACATAGTTCCAAGTCGGGATGGTGTGTGGCTCGAGGGGTACTTGCAGGTTGTTCCCGTGCGCCTGCTGCCCTTGTCCTTTTAGGCGGTAGAGTTTGTGGGTTCGGAAGGTGCTGTTGAAGGAGACTTGGTGAATTGTGACAGTGCATCTCACAGATGGTGCACACAACTGCTAAAGGTAGACAGCGAAATTGTCTGGGAGTCTAGAACGAGGAGTCATATTAAAATGAGAACTAGGCCATTCAGAGGTGATGTCAGGAAACGCTTCTGCACGCAAAGGATAGCGGAAATCTGCAAACGTCTCTCCAGAAAAGCTGTTGGTGCTGGGGTCAACTGAAAATTTGGCAAATGAGATGGATAGATTTTTGTTAGGTAAGAGATATGACTCTAAGGTGGGTAAATGCAGTTACAATACTGATCCAATTGTAGAACAGGCTCATGGGACTGAATCACCTCCTCCTATTCCTATGGGCACATGATCATCTCCCAGCTGCAGAGTCAGCCTCTAGCTATTGGTTACACTGATCGAACATAATTAAAGGACAGAAATTTAATGCAGTGGCAGGATCACGAGTGCCTTTAAGGGAAGTTTAAAATAAATGAAAGTTAATTTCTTGTTCTGTTTTAGTTTCATGGAATGAGAAATAGGACAGATAAGTGGATTGAAAGATGTGCGGAGAGACAAAAAAAGACGCAATCATGAAAGAATGGGAGAACACGTAACATCCAAAAAGAGGGGTAGCTGGGAGTGGGTTTGTGTGTCATGAAGGTGCACTTGCCTCATATACAAGACGACCGAACTCGCTGCCAAGCTGACCTCAAAAGCAATGGTGAACAAGCTATTGGGTCTATGCCAGTGACTGAGGCTAGGCAGGAGGAGGTTGCTTGAGATGGGACAGCAGCCAGTTGTCAAATAGGGCTTGAGAGAAGCTAGAAACAAGAGAGTGGTTGGACCGGGGTCAACGGCTGTTTCTTTAGTTTTAGAAAGATTAACACGGGGTTAATGCCCAGGGGCTGGTTTCCCTGGCCAGAGAGTATAGAACTAGGGGGGTCACAGTCTCAGGATAAGGGATCGATCATTTAGGGCTGAGATGAGGAGAAATTTCCTCACTTGGAGGATTGTGAATCTTTGTTATTCGCTACCCTAGAGAGCTATGGATTTTTTGGGCATTAAGGGAATAAGGAGATATGGGTTTAGGGCAGGAAAATGAAGTTGATGTAAAAGTTCAACCGTGATCCTATGAATGGCAGAACTGCCTTGAGGGGCCATACTGCCTCCTCCTATTTCTTAAGTTCTTATCAGTATTTACTGAATCAACACTAACAATAAGGAATGCAACTTTGCTATAACAACCACCTATGCTCAAATGTAATGTGCATGATGGATCAAAAGTTATATGTCACCAGAATTGCATGATAAAATAATGACTAATACTCAGTTCAGTTAGAAATGGGTGTTTGAAAACCTTACCAAAAGGTTACCATTCTTTCTATCTGGTGATTAGACTGTGAATTAAAAAATAATTATTCATCTTATATCCCCCTCAACAACTTGTGCCCTTAACAACAATTTATATTTATAAAGCACCTCACTCCTTGACATTCAATGGCATTGCCAATGCTGAATCCCCTGTTATCAACATCCTGGGGTTACCATTGACCAGAAACTGAACTGGACTAGCCATGTAAATACTGTGGCTATAGGGCAGGTCAGAGGCTAGGAATTGTGTGACGAGTAACTCACCTCCTGACTCCCCAAAGCCTGTCCACCATCTACAAGGCACAAGTCAGGAGTGTGATGGAATACTCCCCACTTGCCTGGATGAGTGCAGCTCCCACAACACTCAAGGAGTTTGACACCATCCAGGACAAAGCAGCACGCTTGACTGACACCCCATTCACAAACATTCACTCCCTCCACCACTGACGTACAGTAGCAGCAGCATGTACCATCTACAAGATGCATTGCAAGAACTCACCAAGGCTCCTTAGACAGCACGTTCCAAACCCACGACCACTACCATCTAGAAAGACAAGGGCAGCAGATAGATGGGAACACCATCACCTGGAAGCTCCCCTCCAAGCCAGTCATCATCATGACTGTGAAATATATCGCCGTTCCTTCAACTGTCGCTGGATCAAAATCCTGGAACTCCCTCCCTGACAGCACTGTGGGTGTACCTACACCACACAGATTGCAGCGGTTCAAGAAGGCAGCTCACCACCACCTTCTCAAGGGCAATTAGGTATGGGAAATAAATGCTGGCCCAGTCAGTGAAGCCCACATCCCTTGAATGAATAAGAAAAAGAAAACCCTCAAGTTAAATGTCTCAAGATACTTCATTGGAGCATCAAACAAAATTTGACACTGAGCCACTTAAGAAGATATTAGATAAAAACAAAATACTGCGGATGCTGGAAATCTGAAACAAAAACAAAAATAGCTGGAAAAACTCAGCAGGTCTGACAGCATCTGCGGAGAGGGATACAGTTAACGGTTCGAGTCCGTATGACTCTTCATCAGAACTGAAGATATTAGGACAGGTGACCAAAAGTTTGGCCAAAGAGGTAGGTAGGTTTTAAGGAGCATCTTAAAGGAGGTAAGAGGTGTAGGGAGACAAAGCCGTTTAGAGATGGAATTCCAGAGCTTAGAGCCTCGGCAGCTGAAAGCACGGCCGCTAGTGGTGGAGCAAAAAAAAAAATAAACCAGGAATGGACAAAAGGCCAGAATTTGAGGAGTGCAGCAATCTGAGGATTGCAGGCTGGAGGAAATTCCAGAGATAAGGAGGTGGCGTCAGCCCATGAAGAGGTTTGAAAACAAGGAGGAGGCGTTGCTTAACCAGGAGCCAATGTGGGTCAACAAGCACAGGGCTGATGGGTGAGTGGCACTTGTTATAATTCTGCTGGGTGCGCAGAGCCACATTAGTTGCAGGAAGTCGCTTTGTTACATTTCACAGCAGTACCACTTCCACGAAAGAGAAAACAGTTGTGTAGGATCCAGCGTGTAACTGAACATTATACCATCCAAAGAACAGGCCAAATATAAAATACATTGACGTTTTTTTTTACAATCATTCATGATTCACATGCACTAAATTCTGAATGGTTTTAGTTCTGTTTGCTGATGTGTTGTGACCAGACAATCTTGTTTCTGTTCCCTCGCCAACACAAACAATGCAACTTTTTCATTACCAATGCCAAGCTTTAAAAGTGCTCCAACAGTTTGTAGTTTAGGTTCTGTAGAACACTGAAACAGTTCAATGTTTTACAGTTCTTTTTAAAAGAAAGACCATAACCTGACTTATCTCCATTGTGGAGAATGGACAAGATTCACCGCAAGTATAAGGAGCACAACAGCTGAAGTAACTACAGGCGCATGTTTCCACTATGCACCCTGCAATCACTTCCCTATAGGCACCCAGCCAGAAATGTCTGTCTGATCAGTGGTGACACTAAACTGCTACAGACTGCAGTAACTATTTGTTACAGTACCTTGATGATGCAGCGCTTGACAATTAACATGTCACCATATCTTTAGCCAGATATCCAAGGCCTTGTGAATGACTTCTTCCTTTTTAATACCTGTCAGTGCCCGGACTGCGACAGGCTGCAGGCTAGTAGACACAGCAGTTTGAATGTATAGGGTGTGTGAAAGTGTGTGTGTAGCTGCAAGTACTCAATATTCAAATGATGATGCACTTCCTCTGGTATGAGTGTCTCTTTCCTGCTGATCTCTTCTTGCATGCTGCATGACAATGTGTAGCACAGAAGAGGAACAGTTGCTTTGAAATGAAGCTGAAGCAAGTTTGTGAGTACTCCAAGGCACAATGACTAAAACCATGATGCATCTCCTTTGATTGGCTGAACTTTGCTTAAGGAAGCAAAGATTTTGCATTTATATAGTACCCAAGGTATCCCAAAGTGTGTGGCATCAAAGCCACTGAATGAGCCACTATTGTAGTGTAGGAAATCCTGCAGCCAATTTGCAAACAGCAAGCTCCCACAAACAGCAATGAGATAATAACCAGATAATCCACTTTTGTGATGTTGGTTGAAAAATAAATATTGGCCAGGACACTGGGGACAACTGACTTCCAAAGGGACTCCAAACATTAACTCCGTTTCTCTCTCCACAGATGCTGCCAGACCAGCTGGGTTTTTCCAGCACTTTCTGTTTTTATTTCACTGGAAAGAACTTTGTTTCACTTTGAAATAATACCACGGGGCCTTTTAGGCTCAGCTGAGAGGGCCAAGGGGGATTTAATGTCTCATCCGAAAGATGGCACCTCCAACAGCGTAGCTCCCCCTCAGTACTGCACTGAATCGTCAGTCTAGATTTTGTGCTCAGGTTTCTTGAGTGGGACCCGCGCCCAAAACCTTCTGGCTCTGAGGTGAGCTCTAATACACAGCTATGAATGAACATTAATCCAAATCTTCCATTAAGTTACAGTTCGCAAAGCCACTCTTGCTTATGCACCTTTCATCCTTTCTTCCTCAGGGCTCAGTACATCCATTGTACACACACAAGCAGGGGGAATAAGTTGCTCATTATGAAAACGTTTGGGTGGATAGGTAGAAACGTGGAAACTGGGCAAAGTCACTAAATACAGTATCGTGGTGCAGGGCTACACCGATTTAGTTTCAATTGTGAACGGTAGCTCAGGCAGCAATCTGGATCTTGCAAATCGACCTCAGGCTAAGACCCCGGGGCAAATAAAACCAGCCATCGGCTCCTGCCGCTAATCCCCATTGTGTGTTCCTGGGTGTGCGCTGATGTCAGGGGAGAGGCAGTTCAGGCGCTGCTGTGATCCCACTCCACCATGGGTGGACATCAAGATTCCCACATGTGGATTCAGTGTGAGACTCAGACACTTGACGGTGTTACCAGCTGCTGCGGTAACCCACTCCAAGCTGAACTGGCACCTTCAAAAGTAGAATGGCGGAAGAGGGCTGGAGCTCAGGACAGCTCAAAACAAAAAGGCCAACCAAGAATCAAGTTACACGTTGTAGCGGTTAGGCACATTGTAACAGAAGCAGATCATTCAGGAGACCATGTGTTGACACTGAACCAGCCCCACCCTTGCTATGTTAATTGTCGCTACCTGCATGCCATCAGCAACTGCAGATTTACACGGGCAAAAGTGACAAGACGTACAAAAGTTCACAATGCAGAGAGCAAATTAACCACGTACACTTCTAAATGCACAGCCCTTCAAATGCTGCCGCTAAAAAAAACCTTTGCAAATTACAGCCAATATTCACTTGATTTAAACAACGCCTCGATTTTAAAATTCTCAAATTGTTTCCAAATCCTTCCATGGCCTTTCCCCTCTCTATCTCTAATCTCCTCCAGCCCTACAACCCTCCGAGATACACGCGCTCCTCTAAATCCACCCTCTTGAGCATCCCAGATTTCGGCTGCTCCCCCAATCGAGGCCATCTGCCTTCAGCTGCTAAGGTCCTAAGCTCTAGAATTCCCTCACACTACACCTCTCTGTTTCTCTACCTCACTTTCCTCCTTTAAGACACTCCTTAAAACCTACCTCTTTGACCAAATTTTTGATCATCTGCCCTAATATGTGGCTTGTGTCATATTTGTTTTATACCTCTATAAGCACCGAGTGATGTTTCATTATGTCAAAGGTGCTATGCAAATACATGTTGTTGTTACTTAAAGAAGGAGCCTGCATTTTTATAGCAGCTTTTCACACAGGACCTCCCAAAACACTTTAGAGCCAGCTCAGACTTTTGAAATGTTGACACTGTTGCAATGTTTAAAATGAAGCAGTCAATTTGTACATACTAAGGTCCCACAAACAGCAATGGGTTAAAAAGACAAGGTCCCTGTGCTTTTTTTCCCCCAAGTGTCGGTTGCTTTTATGTCCCAAACGGAGCCCTGGAATCTTTACATCCACCCAAGAGGACAGATGAACCTCAGCTGAACCGTGACGTTTCAGCCAAAATACAGCACCTTGGACTCCCTCAGACTGCATTGGAGTATTAACCTAGATTAGTCGCTGCAGGGAGTTGGTCTTGAACCTGAACCCACAGCCTTCCAACCCAAACAATTGAAAAATGTGCTAAAAAAAACCGATGTTTAGACTTGGACTGTTAATTGTTAAATCTCTTCCTGTTTCAACGAGTAGCATATTATTTGTAACGTTTAGCATCTTTAAAAGAAAACGGTTAGTCATTTGGTAGTACAGAGCTTTAGTATTGCTGGAAAAAGAGACATGTCAAAGCTTTTTGCCTTGCACTCATCAGGACACTTCACAACAATACCAATATAAGGGGAAAACAACAATTTATACTGTATGAGGAGAGTGCGCTGATTGGTTGGCAAGTGGACTCTGATTGGCAGAGGCGTTGGCTTGTTTCCCCCTTGTATTAGTATTCTTGAGAAGTGTCCTGATGAGTGCAAGATGAAAAACTTCAACATGTCTCTTTTTTCAGCAGGAAACAAAAAATATGATTTAATTCAAGGCTGCAATCTATCAACATGTAAAAATGGCATCACCATTTGACACAGAAATCGAGGGAGTATCCATTGTCGAAATCTTGATTAGATTACAACTGTGAAATCGATACTTGAGGTTCACTTTAAAAAAAAACACTTTGGGCTGGACTTTTTTTCCAGCCTGGTTTGACTTCCATCCTGACCTTGCAGTGACCTGTCCCCAAGAGTTAAGTCTCATTAAAGTTACACAACAGACTCTTGGTAAATCAGGATCTGGGCACAATGCGGAGAGGAAATTTGGGTGATGCAAATCGCACGCAAGTAGTGGAGCCTGCCTGGCCTCCCACTCTGCACTGATCTTACAGAACGCTTTATAAATATTCGCTAAATATAAAAGAAGTGCTCCCCAAGGTACGAGTTTTAACTGCACAGGCCTCAGGAGAAACATACCTTACTTGGAAAATTACATTGATGATTCACCTCGGCTAAAGGGATTGAGCTATGATGAGAAATTGGATAAAAATTGGTTTATATTTCCCGGGTATGAAGTTAAGGAGTGGTCAGGTTGAAAGATTTGAAATCATGCAATGTAGTCAGGGAGTGGATCACTCTTCTAGAAAGAGAGAGTCTAGAACACAGGGACATTATTCCTGAAGTTGAACTATACCAATTAAAAGGAACCTTTGTTAAACAAAGGCTGTGAGAATGTGGATTGTGCTGTGCCAGACGGGCATAGATTAAAAAGTCAACTGAAGTGTTTGAAAGGAAGGCAGATACTAACTTGTGTCATGGTGCGACCGAAGGAACTTGGGAGTTAAAATGAGACAATCAACAAAAATGCAGCTAGTGTAAAAAGTTGGAGCAGGCTTGATGGGATAAGTAGTCGTTTCCTGTATCCCTCATTACAATGCTTCCCAAACTTTTTCCCCATTGTAACGCTATTTTAATGCCTCAAGATTTCAGATTTCTTGTGATCCCAGAGTGAAAATTGTTGGGGGGAGGGGGGGCAAAAGGAATGGTTGCTGAGCAGGTGATGGTGGGTGGTTGACCTGAGGGTTTTTAGCGGGGGAGGGGGGGGGTAAGAGAAGGGGTTTAAAGCTGTGTTTGCCCTGAAAAAAAGGCCTTTTTACAGGTTGTAGCTGTAACGGTAATCGAGGCCTCAGACAGCGGATGATTAAGCCATGCCGGCTGACAGATAAGGGGTGGGAGAGTCCAGCACAATGGCTGGGCACTCCTCAGTCATCATGGTTTCCTCAGGCACAGCGGTCGCTGGCAGAGGGGCAGAGGAGCTGCTGTCACCATCACCGGCGCGCTGAGAGGAGTCCCAGGTGCTCGGAGCTGCAGGTCATCCCCCAACATGAGGTTTGCTTGTACTTCCCTGCTCACCATAGATGGACGAGCAGTTAGCAGAGCCACTAGGTGCCTCATCCATCTCTCACATTGGCAGTGACCTGCTGAGGTCATTGCCAGAGTGTGAGCTCACAGGTCTGAATGCAACCTCAGAAACCCTTGATTGAACTCCTGAAGCTGGCACTCAATGAGAGTCGCCAACCTCTCTATGGACGGTGTTGTGCGTTCAGAGCTAAGGGTCAACGCAGTGCCCATACTCTGCGTAGACTCCTCCATTATACGAACCATGGCATGCAAACCCCTCAGGGGTCTCTGTCAGATCTCCATGTACATCCCGTTGGACATTCAGCATTTGCCACCTAATGGACGGCTCCAGAGGCTCATCATCTGCCTGGGGCTCAGCATCGTCCAGGTCTCCAACACTCCTCCGATTGTCAGAAGCCTGGAAACTCTCCGTCTCTGACAGCTCCTCAAGTGAATGCGACGTGCCTTCCCCAGTATGTGCAACCATCCATGCCAGAGCGCTCAAACCCATTGAAGTGGCTGTATCTGAGGAGGTGCAAGGTTCAGAGTGAGGATGTAATGCAAGTGCATCTTTTTAAAAAAAAATTCATTCATGGGATGTGGGCATCGCTGGCTAGGCCAGCATTTATTGCCATCCCTAATTGCCCTTGTTCAGAGAGCATTTAATAGTCAACCACATTGCTGTGGGTCTGGAGTCACATGTAGACCAGACCAGGTAAGGACAGCAGATTTCCTTCCCTAAAGGGCATTAATGAACCAGATGGGGTTTTACAACAATGGACAATGGTTTCAGGGTCATCATCAGACATTTAATTCCAGATTTTTATTGAATTTAAATTCCACCATCTACCAAAGGCAGGATTTGAACCCTAGCTCCCAGAGCATTACCCTGGGTCTCTGGACTACCAGCCCAGCAACAACACCACTACGCCATTGGCTCCCCGTATCTGAGGGCTCATCCTCCTCCGATGTTAACGGAGGGCCTTCAGGATCATCAGCTGGTCTTGAAGATGATCCCTCTGATGGAGGAAAAGCAAGTGTAAGTATCCAAGAGCATTTCAGATTCAGGGTAGGTGAATTCAGCAAAGGCATTTCCGAGTCTTCTCCCATGGTTTGCAGCTCCAAAGGACATTGCCCTGTTCCTTGGCCACGTTCTTCCTGTTTTGTCAATCTTGAAAGGAAGTATTTAAATTCCAAGTCCCGCGGCACTCTCTCCCAGAATTTCCCAGCACGACCTTTGCTTCCTTCTTGTGCTTTTAATCCCCCGCCCCGCCCGCAGCCGATTCAGATTGAGATGCCCGCCCTGTTCCTGACACTCCCATTCAAACTGATAAAGTAGCAGCATTTTATAGCCAGTGTTAATACTTGCAGCTGACACAAAGGGCTGAATTTTCATGTCGGGGCTGGAGACAGGAGTCGGGACTGTTTCAGGTCTTGCTCTGGGGAGAGGGGAGGGGCCGAAGCAGCCATTCTGCGATCTTCACAAAGCTGCTCCCTTAAAATCGGCATGGAGACAGGTTTCCTGCTCCAGCTAAAGGGCGTCAGGCAGGATCTCAAAGCTGCAAGGCCGATCAGAAACCTTCGAGCTTGAGGGGAGCAGCCGGGGGCACATAACTGAGACGCTGCTTCAATCCGGGGGTGCCCTCTCACCAACCTTTTTAAAAGTTTAAACAAAAACAAAACAAGATGCAGCAGCCAGGCCACCACTGGTGGTGGTGGTGGTGGTGGGGAGGGGTGGGCAGAGTCCCCTCTACACGGAGGCCTTTGGCTCTACCCAGACGCAGGCAGGAGTGGCAGCCTCCAGGCCTGCAGGGAGCACTGGTTCCCCAGCCTGCCACTGGGTGCCCATCTCCAGATGTTACGCTGCCTCCCCATTGGGCTAGGAAACTGGGGACTGGCTGGAAAATCCCAGTCGGCCTCCTTTAAAAGGTTCTTAACGAGGCCAATTGGCTACCCCATCTCGTGGGGACGGGAGACCTGCAGCCCTTGAAACCGTCAGGCAAAAATGGCTTACGTCGGGAATGGGATCGGGAAACCCGCAAGCTCGCCGGTGCTGGTATCTTCGGGTCCCGTCCACTTCCGTTCCCGCTCTTGGGCAGGGCCCAAAACTTCAGCCCAAAGGAGAAGGAGACGTCAGCCCGTTCTGCCACTTTTGCCATCCAAAACTGAATCCATCAACCTTCTTTCAGTTTGAAAGAAAGACCTGAATTCATATAGCGCCTTTCACCAGCTGTCCCATAACGCTTTATAGCCAATGAAGTACTTCTTGGAATAAGAACAGAAAATGCTGGAAAAACTCAGCAGGTCTGGCAGCATCTGCAGAGAGAGAAACAGGGTTAACGTTTTGAGTCCATACGACTTTTCTTCAGAGCTAAAGAGAAGTAGAAACTTTTTGAAGTTTGGTAACTGCTGTAATGCAGGAATTGAGGCAGCCAATTTGTGTACAGCAAACTCCCACGATCTGCAATGTGAAAATAACCAAATTATCTGTTTTAGTGATATTGGTTAAGGGACAAACATTAGGAATTAGGACACGGAGGAGAACTTCCATGGTCATCTTTGAAATAGTGATGTGGGATCTTTAACAACCACTTGAGATGGTGGGATCCCTGGTTTAACGTTTCATCCGAAGGATGGCGCCTGCAACACTGCAGCACTCCCTCAGTTTGAGTGCATACTGTGTTAAGTATTCTGAGAAACAAAACAGATGACTATGTAACAGCAGTGTGAACAAAGCCTTTTGCATGAAAGACATCCTACACATGGTGTGGATCAGTGTCTTCGATTTAGTAGAGAGAGCCATGAGTGATTCAAATCAGAAATTAAGTCCCAGTTTTCTTAGCATTCACAGTCTTCCGAATAATAAATTGTAATCTCAAGTCTGCGTTACTTGAACAGCAATGTGCATTAAACTATGTTTTCTCGTTGCATGTTTTGAACTGGTTAAGCAATTTTAAAATCATATTGCACAGTCCATTCCTCTTAATTCCAAGTTGCAATTGGCTAAATGTATTTCCTTAGCACTAATTTCCCACCTTCCTCTTCCTACGCTGTTTAATGAAAATAAACATTATTTATTTTGCCCAAAAAAACTGAATCATCAGGATTACACTATCAAGGTGTAAGCATTTAATGAGAAGCTGTGATATTAGCATTTAGTAATGACATGTTTGACAACTTACTTCTTTATCACTTTTGCCTTTTGCTTATTTCCCACGCTCATGTAATGATACTTCATGAAACCCTCCACAGTGCTTGAATTACAGTTGCCTTTTGTTGTATTTACTGCCTTCCCACCCTTATATACTGGTCAGAACTTGTCATGACTAGGTAGCTGATTAATACTTTCAGTGCAGTCGTCTTTTATGGTTTTTTAAACAAATATTACCCCTGAGCTGATGTGTTACATGCTGTTCAACGCATTCTTCTGTGGTTCGTTTAGTTTCTTGAACTCACTCTGCAATCAACTGCAAATTGATTATTAAATCTTTACATTACTGACGCATTGCAGCCTGTTAACCCATGTGGGAGCGTCAAACATAAACCAAAGCGAGAATCAAAGCACCAGGCTTTCACTGCCAAGGCAGGCAGCTCAGACACGCCTTGGTTTAATAAGCCCTGTTAGAGTCCTCTAGGGGAGGCAGAATTGCATTGGACCTGTCGCCCCCAGAAGTCGATCATAGGCAGCCATGTCAGCGGGCAAGTTCTGAGGTGGGACGATTACAAGCCGTTTAATCAATTCTCTGAGATCAAAAAAATAAGCTTCTAACATTCTAATACAAACATACAAAATAGGAGCAGAAGTAGGTCATTCAGTCCCTTGAGCCTTACATCTCAAACTTTCACTCATACACAATGATAGTGAAAAAAACCTCCCATTCATGAAACTCATTCACAGCTTTAAAATAGCGAGCGGTCACATCAAAGACAGCTAATCCTTCAATAGCCTTTTGAAACTGTCAATCAAACTGTAAGCTAAGAACACCCTGCTGACATAACTGCGCCTTTTGAAACTCAGCAAAGCATTCATAACGATATAACAATAGCCCTTGAGAAATGTCAACAAAGACCTCTACTGAAACCATATGATTCAGATGGTAATATTTTCTCTAACCAACACTAGATGGCTTGACCAGCAGAGGTTTTAAAAAAAAAACTGTTACTGGCACCTCCACCCACACCCAGGCCCTGCCCACTATTTTTAAAGGTCCACAGAGTCTTTCTGACTGTCAAAATATGGTTATTGAAGCAATCTCTCGCCCACCACACACACAACCAAAATGACCACACTTTGAAAAGTACTTCATTGGTTGCAAAATGTTGTGAGATGTCCAGGTATCAGGGAAGGCACTATATGGGAACCAGCCACATAATAATGGTGGTTACAAGAGCAGGTGTATGACTCCCCAAAGCCTGTCCGCCATCCACAAGGAACATGTCAAAAGTGTGATGGAATACTCTCCATTAGCCTGGATGAGTGCAGCTCCCACATCACTCAAAAAACTCAACACTATCCAGGACAAAGTAGCCCACTTGATCGGAAACCCATCAACCACCTTAAGTATTCACTCTCTCCACCATTGGCATACCATGGTTGCAATGAGCACTATCTACAAGATTTCTTTTTTTATTCATTCACTGGATGTGGGCTTTGCTGGCTGGGCCAGCATTTATTGCCCATCTCTAGTTGCCCTTGGGAACGTGGTGGTGAGCTGCCTTCTTGAATCGCTGCAGTCCATGTGGTGTAGGTACAGCCACAGTGCTGTTAGGAAAGGAGTTCCAAGATTTTGACCCAGCGATCCTGAAGGAACGGTGATATATTTCCAAGATGGGGTGGTAAGTGACTAGGAGGGGAACTTCCAGCTGGTGGTGTTCCCATCTATCTGCTGTCATTGTCCTTCTGGATAGTAGCAGTCATAGGTTTGGAAGGTGCTGTCTAAGCAGCCTTGGTGAATTCCTGCAGTGCATCTTGTAGATGATACACACTGCTGCTACTGTGCGTTGGTGGTGGAGGAAGTGAATCTTTGTGGATGTGGTGCCAATCAAATGGTCTGCTTTGTCCTGGATAGTGTCAAGCTTCTTGAGTGTTGTGGGAGCTGCACTCATTGAGGCAAGAGGACAGTATTCCCTCAAACTCCTGACTTGTGCCTTGTAGATGGTGGACAGGCTTTGGAGAGTCAGGAGGTGAGTCACTCGCTTCAAGATCCCTAGCTTGTGACCTGTTCTTGCAACCACAGTATTTATATGGCTGGTCCAGTTCAGTTTCTGGTCAATGGTAATTCCCAGGATGTTGATAGTGGGGGATTCAGTGATGGTAATTGAATGTCAAGGGGCAATGGCTAGATTCTCTCTTGTTGGAGATGGTCATTGCCTGGCACTCATGTGGCACAAATGTTACTTGCCACTTGTCAGCCCAAACCTGGATATTGTCCAGGTCTTGCTGCATTTGGACATGGACTGCTTCAGTATCTGAGGAGTCATGAATGGTGCTGAACATTGTGCAATCATCAGCAAACATCCCCACTTCTGACCTTATGATGGAAAGAAGGTCATTGATGAAGCAGTTGAAGATGGTTGGGTGCAGTGCTGCAAACGCTTCAACGACCTCCTGTGATCGGGAAGGGTGAATACCGTGTTGGCATGGGTCACTTTGCAGAACAGGTAAGAGCTGCCCATCCCCACGTGGACCTCAGAGGGGTAAGAGTGTGAGTGGCAAATGTCAATGAGGCAGGATCTGGCCAAGGGGCTGAGCCCTGGCTGCTTTGACTGAGTGTCTTGCGTCTCCAGGGTCACGAATGTGCTGAGCCCTGCGAGGTGTTCCTCAGGTGGGATTGGCCAGGTTGCAATGGCGCTGCAGGTAGGAGGTAATCAATGCTCCTCTATTCTTCCAGGAGAAAACATCCCATAACAATGCAGCGGGAGACCCCCACACCTCCTCATCCTTAGTAGGTATGAGCAGGAGGCCCTGGAGCTGGAGAGGCGCCATGCACCTCAGTCAAGCGGCCGCGGTGAGGTTGGAGTGCCAGAGGGAGATAAGAGTGCAGTGCACTGAGGTGAGAATGTGGCTTTTTGCAACCATTCCAGTGTAGTTTCTACATTGTGAGCCTCGGACCTGGAATCCCCATTGATAATGGGAAGACGAGGGCACCATGATGGACATCTCTGTCTCATCAGGGTGCCAGGCATGTACGCTGACAGTCTAATGACTTAAACTAATGACATGTCCTTCTTCTCCCTTTTAGGCTCACCAGCAGCCCCTTGTTGTGAGAAATCTGAAGGCCCACCCCTGACCCCTGTCCCCTGAGGACCAGCATGCTGAGCACGCACCAGTGTCACACCCTCTCTGTCAAGCAGGCATGAACGCAGATACCAGCATCTCGGAGGGCATAAGATCGGAATCCAGTATCTCGGTGCACATTGGTGAGGGCACTTCATACTCCTTTGGGGTGCAGGCGGAGGCAGAGAGTGCCCAGGGCGCAGGCAGTCGGAGGGCTGCTACGGACAGGGCAATGCTCAGTCAATGGCTGTTGATGGGCCTCTGAAGTCATCCCTGGATGTCCAGCGGGGTGTGTGGGAGGATCCAGCAGAGACGAATGAGGGAATGCATGTCATAGTGTCCGTTGCGGAGGAGTCCATGCAGATCATAAGCATTGACCCTCATGGCCGAATGAATTGCCTCCTCCATGGAGAGAGTGGCGACCCTCATGGAGGGGCTCCTCCAGGGACTCAATCAGGGGTGCCTGGGGTTGCACTCTGCCAGTGTGGGGGCTTGCAGGTCCATGGCCTCAGGTGGTCAGTGCCAGTGTGGGAGATGGATGAGGCACCCAGTGTCCCAGCTAGGTGCCCGTCCATCAGTGGTGAGCAGGGAGGTCCACAGTGACCTGACGTTGGCGCACAAGCTGCTTGTCATCTCTGTGGGCTCCTCTCAGGGCGCTCCAGAAGATGGTAGCAACTCCTCCACCCCTCTGCCAGTGACCATGGCATCTGGTGAGGCTGCGATGACTAGGGAGATGCCAGCCGTGGCACTGGCCATTCCCTCCCAGGCGGGGCCAGCACAGGCTCCACTGGCCAGAGGACGACTGCCAAGGTCATCAAGGCCAACAAGACAGCAGAGTGAGCAGGCTGTCTGCAATGCCGGTGACAGCGAGGGGAGCACCTAGACGTAGCATCGCAAATGAAAACTTAAAGTACCTTAAGCACAACATGGCCTGATCACGGGTGATATTTGTTTCCCCCATTTTTCAGGTTTTTTTTTAATGGTGTGATGTAAAACACCAGTGAATGTTATTTTCTGCCATGTTTGTCAGTCAGAAGTAAAAGAGATGTTTTTTTGCAACTGGCCTCTGGATGCTTCATTTGTTCTGTCGGTGCGGGGTAAGCCACGATGTTATGATGGACGTGTGACTCCTTAAATTTTATTGCACTGGCACATAGTGTATGTTGTTGACCAAGGAACTGGTCCTTTCAGGTATCGAGTATGGAGCCTGCAGCCCTGGCATGTGGTGATGGTTCTAATTTGGTAGCCTAGCTGAAGGAGCGTTGGACCAAAGCTTCCCAGGTGTCCCTGCCTCCCTGGAGGTTACCCAGGTCTGCGTCTATGCCCTCAGTGTTCTTGTCCTCGGGCTCACTACTGGACTCATCGTCTGTGGCCTATGGAGCTGCGTCAAGATCTTTTGCCTCCACTGCATCCCCCCCTTCCAACGCCAGATTGTGGAGAGCGCAGCGTGCAACCACCATCAGTGACACACAATCTGGGGGGTATTGCAGTGAGCCCCCTGAGCGGTCCAGGCGTCAGAAGCGCATCTTGAGAAGACCGGTCGTTCTCTCTACCGCCGCCCTTGTGGAGGCGTGGCTCCTGTTGTACCGCTGCTCAGCCTCTGTTTTTGGGTGGCAGAGAGGCGTCATGTGAGGGGATAGCCCTTGTCACCCAGCAACCATCCATCCAGTTGGGCTGGAGCACTGAAGAGCCTCGGCGCCTGGGAGTATCTCAGGATGTAAGCACCATGGGAGCTGCCTGGGTACCTTGTACAGATTTGCATAATCTTCATCCTATGTTCACACACTGTCTGCACGTTCATGGAGTGGAATCTTTCCTGTTGAGAAAGTCACCCGGCTGACCCGCTGGTGCCGTGATGGCCACATGCAGTCGATTTGAACCTTGTCACAGGGGAACCCAGCAATCGCTGCAAAGCCTCTGACTCGCTCAGCCTGGCTGGCCTCATCCATATGGTAAAGAATAAAGGACAGTACCCGCCTGAACAGAGCGTCTGTCACCAGTTTGGCGCAACTGTGGACAGCTGATTGGAAGACTCCACACAGACCCCCTGCAGAATTTTAGGGCCACCATGACCTTCAGAGCCACTGGCATGGGGTGTCAACCCACACAGGCGGAGCTGATCTCAGGACCGATCCTCTGACAGATGAAGGTCACTGTCTCCCTGGAGAGGCGGAGCCTCCTTCGGCACTGCATCTCAGACATATTGAGGTAGCTGCATCGCCGCCTGTAAACCCTGGCAGCAGGATAGAGGTGTCCTTGTGGCCCCTTCTGCCTTGGCCATCCTGTTGGCCCTGAGCCCCTTGTGCCTGTGCCTCTCCCCCCACAGGTCCCTCCCCTGGAAGCTGAATAGGGATACCTGGCCTCCTCCCCCTCTGGCTCTCTCTTCCTCCTCAGAGGAGGTGCCTCCAGCTCCCATTACCAGGGTAAGGGAAGGCTGTCTGACACCTGGAAGGGCCCACGCAGTGTGAATCCTCTGGGGGCCTGGAAGACAGAACTGAGTCCTGCACTGAAGCCCAGAAATGCTTTGAATGCAGCGCTGAAGCGAATGAAAGCTGTCCTGTTCACAGGAGCAATCAGCTGCAAGTGATATCCAAAACCACTCACTATTCGCTTTGTCAAGCCCACTGACCCCTCTTATCCCCACCGTGGATGAGGTTTTGCCGACTGTGGCCTGCCCGTTTTGCCCGTGCGGCAGCCTGAAAATCGTACGGGCTACGCAAACTCGGAGTCAATTAGTCTCTCAAGGGCCTTAACTGCCCACTTAATTAATGGCGGGCACGCCTCCATCTTCATTGTGCACCCGCCTAACGAAATATCGCGAGACGTTCGTCCGATGTCAACGTGCTTTATTTCACGCACGGGTGTGTCGGGAGCGCACCCGCATACCATGCGTAAAACTCTGCCCCATGTGTTAGCCAATAACCATGATAATGTGAGACAAGACCCATGTACTGTCCTTAGCGGATGTTCCCACTTGTACACTTTCTAGCTAGAGTCCCCAAGTCATTAATCAGCAGCAAAATCTCTGCTTGACATTTCCCCTACCATAGCCCAGGGCATTGAGGATAGTCACCTTTGCCAATATTAGTGAAGTCAGCATGGATCAAGTACTGCCCATAGAATCTTCCTGACCTGTACAGCTAAGGACAGACATGAAAAAGCTACTGAAGGAGTCCCCCACATTAATCCTTCATCCTGGATGTGCGCTTATAAGTATTGGGGTTGTAAAGCAATGTTTATAGTCTGACCAGCAAGATCGCAAGATATCCATTTTGAAAGAGAACTCATGCTCTAAGTTCTGAGGAAGAGTCATATTGGACTCGAAATGTTTAACTCTGTTTCTCACACCTCAGATGCTGGCAGACCTGCTGAGTTTTCCCCAGTGCTTGCTGTTTTTATTTCCCTCTCTATTATGATGGTCGATTCAAAGCTCATTTTTGACGGTCGTTGTGAAAAGCAGCAACCTACACATGAAACGTGGGACCAAAAACACAAGAAAACAAAACCTGAAGTAGAACGGTTACTAAGACCTTGCTAATCATGGCTGCTTGTGCTGCCAACATGCTGCTTTCTGAACGGTGTGTGGTTTTACACAGGAAGATCACGCTGCCGAGGTAGCTTTCATCACAGCAGTCGAGCGAAATACCTGTGAATTTGGTTGGAAAATGGGGATATGTTAATCTCAGCTGAGATCAGGGTCAGCTGTGCTTAAATTGCCACATCTTCACCTCATGGTTGAGTAATTGGTTGAAACTCTGTGTCTGGGCTCACACAAGGTGACAGCCCACCTGTGCAAAGCACAGGTCAAGTATCCTTTATCCAAAACCCTGGGGGCTGACTGCATTTCAGATTTCATGTCATTTCAGTTTTCGGATGCCGCATACAAGCTTACGTTACAATAGCCTAAGCCTAGGCTAGCTATAGTCCAAAGTAAATAAAATGGCTGGAAAAGTAAGATGCATCACTGAATACTAAATCCAGGGTGCCTTAATACGTTTCTGTTTGACATGTTCAGCACAAAAATCACAAGGTAAACAGCGCAGACAGACAGCGAGACTTCTCATGCTAAAGGTCGGTGAGGCTCGAAAAAGAAGTGCGGTTTTTTGGATGTGTTCAGTTTTCGGATTTACAGGTAAAGGATTTTCGGGCCTGTACTGAGCACCAAGAGGTGTATGTGTCAGTATGAATCATTTTATTTAGTGAGGGGATGAGAGGGAGGGAAAAAAATGCAGCTAAGTGTTCATGCCTCCCAATTAATCAAATTCCATTTGGTGTAACTGCTCTCTTCAAAGCTGGGTGGATCTATTAGATGAAAGCATATTGTTTATTGCCGGGCGTTTGAATGACTCAACTTCTGGATAATCTGATGCCAGTGAGGTGCAGTGCAAATCAGCATCAATGAAATTATCTTTCACCAGTGTCTCTTTTAATGGTTTTTATTACCACTTTGCTTAAAAAGACAGACACAGTTTGCTCAGTTTGACCAGCTAATGGGGGTTTATTTGTGCGGTTAGCTGAATGGGTCTTTCCATGAGTAACCCGATTTAAGATTACTGACAATGGTTTTAAAAAAGAACATTTAATAAATTCATTGGCGTACACTAGACAGTTTCTTAGTAAATGAATTACTTATTTGATATGAAAAGCCTTTCAAAGCATGTCTCCTAGTGCCTGCGCCTAAGAAAACGAACACAAATCGAAGAAACATTCCGATCCAGCACAATCTGGCTATTCTGAACTGAGCATTTCCTGGATAGGGTTTGATCCGCGCTACTGAATCTTAAACCAGTGTCAAAGTGGAAATACCAACGCAAGTGGTTTTGGAAGGAATTCACCTATGTTTAAAATTCCCTCATCTTATCCTCTAATTCAGCCAATTCTGTCTGGATTGCACTGACCTTACTAACACAAACAAGTGGAAACTCGACCCTCTTGCACACTGTGAAGAGTATTTCAATACTCAAGTTTTAAGGAACATTCAACTTTATGGAGCTACAATGGGTCCAAATTCAATATTTGCCATTGTTTGAAATGGCTTTGTCAAAATTAACCCATGGACAGTGCAGTAAATCAGCTACACAATTAGACTCAATTAGAAAGGCACCTATGAATACAGAGGTAGTAGGTCATTTAGTTCCTCAATCCTCTTCGGCACACACATACACACACAGAGTTTAATCTCCTGTCCTGAATTCCCACCAGAGCTTTGAACTACATGACACTATTGCAGCAGCTCTAGCACATAGGAGTTCAACAATACACAGGCATTGCTGAGAAAAGAGACATGTTGAAGCTTTTCATCGTGCACTCATCAGGACACTTGACAAGAATGCCAATAAGGGGAAAACAACAATTTGTACCGTATGTGAAGGGAGTGCTGTTGGGTAAGGGCCACTTGCCAACCAATCAGCACTCTCTTCACATACAGTATAAATTGTTGTTTTCCTCTTATATTGACACTCTTGCAAAGTGTGCTGATGAGTGCAAGATGAAAAGCTTCGACATGACATGTCTTTTTTTTCCTGCAATATTCAAGTTCTGTACTACCAAACAACGACTAATACACAAGCAACTGCTTCCCAGAAAAGAAAGAATTTGCAATTATAAAGCACCTTTCAGGATGTCACAAAGTGTTTTAGAACCAATTAGTTACTTTTGATGTGTAGTCACTGTTGTAATGTAGGAAGCAGGGTATCTAATTTGCACACAGCAAGCTCCCACAAATAGCAATGTGATAATGATTGAACAACCTGCTTTTAGTGATGTTGGTTGAGAGATCGATATTGGCTGGAACACCAAGCTCCTCTTCAAAATAATGCCACAGGATCTTTTACATTGACCTGAGAGAATAGACGAGGTCTCAATTCAGTGTCTCATCTGAAAGACTGTACATCTGGCAGTGCAGCAATGGAGTGTCAGCCGAGGTTATGCGCTCAAGTCTCTGAAATGGGATTTGAACCCGCAACCTTCCGACGCAGAAGCAGCAGTGTTACTCACCGAGCCATTAATACCATTGCAAAATTAGGAAAAATTAGCCTCAAAACCCAGTGGGCAGAATTTTGCTGTCGGTGAGCAGGGGGGCGGGGCCCATTCGCCGATGTGTAAAATGATGCAGGATGATGTCGGACGGAACCCCCAACGTCATCCCGCCCCGTTTAAATTTTCAGGAAGGCGGGGGCTCAGCAAAATCAGCTGCACACCCACCGACCTGTCGATGGCCAATTGAGGCCATTGACAGGATCATTTAAACAATTAAAGGACCTGCCCGTCCAACCTTAAGATTGATGGGTCGGCCAGGAGCCCCGGCAGGGAATAGAGAAAACATGAAACCTCATCCACCGGTGGGATGAGGTTTCATGCAGGGTTTTAAACATTTTAATAAAGTTATTATGTAAATTATGAACATTTCCCATCTCATATTGTCACATGAGGGGGACATGTTAGGGAATTTTTTTTCTATTTTTAATCATTTTCAAAGTATAAGCGATATCCCTGAGGCAGCACTTAGCCTCAGGGAGATGTGCGCTCTTTCGTGCGCATGTGTGAAAGAGCGCACTCTCGCTTTTGGGGAATCCCTCCTCCGCCCGCACAGGGAGCGCATAGCGCTTCCCGCCGGACGTCACGCTGGGTGGGCCTTAATTGGCCCGTCCATGTAAAATGGCAGCGGGGCCCGCTTCTCTGGCGGGGATCGTCTCCACGCCCGCCGGAGATTGGGTCGGGCCCGCCCGCCTGACAGGCAGAAAATTCTGCCCAGTGTTACAGGAACAGAATGCTGTCTAATTGACAGCACGTGGTTAGCCACCTCTCAACTCAGAGTGCATCTTCTAGCTTCTGCAATGGGAGCGTCTTGATAGGACAGGAATCCCATTGAGAATTTGATGTAAACAAGTACAGTGTATTACTTATGCAGAATAGTATTGAGTTTCAAATATTAGGGGTTTTGATTATTGTTTTCTTTCCTGAGATAAATTTATGCGCACACATGTTTGTGGATGTTTTTCTACAAGTGAGTGGCCATTTCCTGAAGGAAATCCATGTTATTCCTTTACAAAGGCAAACTCAAGGCTTGTGGCCAAGAACTAATGCATCTTATAAAGTCTAAAGATAAAAGCAGGCAAAAGATGTTAGATGTTAATCACTTCAATAGCAGTTGATGATTCAATCACTTGTAAATTGTAAGAACTATGATAGTCTGAAATGAGGGGAGTCATTATAATTGGACCATTCTGATGGCTTGTTTTAACACAGGATAATGAGATTCAGTCTCCCAGGTTAGGCCACAATGCTTTCAGCCAGCGGCGAGAAGAATCAGTCAGACTTCTGCTTGACTTTAACATATGTTGGGTCAATTGGGAAAAGCTTTCACCAAATCAATGCCATTTATTTTCCTCGCTGTGGAAAATGGAGTTAATGTCAGAGTAGCTATAGCGGAGACATTGTTAATGGCCCTCTTCAAAAACATAAAACCCACAACGTATAAAATTTTGGAAACAGCCCTTTGAAATTTCACTTGTCCATAGTCAGGGAATTGGGATGGTTATCTGAAAAGGAAGAATGTGCAGGGTTATGGGTGGAAGGCAGGAGAAAGGCATGAGGTGAATTGCTCATTCTGGGAGTCGGTGCAGACACAGTGGGCCAAATGGCCTCCTTCTGTGTTGGAACAGTTCTGTGATCAGGCGATCCACACAGATCAAGTGTTAACTACGAAGGCACTTACTTTCTATAAGATGCAATCTCTGCCTCTGTCTAGAGCCAGTCCAGCTCTGTCTTGAAGACATGCGGTCAATCAGTACCAACAATAATGCATTCCAGAGGCTCACTGCTCTCCGGGAATAGAAGGCCCACTCAGCATTTAGTCTATGTCTACTCTGAGGTGCTTTAAACTCGTATCCCTTGCACTTGGCCCCTGTGTATACACAGCACATACACCTAGTCCACATTCATCCACTGCACTGAACATGCTGCTCTCATCATTTCTCCAAACCTTAACCTGGTGTAAAGTTAACCAGGCTGCCACTAACAAGATATTTAAAACACTCAAAGGTTGGGAAGTTGAAAATAAGCCACAGGGGTAAGGACTTCAGATGTGATTCCCAATAAAATCCAGTCAAGGGTGTTCCAGCGACAACAGGAAAGGGTCATGCAACTATTGCCAATAAGCATCCAGTCAAAAACCAAACCCTGCCCAGTGCTAACGACCGACTGCAGGCTCTCAAAGCAGGTTCTCTCATAACACGGCACATTTTTACTTGTGTCTGTAATGGTCACCCAGCTGCTGGCATTTGGTGACACGGATCAGAATCAAGAGATTGCTTGTCAGAATGGAACCTCTGGGTGCCACGAGGCTCGATTGGACTCTGAAAGGCCTGGAGCTGGGGGAGGCAGTGGTATGGCTGACAATCAGGAGGGGAGTGAAGTTTTGAGGTGGAATCCTGAAAGGCCAGCATTCCATCCCCATTCAGCCCCTTCAGAGGCCTAGCAGTGTCACAGATGGGTCCCATAATCTCTCACCCACACCTAAAAGGCAGATGGTGGTACTTCATTTGCATGTAGTTGGATAAAAGGATATCAGTACAATACATTTTCCTTAATGCTTTTTCCTTAGTAACGCTGGACCCCCAATGAGTCTCCGGTTCCAAGTTGCTAGGGTTAAAGGGGATGGGGTGGGGGGAAGGGAGTCAAGGGTGTGAAAATCAAAAGGTAAATGTCATGGTCTTGGATTGAACCCATCCCCTCAATTAGCTGAAGAGCACAACCACAGCTTTTGGCTCCTTTTAAATAAGAAACTATGGTTCTTTATTCTGATGGAATTGTCAACGCCGTAGCAAAGTGTGGCAGTGAATCCCATCCCTCAAAATATTCAAGAGTCTGATCCCAGGATTTCTGCTGTGGGGCTGGATGAGTGGAAATCTGATTCTTTGTCAGACCCATTCCTGTTTCGTATTGTCTACCAGTCCCCCGCCCCCACCCTTCTCCCTATTAATCTCCTTTGGACATAACTACGCCTTAGACTCAATCAGAAGACTTCAGCTCCCCTATAAAGCAAGTTCTTAATTTAAATTGGATCCTAGGGTGTGTGCACTTGGTCTTCCAGAAAGGCAGTTCATAAAAATCTTTCTGATAGACCATTAAGCTCAAAGTTGCAGAGAAACTCAATAAAACTTGAGGCCAGATGAGAAATTGGCTGGGGATAGAAAACAATGGACAGTGGTTAGAGGAGGAATGTTGGGTTGGGAGGCAGAAGCGAATGGGATTCCTCCAGTGCTCAAATATTGGACTTATCGCTGTTTCGAATTTACATCAACAAATTGCATTCGAGAATCCGATGCCAACAGATCAAACGTCCAGCTGATGCCAAACTAACAGGAGCAAATGTTCCTGAGCAATCCCAGTGAAAATGTGCTGATGACTACAATGCCATGGCCAAACTTCATCCAAATATGTGCCTGAGCATCACTGGCTGGCAGTCAGGACCTCAAACTTTGGCTTTCTTTCCCTAGTCAGGAGGTTCTGAAGCCAATTCCAATGCCCTCATCAAGACTGTAGCTGGGTACACCAAGGATCAAAGCTGGCATCCTTTTGTTCTTTATGGCTTGCTGCCACTTCCCTGCTGTGCATTTACGCAGTGAAGCATCAGGGATCTATTAAAATTTTAATGAGTCGGTACCAAGACATTTATCCCACTTTCAGGCTTGGAGTTGGTCACAAAATTACAGCAGCGTTGATCAGTTATGAACCATGACAGTGTTTTATAAAAAGTAATTTGAAGGAAAAACCATGATCGCAGCATTACATTAATTGCACACCAAATAATTAAAACTCAGTGCACGCTACCTAAGGAGTCATTACCTCACCTCATTACCTGAAGTTACCTTGATCATATAGTTTTGTATTGCAAACCCCGTGCTTATTTTCAAGGATGCGCAGGATGTAACTTTTTTCCTTCATGGGATGTGGGATTGCCGGCAAGGTCAGCGTTTGTTGCCCATCCCTAATTGCCCTTGAACTGAGTGGCTTGTTAGGTTATTTCAGAGGGCAGTTAAGAGTCAACCACATTGCTGTAGGTCTGGAGTCACATGTAGGCCAGACCAGGTAAGGACTCCAGATTTCTTTCCCTAAAGGGCATTAGTGAATCTGAGGAGCTTCTACAACAATCAACAATGGTTTCATGGTCACCATTACTGAGACTAGCATGCAGTCCCAGATGTTATGAATTGAATTTAAATTCCACCAGCTGCCATGGTGGGATTTGAACCGGTGTCCTCTGCATATTAGTCTGGGTTTCTGCATTACCAGTCCAGTGACATTACTACTACATTTCCATCTCCCCTGTATGGGAAATGAGGAGACTCCGAGTGAATGGTTCTGTCACATCTGTGTTTTGGCATCCCCTTTTCCGTGTGAATCCCACATCCTATCCAGGAACCAACTCTCTGGCACTGAAAATGAACCTTTACAAGTGTGGGTTCGCGTTTCTTCGTATTTTAATTATTGTTGGAGATTTGTTTTAAAAACTCACCTCTCTTAATCCCATCATCCTTTCCCACTATTTATTTTGCTTTCTGTATGTGATTTAAGTATCCGAAATTCCACTTTCTGGTTTAGACTCTACATAGTCAAATAGCCAACTTTCCAAAAATGGTGGGTTGGGTCGAGTATGATGTTTAAAAATCTTGAACCTGACCTCAACCTGTTCACTTCTGAGTTGGAGATGGGACTGGAGCCGGGGAGGGGGTGGAGGTGAGGGCAGGCAGCCTGCTTGCTCCCAAGAAACTTTAATGACTTAACTTGTTTTACAGTTTAACTGTAGCTGGCCATATTTCCCAGGCCTCGGGAAACTTGGCAGCCCAAGGGAGGTGAGGACTGTTCTATGGAGAAGGCAAGTTCCTTTGCAGCGCTGCTTGTGGGCCGGGAGGAGGAGGAATGCTTCCCCCAGCCATACGAGCTTCTTCTCTTGGATTGGATCACCCCCACCATATAAAGACCCCAAGGACCCTGATAGGGTTTGCTGGGCAACCTCCCCAGGTGACTCGTCCCCTGTCTGCGCTGATTAAACACCAGTGGCAGCAGGATGAGGCCCTTAAGGGCTCGGATTGGTCTCTGGGAAGGAAGGCCATCCACAAGCCTTCCTACCCAGGACTTGATCGGAGAGAGGCGGGATCTCTCTCCTTACCGTCCCACCCAATCGCACGTCCTCCCCTACCTCCAAACTCACCAGGGGAAGGGGAGAGCATTAACTTCCACCCACAAGTTCCAGTGCAAAGGTCCATTGAAAATTTGTGGGGAGGTACACGTGTGGTGAAGGGCAAGTGCTGTCCATCAGCCACTGACCACAAAATCCAGCTGATTGTTGTTTGTTAGGGGATCCTGCCCTCCGGTGAAGAGCATTTCCCTGGACTCATGTAAGTGCAGAATGCTGCACCAAGAAATCAAGTTCTTTCCTGTTTTTTTGCTATATGACGTCAACATCAAGCATTCCCAGGTCAGTATAGTTCAGTGGGTTTGCAGTAATCAGTATTGGGAGAGTGTGTGGAATGTTTGTCCATCTGAGCTGCAAATGCAGCCAGCAATATAAACGTAGATTGTGTGGGCTCAGCAGGAACAGAGTGCGTGGTAGCAAATGTCCTGCCACGATACACCTCGCTCGATTTGCCTTTCCATGACTCGAGTGTTCGTGGGGTCCGGTCTACTGCCACCCATCTTGCGCATGAAAATTTGAATGTAGCCTCCAGAATTCAAAGCACTAGAATGCTGGGGCCAAGTGTTGGTAGTTGCACGTTTGTCACGAGTGATGGGAACAGTTTGAATGCATCAGTTAAGAACATCAAACACAAAACAAAAATAAAAATACTTGGAAAAACTCAGCAGGTCTGACAGCATCTGCAGAGAGGAATACAGTTAATGTTTCGAGTCCGTATGACTCTTCAACAGAACTAAGGAAAAATAGAAAAGAGGTGAAATATAAGCTGGTTTAAGGAGGGGGGTGGGACAAGTAGAACTGGATAGAGGGCCAGAACATCAAACATGTTGGCTTAAGTCTCATCTTGTTCTTACAGCCTTCTATTTACTCTTTCATGGGGTGTGAATAGTAGCCCATCCCTAATTGCTCTTTGAGGGCAGTTAAGAGTCAACCACATTACTGTGGGTCTGGACTCAATGTAGGCCAGACCAGGTAAGTACGGCAAATTTCCTTCCCTAGAGTATGTTAGTGAACCAGATAAGTTTTTGCAACAACTAGATGGGTTCATGGTTACTATTATTAAGACTAGCTTTCATACCAGATGTTTTTTCTTTGATTAATTAGTTGAATTCAAATTCCACTAGCTACTGTGGTGGGATTTGAACCCATGTCCCCAGATCATTAGCATGGGCCTTTGGATTATTGCGCTATTGACCTTACCACTACTTCACCACCTCTTCCTAGTTCAGTAGCTAGGTAGGAAAGTATCTGGTACGGTGAGATGACTGTCAGTTGGCTGCAAAGTCACGTCTGATTTTTGTTGCACTAAGGTATGTAGCAATACTGCTTCCTGTGACACCAAAGAGCTGGAGTCATTGATGCAGAATTTGCACCAAAGAACTTGCATTTTTATAAAGCTTTTTCATGACCTCGGAATGTCTCAAGGCACTTTACAGCTTGGAGTGTTTTTGAAAATGCAGTCACTGCTGTGACTTAAAAGTGGCCCCATTTGTGGCAATTATATAGAGGGAGATCAGTAGCCAAGTCAATGCAGTCCCTCAAACCCAACTGCAAATGAGTAAGAAATGTGTTGGTCTCAGAAGGAAGGGAAGAACTATCTTTGCACACATTTCTTGTGGCGCCCATCAAGCATGGCACAAAGAGAAGCTGGAAGTTGCCTTGCCCTCTGAGATACCATTTGAACCATGATCTGAAACTACTGCCCTTCTGCCCATACTCTTCCATTGTGCCGAAGATCCCTGGAGCCGATAAACAAACAAGCAGAGGCTGAGCCGTTCAGGTGCAGGGGCTCTTGTGCATTTCGGTGCTTCCTCAATGGGCTCGACAAGCAGGAAAGCAGAGGGTTGTCTTGTTCCCCCAAGAGCCACCCACCCAATGCTTCCTCGCCCTAAAGTAATGTGGGCAACATGAATGCCAAACGATGAAGCCCTGATGGGTTCTTCTTGGACAACTGGCACTGATGTGCACAATCATTCTTAACGTGGTCAGATACCACCTACTATTTCTTTGTGTGCTAGTCCTTGCTCTTCATGAAGACCATGGGCTTGATGTCAAGACTCTGATGTCTACATTGCAGTAAGATTTAGGTATAAATCTAACTCTGGCCTCTGCAGCATCATCACTTTTAATCACTCCATCATTAGAGGAGTGCCCCAGGCTCTGGAACATCTTCCCTAAACATCCCCACCTCTTTTTCCTCCTTTAAGAAGCTTCTTTAAACCTACCTCTTTGATGAAGTTTTTGGCCATCTGTCCTCATATTGCTTTACATGGCTTGGCGTCAAATTTGCTTTCGAACATTCCTGTGAAATGGCTCGAGACCTTTCATTATTTTGAAGGTGCTACATAAATAAGTTGGTGATATCAGATGGATGGTCCATAAAAAACTCTACAAGGTGCTTTCAGTATAGTTTCTGGAGCGGATATAAATGAGTGTGCTGCCTGAAAAGATCATCGGAACATGAATGTGGTGTTCACAGCACCACAAAACCTTTATGAGGCAATTATCAAAATTTGTTCTCCTCTGTAAACTCAGACTGAGTATCTCCAATTGGAATTTTTTCCCCTTCACTACTTGCCTGCAAGATACTCATTACTTAGAGCAACTGGGATATTGTTATTGACTCCCCAAAGGTTTACGGTATGGAAATTCCATTCTCAATGTGGACACTTATTTTACCTTCAATTCAATATCTTTCTCGTGATGCACAATGCTACACGTCAAAGGTGGGCATGCATTGCGCGCTTGGCTACACTCAAAGTAACTATAATACTCAGATAGTTTTGCGCATTAAAACCGGTTAATGCTGCAAAGCTGAAGGAACCCTGTTGCTTTTTGACTGTTGGCTTTACTTAATGAATGCCATTTGTGTGTGATATTAAATCCCCTGGAAAAAAATCCTTGTTCTAAAAGCATTTTAAGCAACAACACTGCCAAATCTCCATTCTGCCAATTGTTTCGTTTGCACAATCCAACTGATTCTGCTCGCATGAAGATTAAAAACCTTTTGGAGAGTGTGAAACAAGGTACTTGGTAGGGTGCTGTTTGTACATGTAAATAAATAGTGGCATGGTAAGACAAACACTAATTCAACCAATGGACCTCATTCTGTCAATTTTCACAATATGTGCTGAAAGATCTATCTTCCGGAGAAATTCCTGTTTACTGTTGAGATGTTTCCTTAGTTTTGTGATGTGTTGGCTCTCTTCAGGCTAAATACAAACACTGGGAGGGCTTCACCCTCAGCTGAATTATCCTTTATTTTTCTTGCAAATTATCTTTACTTCCCTGCTTCTCCCCATTCACACTAGCCTGTTCCTCACTAAATAGAAGCGAATTATTGTGGATGCCGGAAATCTGAAATTTAAAAAGAAAGGCACCACAAGAGAATGCTGAAAATGCTCAGCAGGTCCGGCAGCATCTATGGTGAGGGAAGTAAGGGTTAACGTTTCAGGTCGTTGACCTTTCATCAGAACTGGGAAAGGTAAAGCTGTAACATGGGCAGGGAAAGGTGGGAGGGGAGGAAATATCAAAAGGGGGAGGTCTATGATAGGGTGGAAGGCACGAGAGGTTGAATTATAAAAAGGGTGATGGTGCAAGTCAAAAGGAGAAGTGAAGAAATAAAATATATGTCTGGATGTGTAAATGGCAAAAGCAGAATTATTACTAGCAGGTGCTGTCTGAATAAATGGGAGGGGTAATCATGATCTGAAATTGTTGAACTCAATGCCGAGTCCAGAAGGCTGTAAAGTGCCTAATCGAAAGATGGGGTACTGCTAGTTGAGCACACAAAATTTGGCCTCATCATCAATCTCTTCTCTTCAGGGAGATGTTTGGAGCTTTGCTGATAGGCATCTACTAATATAAAAGCAAAACACTGCGCACGCTGGAAATCTGAAACAAAAACAAAAAATGCTGGAAAAACTCAGCAGGTCTGACAGCATCTGTGGAGAGAGAGAGACAGAGATAACGTTTCGAGTCCGTATGACTCTTCTGCATCTACTAATGTTGGTCCGTGACCAGTGATGGTAGGAGGTCTTGTGGCACAATGGGTAGTGTCCCTGCCTCTGAGCCAGAAGCTCTGGGTTCAAGTCCTGGGAAGCCGCACGCATAATGCAGCCAAGCAGGTTGAGTATCAACTTATAAATCCTTCCAACATATGTTAATGGTAAGAGTGGGAGAGATTCCTGGTTAGCCATGTGATGGAAGGAAAACTGCAGCCTCTCTACCATCACTATCCATTGTTCTACATGCATGTAAAAGTGTATGTTGTCACAGCAACACAAACCCCTTGTTGAGGGGGGAGTGCTATGGCTTGTGTGGGCCAGATTGGTGCCAATAGCAGGGGGGTTCAGTCCTTTTTCTGGCTGGGATGGATTCAGGACCTGCCTCCCTGCCCCTACCTGTGGTGGTCGGAGAGGAGAACTAGTCATTAAATTCACAAGAACCCAGAATGACCAGTCTTCCAATGTCCTTTTGAGTACCTGGCCTCTACATATAATTAATATTTGAAAATATATTCCCTCTCATCGCATCAAAATATCTCTAGTGCCTCAGCCAATGAAAAACTTTTGAAGTCCAGCAAACATAATGCAGGTTTCATGTCGCTTCCGAGCAGAATTCCTTATTTCAGCAGCAAAACAAGTTAGTATTTTATCTTGTTCACCATGGTCTCTTTTGCAATGCTTCCATTTCTCAATTTATTTTAACCATTGGAAATGCTCATGCCGGAAAGCAAGGTGGGAGAACAAGCTATAAATTTTAATATGTTTCTCATAATTTATCTGCTTGCAGCAAGATCGTTTTCCAACCTGCTGCAAAACAGTAATGTTTAATAAAAACCAGCCAAGGATCAAATCAAATCCTGGCTGGGGAGTCTAGAGCCAGGGGACACAATTTCAAAATAAGGGGGAAGCCACTTAGGACCGAGATGAGGAGAAATGTCTTTACTCAGAGGGTTGTGAATCTGTGGAATTCTCTACCCCAGAGGGCCGTGGAAGCTGAGTCATTGAGTGTGTTTAAGGTAGAGATTGATAGATTTCGGATTAACAATAACGTAAAGGGTTATGGAGATAGTGTGGCTAAAAGTGTTCGATCAGCCATGATGGTATTGCATGGCAGAGTAAGCTCGATGGGCTGAATGGCCTTCTCATGTTCCTATATTCCTAAAAGATTTTGGGGGAAGGTCACCCTCTTTTGCCCGAGGGGTATGACAATGCCAGGGCAGAGTGAGAGAGGAGAGGACTGCAGGCCTGTTGTGTATCCTTCTCAACTTCTGCCAACAAATAAAAATCTCTCCTATTAAGCCCGAGGACTCCATGCTGAAACAATATGGCACGTGGATCAGGTTGCAACTCAAGTGTTGCTTTCAGTTCTGGTCACTGAGGCACAAGGACAACAGCCAAGCCCTGGTAGAGGTCCAGAGAATAGTCACAATTAAGGCTGCTCCTGAATACTAGAGCAGCTAAAACAAGAGGATAGGCCAGAGAAAGGCCGGAAGGGAACAGAATCTGATGGAACCTTAAAATTGCACACAAGATACTAAGCAGAACAGAAAAGGTAAATTCTTAAGTGTTGGCTGCAGGACAGGGAAATGCTAATACAAACCCATAAAAAGTAAGTTGAGAACTCGTGACAGAACACACTCCTTCGCACAAAGAGCATTCAATATTTGCAACGGCTTTCCAGGTAGATAAATGCAGACAAATGCTCTGGAATCCTTCAAGCAGCTCTTTAGATGCCGTGTTGATGTAGCACTTGGGGGGGTGATGGGAATTGAAGTTCCGTGGGTTTCTATTGAAGAATAAGCACCCCATCTCCCACCATAACCACAAACTGTCTTCAACCTTGCGATCTTCCTGAAGGTGTCGACAAATTTGAAAAATATAGGTAGATTTATTGCTTTGAAAAATAGAAAGGGGACCAGTTTTTATGCAGTATTAACATGCAATTTAAATGCTATTTATTTCAATAAAAACTCCTCTTACTTAAACACTCCAAATAGAGGAAATAGAAAAATAGAAATAGAAAAACAAGAAGTCACACGGGCTTGAAACGTTAACTCTGTCTTTCTCTCCACAGATGCTGTTAGACCTGCTGAGCTTTTCCAGCATTTTTTGTTTTTGTCTCAGATTTCCAGCATCCGCAGTATTTTGCCTTTATTATTGAAAAACAAATACCCGTGCTTCCAATTACCCAGTCATTATCACATTACTGTTTGAGGGAACTTGCTGTGTGTAAATTAGCTGCTGGAATTCTGCATTACAAGTGATTACTCTTCAAAAAAAAAAGTACTTCATTGGCTGTAAAGCGCTGTGGGATGTCCTGAGGGTGTGAAAGGTGCTATGTAAAGGTAACTCTTTCTCTTTTTTTTTGCAGTGCTTAGCAGCAGATGATATCAGAGCTATTTACTGAAATAATAAGTTTGCTGCAGTTAACTACTGCAGCAGTTTCAACAGTTCAGGAAACAAAACAACACGTAAGACATCACATCTGCCTGCCAAATTCAATAGGCTGAGCATTTTTTCAGTGCATCAAAAACAGTTACACTCACCAAGTGAAAACCACAGTAAAGCACTGCACTTACTACTCTTGTGAGACCACATGACGAAATAACACTTACTAGTTCATTTAATCTCTGGCAAGCGACTAATCTAAATGCCATAAATTATTATTTCCTTCAAATTTGAATCCTTATCGCAGTATTAATTCATGCATTGTGTAGCAAAAATGTCTGGCATGTTTTTAACTATAATGCCAACCTGAATTTATGGAACACAAGAGTTCGGAAACAGAAGTAATGGTTAAAAAAATCTTCAGTAATCGAGGCCTAAACTTTCCTTCTATAGAATTGCTTCAAGGAAATAGTTCGGCACAGCTACCCTCGCAGAGCTACTTGCAGAAGGCAGGGTTCGTAGGACGCGATTGCAGTGTTGAATGAATCAAACATCCTGTAAGTTTTCCAAGGTTGTAAAGAAGGCACATGGAATGCTCTCCTTCATTGGCAGAGGTATGCAATATAAAAGCTGAGATATAATGTGGGAATTGTATAAAACACTGGTGAGGCCAGTGATCACCCCCACCATATAAAGACCCCAAGGACCCTGATAGGGTTTGCTGGGCAACCTCCCCAGGTGACTTGTCCCACGTCTGCGCTGATTAACCACCAGTGGCAGCAGGATGAGGCCCTTAAGGGCTCGGATTGGTCTCCGGGAAGGAAGGCCATCCACAAGCCTTCCGACCCAGGACTTGATCGGAGAGAGGCAGGATCTCTCTCCGTACCGTCCCACCCAATCGCACGTCCTCCACTACCTCCAAACTCACCAGGGGAAGGGGAGAGCATTAACTTCCACCCACAAGTTCCAGTGCAAAGGTCCATCGAATATTTGTGGGCAGGTACACATGTGAAGGGCAAGTGCTGTCCATCAGCCACTGACCACAAAATCCAGCTGATTGTTGTTTGTTAGGGGATCCTGCCCTCCGGTGAAGAGCATTTCTCTGGACTCATTTAAGTGCAGAATGCTGCACCGAGAAATCAAGTTCTTTCCTGTTTTTTTGCTATATGACGTCAACATCAAGCACTCCCAGGTCAGTAAAGTTCAGTGGGTTTGCAGTAATCAGTATTGGGAGAGTGTGTGGAATGTTTGTCCATCTGAGCTGCAAATGCAGCCAGCAATATAAACGTAGATTGTGTGGGCTCAGCAGGAACAGAGTGCGTGGTAGCAAATGTCCCGCCACGATACACCTCACTCGATTTGCCTTTCCATGACTTGAGTGTTCGTGGGGTCCGGTCTACTGCCACCCATCTTGCGCACGAAAATTTGAACGTAGCCTCCAGAATTCAAAGCACTAGAATGCTGGGGCCAAGTAGTGGTAGTTGCACGTTTGTCACGAGTGATGGGAACAGTTTGAAAGCATCAGTTAAGAACATCAAACACAAAACAAAAATAACGGATTACTGCGCTATTGACCTTACCATTACTTCACCACCTCTTCCTAGTTCAGTAGCTAGGTAGGAAAGTATCTGGTATGGTGAGATGACTGTCAGTTGGCTGCAAAATCATGTCGGATTTTTGTTGCACTAAGGCATGTAGCAATACTGCTTCCTGTGACATCAAAGAGCTGGAGTCATTGATGCAGAATTTGCACCAAAGAACTTGCATTTTTATAAAGCTTTTTCACAACCTCGGAATGTCTCAAGGCACTTTACAGCCCGGGAGTGTTTTCGAAAATGCAGTCACTGCTGTGACATAAAAGTGGCCCCATTTGTGGCAATTATATAGAGGGAGATCAGTGGCCAAGTCAATGCAGTCCCTCAAACCCAACTGCAAATGAGTAAGAAATGTGTTGGTCTCAGAAGGAAGGGAAGAACTATCTTTGCACACATTTCTTGTGGCGCCCATCAAGCATGGCACAAACTGAAGCTGGAAGCTGCCTTGCCCTCTGAGATACCATTTGAACCATGATCTGAAACTGCTGCCCTTCTGCCCACACTCTTCCATTGTGCCGAAGATCCCTGGAGCTGAGAAACAAACAAGCAGAGGCTGAGCCATTCAGGTGCAGGGGCTCTTGTGCAGTTCGGTGCTTCCTCAATGGGCTTGACAAGCAGGAAAGCAGAGGGTTGTCTTGTTCCCCCAAGAGCCACCCACCCAATGCTTTCTCGCCCTAAAGTAATGTGGGCAACATGAATGCCAAACGATGAAGCCCTGATGGGTTCTTCTTGGACAACTGGCACTGATGTGCACAATCATTCTTAACGTGGTCAGATACCACCTACTATTTCTTTGTGTGCTAGTCCTTGCTCTTCGTGAAGACCATGGGCTTGATGTCAAGACTCTGATGTCTACATTGGTGTGACTCTTTGCACTCAAGGGGACCCTGACACCTAGAAAAGTTTTGGTATCTTGACTCTCTGATGTCCTTTGCAAAATATAGTGGTTCTCACTTCTCTGATGTATGTGTGCACTGCAGACTGCCTGCTCTGGCCTATGGCTCTTGGTAGCTTGGGAGAATGTGGCAGTTTTAAAATGTTGTGGTGTGGTTACCTTCACTTATAGGGAAAGAAAAATGGCCTGATCCTGACAACGTGGGTAACTCATTGTGAAGCAGGTGGCACAATCCTGTGGCAGCCTAGCTCCTGAAGTGGAGTCGGTGAAGGTGTGTCGAAGGGTAAGTCCTGGAACAGTGACAGATGAAACCAAAAGAAAACCTCCCAGATCATAACAACAACTTGCATTCATATAGCACCTTTAAAGGAGTGAAAAGTCCCAAGGCACCTCACAGGAGCGTTTTGAGGGAGAGCATGAGCAGGAAAGAAATGCAGTAAGATTTAGGTATAAATCCAACTCTGGCCTCTGCAGCATCATCACTTTTAATCACTCCATCATTAGAGGAGTGCCCCAGGCTCTGGAACATCTTCCCTAAACATCCCCACCTCTTTTTCCTCCTTTAAGAAGCTTCTTTAAACCTACCTCTTTGATGAAGTTTTTGGCCATCTGTCCTCATATTGCTTTACATGGCTTGGCGTCAAATTTGCTTTCGAACATTCCTGTGAAATGGCTCGAGACCCTTCGTTATTTTGAAGGTGCTACATAAATAAGTTGGTGATATCAGATGGATGGTCCATAGAAAACTCTACAAGGTGCTTTCAGTATAGTTTCTGGAGCGGATATAAATGAGTGTGCTGCCTGAAAAGATCATCGGAACATGAATGTGGTTTTCACAGCACCACAAAACCTTTATGAGGCAATTATTAAAATTTGTACTCCTCTGTAAACTCAGACTGAGTATCTCCAATTGGAATTCTTTCCCCTTCACTACTTGCCTGCAAGATACTCATTACTTAGAGCAACTGGGATATTGTTATTGACTCCCCAAAGGTTTACGGTATGGAAATTCCATTCCCAATGTGGACACTTATTTTACCTTCAATTCAATATCTTTCTCGTGATGCACAATGCTACACGTCAAAGGTGGGCATGCATTGTGCGCTTGGCTACACTCAAAGTAACTGTAATACTCAGATAGTTTTGCGCATTAAAACCGGTTAATGCTGCAAAGCTGAAGGAATTGTATAAAAACACTGGTTGAGGCCACAGTGAGTATTGTGCACAGTTCTGGTCACCACATGACAGGAAAGATGTAATAGCTCTGGAGAGAGTGCAGAGGAGGTTTACAAGAATGTTGCCAGGGTTAGAAAAGTGTAGCTACGAGGAGAGATTGGATAGGTTGGGGTTATTTTCCTTAGAACAAAGAAGGCTGAGAGGTGACTTGATTGAGGTGTAAAAAATTATGAGGAGAATAGATAGAGTGGACAGGATAAAATTGTTTCCCTCAGTGGAGAATTCTAGAACCAGGAGACACAGATTCAAGAACTTTTTTACGCAGAGGGTAGTGGGTGTCTGGAATTCGCTGCCCAAGTTGGTGGTAGAGGCAGAAACTCTAAACTCGTTTAAAAAGTACCTGGATCTGCACCTTAAGTGCTGTAAGCTGCAGGGCTATGGGCCTATGGGTGCAGGAAGGTAGGATTAGAAAGGGCACCTGGGTGTCCTCGGGCTGGCATGGACAAGATGGGCTGAATGGCCTCCTTCCTTGCTGTAACTTTTCTATGGTTCTATGGTTCTATAGAGATATTACAGAAAATGGCAGCTGCCAGTACGCTAGTGCAACGCTTTCCAACATACAACCTGTGCGGCCAAGTCCAACACACAAGTTCCTTTTACCCAGCCTAAGAAGTCCCATCTTGGGATTTTTCATCCCTGTGCATTTCTGTGCAAAGTCAACCCTGGTTCAACCGCAGCCCTTAAAAGTCCAGGGCACTTGCGAACAACTAAAATTCACACAGCACCTTTAACATTGAATGAGATGTCCCAAGCCCTGGTCGGGATTTTCCTGCCTGCCCGCGATGATTCCCGCCGCAAGCGGCTCGGAAAATTTGACCAGACCAGCGGTGGATGGGACCGGAAAATCCCGGCCCCTGTGTGATAAAGAGAACGTGGACCGAAGGGGTAGGCATTAGGAGGGGTGATCAGAGTCCTGGTCGAACAAAGATTATAAGGAAGATCTTGAAAAGGAGGAGGGTTGGATGCATTTAGGAAGCAAATTGCTGAACATGAAGCCTAGGCAGTTGAAGGAGCAAAGAGAGTGGAGGGCACACAAATGACAGGAGAGTTTGGGAGTTGAAGGACGGGGGCTGTTGTAGGATTGGAAAAGGCTGCTCCTGATTGGTGGGTCTGTACCAAATAGAGAACAGTTTTTTGCACAAGCCATGATAAAATGTTAACCAGTTTACCGGACCCGAGCTGTTTAAAGAGCTGAGGTGAAATCTTCCTCATCTACAAGCTCCAGAGAGGGGGCGAGAAAGGGAAAGACTACAGGAGAAAAAGGAGAGAAAGTAAAAATGGGGTAGTGATGAGAACATAAAAGGATAGGTGAAGTGAAGATGATGGTGGTGGAAAGCAGGGGGCAGTTTAAGTGATCTGTGTATGAGGAGTATTCTGCAATTTTTGTGTATCTGATATTTATCGTTTATATTTCTAGGATTACATACATAGGATATAAAAGCACAGAAACAGGCCATTTGGCCCAACCTGTCCATGCTGGTGTTTATGCTTGAGCTTTCTCCCATCTTTCCTCATCTAAGCCTCTCATCGTAACCCTCTATTCCTTTCTCCCTTAAGCGTTTATCTAGCTTTCCCTTAAATGCATCTATACTGCTCACTTCAACCACTTCCTGTGGTAGCGAGTTCCACATCCCCGCCACTCTTTGGTATAGTTCCTTCTGAATTCCCTATTGGATTTCCTGTCTATTTATTCTCTTCCCCACAAGGGGAAACATTCTCTCTGTATCCACTCTCCAAAATTTTAAAGACCTCTATTAGGTCTCCCACCAGCCGCCTTTTTCCAAGAGAGGAGGCCCAGCCTGTTCACGCAGAATTGTTACGGAGTAGAAGGAGGCCATTCGGCCCATCGTGTCTGCACCGGCTATCTGAGCATTTTAACTTAGTGCCAAGCTCCTGCCTTTTCCCGCAACCCTACACATTGTTTCTATTTAAATAAGCATCCAGTGCCCTCTTGAATGCCTCAATTGAACCTGCCTCCACCACACTTCCCCACAGTGCATACCAAACCCTAACTGCTCGCTGTGTGAAAAAAATGTTCTCACCTCACATTTGCTTCTTTTGCAAAACACTTTAAAACTGTGCCCTCTGGTTCTCAATCCATTTATGAGCGGGAACAGTGACTTCTTAGCTACTCTGTCCAAACCCTTTGTGATTTTGAAAACTTCTATCAAGTCTCCTCTCAGGCTTCTCCTCTCCAAGGAAAACAGTACTAACTTCTCCAATCTTTCCTCATAACTGAAGTGTCTCATCCCTGGAACCATTCTTGCAAATCTCTTCTGCACTCTCACCAATGCGTTCATGTCCTTCCTATAGTGTGCACCCAGAACTGTACATAATACTCCAGCTGAGGTCTAACCAGTGCCTTAGTTCATCATAACCTCCCTGCTCTTGTACTCTATGCCCCTATTAATGAAGCCTAGAATACTGTATGCATTAGTAATAGCTCTCTCTACCTGTCCTGCCACCTTCAATGACTTATATACATTTACACCCAGGTCTCTCTGCTCCTGCATGCCCTTTAGAATAGTATCCTTTATTTAATACTGTCTCTCCCTGTCCCTTGTACCAAAGTGTATCACCTCACACTTCTCCGCAATGAACTTCATCTGCCACCTTTCTGCCCACTCCAACAACATGTCAATATCCTTTTGAAGTTCTACACTGTCCTCCTCACAGTTTACAATTCTCCCAAGTTTTGTGTCATCTGCAAACTTTGAAATTGTCCCCTGCATACCAAGATCTAGATCACTTATATATATTAGGAAAAGCAAGGGTCCCAATACCGACTCCTGGGTTGATCCTTTCCTGATTTTTACCCACATATTTCTGGTATCAACCTTGGAAATTTTCTCTTCCCCCTCTCCGGTGCCTCCAATTTTTTTTTAATATAATAACTTTTTTGTGAATGGGGATCTTGCAATGTTCATGATTTAGAGTTTGAAGTTTTTATTCTGAGGGCCCTTGCATATTCTGTGCACCGGTGCTCTCAATTCTGCGTAATCACATTGCAAATCACTCAGTGGTAAGTAATGGGCTCATTATTGTGTGTTATAGGTTTACCAAAATTTACATTAACACTGTGGCGCCTCACACCCAAGTCAAGCTTTTACTCCTCAGGCAGCAGCTGCAGAGCCCTGTCTGTTTTCTTTCCGGTGTCAAATATGAAAATATTCAAGCTCTTTGGGTACAAATATCACTTTCAGAAAGACACAAGTCATGCACTTTACTCCTGGACTCCTATCAGTGTTACAATCTCCATACAGACCGATAACGTTTAAAAAGAAATTCAAACTTCTAGTTAATAGCTAAATGGGTGACACAAGATCGTACATTTTAAGACAGTTACTGTAACAAACTGACTGAAAGCACTACTGACTAAATACTATTTTTGTAGGCAACGTATTTAAACTATAGAACAGAATTTTTAACACAACCGAAAAAAACCCATGACCATGTATACATTACAAGTATATTTAAGCAGACATTCAATTCTCCCAGAACTGGTCCAAAAGAAATGATCTTAGCTCCCAAGCGTTTCCTTCTGATCTTATCCTTTCCCAGCCTGGAAAATTTTAACTTCAGCGCTGTCTTTTATGCTGTGAGTTTTCCTGGAGACTTCTCGCTCTAGCTTCCAACCTCATTTTAACTCCTCACTAATTTTGTCTTTTCAACAATGAGTGCAAGCTCCCACCCGCATTCCTGCATGGCCAACTACAGAAACTTTCTGCCTTTAGCTGCTCTCCTTCTTTCTCCTGGACCCTGGCAGGCTAACCTTGTCTGAGAGTTTTCAGAAGTGTCTTAGAAACCCTTCCCCTGTCAAAGCCCACCCTCATGCCAAGGTGAATCACATGGGCCCTGTATCCAGTAGAAATGTTGATCAGCCATCCTCGAGACTCTAACTCCCTCCTATCTAGGAAGTAAGTGCACAGTATAAAGTACAACTGTTTACAACCTGACATTCTCAACACTCTTTTAGTGACTCACAGTCTATCCACTGTTGGCGCACAGGCAGTTACCATTGTCTCCAAATGTATCGTGTGCTTTCACCCAAACAACCTAGGCCCCCTTTAATCTCTAATAATTACCCAGGCTTGCTGTCAGGCAGACTTCAGAACAGGTCACATGACCTCCTTTATTTTATCTTAAATTGAAGACACAGTCCCAAAACATAACAATCTTATAAACTTCATAATTGTAACGTCAGTCACAGAGCACAGCCACACATTCCTAAAAATTAAACTTCCACTGCCAGAATGTGTGAAATTTCTTTGAACTGGATGGAGCTGGGTATTATTGTAATGGATAATTTTCTGTATTCCTACTAGCAAGGCAGAGAAATTGCAATTAGTATTGAATGCTGCAACTTTAATGGAAAACACGTCTCACATTGTCATTGTAGGATCTTCCGCTGTTATTCACGCAACAAGTTCCAAAAACATATTCCACACGAGCAATTCTCTATCTCATTCATGCAACTCTGTTGTAACAATTAGCTACAAGTCACAATAGTGCCGGCAAATCACAAAAACATAAAAAAATATGAAATAGGAAAAGAAACACATCAAATTTAACCACATAAAACCATTCCCTGTACAGACCACAGAGTTAGCCCTGTCAATGTTTCTTGCTGATCCTTGCCTTCCACTTGGTTCACAGATTCTCAGTTAGCCCATGAGATGGAACGTACGTGATAGGGATTCAATTTGGGTGATGGGATGTCAATCCTGAGCCGCAAACCATGCATCCACATTAACTGATGATGGGGAAGGGCTTGCAGTTTACACTGGGCTGTCACTTCCTTGGAGTGGCAGTCAGCGTCAGATTGCCACTCCGTGCCCACTTACCTACGCCAAATCTTTCCCATGCCTGTCTTGCCCGAACCTCCGACTCAGGCTGGGTGAGATCCATGGCAGTGCAGCTGTCTCCGGAGCCCAGCGCTGCAGTCCAGCAGAGTCGGGTTGTTGGAGGACACTCTCCTTTTTTTTTATAGTACTAGCTGCTGTAAGCCAAGTAAGTTTGAAGGCCCCATTGAAATTTACAGGCCAGGGAGAAGGTAAGTGCCTAAGGTAAGTGGATAGGATTTGGGGGGCGTGGGGGGGTGGTGTTGGGGGTGATCAGAAATCGGTTGGGGATGCAGGGGGTGGTTGGACATTGGGGGTGGGTCGGACATCATGGGGGGCATCATGGGGGTGGGGAGGTCAGCTTGGACCTCAGTCGAGGGAGTGAAAATCTGGTTGGGCCCCAAGGGTGGGGTCCGGTCAGGTCAGGGGGTCGAGTCGGGCCTGCTGGGCGGGGGGCATTGGGCTGTGTGGGTGGGGGAAATCGGGAGTGGGCGGGGTTCTGGTTGGGTTGGAGGTGAGAGTCAGGCCTGTGATGGGTGGGGGTTTGTTGTGGAGTCTCAGGCGGGTGGGGGGAATCCCATGGGGGGGTGTTGGAGGCTGGGGAATACCGTGGTGGGGTGGTTAGTCGGTGGGGTATATGGAGTCCCCTGGGTGGTCAGGGGTGTGGGGGGAGTCATGTGGGGGTGTGGGTCTGGGTCTTTATATAGTCACCCAGAAATTAGAAGAGGATTGAATTCTTCGAACTTTCTCTGAGTATTATTGGTGTAATCCTGTTGGAGCCATTTTAAATCACATTTTTGGATGGTTCCCAGCGCTGGGCAATTGCTGTACAAATGCTTACCTGTGCAGTTCTGAGAGGGATTCCCCAGCGCATCTTTGGGGACCCCCCCTCCTCCTCTGATGTTGGGGAGCTCGGAAGTTACATCTCATTGTTTTAATTCCAAGCTACCAGAGGGCAGTATACAAGTAGGTGAGCAAGAGATATGGATGAGCAAGAGTATGTATTCTCATTTTTAAGACTAAACTTCAGATCAAAAAGAACCTTAAGCTCTATCATTGATAACTGTTCCGTTGTAAGACAACTCACGATTCAGATCAGCTACTGGAAAATGGCTTGTCTAAGGATAAGCTTATTGTTGGCTACAAAGTGCTCAGTCATATCCCTTCAACATTTCCTACATAAGCGCCAAACATTTTATCTCTGGTTATTAATTCACATGGTCTGTCTGTTGCCAATTGTCAGTCATCAATTGCCACAGCAGCAGCTGAATGGCCAGAGTGAAAGATGTGGAGAATGCTTCCCTTTGTAACTGTATTATTGTTACTTTCCCCCTAGTATTTTGTGGAATTGGCCAGCTTTACGTTTGAAGACAGCCATGTGGATTTGTGCACGTGCTACATCTATATTGCAGTGTGCACAAGTACTTATAAATGCATATTCTTCTTAGATTTCACCAGTGATGGATCACAATAACTCACAGCAAGATAGCCACAACAACATTCTATGCATTTCATAGCCAGCATGGCATAATGTAACTCCAAGGACAGCTTAACATTGGCAAAACCTTCATAAGTTAGAACTGGGCATCTTGAAGGACTTCTTCCAACGGCTTAATCTATTTACACAGGTGGATATGAAGTCCCCAAACCAACATACATCAGGTTTTAAAATGAAAAAAACAAGTGTGTGATTACTGGGCAGGGAAAAGTTGTAACTCAGCTTTGGAATGGAATATCAAAGGCCATTAAAATGAACATACCTTCACCATAACCCTAATTAAAGTCACCGGAGATATTTTCATGCCAGAAAGAACTGCTTGTTTTCAAAAAGCATTTGCAAAACTTGTCTAAGTATCTTGTCCAAGCCACTTTTTATATTACGAAATGATCAAAAAATATACAAATTACAAATGAGTTTGAATTTCATTAGCGTTACGATATTATAATTCTGTTAAAGGAGTTCCATTTTCAACAGTTTTTCCTCTCCTTATCATTGCAGAAGTTTTTGTATGTATGGTCTGTAGAATTTTGAAGGTGCTTTGGGCTGAAGATATACTGTTCTCTGTCCGAGCTCAATGTAGTCGGGAGAGGCCTCACGCCTCAGGGCTTTAGCAAGTCTGGCAGTATTCCAAGCTGTTTATAAGCACCTGAGCCAATTTTCCTTAAAGGAAAAGTGAGGGGGAAATAAAACATTTGGCAGGGGGGGGAAGTGGGGGGGCGGTGATGTTCAGGGTAAATGGGATTTTTTAAGATGAAATTAAGTTTCAATTGCTTCTCTTGATGGTCAGGATCAATCCCATCCCAGCACCCAAGATGCTATCTCCTATTATGCTGCTATCTTAAGCATCTGCTGCAGCCCTAGCCAGAGACTTGCTCCACTCACCAGCTTAGCTGAAACAAAAATCTATTTCTAAATGAACAGCTGTTGAAGGCTTTGCAAGCATCTGTTATTTGCAGCCGCTTCAATGTGCTCTGGAACCCCTCAAAAGAACAAAAAAAACCTTATCTTACATTTTTTCCTCCATCCTTTCACCTTTGTTGCCAATCGTATGTCATCACATTTATGGCCACGCTTTTCTTTCTTCCTGTTTTCTTACTAAACATCTTTTCCCTCCCCCCCACAACTTCACCACCCCACTCCACTGGTTGGGCAGTTGAAACACTGCCACAGAAACAGATTGTTCAGTAGAGTATAACCGTGACGAGGCACAAATAGGAGCAGCAACCCAGTGCAAGCATCTGCAGAGGACAGCATACAAAGAACTGTTGTTTGAAAGGGAGAGAAAACAGTCAAAACACTGATTCCACTAAGGTTTCAGGTTTGCTCTGATGTGGCTGTTCCCGGCAATCAAACGCACATGCCTTTTAATGACTGTCAGTCCAGTAACAAGAATGACCAGATGTTAACTTTTTGAATACTAAATGACTGCCGCAGACTAGGACCATGTACCGAAACATTTCTCTTTGCAGGGCAGTGGAGTGTCGCACGTTAGAGTGACATTGCATGTGGCTTGTCACCAAGGTGTCTGCGTGATGATCCTCAAAGTTGGCATCGGGGCACTCAGCGCAGTATAAGTGCTTCCGCATGGGGACGGTCAACTGTGACTGGTGTACTTTCTGCAGGTCAAGTGAGGTGGCACGAGTATCAGTGCGAATACAGATTGGGCACATTCATGGCCTGCCCATTTAAGAGTACATGTGAGTTGTATCGGGTAGTGAAAAGAGCTCTTAAAGGCAGGGAGAGAATATACTTTTCAAATGTCATCCTAATAGTATGGATGTTTCACTAACGTTTTAAACAAGTGTTAATCCTTTTACTAGATGAACAAATGTTTAGGCGTGAACTAAGTGTCACTTGCTTGGTTAAAGTTACAAATTCCCAAAACTATATGAATATAAATGACACAATAATTAGATATAGCTCAAGAATTTCAGCAACGTATCAAGTTATCATCAACCAATCTGCCAACTGTGACTCCCAGACAGCTTCTGCATAAATATAACTGGCCAAATGAAAATGTTAGCATTTTGCTGCTTTGCCTCAGTAGCTGAATAAAGATTAAAAAGTCAAGCGTTGTATCATAAATCTGTTTTACCTGTAGTTAGTGAAAAGCAAAACTGTGTATGGCTGAACCGCAATCAATCTAAAATACATATTCTTGCTCCACTTTCAAACTCAAACTGAAGATCAGGGAGGAGGCAAAAGATTCATTCAGTTATTGCTAGGGCCCCTTTCTTGAGACTGAAAACTATAGTTAGGTTTGTTTGAATAGAATAAAAATAACCTTGAAACTCAATATAAGTATCCTCAGTGATTGCTTTCACTTTATTTCCTGAATATTGTAGTTCTATAACATTCTTCTATTTTAACTTACAAATAATAATATGCAGCAAGAGAGTATGACAGTAATCACTAGTGCTGCTGTTTAATGAGGAAAAAACCTGCTTGCTTTCAGGAAGCTGCAAATTATTCCCAGTAGAAAGGGCCAAATGTTTTGAAGTGTTTCTGAGGAGCAGGGAAAAAATGCGCCTTTCATGCTCCTTTAAAACCTCTTCTGAGCATAAAACGGACATGCTCACCTGTCTCGCTCCTGACCAGGCCAAGAGACTAGTAGATTTAGCCTATCGCCCGCCACTCCAACTGGTTCTGAGTGGAAGTGTGAGAAATCACCTGGGCAAACTCACCTGACTTTTGTCTCGATAGAGAAGCTCTCGGTTCTGGCTCTGATGGGCCTGCTGGGACTAGCAACTCACAGCGCTGCCAATCACGGCTGCGACTGTGCTGTGCTCACACTGGGGCGCGTTGCACTGGATGCAGGAATAATCGCGTCTCGAGTGTAGAGTACACTTGGAGAATTTATACAAGATGGTGAATGACAATAGCAACAATAAATAAAGTCCTCATCCTCCTCTTTGTATCACGTGTCACTGGAAATGTCGATGCGACAATCGTTCTGTGGTGAGTGGCGGTGACAGCAAAAAAAAACACAAGCTCAACAGTGACCTTTGGTAGAGATATTCGAGGAAGTGAACAGGAACAAATTCAAGAATGCATAATACCATTAGGAAAATAATCATTGGCTGGTGCATAGTGTTAAAGCGCAACATAATGCCAGGATTTGTTGCCTTTAAAAATAACTTCAACTTTGTTCTTAACAAGTTAGTTTCCCTCAACCCGGTGACAGTTTGGTAACATTTCAACTCAGCAGTTTGTTCTCCCTCGGTGTAATCAATCTCCCTTCCCACAGAACTCAAAATCTGAAAGGAAGTGAGCAGGAACAAAATGTCAGGACGCTTGAACCCTGCACAGGCTCACCTACTGGCCGCTGAAGCGATCTGCTGGCTCCCCCCCCGCCCCCACCTCCAGTCAGCTCTCTCCCTGGATGGGATGCACCCCGATAGGAGCCCCAGCTGAAAGCTGAAACTCATTACCCACGCAGCAGGCAAGTTCACATTTTAGCCTCTGCTGTAGTTCAAGCTGAAACGCAAGACAGGCGAAGGAAGCAACCTTTGCGTTTGCAACTGCCTTCCATTAGAGCCCAAGCCCCAGCACAATAGCGACAACAAATATTTACTGTCAATCGCTTAAACACTGTTAATTGCAAGGAGCAATTGTTCTCAAAGAGCCAAGAAAACAGTCGCTGTTAGAAGCGTTGTGAAGGGATAATACATGTATGGTTAAGACGTTTCTTGCTGCTTTTTTTTAAAGTAACGACAGCTTCCTGTACGATCATTGAAAATGATATAGCTATTTTTTTGCATTGTGTTAACCTGGCATAACTTTGCGCTGATTGAACGGGGCAACGTTTCTGACATAAACACTGGAAAGGGTGCTGTTTCTATGCTGGGGAATAGAAACTATTGATCCCCAAGGACTCCTGGCCTTTTCCAGCAGATAAGAGATCATCAATTATCTGAGCTGAGAGAGGGCTGATCGGGTCCTTCTCAGACATCCTCTCGCCCTCTCCCCGCTTAGTGGGTCATTTTGGTTTAATCCAGCAGAGAATTGTCAACACTACCGCAAGTGTGGAACCATGTGCTCGGAATCTCTAAATGGAGGGTATGAATGGCGTCTGGAAAAATCTATTATGTCAAAGCAAAGACGCTGCTCCATGTAAAGTAACTGAATTTTGCTCATGTACACTTCCTCGTTTGGCTCTTTTGAATCTCAGTAGGATGCTGCGATTTGATTAATTTGCAACCAGTCCAGGTCCTTCCTTCATAAATTGTCTGTTATGTAAGTTGAAGCTCCCCCTTTGGCTTTCTCAGTCAGATTAGCTACTTTTGATATACTTCAAATATGTTTCTTTGGATAAAATTTACCCTAAAATTATTTCTGCAATCTTTGCTCCTTGCTCATATTTCAGTTTGTGATATGAGTTATTCGGTGTTAAAACGCTGGATATAAATAATATTGCAACAATAAGGCTATTTAGGTTGGAATATTAAGGCCTGACCATCATGCCCCATGTAGCTAACTCTGACATACACATTTTCAGATCACATGTAAAGAATAGTTAATAGGGTAAGACACTGGCAGAAAACTGATGCCAATATCGTACCCCAGCAAGAGTCAGCACCCTCAGGAGAGCAGAGTTGGGGTGTTTTCTCCCTGTTTATGATGGTCATAGACACAGTGGCTAAACATGCAGAACTATGGCTATAATAAACTGCTCGAAAGGATGGTAGAGGTAGAAGCCCACATCGTACTAATGTGGGCTACAGGCCAAGAACTGGAAAGTAGGATTATGCTGGATAGCTCTTTTCCATCCAGCACAGACGTGATGGGCCGAATGGCCCCTTCTATGTCACAGAATTTCTACGGACGAAATTTAAAGCCCTCTAGGCATGTTTGGTGGTGGGGGGGGGCAGTTAATTGGGTGGCAGGTAAGTGGATGGGGACTGTGTCACCTACACGCCTCTGCCCCGATTAAGTCCAGCGTGGGAAGGCTCATGAACAGCCTTCAAGCCCTGCTGCCAATAGAGGCCCTTAAATGGGCAACTAATGCAGGGCCTCATCCCACCACCACTGGTCAAACCGCAGGAAGCCCAAAAAACAAATCCTCTTGGGGTTGCTGGCAGGCTCCTGGGGTGGGGGTGGACCCTCATTCTAAGGCAGTCAGTGCCTGATTAAGAGGGCGGGGGAGGGGGTCCAGCTAAGAGCCACCCCTGCCCGTGGTGCCGCATTCCCTTCTTTGCAAGCCCCATCCCATTATCACTCACCTGTGGCCTGGGTCCCTTGGCAATCCTAGGCCTCTAGTGGGTGCATTACCGGCAGCAGCCACTGCTCCTCCCCCGCCCAGTGGCGTCGCTGAGCAAAGCGCAGCTGCCAATCTGATTGGGCACTAGCTCTCCGGAGGTGGGATTTCTGCCCCTGGGGTCCTTGAGCAAGGGGAAGGCCCACCACTGGCAAGTTAAGTCAGTGGGTCTTCCCCAAAGGGAGCAGCGTGGGACTCTTGCCTATCGCAGACCTTCCCCAGAGAGAGAGCCGCACAGACTCTCATCTCCATCGCCCTGCAATCCTAGGAGGTCCTTATTTTACAAAATGCAATTTCGCTCTAAATGTTAATCAATCTTGCCTCTGCAGCATTTGATGTTTCCTTTACAGGTTTCCAGCAGTGCTCCTTCTTATTTACACAATCCCAAACTGTTCTGCTCCATCTTTAATCGATGGAATACATCTGGAATTATTGAGTTACTGAGGACTTAATAGGATGAAGGGTGGAAGAATTTCCTCACAGAGAGGAAACACCTGTAACTCTGTGCTACTTGCCCTTAGATTACAGTGATTATAACTCATAATGCATTTCCCACAGCAAATACACAGGATATTGCTCGATTAGCTTAATAAAACTTGTAGTGTGATAGCTCCATTAGATTTTTGCAGAGTTAAGGATCCAGGACAAACGGCCTGCTGAATGAAAATGGCCCCCAACCGGATGATCAAATAAAGCCCCTTGCGCTAAGTCCTTTTGGCTGCAACACTTGTGATGTAGCCAACCAATTACCCTTATTACTGTGTGTCCAGCCACACAGATCCCAAATTGTGAGCATTGAATGTCCTAGAATGAGTGAGAAAATTGCCCGAATTCTTTGAAAGCGCAAGTTTCATCTCGTGAGTTTTAATTTTTCCAGCAGCGTTTCAGGACAAGGTATAATCTTTTCAATAAAATAGCACAGCTTTGGCTGCATTTTGTCATAGCTTTTGTTATTTGACTGTTGGTGTGTAAATCATAATTTACTATGGTATGCACTAAGTAACATTGTTAGAATTTAAGTTCTGGAAAAAAATCACTAATAAAACAAAGTAACCGGCCTTGTGCCCATCTAGAGTCATAATATTGTCAATATGAAAATCCCTTTCTGAATGTAATGATTGTTCCACCTGTAATAATCCCGTAATCTGCCAAACTCAAAGTCTATAGATAAAAGCAAAGAACTGCGGATGCTGGAAATCCAAAACAAAAACAGAAACAGAAATACCTGGAAAAACTCAGCAGGTCTGGCAGCATCGGCGGAGAAGAGCACAGTTGACATTTCGAGTCCTCATGACCCTTCAACAGAACCGTTCTGATTGAAGGGTCGTGAGGACTCGAAACATCAACTGTGCTCTTCTCCGCCAATGCTGCCAGACCTGCTGAGTTTTTCCAGGTATTTCTGTTTCTGTTTTTGTCAAAGTCTATAGAGTTATACTGCTGTCCACTCTGTTCTACGCATGCACAAGTTGGATTGTGTACCAGCATCATGCCAAGAAACTCAACCACTTTCACTTGAGCTGTCTTCGGAAGCTTCTGAAGATCCGTTGGCAGGAGAAAATACCAGGCACTGAGGTGCCCACCTGAGCTGGCATGTCAAATGTCCACACCATACTGAGACAGTCCCAACTGAGCTGGGCTGGTTATGTAGCCAGAATGCCTGACATTCACTTCTTTTATGGAGAGCTCAAGTCTGAGGTGCACTCTCACGGCAGCCAAAGGAAATGCTACAAGGATACCCTGAAGGCTTCACTTAGGAGTTTTGGGAGAAGCTCGCCCACGATCACTGGATCTGGCACAGCCAAAGAAAAAATGATAGAGCCTCCTTCAAAAGCAAGAGCATATCAGAGGCAGAGAAAAAACCCCGAGCCAGAAGCTCATACAAACTCTATCGTCTGCGGTATCCCGTCCTGTTTACAGCAGAGCCTTCCAGAGACAAACCAGCCTTAGTAGTCATCTATATACCCAACACTCTACCAAACACTCCAGATAATGAACACAGTCCTCTTCACCTCAAAAGGATGAACAAGAATCCACCAACATATGAATTAGGAGCAGGAGTAGGCCCTTCAAGCCTGCTCCGCCATTCAATAAGATCATAGCTGAACTGATTGTAAGCTCCCACCTACCCCCGATAACCTTTCACTCCCTTGTTAATCAAGAATCTATCTAGCTCTGCCTTAAAAATATTCAAAGACCCTGCTTTCACTGCCTTTTGAGGAAGAGAGAGTTACAAAGACTCACGACCATCTGAGAGAAAAAATTTCTCCTCTTAAATGAGCGATCCCTTATCGTTAAACTGTGACCCCTAGTTCCAGATTCTCCCACAAGGGGAAACATCCTCTCCACATCCACCCTGTCAAGACCCCTTAGGATCTTAAAGATCATGTTACCTCTTACTCTTCTAAACTTCAATGGGTACAAGCCTTAACCTGTCCAGCCTTTCCTTATAAGACAACCCTCCCATTCCTGGTATTAGGCTGGTAAATCTTCTCTGAACTGCTTCTAAAGCATTTACATCCATGTAATATGTAAACTCTATTTGGATCTTATATTCAAATACTTCAACTAATTTCATTGATGTAGGTGTAAGGGATTCAGTTGATGCCCATGAATAATGGTGCAATAAAATAATATTAAATGACTCAAATGAATTTACATATGTTAGAATGTTTGATCACAGTTTTATGGGTTACCACATACTGGGTCTGAATCATTCAGACTAAAAGGTGTTAGGATCAATCTCAGGTCTATACTGTTTACTCTCACTGAGTAGCAGTAAAGAAAGAAAGACTTGCTTTTTTATAACTCTTTTCATAACCTCAGAATGTCACAGTGATTTATAGCCAATGGAATACTTTTGAAGTGTAATCAGTGTGGCAGCCAATTTGTGCACAGTAAGCTCCCACAAACAGCAGTGTGATAATGCCCAGATAATCTGCCTTTGTGATGTTGCTAGAGGAATAAATGCTGTCCAGGGGACACCGAGGGTAATTCCCCTGCTCTTCTTTGAATAACGCAATGGGATCTTTTACATCCAGGCGAGAGTGCAGGTGGGGTCTACGGTTTCTCATCTGAAAGACTGAATCTCCAACAGTGCAGCACTCCCTCAGTTTGACACTAGGTTATGGGTTTAAGTGTCTGGGTTCAGACGTGAACCCATAATCTTCTGACTCAGTGCTACCACCGAGTCATGGCTGGTTCTGTACAACTAGACCGAACATAAGAGTCAAATCACGTAAACCTTTCTGGAGCTCTGCGCATGTTTTGTGCATTGCAGATTTTGACAAAAAGGGCAGATGGTGCAACCTGCAAGTTCCCCTCCAAGCCACTCACCACCCTGACTTGGAAAATATCGGCCGTTCCTTCACTGTCGCTGGGTCAAAATCCTGGAACTCCCTCCCCAACAGCACTGTGGGTGTACCTACACCACAGAGACTGCAACGGTTCAAGAAGGCAATTCACCACCACCTCTTAAAGGGCAATTAGGGATGGGCAATAAATGCTGGCCTAGCCAGCAAAACCACATCCCATAAATAAATTTTACAAAACTCTGGGCTGACACCAACATCACCAACAAAAATCTGTTGCGTGATTCGACAGTACAGCCTCCAGGACTTGACCTCCCTTGAAAACAATAGTCTATACTCAACAGGATCCACACTATACAGACAAAGGCATCACACCTCCTCCACAAAAGGGATTTTAAGGACAGCCCAACATGCAGCTGTGGTCATGCCTAAATCAGGCTGTTCATCACATTGGGATTGAATGTGACCTACACAAATTTGCCACAGGGCAATCCAACACACAGTGCTGTGACTTGACTGTCCAACTTGGGCTTAGACTGGTATAGCTGCAAAATTTCATAGGCAGGAAGACTGGCCATAGCGTTTCTGGACTAATAGCAGCCTGTGCCAAGATGCGTCGAAAATTAGCCTTGCTAGCTGATTAAATTGTAAAGCAGTGAGAGTTTGTTGATTATATTGTGGGACAGTTAGCTGCAGTTGTTCAAAGCTATGCAGCCTCAGCAACATTATCTGGCTGTGTTGCAATATTGACTGGATATCCTTTGACACAATTGCACCAAGTTGCAGTGGGAGGAGACAGTGAGAACTAGCAGGGGACTGAGCCCGATGATAACAGCTAGGGCAGACAGGAAATTGAGCAGAGTCCGAAGAGACTGGGCTGGGTTTTATGGCAAGGCGTCGTCCGCGTCCCCCTCTCCGGCTAAAAAGTCGGGGAGAGCCCGCTCCCGATTCCTGGCTGCCCCACAGAATTAATTTCTTTAAGGCGAGACTTCCGGCCCCATCTCGGGAGAAAGTCCCACCTTAAGAGAACTGCCGGCCAATCAGATAGCCGGCAGCTCTCTAGTCCCAGCAGCACCAGCTGGGGGCGGTGGCTACAGGCAGCCCCACCACACCAAGCAGCCCAGGTTAAGCGCGAGGTTGGGCTTGTCAGCGAGGGGGAGTGAGTTCAAGAGGCCGGGGAAGGGTTAAAGGGGTGGGGTGACCTTGGGGGTGGGTGCCTCCAATGGGCCTAGGGGACCCGCAAAGGAGTGTTCCCCCCCCCCACCCCATCCCACACACCTTCAAACCCACTGACCGGGAAGCATAATATTCAGCCGACAGAGGCCAAAGAGACTGGAAGATGAAGGGCAAGATTGGTATTTTATAGAAGAGAATGAATAGCAAAGAATGAAGTTCATGTACATTGGGAAGAATGGCGAGCGACCAAAAATTGAACATTTTAAGTGCACAAAGAGAAAGACTAGAATATTGATATAGATTAAGTAACAGAGAGTAGAGTTCGAGTCCAATGGAGCTTAGTGAATGAATATGATAAGTGAAGGATTGAAAAATGACTGAAAGAGTAGCTTCAATTGAAGCAGCACTTCTGAAAAAAGCAAAATTGTTTATTGCTTGTGATTTTAATTGATCTACTACTTTTAATTCATGTCATTTATTTTGCACATGGAGCTATGTTAGACATCATTAACTTTGATCAAAAGTCCTTGAAATCCACATTTGGAAACAGTGCTAGCTTGGCAGTTAATAATGAGAGTGCACAGCAGATCAGGAAGGAACGGCAGCCTGAGTAAACCTTCAACAGCCTCTCTCTACTGTGATTATAAATACCACATCGCAGAAGTAACTCAGTGGTCTATTTATGAAATGAAAGTGCTGAGATTGTATTTCATGGTTCCATTTCTCTACCTCTTTTGCTTGCACTTTGGTGACAGTACTTGCATTTCCACACAACTTCATATGTGTGGTCTCTTGCGCACCATTGCTGAGATTGTCTGTTGCCATGCAAGATGTGGTTACCACACAGTTTGCAAGGAAGTGACAGGTTGTGTCAAATAAATAGTAAATATTTAGTGTCGTACTCCAAGAACTAGGGCCTAGTTCTTTCCCACAAGCCTAGCTCTAAAGCTCAGGGCAACTCTGGGCCATGCAAGGGAAAATATCAGCAAGAATTCCCACTCCTGGTTGCTGACCCTGATGGAAAGCGTAAAGCTGTTGAGTGTTTGGTGAAAATATAATCTGGCCTAGATATATGGCTTTCCGAGTTGAATGATGTTCTAACACTCTTGGTTTACATGTGCAGAGTGGACACCTGAGTGAGGTCCCTTGGCAATGCCACTGTCTGTGAAACCATACCTCAGCAGGAGGGAAGAATAAAGCAAAAATCTGAGGCAAGGCAACAAGAATTCATTTGTAGTTCTGGGTAACACTCCTTAGCTAAATTTCAGTTATATGAAAGCCAAGCCAGGTGGCGAAGAATGAATCTAGGCACAAACCCTTCTCTTGGTCAGTTTTCACAGAATGCAGCATTACATATCTCTGCCTCTTACCTACAGATCCACCCAGTGTCCTAGCAGTCCCTTTTTATACTCCTTTGAGTATGCCAATAAAATAAACAAATAAATAATCAAATTAACAACCCCTTAAAGGGGTACTGTAACCAAAACAAAACTACCAAGGAAACTTATTAAAATTATGTTCCAGAGCTGATGATGCGCTCCAGCCCATGGTGCCCAGGGGTCATGGAAGGCCTCAAGCCTACCGGTCAATACTGCATGCTCCCTCTCTAAAGGACTCCCAGGCACAGATGTAACCAAGGAAAAGAGAGGCAGACAGTCAGGTCTAATGACCTCCTCCACAGCCCGCTGCCTGGACCTGTTAATGGCCACCTTGGTGAGGCCCAGGAGCAGGCCCATGAGGAGGTCCTCCAATCTGCCTACCCCTCTCTGCACTGGGTGGCCAAAGAGCAGGAGCGTGGGGCTGAAGTGCAAACAAAACTTGAGGAGCAACCCCCCCCCCTCAAATAGTGCAACAGGGGCTGCAACTTCGCTTAACCTATGTAGAGTCTCTTTTAATGCTCTTTTGAACGCTACAATAAACAAATGGGCAAATTAACAAATTAAAGTGATAGCCCCTTAAAGGCCACTGTAACAGAAACAAAACTCCAAAGGAAACTTATCTAACTAAATTAAAATGTGGTTTTTGGGGGCCGAGGAAGCACTCTAGCCCCCACGGTGCCCATCACTCAAGCGTACTAGTGGACACCGCGTGCTCCCTCGCCAGGGACACCCAGACGCCAACGCAGCCGCATTGGGGGGGTTATAGACAGTCGGGCTTGATGACCCCCTCGACCGCCTGCTGCCTGGACCTGTAAATGGCCACCTGGGCCACCTGGCCCAGGAGGTGACCACCCCGCTACCCACCCCTCCCCACCGGGTGTGGTCAAAGGGCTGAAGTGCAGCCAGAACCTGAGGAGCAGCCCCGTCAAATAACTAAGAAGGGGCTGCAGCCTTGCGCACGCTACGTAAACATGGAGCACAGACTCCCCAAGTCCGCAGAAAATACAGGCGGCCCGGGAGTCCGTGAACCATCTTAGCCTACGGTTGCACGGGACTTCCTTTTTATTCATTCATGGGATGTGGATCACTGCCTATTTACAGTGGCCATTCAGAAGCTATATAAACACAAGTTGTTGTTGTTGATGTGAAATTGGCACGATACATCATCGATGTGTACGATTCCACGACCCAAATTTCTGCTTTCGCCTTTCCACATGAGAAAAATGGACAATTTCCAAACAGGAAAGTAAATACAGAATAGAAATTGTTTGGCTCAACATACTATAATATTTAAAGGTTTGACTTTGTGCCCAGGCTCTTAGCTTCCTGTGCCAGGAATGCATATTGGGAATTGGCTCATTGTAAGGGATGGAAAATCTTGAGAACCACACTAATCTCCAAATCCAAATTGCCAGGATTGGATCCCAGCAGGGCCAGGCTCTGAGCCAAGCGCTCAAATTTAAAAGCATGAGCCACATGCACTTATAGGGCACCCTTAACGCAGCAGCATCTGAAGGTGCCTCACAGAAAAGCAAGTGGATTCTCTGCCAAAGGAGGAGGCTGTTGGGAGAGGTGACTAAAAGCTTGGCATGGCTTTTATGGAGGCTTTTCAGTAAAGAGAGGGATGTGCAGAGACAGAAGAGTTTTGGGGAGGGAATTCCGCAGCATGGGACCCCAGCAGTGTTTAATTTCACAGCTACTTTAATCCCGGAGAGAAAAATGTGCCACACATCATGGGCGGTATATCTTACAGAATTCTTGCGGTTAATAATCTCTCCCAAATATTGACCATGAAGAGCACAGCTCTCAACCCTTTTGCCGTGACTCTCCTCCCCAAAATGTTGACTCCTTGTTCAACATAGCTCCATAAAATCCTTCCACACTTCCACATATGGCATTTCTTCATTTGAGAGACCCGACGAAATACACCAGTTTGCTATTTGACCAAGGACACGGCCACAGCTCTCTCACCCCAGGTTCATACACACATGCTTCAGGAGGACTTGTTGGCTGGCAATCAGGTGTAGAAAGCCTAACTGATTTCCCCTTCTATTATCCAACATGAGACACTGCTCCCAATACCCTGGATGACAAAAGCTAAGTGTGCAGACTCAGGAGTCAATGAGGGCCATTTCTGATCTGTGCCATTTTGTTGCTCATCCAATAAACTCTCTCGAGACCTCAGAAGAGCCTTAACAGATGTTTGGATGAGGATCTCGTTAGTATAACGATGCAGAAAGATTAATTAAGAATAAATTTTCTCTTCCTGCATTTAAATGTTTCCATCATTGGCTGCATGTGCATTCTTCCCTGATATTTATTTTCAGGCCTGAATGGTGTTATCAGCAACAATCTAATCTTTAAATATTCAAAACAGTACAATTTCTAGGAAGCAACAGGCTGCCGTTTTGGTGACAGAAACATAAAGCTATTGCCAAATAAAACAGCAACATCTTCCTAGATTGGTGGATCAGCCATGTTAACATCCTGCCTTCAGCACTTCAGCACTTCACACCAGATTCTCTGGCAGCTTCGGAACTCTGAAGCACATGGGTCAGGTCAATTTTCAACCCTTAGCTTCCTGCCCAGCGCAGCCCAGCTGTGCTGTCAGCCTTTTCCACTGCCGCACCGAGTAAATACTACAGCTGAGGAAACTATTGCAGGGTTGCCCAAGCCTGCCAAACCTTAATGACTCTTCTCCTGGATGATACGTGCAAAAATGAAAACTGACGATGACCAATTACAAGCACCATTCCTCATGAAACTTGAGTGGTGGAACTGATAGCAAGTAAAAACCACACGGCTCACAGCGCACAACTTCCTCTTAATAACATAGTTCCTCATCAACCCAGCTTCACAACAGTTTGATCCAAAACAAAAATAGTTTTTGGCCAAATTTATTGGCACAGCTATATAAATCTTTAATTGCTGATTTTAATTTTGTGATTTGCATGTTAATAGGATGTATTTATAACTAGGGGAAACCTTGTCTCTGTTTTTCTGAAAATGAATGACAGGCTATCGAGATAAATTAAAAAGCAGAACGAAGGTATGGTTTTAGACCGTGTGTGTGTGCGTAGCAGGAGATACCAAACACCCTTAAGCTTCTCACTCATGTGTTCAAATTAAACCTATCCTTTACCAATACAATTAGTTATATTATACAGCTGTTTCTCTGTCGATATTGAAAAGTAGTCAAAAAGATCTATATTACATAAAAAGCTAGGCAATACGTTTTCTCGTCTCTTGCATCAGACTTCCTGAATCACAGGTGTTGCTTCAAATAAAGGGAACCAATGAATGACTAGTCAGTAAAATTTTATATTACAAATACTGAAACTGAACCAATGAACTTATCCGACATGTTTTTGAAAAGCCCCTTAGTTCTTTTGAAAACACAAAATATCTCAGGACTGAAAATAAGAATTATAAAACTATATATTTTACAAAATCATAATTTTTTTATTCATTCACAGCATGTGGGCTTCGCTGGCTGGGCCAGCATTTATTGTCCATCCCTAGTTGCCCTTGAGAAGGTGGTGGTGAGCTGCCTTCTTGAACTGCTGCAGTCCATGTGGTGTAGGTACACCCACAGTGCTGTTAGGAAGGGAGGCAAGTTTCATTCCTTTTTTGAGACTTTTGTAGCGGTTTGGTACAACTGAGTGGCCATTTCAGAGGGCATTTAAGGAGTCACAGACCAGGTAAGGGCAGCAGATTTCCTTCCCTAAAGGACATTAGTGAACCAGATGGGTTTTTACAACAATCGGCACCATCTGCTGTGGCGGGATTCAAACCCCCAGAGCATTACCCTGGGTCTCTGGATTACTAGTCCAGCAACAATACCACTATGCCATCGCCTCCCCCTAACAATTTAACTGGCATATAAAATTGCTTAAAGCTGTTAATAAAATGCTTAAAATTCCATTTACAGATCATAAGACAAATGAAGAGGTGTTAGAAATTGCAAGAGCTAAAGTAACTTGACATCCAGAAAAGAAAATGTCAGTACTTCAGCCATTTGATCAGAACTGAAAAGCTACAGAGATCTCTTGTAGAGGGCAAAGTGGAGGGCAGCAGAAAGAAGAGTTCACCTAAGCGTAAGATGGATGATGGGCGTCACAGACTGGCTGGAGACGAGCTACAGTGGATGTATGAGGATGACACAAGATAGACAAGCATGACATACCATGACAGCAGACCTCCTGAGTAGCTACAAGCAGAACAATAAAATTGTCTTTTTTGTCTTTAAGCCCTTTTATTAGCAATTCTGCTTTATTCGTCCATTGGTCACGAGTACCATTGGCAAGGCCAGCATCCCCAATTGCCCTTGAGAAAGTGGTGGTGAGCCGCTTTCTTTAACTGCTGCAGTCCAGCTGATGCAGACACACCCACAATGCTGTTAGATTGGGAATTCCAGGATTTTGATCCAGTGGCGATGAAGGAATAGCAATATATTTTCCAAGTCAGGATGATGTGTGACTTGGAGGGGAACATGGAGGTGGTGGTGTTCCCATGCACCTGGCCATGATGTTTTTCTGAGTCACTTCCAAATATATACATACTGCTCGGCTGGTTCTGTTACGTGTATAAAAGATTTGAACTTAAATGTAAAGTTACTTAACTCCAACAAGCCTTGCCAAATGGTCAAAGAGTGCTTTAGGTGGCTGAACTCTTCATCGAATTGAAATGTCAACAGAACACAGCCTAGCCAAATTTCCATGAGCCAACTGGAATCTTCACAGAAACACAGGATGGACTAAGCATTTCTGATGAGAAAATACTATCAGAAAGAGGGGCTCAGTTTCGAAAGCTGGAGAATAGGAATGCCGACTATAAATCCATGTAGAAACGTATTCTTATATAGTCACTTACTGTTCATCATTTAGTACAAGTTTTTTCATAGTTCAAGATATTCCCACTTGTGGGGGGAACCAAACTAGGGCCGTGAATATAAAATATCGAAAAAAAATCCAAAAGGGAATTGATAAGAAAATTCTTTACCCTTGTTAAAATGTGGAACTCGCAACCACAATGAATAGTTGAGGCGAATATTATAGATGCATTAAGGGGAAGCTTTGAAGCACACGAGGGAGAAAGGAATAGAAGGATATGTTGAAAGGATTAGTTGAAGAAGATTGGAAGGAGGAGGCTCTTGTGGAATAAAAACACTGTATAGACACGTTGGGCTGAACAGCCTGTTTTTGTGCCGTAAATACTATGTAATACGAAGCAAAATTAAAATCTGGTCTTGCCCTACTGCTTTTGAAGACAAAAGAACAAATTTTTGAAAACAAAAGGTAGTTACCATCAGTTTAAACCAATTAGTTGCTGTTCCAGGAGCACTAATAGGCCATTCAGCCCCTCAAGCCTATTCTGCCATTCAATTCAATGGTTGATCAGTACCTTAATTCCATCTTGGTCAGTAACCCTTTAACAGAAACCCTCAATAAATATTTTATTTGCTATTGTGCTTTACAGTATATATACTTTATAGGTGAATGAAGACACTTCTAGGAAGTTGGAATTTCGCAATGGGAATAAAAGTGAAAAAAAGCATGCAAAAGATCCAAAATTGTAACACTACCCTCGCTCATGTCAACGGCTCAGTAATCACACTACTTTGTAGCACCATAACCTCTGACTTACCCTGAGCTATGCCACAGGAAGCCCAATGGTATATTTTAATACTGAACTGCATTTTGGTATCAATTATTGTTGCTTGTTGTTTTGTTTACAATGAATTGCTCTTTTTTGTACTGTCCAATTCAATGTTTTTTTTTTAAAATGAGTTTTTAGTATTGTGTGCGCAAAGCTGGGGGTGGAACTCCCTTCAAAATACAATGCTGCTGTTCGACAGACTTGTTGCAAGGTTACCTCTGTCTGAAGGCGTTCTAGTAAAGGAAAGCTTTCATTGTATAGCCCCCTTTCAAGACCTAAAGTCATCATAGAGAACTTTACAGCAAATGAAGCACTTTGAAGTGCCTGTTGAAATGTAGGAAGACAATTTATGCACAGCATACTCCCTCAAAGAGCAACGTGATAATGACCAGAGGTGTTCGTTGATGGAAAAGTATTGACCTCGACACTGGGAATAGTTCGCTTGCTCTTTGTCGATATAGCGTCATGGGATCTTTACATCTACTTGAGAAAGCAGACGGTGTCTCAGTTTAACACCTAGGCTTGTCAACTGCGATTAAATGTATTCCTGGAGGTTTTATCACCTGACTTGCCCCCACCCTCCAACCATTACTCGGCCAACACATCCATCCTTGTGACGTACTGCCTTCCTACGCTAACTGGAAAGCAAAAAGACTCATTACCCAAATGGATAATACTTGACTGTTGGCCAAATAGTCTTTTTTTATAAACCAGATCTAAAAATATTGAAAATGGGAAAAGAGAAATGTTCAAAGAAAATGGCAAAAATAAAGCCAATCTCTTTTAACATCCCTATGATTTTTCTCCAGGGTTTCACAAAGCCGTGTCCTGGAAATTGATATCCAATTCCTAGAGACTCCAGGCCAATCCTAGAGAGTTGGCAACTCCATTAAAACCTCATCTGAAAGACAGCCCCTCTGATAGTGACAGCCTAGATTTTGTACTCAAGTCCCTGAAGTGGGACATTAACCCATAATTATCTGACTCCGAGAGTGCTAGCCTAAGCCCCGGCTGACACTATAAAGCATACGCCACCGTAAGTGTGTGGGCCTTTTAAAATTATAGTAATATTATCTGAGAGAGTTCTGGCATGCATTGCTAGTGGTCTCAGTTACATGAAGTTAGCAAATGATTTATCATCATTTTAGCGGGTTTTTTAAAACATGGACGCCAGTGCAATGATAAAACTTCTCACTAAACCTTCAGGCCGCATTTAAGGTACCAAGTCCACATCAAATTGGAAACAGGTTTGGAGGTCCAATGGCTGTGTCAGTATAACTCAGCTTGCAGGATCTTGATCTGAAGTCCAAAAAGCATACCAACTTGAGTTTGCACCAGCTGCAGTATAACTCCAGCCTGGTGCAATGCTGCATTTTAAGAATCCCCTTGTAGCCACTTGAGTGCCTAGGCAGCCTAAAAACATTTCCATGAAAAGTCATAAATGTTATGGGGGAAAGGGGTATCCTGCCTGCTTGACATAATAAGAGGGCTTGCACATACAGTGCATCTTTGTGGCTGGCTGTACCACAAACTGTACGGATGCATAACTAATAATGTAACTCTGCTCCGCTGGATGCACAATACAGGTACCTGCGTCTGCAGTATAACTGGAGCTTGAGGTACTACATGAGAGAACATAACAGGCAAGTAGTTCACAGAAATAATAAGACAATTTCATGTTCGACTAGTTATATCTAGTCTATGTACCAGGAGTAACATGTTTTGAAATACACAGGCTAATTCATTCTGAAATGTGCCCAGCTCACGTTGAAAGAAACTTGAGCTGAATTTTTCTCTTTGCAGCAATATATGTGCGAACACTTGAAAGGTCAACTCAGAAACTCAACCAAAACCACCAACCTTAAAGCTTTCAATGTAATTCTCCCTCGATACCTCCCCTTTATAACGGCTGAAGTTAACATAGATATCACAACTAAACCACGCCAATATCTCGAAAATCAAACTGAGCAGGGCTAAAAATTGGTCGAGGCAGAAACAGTCTTGCAGCAAACATGCAACCGATTTTTCACCATACCCAGTCTTCTTTCCACTTAACGATAGTTCAGATTTCTTTTGCAGGCTTGTTTTGTAGTGTCACTATTGTTTGTAATTAGTTTCAAATTAAAAATCTGGGCAATATTTTCCAGGTCAATGAAAAGCAAATGGTGTATAACAGATAGCTGCTTTGCTGTGGGTCTGTTTCAAACTGCTGGCATAGATCAGTTTCACCCCTAGTGTCTTTAAGCTAAAGTCAAATAGAAGCTTATCAAAATTAAAGGAAGCCTACATTTTCATTATCAGAAATGCTCTCTTCAGCTCAAAGCACTCAGTCTCACTAACCTAAATGGTCACTTTATCCATCACTGCTTTGAGACAACTCGAAGCACAAGTTAACATTACAATATTTAACGTCTCATTATGGCTCCATTGAATGGCTATTTGAGCTTCTCAGTCTCAGGAAATGTGATTGGAGCAAGCTGATAATTGTATAGCAATTACCTATGGAGACTAACTGACCAGAGGAAAATTACACCTTTCAAATATAACAAGCTTTTAGGTGTCGTTGTCAGTGGAGTACTAACAACATGCGAACGGTTCTCATCACATTGTTAGTTAGGTTGGTATGAACGCTGCTGTCCGAAAGTTACAATTGCCATTGAATGCTGTGGTGGAAGACAGAAAGATTGCAATCAGTGTAACTAGTGCCTAAGTTGATTGCAATATTGATTAGCTTATACTGAATTTAATGGTTTTTGGGTAGCCAGCCATGTAGCCCAGTGTTTAGGATTGACTTTGCGACAATTCTAGATGGTTAAAAGCAAAATACTGCGGATGCTGGAAATCTGAAACAAAAACAAAAATTGCTGGAAAAACTCAGCAGGTCTGATAGCATCTGTGGAGAGAAAGACAGAGTTAACGTTTCGAGTCCGCATGACTTTTCTTCAGAGCACTAACAGAACAGAACTCTGGATGGTTACAGGTTTGTCTAACCATCACCACTGGAATGTAACAGAAAGAAAGACAGTCTTGCACTTATATAGCACTTTTCATGACCACTGGACTTCTCAAAGCAGTTTAAAGTCAATGGGATTCTTTTGAAGTGCAATGTAATGTTGCAGTGTAGGAAACACAGCAGCCAATTTGCACACAGCAAACTCCCACAAGCAGCAATGTGTGATAATGATCAGATAATTTTTTTGTGATATTGATGGAGGGATAAATATTGACCAAGACACCAGGGGTAGCTCCCAGCTCTTCTTTGAAATAGTGCCATGGGATCTGTTACATCCACCTCTCTGAAAAACAGCACCTTTCACAGTGCTACATTGCCTCAGTATTGCACTGAAGTGTCAGCCTTCAATTTTGTGCTCAAGAAAAACAGAAATACCTGGAAAAACTCAGCAGGTCTGGCAGCATCGGCGGAGAAGAACACAGTTGACATTTCGAGTCCTCATGACCTTTCAACAGAACTAAATATAGACATAGGAAAGGGGTGAAATATAAGCTGGTTCCAGCTGGTCATGAGGACTCGAAATGTCAACTTTGCTCTTCTCCGCCGATGCTGCCAGACCTGCTGAGCCTTTCCCAGGTATTTCTGTTTTTGTTTTGGATTTCCAGCATTTGCAGTTTTTTGTTTTTATTTTTGTGCTCAAGCCCTTGAGTTGCTGGACTTGAACCCAGAATCTTGTGACTCAGAGGTGACAGTGCTACTAGGAGAGCCACAGCTGACATGAATCAGTGCATGGCTGGTTTTCTCCCTGTTACAAGCACAACTCACTTTGTTGTGGTAGAAAAATCCAGTCTGGGCCACCTGGATGAATGTACTAGACAAACTCAGCTACTGGACTGGATCTGAAATATATTGGTACTATTTATGAAAATGCTTTTTTTTTTAAAACCATGCCACTGAGGGTTTCCCCAAAGCTTTCTCCATGCCAACACTCTGGCCACAGTCAACTTGCCAACCAATCAGCACCTTTTTCATGCAGTATAAATTGTTGTGATTTTTTTGGAAATTTGGCATTCTTCCATTTGTCCTGACGAGTGCAAGACAAAAAGCTTTGGTAAATTGGCTCTCTTTTCAGCAATATTAAGGGTTTACAGTTTGCATTCTGTCAAGTAAGGGATGTCCTATGCGTTGCTGCCAGTTCTATAGAACACGCATCCCCCTGTTTAGAATCCAGTGTGAGCATCAAAATCAAGAGACCTTCTAGCTAGAGACATCACAGTTTGGATGCAGAATGAAGCTTTCTTTTGCTTTGGGTCAAGAAATCCTCCGCAACCACCCTTGCTGCACAGGTGTGCAAGTTCCACCGCCAACTACCCTTTATTAGCTGGCGTGTGATTGCTTAATTTAATGCCACATTAAGGCAGTTCGCTCTATCGATTTGTACTCACTAGGAATTTCAATGAGATTTTCCCCATGTTGTTTTCATTTAGGGCCCTTGTAGTTAGCTAGCTCAGAGAGTTTCACTTCACATCAGCCTGGGCTGAATTTGAATTTGAGCCCCAGCCCAGTGATTTAAAAAGGTGGTGTTCTCTCCCACTCAGTTCCTCGCATGCCATTTTATGTTCAGTATATACCGAATCCTATCCCTACACTCCTTCTGTGAAATAGCCCGCACTCTAAAATAATAGTTATAAAATGTTACTCACTGGTTATATAACTGATAACCAAAGTCAAGCTGTACATTGATATCAAGGTGACATTAGATTACAGTGCCTTATCATTCAGATATGCCACTAAAAGTCAGAAATTTCAGTATTGTAACCTTGAACAGCCGATAATCTGGAAGGGTTAGTTACATTGCTGATAATAGCTAGATCCAGTAACCAATAGTTATTCCAATTAGTACACTACTCAATGCAAAATGTTCTTGGAGAACTACCAATTTTTTCTGATAAGCAATTTGGGATAAATTACTGGGTAACAACACCCACCACCAACCACCCCCCCTCCCCCCTCCCCACCAACCACCCCCCCTCCCCACTACCTCCCAATCTCATTTACTAAAGTACTCGATTTTTTTTTCCTGTTAGAGCATTGTAAAGTACAGCATTACTTTAGTACATTACTTTACAGCATTAATAATACTTCCTCTTCACAGTATTCTAGTTCCAGTCAGGTTAAATCTTGAATACTACGCACTGTACAGAAACTGAACAATGGAATGCACATTTTAAAGATTTTTAACAATCTACTGTGAACAGCACAATATTAAACAGGAGACACATTAAAGCAGCACAATCTCATCACCTGCAGCATACAATGTGAAATATCTATTTATGCAATCAGTTAATTTTGCCTCCACACACACACAGTCCCCAGTGCCATATAAAGGAGCACACCCACTGTTTGCATTTCTGTCCCATTTCTCCCTTCATTAGACAGCACATGTGTGCCACTAACAGAATCAGCTACAGTATCTAACAGCACAAGTCAGCTACTCTTCAACATCAGACCATCTCTTTCAAGTAACCAAGTATGGACAGAACTTACCTTCTTTAAGATCTGGCTCTCTTCTCCCCTGTAGATTCTACAGGAGGTACGATGTAATATTGCCACTTATTTGCTTTCAGAACTGAAACGCAGTGTCTCTAAGCAGAGTGCAAACACAGGAAAGCTGCAACAGGAAGCACCGAGTTACTACACTATTTGCACTCCAGAGGAAGTGGGAGAGCATGTGGGGACTTCAACAATAGCATGTAACCCTATGTCAAAATCTCATTAAATGACAGGCTCCTATTCACGAAAGGACACAAGCATATGGTGGAGCTCTGCAAACTTGCTTCTGCACAAACAGCCAAAAACGGCAACAAAAAAAAAAATTAGCGTTTAAGGATCAGCACTTAAAACAGAATAGAAAATGTGGTTATTTGGGGTTTTTTCTTTTAAAAAAAAAAGAACTACACCAATAAACCTCTGTTTAGGAAATTAAAGTGGTTTTAGAATTATGGCTTTCCCTACTGCAGCTTAATCAAGAGATCACCACAGGGAGCAGGCATGAATCCTTCAGCTCTGAATGGAAAAGCCTGCTCTTATGGTTTTGTTCCCCTTCCATCTTTCACTCTCCAAGGAGAGTCTTTAAGAAACTATGGGATGCCTACACATCTTTCTTCATATGCAAATGCCAATCTGTTTTCACTAAATCTCAACTTCCACAAACCCCCCTCCCTCCAACTCAACTTTTATCCTGATAATGATTGGAGTCATGGAGCCAACTAAATGAGTTACTCGCTCTCAAAAGCTGTGGGATGGCAACACAAAATAAAAAAGAATAGCTCAAGCAATCTGACTGGTGAGAAGTACTGCCGGGGGGGGAAAAATCATTCGAACCTCACATCTTGTTTTAATATTAGGTCGGACATTTCCTGTTAATGATTAATACTGGGAAGCAGTAGACTCCACAAAGAATGACAACCACTCAGAGGTGCTTGAGTGAAACTGCGGCATGTGAAGAAGATTAAGCCAAAAAGTCTTTTCTCGTGCGCTAACTCCGTTTTTGCTGGTTATTTCCTCCGCTGGCGCAGTCAAAGCCGTTCAGAGCCCAGCGAGGGTTTAAACAATGAGAGAAATTTTGGGGATTATCTGTGAAATCATTTTGCACTGTAAATAAACTGTATACAGATATGTCTCCCGTTACCAGGTCACAGTGCTTCTCAGAACAAGACTTGTTCCAGTGTCACTGGTTAAATTCATTTCACTTAAAACTCTACAGGGGATGAACTGACATTTTCAATAAATCCCTTTCCGCTAATAAATCCCTTTTAAGGATTAAGCTCCAATCGACGGTGGACTTGTAAATGAGCTCTGTTTTGTATAACTGCTGGACAAAATGTATAAATGATAAAAAATGTGCAGATTGCACATTGCACACGGCACCAGTTGCTATATTGCAGCATAAAAGTGATCATTCCGGCACCCACTGCAAAAAGCCTGGCGAAGCTGGCTTGCTTTTATTGCCTGCATAAAGAGTTATCTCATTCTTTCACAAAACAAATCGATGTTAAGGTAGCGTTAAAATAAAAAATCCATGAGCCACAGGCAACATTGGGGAAACAAATAACTGGGATTTCCACCCTGTTTTTGCAGCGAGGTCTTGAGGTGGGTGAGCAAGGGACACAAGTGGAAATCGTTACGGTGCAGAAGGAGGCCGTTCGGCCCGTCGTGTCTGCACCAGCCATCTCTTGAGCATTTCGACTTCGTACCAATCTCCTGCCTTTACCCCATGACCCTGAACATTGGGCGGTTATTTAAATAGAAACAATGCCCTCTTGAATGCCTCCATTGAACCTGCCTCCACCACACTTCCCCGCAGGGTATACCAAACCCCGACTACTCACTGTGTGAAAAAAGATTTTTCTCACCTCGCGTTTGCTTCTTTTGCAAAACACTTTCAAAACTGTGCCCTCTGGTTCTCGATCCATTTATGAGTGGGAACAGTTTCTCCCTATCTACTCTGTCCAGCTCCCCTCATTATTTTGAAAAGTTCTATCAAGTCTCCTCTTAGCCTTTACCTCTCCAAGGAAAACAGTCCAACTTCTCCAATCTTTCCTCATAATTGAAGTGAAAATTCCCTGGAACCATTCTGGTAAACCTCTTCTGCACCCTCTCCAATGCGTTCACATCCCTATACTGTACAAAGTTCAAACGCTGTGTGAAACCTTGTTATGTATACATGATAAAAATGGAAAAGATAACACCATGCCCTTGATGTTACCTGAGAATGCAGAGTTATTATTATCATGAAACCCAATTACAGCCACAAATTACTTACAGGCATATTGAACTTTTTAAGGAAGACGTGTGTGTTTTTAAAGAAATACAAGCAAGGGTATTGAGCAAACGATGTCTTATAATGTAAAGTGACCACTTTCTGGAAAATTCCTATGTGGATTATACTGACCGGCCTGTCCTGAGAGAACATGGAATGTCGCACCTGAAAAGGTGTTATGGCCATTTTCAAACAGACACTTAAAAGGGGGATAGGAAAGATGCAAAAGACTGAACTTTAATCTCCTGTGGTTGCAGAGACAAAAGGCTGATTACCTCTTCTCATCAGTCACCTAAAATCCACCTCCTGTTGATTCATATCTCAGATTGTGTAAAATGGTTGGAGAGCAAAGAAACCCGACTCTAGGCGCAAGACACGGGCCCGAATTCTACTCTCGGGGTGCGTCCAAAGTCGGCGCGGCCGGAAGCAGACCTAAAACCCGCCCCCAGCTGAGTCCGTGCTATGAATGGATCTTACACTGGGTGGCCAATTAAGGCAGGGTGTTCAAAAAAACAGAAGCAGCAGCTCCCTGACGGGTGTCGGGTGTTGTGGGGGAGGCTGAGGGAGCTGTTTGGAAGCAGTTGAACAAATGTCCTGGGCCTGAGCTTTTCCCGTGTCAGGTGGGCTCAGTGGGAGCGGGCGGAGGTGGTCGCTGAGCCGACAGCCGCCCACGATCGGCTCCACGCCGCCATTTTATGCGGGCGGGCCAGTTAAGGCCCGCCCTGTGTAAGAAGCAAGCGGTAGCGCTCAGCGCTACCTGTGCGAGCGGGAAGAGGAGGGAGCATGAAAGAGCATATGCGTGAAAGAGCATGGAGCTGCCTCAGGGAGATTGAGGCGCTTCTGAAATAAATAAATGAAAAAGAAATGTGACTGTGTCACATGAGATGGGACATGTTTATATATTTCACAAATTTTTAAAATTTAATTCATAACAGCTTTAGGAAACGTGATGAGGTTTCCTAAAAAACTTAAAGGCCTCTTGGCCTTTTTGCCTGCCCACCAACCATAAGGTTGGCCGGGCAGCGCAAAGTTGACCTTAGTTAGTTCCTTAATGGCCTTAATACGCCTTTTAAATATCGGTGGGTGCGCAGCCAACTCCGCCAAACGAAACATCACGAGGCTGGGTGATAATGTTGGGACGCACGCCCAACATCATCGCGCGTCATTTTACCCACCGGTGTGTCGGGACTGTCCCCGCACACTGACTGAAAAATCCTGGCCCTGGTGTACAATCATGGCTTCAGCACCTGGTGGTCATGGAAGGGGGGAGGGCAAGTAGGGTGGGTACCGTGTGCACCCACGCCCCCCACCCCTCCCCTTTCTCAGATGAGTGCCTGGGAGTGCTGGTCAAGGAGGTCAGTGCCAGGCAGCAAATCCTAATGCCCAGGGACGGCAAGAGAAGGCCCGTACAGAGGTCACTGCCCAGGTCAGTGGGCACCGCACATGGCTTCAGTGCCATAAAAGGTTCAATGACCTGCTGCAGTCAGTAAGGGTGAGTGCAGAGACGGCAGAACTTTAGTCGGGTGCCTGTTGCTTGGCACATTCAGGGGTCTAAGATTGTGTGTGCCAACTGGCACTTAAGCCTGTCCTGCCAAGGCTGGGATGTCATCATGACTGTCCTCAGTGCATTACAGGGTGAGATGTGCCACCATGACACGACCCGCCGAATGCCTGAGTGGGAGGGTGGGTGGGATCCAGGAAAGGATCTTCAGGGAGACAGAGCAATAATGAGGCGATCAGTAGAAGAGCAGTAATAACACTGCGGAGTGCCGCAGAATGGGTGGAGGGGTGCCAAATCTGTGCATTCTCATGAAGCACAAAAGCGAGGCACTGGGGCTGGAATGTCACCAGCCAGCTCGCTCCTCTGGTCGTGGTGAGGCGGGGGCCTCGGACGAAGGTCAGAGTGCAGGTGACAGATGCGTGTGCAGTGGGTACTGGAAACATAACAGGCTCCTCTCATCAGAAACTGAACTGTTGTAGCCAGAGAACGCACTGAAGCTCCAATGCAGATGACACCATGCAGCAGGTCTCCACTGCCTCCTCAGGATGCCTAGCATGCATAGTGACTTTGATGGTTGAATGTACTGATCTTTTGCCTTCCTCCCGCAGATGCGTCATCTGCAGGAGGACCCCCCATTGAGCTCCGAGGAAGGCATCACACCGTCTCTCTGAACCCGGTATCAGCGCAGATACTCACATGTCGGTTGGGCATTAGTTATTCGGCTCCATGGGTATTGCACAGTGGTAAGGGCACATCACACTCGCATGAGGAGCTGGCAGAGGCAGAGAGGTCCCAGAGAGCCAACAGTGGGGACACAGCTGGAGACCAGGACCATGCTGTGTCCGAGGCAGATGATGAACCTCTGGAACAAAAACAGAAAATGCTGGAAAAAGTCAGCAGGTCTGAACAGCATCTGTGGAAAGAGAAACAGAGTTGACATTTGGAGTCTGTATGGCTCTTCTTCAGAGCAAACCTCTGGAGTCGTCCATCAGGCGACAGATGCTGGATATCCAGCGGGATGCACGGGGAGAACTGGGGGAGACCTATGAGGGTCTGCGTGCCATGGTCTCCATCATGGAGAAGTCCATGCGGAGCATGAATTCTGCGTTGACCCTTAATACCAAGGGCACAGCCTCCTCCATTGAGTGAGTGGCGAGTCTCATGGAGAAGCAGCTTCAGGAGCAGACTCAGGGGTTCCTGGGGTTGTACTCGGACCTGCGAGCTCTCACACAGGCAGTGACCTCCAGTATGAGAGATGGATGAGGTACCTAGTCTCCCTGCAGGGTCCCTGTCTATCGATGGTGAGCAGGGAGGTGCAAACATACCTCTTGCTGGCAGGTGAGCTGCCTGCTATCTCTCAGGGCACTCTGGATGAGAACACCAGCTCCTCCGCCCCTCTGCCAGTGTCCGCTGCATCTGATGATCCCGTGATGACTGAGGAGTGCACAGCCATGGCGCTGGATGCACCCTCCTAGGCGGAGCTTGTTCTGGCTCCGGCGGCCAGAGGATGACTGCCAAGGTCATCAGGGCCACCAGGACAGCAGAGTCAGCGGGCTGCCTCCAACAGCACTGTCAGCGAGGTGGGGGGGGGGAGAGAGATCAAGACGCAGCACCCACAGACGTAACTTGAAGGTACATTGAGCACAACAGCGGCGTGTCACCGGTGCTATTTTTTGTGATGATTATTTTGATGCTTGTGTTAGGGATGGACAAAGTTTGTTCTTTGTTTGTTCATGTGAAGTCATATAAACATTTATTTGATTTAAATGGGCTGAGTTGGCTGGATGCTGTGAATAGATGCCAGATGCAGCACAGGCTTGTAAATGTGTGGCATTGTGTGGTGCTGGCGTACTGGGTTGGGTTCCCATTTATTGACTGTTAGCAAAGGAGACGGTGCCATTGGCTTGATGAGGCATCGATGTCTTGAATGCCTAGCAGAAGGTTCGCTGGATCAAAGTACCCCTGATGTCCCTGCCTCCATGAAGGTTCCTGTCCTCTGCCTCGAGGTCCTCACGCTGCGCCTCCCCAGGCTCTTCCTCTGAGCCATCATTTGAGTCATCCTCCGTGGCCTGTGGAGCTGCCTCGCTTTCCTCAGCTTCCAATGGGTCCCCCCTTGTCAGAGCCAGGTTGTGCAGAGGGTAGCATGCGACGACTATTAGGGGGACACATTCTGGAGGACACTGCAATGCTCCCCCTGACCAGGCCAGGCATCTGAAGCGCATCTTCAGCAGCCCAATGATCCTCTCCACCACCGCCCTTGTGGAGGCATGACTCCTGTTATATCTCTCCTTGGCCTCAGTTCTTGGGTGATGGAATGGGGTCATCAGCCACCTCTTAAAGGAAAAGCCCTCGTCACCCAGGAGCCATCCATCCACTTGTGCAGGAGCCACGAACAGCCTTGTACTTGTGAGTGCCACAAGCATTGTGTGAGGTCCAAGGATAACGGGCACAAACTTGGAGAATCCGTGTCCTGTGGTCACAAATGATCTGGACGTTGATTGAGTGGAACCCCTTTCTGTTTACGAAAGCTCCCGGCTCACCTGCTGGCACCTTGATGGCCCCGTGAGTGCATCTATTACACTCTGGACACAGGGGAACCCAGCCATCGCAGCGAAGCCTTGTACTCTCTCCGCCTGGCTCACCTCATCTGTCCGGAAGCGGATGAACATGCGGACATGTCTAAAGATAGCATCAGTCACGAGCTTGATGCAACTGTAAGCAGCCGATTGAGAAACGCCCACTGACCCCTGAAAAGAACCAGAAGCATAGAAGTTGAGGGCCACTGTGACCTTCAAAGCTGCTGGCATGGGGTGTCCACCCACGCAGTTGGCGTGACTTCCGGACCCACCATGTGACATATTGCTGTCACTGTGTCCCTGGAGAGGCGGAGTCTCCTGCGGCACTGGACCTCAGACATCTGGAGGTAGTTGGAGCACTGCCTGAGCACACTAGCCGTTGGGTAGCAGTGTCTTTGGCGTGCCCTCCCGCCTTGGTCTTCCTGCTGGCCCTGCACCTACTGAGCCTCTCTAAAAGGTCTGTCCCTGGGACACTGCCTGCACCCACCTGGCCTCCTCTCCCTCCTGCCCATCTCTTCCTCTTCAGAGGAGGTTCCACCGGTGGAATACGCTATCCCCATTAGATGGGATGCAGCGGACCAGTGCCTTGAAAATGAAGGAGCGCCGTGCTGCAATGCTCAGGGGAACCTTCCAGGGAAGATAAGGACCTGAGATGTTGAAAGGCAGGCTCAACAATCAAATAAGATGCCAAGAAACTCTGGGACAACTCTGTACTCACGCAGAAAAGAACTGGCAATGACAGAGAAAGTGCTGCTGCTCCGGGGGCCTTTTACCCTGCCTGTAAATGAGGAAATGATTAAAACATGAATTCTGCCCATCCGTTTGGCACGTGCGACAAGCTAAAAATCACATGGGTAACGTAAAATCGCGGTCAATAGGCTTTTTAATTACCTTAGTTGGCCCTTTAACTGTCAGCAGGTGCTGTTCCGATTCCCGCGCACGGGACCTCAATATTGCATGCGCGTGTGATGATGTTGGGATGTACGCCCAACGTCTTTTCACACAATTTTACATGCGTTCGGGTCGGGCGCGTGCCAGACCTCGGAACGCAAGATTCAGGCCGTGGGGTTTTTTTTCCCTTACAGGAATACACAGGGGAAAATGGGTTAAAAAGCTGGCTGCAGAGCAGTGCTAGTGTGATGTGAGCGTGACAGCACAAGAAGAGCAACTAGTCACACCTGCAGTTCCAGGCGAAGTCTCTCTCTCTCTGTTGCTGGAGGCAAGGCTCAGCAAAGCCACAGTCAAAAAGGAAATAGGACAGCTTCTTCAGCCAGCCTGCAAAGTCAAGTATCTCTAAACCAATTATTAAACTGCCAAAGTCAGCTCTACCAGAATCACCCAACTTAACGGCCACAACTTTTCACTATCTACGCCTCACGGACAAGCCAAAGACTGATTTGTATATATTTTTGAAAACTTTTATTTGGACTCAGCCTCTCATTTCTGATCTGTGTGCAGGCGTGTTGCATTTTTATTATTTTTCTCAGGTTTTTAGTAACTAATAAACTTACTCTTTTTTTGACTCAAGAAAGCCTGGTTAAATTGGCTCCTGATATAAAAATAAACGTTTGGACTGGGAAAAGGTATCCACGGGGGGGGAAGGGATCCCTTTTAAATTAACCTTGCTTTGACCAACTGAGGGGGGGCTTGAATAAAGAAGGGGAGCCAGCTCATTCCTCCTGACCCGGGGGGCATAACAAAATTGTGATCCTGTTCGGGAAGTTAACAAATTGGGGGGATCTTGCCCGGGAACCGGTTGCAACATTATGGACATTTCAACGTTCCTACATGACAACAGCAACTACACTTCAAAAAAATACTTGATTGGCTCTAAAGTGCTTTCGAAATCCAGTGGCCACGCATGAAAAGTGCTATATTAATGCAGGCCTCTCTTTTTTGTCTTGTTCCTCCGAAAACAAAATACTTGGGATGTCAGAAATCCAAAATGAAAACTGAAGGTTATGGGTTGAGCTCAGAAACAAAAAAGGGGCAGTCACACTACTGGGAGTATACTACAGACCCCCAAATAGTGAAAGGGAGATAGAAGAACAAATATGCAGGCAAATTTCTGCTTGTAAGAACAAGAGGGCAATAATAGTAGGAGACTTCAACTATCCTAATATCAACTGGGATTCAAACAATATCAGGGGCACTGAGGGAGAAAAATTCATGCAGTGTGTCCAGGAAAATTTTTTCAACCAATTAGTGACAAACCCAACGAGAGGAGGTGCAATTCTAGACCTGGTCTTGGGGAACGAAGAAGGGCAAGTGGGTGAAGTGACAGTTGGCGACCATATCGGGGACAGTGATCGTAATTCAGTTAGATTTAGCATTACCAAGGAAAAGGACAGAGATAAGGCAGGAATAAAAGTCTTGAACTGGGGGAAGGCAAATTTTGCAGAAATGAGAAGGGACTTGGCTGAGGTGGACTGGACAGCAGTGCTGGAGGATAAAACAGTGGAAAACCAGTGGGAAGCACTAAAAAGCGAGATCCTAATTGTACAAAGTAGACATGTCCCCTACAAAATTAAGAGTGCTACTGCCAAATATAGACCCCCCTGATTGTCTAGAGGAATACAGGGGAAGATTAAACAGAAAAAGAAAGCGTACGATAGGCACAAAGAACTAAGCACTGCAGATAGCCTAGACGAATAGAGGAAATGCAGGAATGAAGTAAAAAAGGAAATAAGGAAATCAAAGAGAGGGCATGAAAAAAGATTCGCAAGTAAAGTTAAAGATAAGCCAAAGATGTTTTACCAATACATTAATGCTAAAAGGTTAGTTAAGGAAAAGGTGGGACCTATCAGAGATGAAGATGGAAACTTGTGTGTAGATGCAGAGGCTGTGGGAAGGGTTTTGAATGAATATTTTGTCTCCGTGTTTACAAAGGAAAGGGAGGATGTAGATATAGTAGTCCAGGAGGAACACTGCGAGATATTGGACGGGATAGTCATAAAAAGAGAGGAAGTACTCGAAGGGTTGAAATCCTTGAAGGTTGATAAGTCACCAGGGCCAGATGGATTGTTTCTGAGGCTTCTGAATAAAGCCAGGGAGGAGATAGCAGATGCTCTGAGGATGATTTTCCAATCTTCACTAGATACAGGGGAGGTACCGGAGAACTGGAGATATGCAAACATAGTTCCATTGTTTAAAAAGGGATCAAAGGAAATGCCAAACAATTAAAGGCCAGTTAGTCTTACATCGGTGGTGAGCAAATTAGTAGAATCAATCCTGAGAGATAGGATTAACTGTCATGTGGAAAGGCATGGACTAGTCAGGGATGGTCAGCATGGATTTGTTAAAGGAAGGTCTTGCCTCACAAATTTGATTGAATTCTTTGAGGAAGTGACAAGAAGGGTTGATGAAGGTAGTGCAGTGGATGTTGTGTACATGGATTTTAGCAAGGCATTTGACAAGGTCCCACATGGCAGATTGGTCAGGAAAGTAAAAGCCCATGGGATTCAGGGTAATGTGGCAAACGGGGTAAAAGATTGGCTTTGTAACAGGAAACAAAGGGTAATGGTCGATGGATGCCCTTGCGAATGGAAAGTTGTCTCAAGTGGTGTTTCACAGGGCTTGGTGTTGGGACCCTTGCTTTTTGTGTTATATATTAACGATATGGACGTGAACATGGGGGGCACGATTGGGAAATTTGCAGATGACACAAAGATTGGCCGAGTAGTGGATAGTGTAGAGGATAGCCATAATCTCCAAAACGATATAGATGGGTTGGTGGAGTGGACAGTAAAGTGGCAGATGGATTTTAACATAGAGAAGTGTGAGGTCATACATTTAGGGAGGTCAAACAGTTACAGGGATTACACAATAAATGGGAATATACTAAGAGGGGTAGATGAAGTGAGAGATCTTGGCGTACAAGTACACAGGTCCCTGAAGGCAGCAATTCAAGTAGACAAGGTTGTAAAGAAGGCATATGGAATGCTCTCCTTCACTGGCAGAGGTATAGAATATAAAAGTAAGGATATAATGTTGGAATTGTATAAAACACTGGTGAGGCCACAACTGGAGTATTGTGTGTAGTTCTGGTCACTACATTACAGGAAGGACGTAATAGCTCTGGAGAGAGTGCAGAGGAGTTTTACAAGAATGTTGCCAGGGTTAGAAAAGTGTAGCTATGAGGAGAGATTGGATAGGTTGGGGTTATTTTCCTTGGAACAAAGAAGGCTGAGAGGTGACTTGATTGAGATGTACAAAATTATGAGGGGAATAGATAGAGTGGACAGGATAAAATTGTTTCCCTTGATGGAGAATTCTAGAACCAGGGGACATAGATTCAAGATAAGTGGCAGAAGGTGTAGGGGGGACATGAGGAAGAACTTTTTTACGCAGAGGGCAGTGGGTGTCTGGAATTCGCTGCCCAAGTTGGTGGTAGAGGCAGAAACTCTAAACTCTTTTAAAAAGTACCTGGATCTGCACCTTAAGTGCTGTAGGCTGCAGGGCTATGGGCCGGGTGCAGGAAGGTGGGTTTAGAAAGGGAACCTGGGTGTCCTCGGGCTGGCATGGACAAAATGGGCTGAATGGCCTCCTTCTGTGCTGTAACTTTTCTATGGTTCTAAGGTCAGGCAGCCTCAGTAAGGAGAGAAACTGCATTAACTTTTTCAGTCTGATGTTCCAATGAAAGGCTATCAATCTGAAATTTTGGGACTGAATTTTGACAGTCCCACGGAGGCGGCTTTGAAGGGATGGGAATTGAAAGCTTGGAGTGTACATTTCCAGTTGGTTCCATGACATCTCCCCACCTCTGAACACTTTTCCTGGAGGTGGGCTCCTAGCAACAGGTAACTAATTAAAAGCACTTAAAAGAGCAATGAAGGAATCCATTGCCTATATGGAAAAACCTTTAATCTCAGGCACCTCCATGCTAAAACTAAACTGACCACCATAGGCATACATGATCTACAGTTTGTGGATGACTGCAGTGTCATTGCCCACTCTGCATCACATTCGCAAGCCAGTCTCAATCTCATCAATTCTGCATTCAGGGGACTCAGCCTGTCCTTGGATTTTGCCAACGACAAAACTCATATCCCACACCTGGTCAGCCAAATATTCCACTTCCCATGTGTGTTGAAGGAGAAACTCTGGAATATGTTGAGCACTTCTCGTACCTCAGTCAAAAGGCCATCATTGACGAGGAGATCCCAACATCAGATCAGCTGTGCCAGCTCAGCCTTCTGTAAGCTACAGCAGTGAGCGTTTCACAACAAAGACCTCCGCAAGCCTACAAAAGTCCTAGCGTACAGCGCAGTTGTCATCACTACACTCCTGTACTGTGTATCAATGAAACATCAGATCTGTAGAGAAATTCCATCAACAATGCCTCCGCCGCATCCTCCAGATTCAACGGGAGGACCGTCAAACAAACGCTAATGTCCTTCTTGAAGCCAGCTCCACAAGCATTCAGACAAAACTCCTACAAAATCAGCCACGATGGACTGGACACTGTGTCCTTATGGCTGAAAAGCGTCTCTCTCGCCAGGTCCTGCTTTCTCAACTCTCGAAAGCCAGCATTCCAGGGGAGGACAAAGAAAATACTTCAAAGGCATTCCGAAGGTCTCCTTGAAAAACGGCAGCGCTGATATTAATGACTAGGAGGAGCTCGCTGACAATTATTCAAAATGGCGACAACTCGTTCATCACGTCATGCTTCGAGTCTAAAAGACTTAACGATGAGGCAGAGCGGCAGCAGAGAAGGAAAGAAAAGGAAGCAAATCCTGCATTCTGGATCCACTACCTCATGGGATGTCCTGCCCCGTGTGTTGAAAGATCTGTGGGTTCAGAATCGGCTCGTTCAGTCACATGAAGACCCATGGCAAAAACCTGAGACCCTGAGTAGACATCATCCTCGAATCGAGGGGCAGCCAATGATTATTATTAATAGCCATCACTAACTCTTTGGACTTGCCTGTGAAAAATAGCAGTCAGGGTAAAGTAGGGGGGGACGTTTGGTTTAAAGGAAGCAAATCCCAGTTAGAGACATCACCTTCAATGAGGAGGAAAAGATTTGGAGAGTCACTGCCCATTGACCTCAGATCCTCAGCCTCACAGTTACTCTCAGGCCTGAGGGTAAAAACCATACAATGGAGACAGAACCTGAACACAAGCTACCTCATGGAAATGTTTCAAGCAAAGCAACGATAACCATCAGGGACAAAATTGGGTGAAGGAAGACCAGTTTGAGATCATTATCATGAACTCAGAAATGCTGTCTGTCTGTCCAGGTTACACCAACCACATTCCAGGTGTGAGAGTCCCGTTGTAAATGAAACCCTACCCCCTCCTCAGCACCCTCCCCTCTCCCCTCACTGCCACAAACCCTACCCGCCCCCTCCTCAGCACCTTCCCCTCCCCCTCGCTACCACTAACCCTACCACCCTCCTTAGCACCTTCCTCTCCCCCCTCACCACCACTAACCCTACTCCCGCCCCAGCACCCTCGCCTCCCCCCTCACTGCCACAAACCCTACCCGACCCCTCCTCAGCACCTTCCCCTCCCCCCTCGCTACCACTAACCCTACCCCCCTCCTCAGCACCTTCCTCTCCCCCTACCACTAACCCTACCCCCCTCCTCAGCACCTTCTCCTCCCCCTCGCTACCACTAACCCTACCCCCCTCCTCAGCACCTTCCTCTCCCCCCTACCACTAACCCTACCCCCCTCCTCAGTACCTTCCCCTCCCTCTCGCTACCACTAACCCTACCCCCCTCCTCAGCACCTTCCTCTCCCCCTACCACTAACCCTACCCCCCTCCTCAGCACCTTCCCCTCCCCCTCACTGCCACTAACCTTAACCTCAACACTTCAGCACCTTCACCTCCCCCACCACTAATCCTACTCCACACCTCAGCACCTACCCCTCTCCTATTCCTCAGTACCTTTCCATCCCATACCACTGACCTTACGCCTCCCCCTCAGCACCTCCACGCTCCCTGTCACTACCGCCTCTCCAAGCACCATGCCTCCCTTCCCCTTCATTCACACTTCTACCCATCATTCACTGCCAGCCCCAAATCTACTCCCACCCCTCAGCACTGCTCCTAGCTCGCCCCTCATGGTCATTCCCAGTACTACACCCACCCTGCGCACTGCTCCTGCCTCCAATCTCCCCCTCAGCACCAGCTCCAGCTGAAGGCTCATGGATGGCCTTCCCACTCTACCGCAACTCCAGTCCCCTGCCCTCTTCCCATATCCCTTGATTGCCTTAGTGTCTAAAAACTTATCTATCTCAGCCTTGAATATCCTCGACTGAGTGAAGATCCTGGAACGCCCTCCCTAAAGGCACTGTGGGTGTACCTACACCACATGGACTGCAGCGGTTCAAGAAAAGAGCTCATCACCACCATCCCAAGGGCATTTAGCGGTGGGCAATAAATGCCGGCCCAGCCAGCAATGCCCACATCCTGTGAGTAAATAAAAGAGAAATGGCTTAGCATCTGTGCTCCCTGAGGTAGAGAATTCCAAAGATTCACAACCCTCTAAGTGAGGAATTTTCTCTTCATGTCAGTCCTAAATGGACACACATATTTAGCCATCTTTTAAATTTATGTAACATATATACAGACAGATAAAAAAAAAGATTTGGCAAATCATATTATTAAAGCGCATAAATAACACATGAGGCATGCTGTTCATTAAAAGAACAGCCATGTTTAGATGTCGTGATTTGCTGAGCTCATGTGGACTCTTCACAAAAGTGACCTGCCATGAAGGAGAGATGGGGTTGGTCAAGTTTAAGCAAGGCTGTGAAGTTCTTGGCCCAGAAACAGTTCTATATCCAGCCGCAGACATTTAGAATTAGAACTGCATGACCTGTTAAACATGGATTCCTTATTATCTCTTCCCAGCAGACTCCCTCTGCTGGTGCATGTGTGTATGGTAGCGTCAAGTGAAAAAAAATGCATAATGCAAATTTCAATACACTACCGAGACTGTTGAAGGAGGCCAGCTGTGTGCGACTGAATGCCAAGCGAAAACAGGGGAGCAAGAAATTTGGCATTATGGAGCAGGTCAGGCCCAACCTTATAGAGTGGGCCTGTGGCAGCCAGTTTAAAGTAGGGTGTGGAACGGAGTCAATTAGCTCAGACCTTGGGACAGGCAGTGCTGAGGGTGGGCTAGGAGACCAGGGATGTGTTGGCAGGAACAAAGGAGTAGCTGAGGCCTGTACTGGGAGGGAGCAGAGAGGCTAATGCTTGGGTTGTCAAATGTGAGTTCAGCTGTAAACATTGGCATCGATCCCAGAAAAATAGGTACAGATATGATTTTGTTAATTCAAAGACATTTTTGGCTCAAAAAAACAATCAAATTATCTCGTGAATGGAATGAAGCAATTTTAATAAAACAGTATGAGAGCAGTTTTTTTGTTCTGAGTTCAGCTCAGGTTAACAGTTAACTTGAACGAACAACCTGTATTTATATTGTATCTTTAACAGTGGATCATCACAAGTCGCCTCACTGGAACGTTCAGAAAATCTGACACCAAACCCCATAAGGAAATATTGGGCGAGGTGACCAGTGAGGTGACAAAATTCTTAGTCAAAGAGGTATATTTCAAGGAGCGCCTAAAAAGGAGAGAGAGGTTGAGAGGCAGAGAAGTTTAAGGAGAAAGTCCCAGAGCTTGGGGGCCCAAACAGCTGAAGGTTACAGCCACCAGTGGGAGCGATTAAAATCAAGGGACGTGCACGTGGCCAGAATTGGTGGAGCACAGAAATCTCGGAGGGTTGTGGGGCTGGAAGAGATCACAGGAATAGGCAAGACCAGGAAGGGACTTGAACAGAGGGATGAGAATTTTTTTAAGTAAGGCATTGCCAATCTCGGAGCCAACGTAGGACAGCGAGCACAGGGTGAAGGGCGGACAGGACCTGATGCCAGTTAGGACACGGGCAACAGAGTTTTGTATGATTTTTAAGTTTATGGAGGTTGGAAGAATGCAGGCTGGCCAGGGATGCATTGATAGAGCCAGGTATACAAAAGCATGGATGAGAACTACTGTTTAAAAATAGCTTTCCACAGTGATGCAGATTTATTGCATGGCATTACTGAACCAGAACTTCTTGTAGATGCATTGCATAACAATTTCATTTTTTCAGGATATTCTTCACTCTTTCTGCATTGACCTAACATTCTGTGCACCAAAGACATTGTAGCTTGCTTTACACTGACACTTTCAGCCTTTCAATACAATAACTAGCTCCAGAAATGGAACTATACCAAAAACAGTTGGGGAGGGGCTGGGAGGGAGGTTGGATAGTGTTGCAGGTTTGAAACTGGAACCCAACCCTGACCAATAGACCAGCCCCAAGTAAAGGGATAATTCTTCTCGAATGGTTGACTATAATGGTCCTTGCATGTTCCTAATGACTGTAGGCCCATATGTCATGGCTGCACCTGAGCTGCACCTAAATGAGTAATAAATTGGGTGATCCGGACTTGGGTGCTTTGAATTAGAGAGCAAATTATTATTTTTTAAAAATGTTGTTCTTCTATCATTGCTGGCTATCACTAATTGGCTTGAACCGAGTGGTTTATTAAGCCATTTCAGACGGCCGTCAAGAATCACATTACAGTAGATCTGGATTCACATGTAGGCCAGACCAGGTAGGGATAGCAGACTTCCTTCCCCAAAGGACATTAGCAAACCAGATGGGTTTTTACAACAAATGACAATAGCTTCACAGTCACTGTTACTGAGACTAACTTTCAATTCCAGATTTTATTAATTGAACTTAACTCGCACCAGCTGCTGTGGTGGGATTTGAACCGATGTCCCTAGGGCATTAGCCTGGGCCTCTGGGTTATTAATCCAGTGACATTACCACTACCTCCCCCTTAGTAGTCAGGAGGTAGACGTATGACTGTGTTTGTGGGAAGGTGTGAGGGAAGGGCTGTGGAAATTCAGCACTTGAACCATTTCGAGAGGGAGGGGGGGGTGTGGCGCGGGGTTGGAGGCTGGATTCACCAATCCCTGGCCAGAGTTAAGGAAGGAAACTCCAGGAATCCCCTCGGAATTTCAGGGCCACATACCATTTGTAACAACATCAACAACAATGGGTGAAGCTGAACCATAAACTGCACTGCAACAGAGCAAGGAGATTGCATGCGATATTCACAGAATAAAATAATATCTTTCTATTAAACAGTGATGCCATCTACTGAACGTAGCAATGATTTCACTATATTTAATTAAAAAAAGACATAACTTAAACAGTTCTATAAACATGTTCCAAAAAGAGAGGAAAACTAAAAAGAGGAGGTGGGGGGGAATGAAAACTGCCGAGATTCATTAAAGATATGCAATTGTGGCTTGCCAATCTTTTTCATATCAAAGACAGGCCACAAATTCCCAGTAAACAAGTTAAATGCGCATTTTAAAAAAAAATGTAATGCTAATGCTTAAAAAGTAGTAAATTACTCTGAGTTTTGTAAGCTAGATTAAAAGCTTCTGCCATCATTCCTAAATAGAAGGCGTTATTATTAATTAAAATCAAAATTAGTGGTTCTGAAGCAGCATTGCTCACATGTAGTCTGAGGTCTGAAGCATCTGGGCCTAGGAATTTTATGGGTGTGTGGGAGGGCAGAGTTCATTACATGCCCTGCACCTAAACAATGAGGCCCAAGGAGGGCCCGAAAGGCCTAAGGTCGATCTCTTTCATTGCAGCCACAGGGGAGGATAGGAGGCCGGGGGGCTGTAGGAGGCTAGGCTGGGGAGGATAGGAAGCTAAGGGCATAGGAGGCCAAGTTGGTGGGGGGGGGGGGGGGAGGCGGAAATCGGAGGATGGTGGGGGTGGGTAGGCACCCAAGGGCAGCACCGACCTTTCTTTAAAGGTGGAGTTTAATTATTTGGCGAGTGGACCTTTGCAGGATGAGGTCAATCCAATTGAGTCGCAGTTTAGGCAACAGGTCAGATCTCAAGATTAAGTTTCTTTTTTTTTAAAAAAAAAAGTGATTGCAGAAGTTTCAAAGCCACAAACATTCTGACCCCTGTGTCAGGGCTGGAGAGGGGGAGGGAGGGGCTTTTTCTCTGTGCATTATTTGCTTCTTGGTATGAGACTTGCCTAAAATTAAGTCTGGCAGAGAAAGTGTAGCGTCACAGTAAAGAAATGCACAGCCATACGATTATATATAAACAAAATAACATCGATAAGAGTTTGTATTTTCAATTCCAATCCGCCCACTCACACAGGGGACAGGGCTCTTGCCTGTGGAACTGTGAAGTATCTGGAGGTGAGTGTGAAACTAGGGCTGCAGTTCACTCAACCCACAGAGACTGAGAATAACACGTGGTTCAGATCAACTTTCTAACCAGGCTTCCAATACAAACTATTCAAATGACCACTATGATTTGAATCCACTGCTTTCAACCTGGCATATTATTGATCCAAGGATTGCAAAATGATCCAGTCACCGACTGTGCAAAGTAAAGGTCAGGTCAGGCTCTTACAACAACAACTTTTTATATAGCACCTTTAACATAATACAACGGCCCAAGGCGCTTCACGGGAGTGTTATAATGCTAATAAAATTGACACAGCCACGTGGGCAAACATTAGAACAGGTGACCAAAAGCTTGGTCAAAAAGGTATAGGGCTTGAGGCGCGTCTTTAAAGGAGGAGGGCAAGGCGGAGAGAGTTTCGGGGGGGAAGCGCAAAACCTAGGGCCCTGGCAGCTGAAAGCACGCTACCATTGGTGGAGCAATTAAAATTGGGGACATTCAAGAGGTCAGAATCAGAGGAGTGCAGAAATCTTGGAGAGTTGTTAAATTGAAGGAGATTAGGTGAGAGGCCATGGAATGATATGAAAATGAGGATGGCAAGCTGGACACTACAGTCACACCTCCTCGATCGCGACTTTTTAAATAAAAATGAACTTAACTTGAATGAACCGATAACCAGCAGTGAAGTGACACAAGAAGTGTATAAATTCTCATTCAGTGCCTCCGATAATGTGCCAGACAGCCTTATCAGGAATCTTGCAAGTCTTAATTACACATGCAATGGGACACTGTAGGATTCAGTCATCAGCAAACTTCAACCCAGTCTTACCACTCCTGTATTACATGATAGTGCTCTGCAGTGTTTTAAAGACATTTCTTAAGCTCAGCTTGATGTACTGCTTAAAGCAAAGGATTGACAAAAACAAGTGATATTGGTCTTGGTAATCCGATGCTGCTATTAATATGACAATGCAACACTGTAGCAACTTTACATTACTCGTGATCAACAAACAAACTTAAGCTTTCACACCACATCTTTCAATATATACCCGAAAGTTCAGTCTTAATTATGACATCCTATTGACAATTGCAAGCACAGTTAACATTATTCCATTGCTAGATACTGTCAATTGAGGAGGGCAAGTAATAGCTACTGAAAAGGCACTCGTGGGTTCACAAATGTAATCAGACCCACTGTTCAGACAGCCATGTAATCTGAATCCTATTTCTGATTGTGATCCGACACAGCACCCTCTTAGTTGTCATTTCTCATTTCTTACCATGTATTTTTCCACAGGGTCCATGAAGTGCCGTGTCACTTAATTTTGGAAAACCTGATGCAATCCAACAATGTCCAGAAGGAGCAACCTCCCCCCCTCCTCGATGCTAGGAAATACAGTAAACCACACCCAAATTAGTCACAGTGATTTGTCAGTGTATTCCCACCAGTTTCCAGGAAACAGGAGCAGAGTGTCTCCCACACAGCTGCCAAATTAGCTGTTATCACCCCACCGCTGCTCGGTTTTCGATAGATAAAGAGTTGAAGTATAGGCAGAGGAAAGATTTGCACCCACTCCTTTTCACTGCTTTAGCACAAAAGTCACTGGCTTTTAATTCCCTAAGGTTTGAGATTAAACTGTTTCCTACTTTCCATCAACAGAAAAAATCACAGTTTGAAAATCGTGACAATTGATTTTTTTTTTTCAAACAACACTTCGCTAAAAATTTCTGCTGCTTCCAAGTCCAGGAAGAAATTGGGCCAGAATTTGCATTCGCAATGGGCCGGGCGGTGTCTGCCTGGTTCCCCCTGCACTACTTCAGCTCAGAAATTTCAAAGTGAGAGCTGATATAGCAGGAAGGGCAGGGCAACTGGGACCTGAGCAAACTGGGCAAGCAACAGGATAGTTATCTCCTTAAGCAATGATGAGATAAAAGGATTGAGAAATAAACAGCTGCAGGGTCAATTAAAGAGGATGAATTCAATGTCAAATCAGGTGCTGAAAGAGAAGTAAAGTGGGGGAGAAAAATGATTCAATCAGGAGAGAAAAAAGCAGGAAAGCAAGATGTTTTTTTTTTAATAGTGACATTTTTAAAAAATTTGAAAACCTGAAGGAATGAGACTCCACACTTTGAAGTTAAATTTCGGTGTCAGAGAGGTTGATTGGCAGTTATTAACCATTATCATGTTGTAAAAAAGGATATATATATAGGCTTACTTTCTGTGGTGGGTTTAATGAGCAGTTAGTGGGCAAATGCAGCAACTTCCTAAAAATACCGGAGGTTAAGAACGAGATGCCATATTTGCAAAGTCAACAGAGAAGCAATGCAACTTTTGGGAATTCACATTTAACCCGGCTGCTCTTCACCTGCAGTTGCTATACTTTAACCCATAAATGATAGGGAAAGCCATTAGCCTCTCAGTTATTTTGACAGCAAATTCTGACATTCACGCATGCCCTAGAGACCAGCAACATTTTATTTCAAACTGGCAAAACAAAACACCTCACACTTGGGCCTAGATTGTCACACTCAGTGCAGATCAAGTGGGCATCAGATGGTGCAATAGCAGCAATGTTAAAGTACAGGACGTCCGATCTGATGGGATCTTGCGGGGTCAGCCTGGTTATCGGAATTCCCTTTATGTTTAATGGGGCAAACCAAAAAGTGGCAGTGGCAGAAAAACAAAGTATAGTGTCACAAAACCTTTGCAACAACTCAGTGGGGGCAAAAGCCCTTGGATAAAAGCCTTCCTGCTTTCACTTTCCTAATTTAGGACAGTTATATTATTTAAATGCATCTTTGTTTATGACTTAGCCAAAGCCTAAAGCATGATAAAAAAAAACAGAAACAAATTTGATATATTAATCTTCAGTTTATTCTTTAACGTTACACTATTGAGCAATTCATTTTCAAGAAGCTATACCAAATGGTTTTTTTTTGGGTGCTGTTCATACTGAGTTAATTTCTTGTACAAACACATGGAGTAAATCAGCTCAGCCAAATCAATCTTTTCAAACTCTCTCAGGAGCACATTTAAAACTAAGCACGACTCATTTACCACTCATCTGAATTGGAATAAGCCATTTCCTGCTGCTTCAATTCAACAAAGGTGGCCCCAAATTTTATTTAATGAACTAATAATAATGTTTGTCATGGTCTCTTACAGTCTGCTGCCACCATATATGTTGAGGGCCTCAATGAAGACCTCAAGTGATCTGTCTCTATGTTATCCATGCTAATCATAGAATTGTTACGGTACAGAAGGAGGCCATTCAGCCCGTCCTGTCTGCACCGGCTCTCCGAATGAGCGTTATGACTCAGTGCCATTCTCCTGCCGTTTTGCTGTAACCCTGCACATTGTTTCTATTTAAATAATCATCTAATGCCCTCTTAAATGCATCAATTAAACCGGTCTCCTCCACATTTCCAGGCATTGCATTACAGGCCCAAACCACTAGTTGTGTGAAAATGTTTTTCCTCACATAGCATTTGCTTCTTTTGAAAATCAGTGCCCTCTCGTTCACGGTCCTTTTACGAGCAAGAACTGTTTCTCCCTAACTACTCTGTCTAGCCCCCTCATGATTTTGAACACCTCTATCAAATCTCCTCTTAGCCTTCTTCTCTCCAAGGAGAACAGTCACAACTTCTCTAATCTATCCTCATAGTTGAAGTTTCTCATCCTTGCAACCATTTTTGTAAACCTTTTCTGCACTCTCTCCAATGTGTTCACATCCTTCCTAAAGTGTGGCACCTAGAACTGTACACAATGCTCCATCTGAGGTCTAAGTAGTGTCCTATATAAATTCAGCATAACTTCCTTGCTCTTGTACTCTATGCCCCGAATAATAAAGCTTGGACACTGTGTGTTTCATTAACTGCTGTGTCTACCTGTCCTGCTGCCTTTAATGACTTATGCACATACACACCCAGGTCCCTTTGCTCCTGCACACTCTTTAGAGTTGTACTCCTTATTTTAGATTTTCTCTCCATGTTCTGCCTACCAAAATGAATCACCTCAAAATTATCTGTGTTGAACTTCATCTTCCACTTATCTGCCCACTCCACTAGCTTGTCTATGTCCTTTTTAAGTACTTCACTGTCCTCCTCACAGTTTACAATGCTTCCAAGTTTTTTATCATTTGCTAAATTTGAAATTGTCCCCTGCACACCAAGATCTAGATCATGAATGTACACCAGGAAAAGCAAGGGTCCCAATACTGACCCCTGGGGAACTCCACTACAAACCTTCCTCCAACCCAAAAAATATCTATTAACCATTACTCGCTGTTTCCTATTACTCAGGAATTTTGTATCCATGTTGCTACTGTCCCTATTATCCCATGAGCTATAACTTTTCTCACAAGTCTGTTGTGTGGCACTGTATCAAATGTCTTTTGGAAGTCCATGTACACCACATGAATAGCATTACACGCATTAACCCCCTCTGTTACCTCTTCAAAAAACAAGTTAGTTAAGCATGATTTCCCCTTCAGAAATCCATGCTGGCTGTTCCTAATCGATCCATATTTTTCCTTGGGACTATTAATTCTATCCTGAAATATTGTTTCTTGAAGCTTCCCCACCACCGAAGTTAAACTGACTGGTCTGTAAGCAGGATGTTGAGATTGATGAGGGTCCTGGTCGAACGCAATTGCATGGAATTTATTATGAGCAACAACTATACACAGGCCTTGATCCAGCCTGAGTCCTAACAGTTACGTAGGCTGATTACTTGACTGTATGCCCGATTCATAAGGTATACATAAAGTCTTACTGATTCAGAGTCAAAGGCAGTAGTGAACATCTGCAGTGGAGATCACAGGCAACATCTAACATGGAGGCTGTACCTTTTGTGAAGATGAATGTGATCATTTTTAATATTTTGGGAATATGGTGGTATTCTGTAAAGAGGTGTGTGTGTGTGTGAATAGTTAAACTGTGAGAGAAAATTCATACAGACAAGCTTGTAGAAAGATGAAAGGGTAAAGGTGCTAGATGCATGCATACGTAATGAGAGGCTTTGGTGAAGTGGATTTACAAGTAAATAGGTTAGGTTTTAAAATTTGCATTAGGTGATAGGTAGGGACTTGACTTTTCAGCAGTTAAATTTCAAAAGGGAGTTTAGAAGTGACAAGGGACTTTTACAACTTACAAAGGTTTCATAAGTAAATCAGGGAAGTTATTAAATTTTATTTGACCCGAAAGTGAAGGCAACAGGAAAACATGAAAGATTTTTAAATTTTGGAAAAATTGAGTTTAAAGAGGTGCTGAGAACAATGGAATCTAAGATGAAAGGGAAAAAAGATATTTAAGGAAAGGTGTTTAGTGAGTTGTGGTGGCTGTGTCGGGGAGATGTCCTGAGACCAGGTCTGTACTGAGAAAAGGTGTGAAATCTGTAACAGCCATCCAGTGAGATCAGGAAAGTCTTTGTTTTCAGAAAGCAGCCTGTTTCTGAACTTTCTTGGATTTCCACAGCAGAGTGGAACTAAAGTAACAGCAGTTTACCTTTGGGTAATATTAATGGATCTTTCTGGTTAAAAATCTATAAGGGAGCTGGTGCCAAGTAGTTTGCTTGTGTGCCCTGACCAAGTGGGCTTTTTTGGGGGGATGTTTTGTAAACCTATTTTAACTATGTAATTTTAATCTTGTGTGCTTAAGCTTTTTTTCTTTTTGTCAATAAATCTTTTAATTTTAAAATCCTAGAAGTGTTACTGGGATCCTATGCTTCTGGGATCAGTAGTTTTCAAAATACAAAAAAAAAGGTTATGATCAGTAAGACAAGTTTCTCTCTGGGATCTGACTTGCTCAGTGGACACCATTGACTGTGGTCTGAACGCTTTTAACCTCCAGCCTTACATACGATGATATCAAGGTGATGTCACTATGCAGCTTCTTAATGGTACATGTCACTGTCTGCAATGACATGCCTACATTATCACAACAGTGTCAGCCATAATTGGTGAATTTAGCACTATGTAGTTGTGCACCCTAGTTCAGTCTGATTAATTGGGGTGTAAGATTTCCCCATCATCACAGAAGGGGACAGACCTGTAAATTTCCATTCCTGCAGCACCCTGGTATAATGCTGCATCTTATTCCGTAGATACTCTGTAGGCCTCTTAATCAATATCACCAAAGGTTCCACCTATGTGCTAGTGTAATCAAAGGAATAAAGGCTTGCATTGATATAGCATCTTTCAGGACCGCAGGATGTCCCAAAGTGCTTCACGGCCAATGAAGTACTTTTGAAATTAATTCACTGGTGCAATGTAGGAAACATGGTGGTCAATTTGCACACAGCAACTTTGAAAGGCAGCAATGTGATAATCACCAGATCATCCGGTATTATGATGTTGCTTGAGGGAGAAATATGAGCCAGGACACTGGAGGTAACTTGCCCCGTTCTCCTTCAATACAGTGCCATGGGATCTTCTACGTTCACCTGAGAAGGGAGGTTGCGGTCTCAGTTTAACATTTCATCCAAAAGACAGCTTAGCTGACAATGCAGCACTTCCTAGGAGTGCCAGCATAGATTTTTATGCTCAGGTCCTAGAGTGGGACTTGAACCCATAACCTTCTAACTCCAAGGCAAGAGCGCTACCAACTCAGCCACAGCTAACAATAATAGCACAGCAATACATCATCCAGTTGAGTATCAATCCCCCACAAAAACTAGATGATCCATCCCCAAACAAATTTTAGCTATTGCATTTGTAATATCGTTGAACAAAAGCTTCCAGCGAGGGCTCACTTTGTGATGTTTGATCATTGTAAAATATTGCTGGTTTGGGAGCCCTGAAATGGGAGAATTGCTGACTCCATGAACCCGACCTTTAAAAACAGCTGCCCACATGTTGAGTTTTCAGTCCATGTACAGATATCTCCCTGAGAGAAGGAAACCGAGAGACACCAGTCAGTGTACAGATATCTCCCTGAGAGAGAGGAACTGAGAGACACCAGTCAGTGTACAGATATCTCCCTGAGAGAGAGGAACTGAGAGACACCAGTTAGTGTACAGATATCTCCCTGAGAGAGAGGAACTGAGAGATACCAGTCAGTGTACAGATATCTCCTTGAGAGAGAGGAACTGAGAGACACCAGTCAGTGTACAGATATCTCCCTGAGAGAGAGGAACTGAGAGACACCAGTCAGTGTACAGATATCGCCCTGAGAGAGAGGAACTGAGAGACACCAGTCAGTGTACGGATATCTCCCTGAGAGAGAGGAACTGAGAGACATCAGTTAGTGTACAGATATCTCCCTGAGAGAGAGGAACTGAGAGACACCAGTCAGTGTACAGAAATCTCCCTGAGAGAGAGGAACTGAGAGACACCAGTTAGTGTACAGATATCTCCCTGAGAGAGAGGAATTGAGAGACATCAGTCAGTGTACAGATATCTCCCTGAGAGAGAGGAACTGAGAGACACCAGTCAGTGTACAGATATCTCCCTGAGAGAAAGGAACTGAGAGACACCAGTCAGTGTACAGATATCTCCCTGAGAGAGAGGAACTGAGAGACACCAGTCAGTGTACAGATACCGCCCTGAGAGAGAGGGGACTGAGAGACACCAGTCAGTGTACAGATATCTCTCTGAGACAGAGGAACTGAGAGACACCAGTCAGTGTACAGATATCTCCCTGAGAGAGAGGAACTGAGAGACACCAGTCAGTGAACAGATATCGCCCTGAGAGAGAGGAACTGAGAGACACCAGTCAGTGTACAGATATCTCCCTGAGAGAGAGGAACTGAGAGACGCCAGTCAGTGTACAGATATCTCCCTGAGAGAGAGGAACTGAGAGACACCAGTCAGTGAACAGATATCTCCCTGAGAGAGAGGAATTGAGAGACATCAGTCAGTGTACAGATATCTCCCTGAGAGAGAGGAATTGAGAGACACCAGTCAGTGTACAGATATCTCCCCGAGAGAGAGGAACTGAGAGACACCAGTCAGCGTACAGATACCGCCCTGAGAGAGGGCGGGAAGCCAGGGTGGGAGACCAAGAAGAAGTGAGGAGGATGCCGAGTGTTGTGTGGGCTGGGTAAAAAGCCTGCCGCAGGGCTGCAGCACCATATCCAAAGTTTAAAGATAAGTATTAAAACATTCCAGCTCTCACTCCCCAACCCACTCCTCATGCTCCATCCATGCCAAACCATGCCACCTCCTGCCCCCCATCCAACCACCCAAAACCCCTCACATCCCCATGACAACCTGCACCCTCCCTTACCCCGTAAACGTTCGTACCATCCATGCCAACCTATGCCTCTCCACCCATCCCCCCCGGTCCTTTATAGCCCCTATACCAACTTAGTGACAACTCGTCAATCCATGCGCCTCCACCCACCACCCATTTCTTTTACACCTACCATGCCAACTCAACTAGTATCCATCATGGATAGACCTCAGGTCCCATGCAGAGATGAGATAAAATAAAGTTATATAAAATAAAGTTCTAATTGTCTACTGCAGACAACTATATTGAAAAAACACATAGTAATTAAAAAAACCCATTTACTACATTTACATTCCTTCAACTAAATAAAGCCTTATAACAACAAACATTTTATTCAAGTGCATAATCCCCTACAACAACAAACATAATCCTACATCAAAGAGTCGAGGACCAATTGCAGCTGTCAATCAAACTGTGAAATGCACACCCTACTGTGATAATGGATGGTTGTGAAATCAGTCATGCAGCGCTAATCCAGTAATAGAAACTTTTAGGCTTATGTCAATAGGCAGAGTGACATAGCAAGCAATCGCTTTTTTTTTTCTTCAACAATTTAAAGGGCAGGACTTTTAAATGCTTTAACAGTTTGGCAGGTCCCTTTGAAAGGCGCTTTTGACAATTTAAAAAAATTCTTTCATTGAATGTAGGCATCATCTGCTAAACCAGCATTTATTGCTCATCCCTAATTGTCCTTGAAAAGGGGGTGGTGAGCCATCTTCTTGAACTGCTGCAGTCCATGTGGTGTAGGTACACCCACAGTGCTGTTAGGGAGGGAGTTTCAGGATTTTGACCCAGCGATAGTGAAGAAACAGCGATATATTTCCAAGTCAGGATGAGCAGTGGCTTGCAGGGGAATTTGCAGTTGGTGGTGTTCCCATGTGTCTGACCCTGAATCCCATGGGCTTTTACTTTCCTGACCAATTTGCCATGTAGGATCTTGTCAAATGCCTTGCTAAAATCCATGTACACGACATCCACTGCACTACCTTCATCAACTCTTGTCACTTCCTCAAAGAATTCAATCAAATTTGTGAGGCAAGACCTTCCTTTAACAAATGCATCCGCCTTCACAACAACTGAATGAGAATGCCTCAGGATGGTGAATGCCCCTAATATATTATCTAACGCTCAAGCATTTTCATATTATTTTACTTATATTCGATAAACTGTGTGCTTTCAAATGAAAGACTATTTCATCTACTTCATAATTCATATTGTTTACTACAAAACATAGAGATACCACAGGGCCATAAGCTAACAGAACTCACGTGACACTCCTACTTGAAACTTGGTTATCAGTAACACATTTCTGCTATAAGCCAGGAACAAACCTTATCTTTTTGTGCTGTCTTATCTGACACCAATATATTTAGAACAGTGCGAGTAGCCTGTACCAGATTGAGGTGCCTCTCTTGCACTGTTTGCTGTACAGCAAAGTCACACAGATGTTTATTTAAATATTGAGGGCCAATGGGACACTGGGTTATAGCTAATCGGCAATTGGCATAAAGCCAATATGATTGGTAGCTACCTCCTACAATGGATCTCATGCTGAAAGCATACAAGAGTACAGTAGCAGAATGATTATGTTACTGCATTAGTAAAATCCAGAGACCTTGTTTACTGATCTGGAAGTATGATTTCCAATGCCACCACCACAACAGCTAAGGAATTGAAATTCAATTTGTTAAATAAACCTGGAAGTAAAAACCTTCTCTCAGTAATAATGATGCCAAATTGTCATAAAGTCCCATCTGGCTCGCTTATTTCTTTCAGGGGTGGAACTCTGCTGTCCTTAACTGATCTAGTCTGACTCCAGGCCCACCGCAGTGTGGCTGACCCTCAACTGCCCTCCGAAATGGCCTAGCAAAACATGCGATGCATTCAAGAAGGCGGCTCACCACCACCTCCTCAAGGGCAATCAAGAGAGGGGCAATAAATGCTGGCCTTTCCAGAAGCAACCCACAACCTGTAAATTTAAAAAAAAAACATGGTATAAATCAACGGCAGTTTGGTTTTTGTACCTTGGTTATTTGAGTCGCGGCAGCTCAGAAAGCATTCTGCAGTGAGGCGAGGTGCACTTTGTTAGAGCAATATAATCTGGCAAAAAAAGCCTTATGTAATGGACTAAAAATCCATCCAGTCGGTTGAAATAATAAGCTAGTATCAGAGTCCAAAATGTTACTTGCTGTCTTTTGAATGCTGACTATCACAGAATGGGAAATGTTTGCTCCCATTTAGCAGGCTGAACCCTCATTCACCCACAGCAATTCATTTGAACCGCCTTGCGTTACCGTCTGGGAGGAAAGATCAGTCCAGTTAGCACAATCGAGCTTTTATTTTAAAGAAATCTTGGGCTGAATTTCTTGCATACTTTTCGGGAAACCCATAGTTTTGTTGATGAATTTGCGGGGAAGGGTCACAAGTGAAACTGGGCAGTTTCTGCAGACTCTGTGGCCTGAGAGGTGCCTTTGTGACGAAGAGATTCGAGACCAGCCCAGTGCTTCATCGCCGTGAGCTGCCCAGATCTGCCTGGCATCAAGCATCGGAGGGCATTTCAATTATAACTCCCTCCCTAACTTTCCCATTTTTTGCTTGGCACTTCCCCAAAGGTAGTCCGGTTCTCTTTCAGATGTTAAGCCAGGCTTGTCCAGCATTTTTTTGCATCGGGCGGCCACATTTCCATTTTTTTCTCACTCAAGGGGATGGTCATCAGATTTCGATAAGATACATGAATTTCAAAAAAAAAGTTAGGTGTGAAAAAAACAACTTGCTGAGCAAAAATGAAGCAATGTCAAAGCAATAAATTGACAATTTAAAAAAAAAGAGTAACAGAGAGTGTAAGAGGGTGAGCGTGTATGTGTCCGGATCATTCCAAGTCTCAGGGTGTTTACTCACTCACTCACCCTCACCCATTGTGAGAGTAGGTGAGAATATGTATTGGTTTGTGGGGATGTGAATCTTGAGCCTGGGAATGAGCCAAACACACACACATGCACACTCGCTCACTCTCACCCCTCTCAGACACACACACATTCACTCACACACACACACACTCACTCTCACCCCTCTCGGACACACACACTCTCACTCACACACACACACACTCACTCACTCTCACCCCTCTCTCAGACACACTCACTCTCTCACACACACCCCCGGTAGCGAGTCTCTACACTTCACACCCCCAACCAGGCCCCGCAGCACCTTCTCCCCACCTCCCTGGGCCCCGCTACACCTTCTCCTCCTGGGCTCCACAGCCTCCTCTCTCTCTCTCCACCCTGGCCCCGCAACACCTTCTCTCTCTCTTCTTCCTCCCCTGAAATCCCCTCTCTCTCCAGCACACTTTTATCACCCCGGGTGATCGTTGCTCATTCAGAGACAGTTTCTCTCCCACAGTTGCTGCTGATAGGCTCACTAGTGAGCCTGTCATTAGCAAACGCGGGAGAGGAATGGCCTGTGAATGGAAGAACAGCCCCTTGCAGAATCTTCAACTTCACTGATTGATCTTACCAGCATTTTGAACAGTGGCTCCGGGGCCACATAGAATGGCTTCGCAAGCCACAACCCAGCCTGCGGGTTGCCTGTGGGACAAGCTTGTGCTAAACGCTGGTTAAACTTTGAAAACTGTCATTAATCCCCACAGAAGTGACCTCGACATCTAGACTATCGCCTGTCTACACAACAACAATCTCGCAAAGGTCACTTGAGAGTTGAAATGTCACCGCCCATTATATTTTTGGAAGCGATCAGCTACAGTATTTATTAAACTGAAGTATAATTCTTTTTAAAGAGTTGTCACCTCACGTTGGTAGTATTTTCTGCTTGATCTTGGCAGGCAGCTCTTTGTTGGCATCATCGGCACCTGCTCAGTAATTTCAACGACTTTCGTTGAAAGAAATGGAACAAAATTCAGTTGGGAATCTAAATAGGATGGAGCAACTGCTCCACAAGATTGCAGGCCAGGCAAGCCAGAGGAAAATCTACCCCATTGTCTTTCTCTCTCACTCTAGAGTTCTGATTCACCGCAGCAATATTTTATGTCACCACACCCCAAGAGTGGCAGAATCATTTTAAATCAAAACATCTCCTTTGTGAAGGCACAAGGTGTGATTTCGAGCTGTCTTGTTATTTGGTCTCAGCGCTGTTTCTCACAATCCAAAACCCCCCCCACCCGTCAAAAGCGGCAGAGCTCTCCGGAGACCTGAATAATTCCATGTTCAAGCTTATCATTGACTGAAATACTATCTCTGTTTCAGAACAAGCTAAAGCCATGACCACTATTTGAATGTGGGACTTCAAATCAAGTAATCTCCGAGTGCTGCAGCAATCCCTTCTCACAGCCAGCAAGATATTTCAGGCAGAACGACTTAATCTAATTGATTTTAAAACAACTGGTAAGATTATTTGGATGCTGGGAATGCACAAATGGTGGAGACTTCCTGTCAGCCAGATACCAGTACAGGATATTCCATGCCATTCCTTGTTTTAGATTGTATCACAGTTAGAACAATGGGTATGCTGTGACTGGTTGGTGGTGTGAGTGGCAACTTCTTATTCTTACACATTTTAGATATACTAGTTCATTTCCTGTGACATTGCTCAGATATCATCACAATTAAACACATCCCTGAGTAACTATTCACTAGACTGCTACTGTTTAAGTCTCTCTTCCTGTTTGTTTTTAACTCTTTCTCTCTCTCTCTCTATTCACTCTGTATGCTTATCACATACTGCATTTTTGTTGTCTTCGTGTATCCCTGTCTCCGACCATTTTTCACTCTGCTCCCTTTTAACTGTAAATCTCACTTGGAGTGGATCTGAGAGGAAGTGGATTGCTGCTTTACAGAACGCTAGCATCAATTCTGGAAGTGAGGAAGAGACGGCATCAGTACAGTGAGAAAGCAACAGACAGATACAAACTACAAGTACACTGTCATCAAGTTAAATGAGCTATTAGGAAAACGAATCAATGTGCGGACGCACACAACCATCTAATTGAAATGCAAAGTAAATTCAATTGGTCAACTGGGCTGAACAACAGATTAAAATTGATTAGCTCTTCAACATTTACTGGGACAAATCTGCTCTCCAAAAGCAACTTATTTACAGTAAGTGGATGTGACACTGAACTGCAGCAATTTTTAACATAAACACTTCAGCCATATCATAGCTTAACAATTACACTGGGCGATGTGAGCAGATGAATATTCAGCTTATTTGTCTGGCAACCCTCTGTTTTAACAGATGTGTTAATCCATTTAAAATAAACAAGCTACTGCTTTGAATTTAAATAGAAGCCTGGGAAGGTAAAACAAAAATGGGAAGCATTTGAATGCCAATATCTGCAACATTCATTTCTAGACTCTGGCTAGAATTTTCCAGCCCCTCACGCCGGTGGGGTCTTCCGGTCCCGGCGATGCGAACGGAGATTTCAATGGCTCGCCGGCCCTGCCGCCGGGAGGGTCAGGGGTCAGGGATCAGGGGTCGGGGGGTTGGGGGCGGGGGGTGGTGGTTGGTGCTGGAAAATTCTGGCCTCTGGGGCGGGTTCAATTATACAGATAGCAAAAAAGACTGAGCTATGAATATTGACGTCAGTCTATCATCATTTATAGCTTCAGTCTATCATGTTTAATGTTTCCATTTGCGGGCGAGACCAGGACTTATGGTCATCAATACAAGATAGTCACTAACAAATCTAATGGACAATTCAGAACAATGAGTGGTTAGAGTGTGGAACTTGCTACACGGTGAGTGGTTGAGGTGAATAGTGTGGGTGCATTTAAGGGGAAGTTATTTAAGAAATTTAGGGAGAAAGGAATAGAAAGACACATTGGCGGAGTAGGGTGTAGAAAGGTGAGGGGAGGCTCATGCAGAGCATGATCCTTTTCTATGCTGTAAATGCTTCGTAATGATTATTTCATCTAAAGCACGTGTTTTTTTTTACAATTGCAGTCTTCTGGAACATATTCATTTACATCTGGCTGTCTACAAAAGCGGTGCAATATTTTTGTACTGTATTCTGATCTAATCATGTAAACCATTGTGTGTGAAGATCAGTCAACCTTCAAGACTGCTAATCAGATATCTTGTCTGACCTTCCATTTGTTGGCATGTTAAGTCAATCATTGCTTGCTGTAGAAAGAGATAGTAAGCACTGGTGTCTCCGAATATTCATTTAATTTTAACAAAGTGTACTGTAGGTTTTCTTTTGCCAATTGCTACCATTTACTACGTCATTGAGTCCACGTCAATGGTATAATAATTGTACCTGGAAATATGTCCAGCAAGTTTTCTCCCGTCCTGGTGAACTGCTTCACTCCCTTCTGCTTGTGAATTCGGAAGCTCGAGCAAAGGCTTCCTTACAAACTGAGCAATTGGGTCTGAGGAGGGAGTAGTCAGTGAGGTCACAATCGAGTAATAAAGTGAGGCACTATGGGACACGGTAACGCAAAGTTAATTCTGATTTGAAGTCACCTAGTGACAATATGCTCCCTCTGAGAACCAGATCAACAGGTGTAAAATTGTTAAATTGACAGGGTAAACGCACCAGGATGTTTCACTTGGCTGCGGCGCCTAGAACGCAGTCTCAGGATAAGTGGTCAGCCAGGTAGGAGTGACATGGGGAGAAATTCCTTCACTGAGAGGGCTGTGAATCCTTGGAGTTCTCTACCTCAGGCGGCTGTGAATGCTCTGTCGTTGAGACGACTCAAGGCTGGGATTGATAGGTTTTCGGATACTAAGAGAATCAAAGGATATGAGGATAGTGCAGTAAGATGGAGCTGAGGTTGAAGGTCAGCCACGATCTTATTGAATGGTGGAGCAGGCTCAAAGTGCCAAATGGCCATATACTTAATTATGTGGGTAAACCCAGTGTCAATGGAAGAAAAATAGTTACCTAGGAGTCATGGAACTGATTATCATTTTAGGACAAATAGCTCTGAATTGTTGAAAGACTGCAACAAAATAAAACTATCCCATGGCAATATATTGTAGTAAAACTAATGCATTTCTTCTCATGGTTTGGCTAATGGTAAGTTGGAGGATGTGCTGACTGTCAGTGTTCCTTTCCTTTCTTCTGCTTTCTTTCTATATACTTAAGGTTTTTAGACACTTGGAGAGCTTGGGAGACATTGGGGGAAAAAGACTTGGATCTCGAATCTTTTCAAAGTACTTCATGGGGGTTATTTTGATGAAAGGCACTAACTGGTTGCTGTGCTAATAAGACAGGCCTGGTTTAGGACTGCTTAAAAGATACAATTTTGTTCCTGATTGCTGATTAGCATCATTTGAACTTAACCTGGAGGTGCTAAAGCAGAAACCTGAAGGTTTAGCACACAAATGCTGCTTAGGCACAATTCCCGTGGAGCATTATATGTGGGTTTCACATGTCCACTTTCACTGAAGAGTAGGCTGCTTGACCCAGTGGCTGGTTTCAGGATGGCTCAGGGACCAAAGGAGAGGGAGCACAGGCAATGTCAGAGATCCTGGTAGAGGAAGTCCAGAGGAGCAGGGATTCATTGTAGCCGTGAGTGGGGGTAGGGGTGGAAGGAGTCCACCTCACCCTCCTGTCCCTGTCTTCTGCAGCAGCTAATGCTGCTCTCCCGGACCTCAGGATCCCCATTCCTCCTGTAGATCAAGCAAGATGCCCTTGACCAACTAATTCCTTTCTCCTGGTGATTCCTATAAGGAGTCTGATTGGATAAAGTGGCGCAGCACGCGCTCTTTGTGAGTGAAATCCTCAGAGAATTTCAAGAATTAATCACAAAGTCTTGACAGAGTGCTCCAGAAAAATCACTCAATGTGTTTCAAAACACCTTTACACACACCCAGCAGCCAGTGAATGATAAAAGGTGATGTATCTTTAAATAGCACTCAAAATCTTCAGCAATGACTTGTTTGCTCCCAATCAGCTGGTCACCATTAGGAGAGGGCATTAGTTCAAGTGTTAAACATCAAAATGCCATGCAGCCTCTTTAATGAGCAATAGCAGGCAAATTGAGTGGCAATCAGCCCCTTAACAATCCTCCTGGCAGCTGTTCCTAATACAAGTTTCAGCTCCTTCACCAAGATGTCACCTTATGCTAAATGCATTCTGAACTGGTGTTTCAGCTTTAGTCCCCATCTTGGTCATCTCAAAGTTCCTAAGGTTTCCAGGGAAAATCAGCCCGTATATATATATAGAAACCCTGAAGTCCAGTAATTGCTGTAATGTGAAATTTAATAAACATTACATGTACAGCAAGCTCCCACAAACAGCACAGAGATGAATGAAGCCAATCATTTGGATATTGAATGGAAGCAGGAGTACTCCCTGATGATCAACATCTTCAGTGAATACTGTGATGGGACTTTGAATATCCACTCAAACCAGGATAGGCCATAGGTCCCAGCTTAATATTATCTAAAGAATGACACTTATTCAGAATTGCTTCTAATCCTACAGTGTCCTATCTCAATTTTCTCTAATGACAACATGTTGTTTCTGTTAGCATGAAAAAATTAGGGTTGTAAATCTCAAATCATTTAAGTTCAGGAAGAGGTGGCAAAAGTTTTTTTTTATATAAGGGGGTGAAATTGGTTTATGCCAGCAGTTCAAAATGGGCTTGTGGGAAATCAGCGTCCATTCCTCACTGCATCGATCTTCTTTCTGCTGAAGATCAGTGAAGGTTAGTTCACACTCTTGTTGGAGGCTCACTTCCTAGTCACACTGCCACTTCCACTTAGATAAAAGCAAAATGCTGCGGATGCTGGAAGCCTGAAACAAAAACAGAAAATGCTGGAAAAACTCAACAGGTCTAACAGCATCTGTGGAGAGAGAAACAGAGGTAACGTTTCAAGTCTGTGTCATCCCTCCAGCAGGTCTAGCAGCAACCGTGGAGAGAGAAACAGTTAACGTTTCGAGTCCGTTTGACTCTTCGGACGGGCTCGAAACGTTATGTCTGTTTCTCTCTCCACGAATGCTGCTAGACCTGCTGTGTTTTTCCAGCATTTTCTGTTTTTGTGCCACTTTTACATAGTTTGAAATTAAATGCCTTGGCAAGGTTTTCCAAGTCAATGGACAATACAGGCTGGTGTGATGTGCAATAGGTTGCTGATTCGCTCCGAGTTCATTTTGCACTGCTGGTGTAAATCAATTTCACCCCCAAGTTCTATATTACATGCAATGCTGTTTTGTTAGATATAAAGGGCTTGAGTAACATGTCAACTTGAAACCAAATGCCCTCGGGATGCAGTGCAGGAGACAAGTCCTTTATCGGTCCAAAATTAAATCCAGAAAATGCTATCGCCGCAGCCCACAGGCATAGTCCACCCAGAATTCACTTTCCTAGAATTATTCCTGCAGTGATTGTATAATGGGGAAAAAAAATAAAGTGTCAATTTAGGTCATCCTTTGTGCATTGTTCCTGACCTTCAGCAACCTAACTATTATAAACAGCATGGCATCAGATTAAGACCAGAGCCTCTCACCAGAGTGCCACGCAGTGAATGTTAATTATGATGACTTAGGAGGAATCCATTGTGTGGAACTTGGGCACGTGTAGCAGCAGAAGCTTCCTGTGACTTTAGAAAATTCCTTCAAACAATTGTACACCATTTGGAATACAAGCAGCGCTGTAAATTCTCAGTAATTGACTTGATATAGTGAGATTCTCTCGCGCATTTTTATAACTTCATGTCAGTTACCCTCAGCCACCGGTTTAACATTCGCAAGCAAAAAGGGAGATCCTTAGTTTCAAAAGCTTCCAACTGACCAAGTCCATCTTGCTTTCCCATTAAAATCATGGTGACAGTTCAGATGACTTTGCATGTTCTGACATGTAATCATCAGCTGCCACACGTTAATATTGATGAATAGAACAGCTCCAGAACTATGGTTAAAAACTCCCTCTGGGTCATTTTAACAGCGTAATGGACTTCCATTTCTGCCCACAAATGCTAATGGCAACTATAAGACACCGGCCCTAAATTTCCTCAGAGACTCTACCAGTTCTCCGCAGCATCAGCATCAGTCCACAACCCCTAGTGAATAAGGTCAGGCGATGTGACATGCGATAAATGCTAATTGTGGATGAATCAGAAGTTTGTTCTACAATACTCAAGTAACACTAGCTGTGTATGGCCAGAAAATTCTGCCAATAAATCATTTTGTCAAAAGGAAAAAAAGAGTAAATGCTTTCACAAACTCTGGACGTTTTCTAAAGTGCTTCATGAATTATGCCAACATTTTGAAGCGTAGACACTGTTGTAATGTAGGAGACGCAACAACCAATTGGCACACAGCAAACTCCCACAAACAGCAATGCGATATAGGGTAGATAATCTACTTTTTGTGACATTGGTTAGGTGCACCATGCTGAAAAGCATTGAAAATCACAGAGATTTACACCGAATTTCTCAGGGGATCGGTCAACCTCCCTCTGGAGTTTTTCAGGAAGATCTACATAACCCCCTCGGAATTTTAGGGCCATTTGCCTCCCTACTACAGCCATGACTACTCCAGAATATGGAAACCAGATCAATAACCTTAACGTTCAAGGCCATTGCATTGGGCCAACCTTATAGTATTTTCCAAGGTCGATCCTAAATATATATCCATTGTGAGCTCTCAGTTGATGCAGCGAGCCAAAGACCAGGCATCTAAATTGAGTGCCTGAAAAGCCACAGCCACTTAAAGTGATGCAACCACTTAAAATCAAATAGCCATATTACAGCGAATGGTGGGGGGTGCTGGGGTGGGGGGTGATGTGATGGGAAAGAGGATTAGTCCAGATGGCCTTTTTACTGTTGGTGGACAAGGGCAGAACTAAGAAAAAGAAAGCGGGGTCTTGCATTTATATAGTGCCTTTTCCAATGTCAAGACATCTTACAGTCCTTCAGAGCCAATCAAGTGCTTTTTGAAGTGTAGTCACGGCTGGGGATGTAGGAAGGGCAACCGGGAACAAATGGCAAGAAAAGGTTGCAAGTACTTTCTAGCAAGAAACCTAAATTAGACTTAAAGGCTCTATTATGTCAAGAAGGATTGCATACAAGGTTTCAATTTATGATATTCCTTAATTCTGACACAGGATGGTCAACCAGGACAATACAAGAATCTGCAAAGGGATATGGAAAGGTTAAGTGAGTGGGTAAAAAGTTAGCAGATGGAGTATAACTTGGGAAAATGTAAGGTTGTTCACTTTGACAGGAAGAATAGAAACACAATATTATTAAAATGGAGATAAACTGCAGAATAGAAAAGCAGAATATTATGTAAATAGAGACAGATTGCTGAATGATGCAGTACAGAGGGATCTGGGTATCCTCGTAAATGAATCCCAAAAGGTTATCATGCAGGTACAGCAAGTGAAGGCAAATGGAATGTTGGCCTTTTGCGAGGGAGACTTGCTACAACTGTACAGGGCATTGCTGAGATTGCACCCGAAGTACTGTTTACAAGTTTTGGACTCCTGATTTAAGGAGAGATATACTTGCATTGGAGGCCGTTCAGAGAAAGTTCACTAGGCTGATTCCTGGGATGAAGAGGTTGTCTTATGAGGAAAGGTTGAGCAGGTTGGGCCTGCACTCATTGGAGTTTAGAAGAATGAGAAGTAATCTTACTGAAACATAAGATTCTGAGGGGACTTAAACAGGGTAGATGCTGGTAGGATGTTTCCTCTCATGAGGGAATCTAGAACGAGGGAACACAATTTAAAAATAAGGGGCATCCCTTATGAGATGGAGATGAGGAGGAACTTCTTCCCTCAGAGAGTAATTTATCTTTGGAATTCTCTTCCACAGGGAGCAGTGGAGGCTGGGTCACTGAATATATTTAGGGCTGAGTCAAGGGTTATGAGGGACAGGCAGGAATGTGGAGTGAAGGCCACAATCAGATCAGCCACGATCTTATCGAATGGTGAATTAGGCTCGATGGGCCAAATGGCCTACTTCTGCTCATATTTCTTATGATTTAATTCTTATGAACCAGGAAAAGGATCTTCTAAATGTAAACTACAAGCAAAGAAATCGCCAAACAAGAAGAGCATTAAGTGGGCTGTTTAAACAGACAAGGCAGCTGCTGGTACAGATTGTGCATACCGCACCTGTGGCTTTTCAAAATTGGAGTGTAAACAGTTGGTCTGTAATTATAAATTCCATTGACCAGTGGCACAATGTGAGGAATGATGTTTCCATGGAGTAATTCCTCCACAGGCATGACTGCAGAACAGAACTGGCTACATCTGCACAGACATGCTACTAGCATTGATCCTTTACTTCATGTTATTTCACTGCTAAATGAGAATGACATTTCCAATAAGACGGTGAGCCCCATCCAACACTTCCCCAAATTATAAACATTGACGGGGGGAGATTTTGTTCGTGTACAGGGCATAGCAAATTCCCAGATCCATTTTATAAAACGGACTTATGACTTTGAAGACGTCTTAGTCTTGTTATAAATGCTTGGGGTGAAATTGCACCTCTGAATGGTAATTTTAAATGGGCACTAGTGAAGCAGCAACCCATTTTACACTCAACCCTTTTCCATTGACTTCACTGTGAATAGTGAGTCTGGGGGAGAGTTTAACCAGATTCATTAGCATCACCCAAGACAGGTTTCACCGCCAATGTGCTGGGAGGATGAGTTCTCCTCACTTTGTCCCAGTTTTTATTACTAATGAACGTGTTCAGCTGAAACCAACAGCCTGGGCTCCACTTTCTAATCGAGACAGAACGATTCCAGGGATAAGGGCTTTTAGCTACAGGATTAGGTTGGAGAAGCCGGGGTCTATCTCCTCGGAGCAAAGGAGTTGGGGGGAGATTTAACATAGGTGCACAAAACTGTGACAGGCGTAAATAACGTCAACAAAGAAAAGCTATTCCCGTTAGCTGATGGTTTAAGGGCTAGTAGGACACAGATTTATGGGTTTTGGGCAAGATATAAGGGGGCAATGTGAGGATAGACTTTTCTTTTCAAACACAGTGAATGGTAATGGGGGAAGATAGTGGCATTGTGGTATTGTCACTGGACTTATAACCCAAAGGCCCAGGCTATTGCTCAGAGTACATTGGTTCAAATCCCACCATGGCAGCTGGTGAGATTTGAATTCAATTCAAAAATTTGAAATTATAAAACTAGTCTCAGTAATGGGGACCATGACAACTATCATCGATTATTGTAAAAGCCCATCTGGTTCACTAATGCCCTTCAGGGAAAGAAATCTGTTGGCCTTAGCTGGTCTGACCTACATGTGACTCCAGACACACACAGCAATGTCTTAACTGCCCTCTGAAATGGCTAAGCAAGCCACTCAGTTCAAGGGCAATTAGGGATAGGCAACAAATGCTGGCCTTATCATCAACACCTACATCCCATGAAAGAATTTAAAAAATGATCTGGTGGTGTAAGTGTATATAATCAATAATTTATAACAATTGGCGCTTGAGGGAAATGAAACTATAGGGCTAAGGGGATAGAATGGGGGAATGGGCCTGACTAGATTGTTCTACAGAGAGCCAGAATGGACTTAATAGGCCATAACTCACAAATCTGTGTCCTGCTGGACCTTTTTTTCTGCCATAATTACTCTATGGGTGGAATTTTACAATCCCTCCTGCCGGTCAAATTTTCCAGTCCTGTCAAAGTCAATGGATTTTAAACGGCTTGCTGCATTTTACAGCCCCACCCCCGCCGTGACGGGGTCGTAATATTCCGTCCTATGATTCTATGGCAGTGATACGGAAGAATCGCTAATTTAACTATAGGATCCCAGTTTCATTCTACCCTGAACCCATGAACAGCTCGTTCCTGAATTCTTGCCTAACTCTTGGCCCCCAGATGTCCCTAACTTCCTACATGTCATATGCACACTCTGGCCCTGACATTGCTGGGTTGGGAAGAGGGTATAAGGCTGGGATCTGCATCTCTTGCAGGGCCAGGAATTTATGACGGGGTCCGCTTATACTGTTCCTGTTTAAAAGGCTCACCTTGGTGCTGTGGGAACCTCATGAAAAAAGATACTCTAGCTTTTACCCCTTACACCGCCCCCCCCACACATTCCCCATGCCCATCCATGCCACCTTATGCCACCCCACCCACCCCATGACCCTTCATGCCCCCATGCCAAGGCTTGCCCCCGCCCACCCCCTATGGGTCCTCATGCTTCCATGCCAAGCTATGGCAATTCCATGCCCATTCCTCTATGATACACTGTATAGAACCAATTTTAGCACTCTAGTGGATGACTGGGCTCTCTGCCAAGAACACATAATGAGGCTTGCCTGAGAAATCCATTAGTGTGTTGAAACACCTGAGCCCTTGGGAAAACATAACTTGATTGACAGTTATGGCTTTCTGACCTATGCTGAGAATTGCAGTGTTTATTTATATAAGATAAAGAGGTTTTGCGGTCTTGTGGTGCATTAGTAGTGTCCCTTTTTCTGGGTCAAACACTCTGGGTTCAAGTCCCACTTTGGAATTTGATGGCCACTGAAGGTGCATTCATAACCTGGTCAAACAGGGTGATTATCAGCCTGTATATCCTTCCAATACATCTGGTGACAGGTGCTAACAGCTGGAGAGTTTCCTGGTCAGTTATTCTGCACAAAGCAACAGCAAACCACTGCAGCACGTTGCCAAGATTATCACGGACCAATCCAATGGAAGTCCATGGTCACCAATACCCTCTTAGAGCATAGTACCTGGAGGAAGAAAGAGGCTTCAAGTGCTTGCAGTTTCTGCTACTGATACTTTAAAGTGTCTGGATGATTGACACTTTTATTGGCCTGTGAAAGTTTTTTTAATGCATCCTATTGTGTAGAGTTTATTGGTTCTATACAGTGTACAGTGGGTGAATGGGCATGGAAGTGCCATAGCTGGCATGGGGGCCATAGGGGGTTGGTGGGATATCTCTTGACATGGGGGGCATGAGGGGTTTTAAGGGTGGGTGTGGGGGGCATCCCTTGGCATGGGGGGGCTATGGCAGATGGGTGGAGCAGCATTCCTTGGCAACTTACCTTCCAAAAAGGTTCCTTCATGTATACTATGGTTCATGACACCTCTGAGATGTCATGAACCATGACGCTTTGAAAAGTTGGCCCAACTCCATGAAAATCGCGGAGGACTAGGACATGCCTCACCCCACAATGGAGCTGGCCGGGTCGTAAATGCAGGCTTGCAACTCAAACCAGCTTGCATCCTTGAAAGGCACTGGTGAAAATTGGAAACCCCAGGAATGGGGTCAGGAATCCTGGAACTGGGTCCTTGCCAGTATTTTGAAAGGTCCACAGAGGCTCCCCGACTCCGCCAGAACCCAGCCTGACAACTCTATCCATCCACAAATCCAAAGACAAAATTTAATATTGTCAGAATTTAGTTATAATATTTTAGCTGCTCTGACCAGGCATAACATTTTTAAATACTTGTTGGAATTCAAAATGTACTTATAAGAGGTGTGCTACAAGCAATTTGAGATTGTAAATTCAAATGAAATTTAAATATTAATAGGAAGAATATTTGGGAGGAGGAATGTGGTGAAGCATAAACACTCACGTGGACCTATTGGGCCAAATGGTCCATTTCTGTGCTGTAAATTTCTATATAATTCTTTTAAAAAGACTTGAATTTATATAGCACTTTTCATGACCACTGGACATCTCAAAGCACTTTACAGCCAATTAAATACTTCTGAAACATAGGCACTGTTCTAATGTAGGAAATGTGGCAACCAAATGTGGCACAGAAAGATCCCACCAACAGCAATGTTTGTGACCAGATAATCTTTTTTTTTATGATGTTGATAGAGGGATTAAATATTGGCCAGGGCACCAGGGGATACTCCCATGCTCTTCTTCAAAATTGTGCCATGGGATCTTTTGAACCCACCCGAGGGGGCAGATGGGGCCTCAGTTTAACATCTCAGCCGGAAGACAGCACCCCCAGCAGTGCAGCGCTCCCTCGGTACTGCATCAGTCTTGACTTGTGTGCTCAAGTCCTGGAGTGGGACTTGAACCCAGAACCGTCAGGAGTCAGGAGGTAAGAGTGCAACCAACTGAGTCACCGCTGTCACGGGATTTCTGTTCTTCCATGCATCCTCGAGAAAGTGCACCAGCGTTTAAAAGACACAGTTTGCCAGGATCCATCCATCGAGGCGGAAGGACTTGTTAAAGGAACACTGGGACTCTTCGTGGTGACCTTCAGTCATATATATCTTGGGACTCGCTGTGGGTATTGATACTTCTAAATTTCAATCCCTTATCCACAAGCAGAATTATAGATCAAGGTTTTTCCTGGGTCTACAAACCTGCTACCAGGCTAATGGAGTCAGCTTCAGTCATGTAAATGCCTGGACCAATGCTGGTCTCTTTGAGAATCCAAATTAGAGGTGGCTTTTGGATTTGTTAACATGAATCTATATCGGGCACTTTTATTCAATCAAGTGCTTGTCTTTTTTGCCCAATCCTCTTTTTAATTGACATTCCACAGCTGAAACTCAAAATCCAGGTAACACTGAACGGATTCAAGGTAAATGAAACCCAAGACGAGATTAAACGTCACCCTATACTCAAACGCATAATAGCTTATTATTCCTAGATTCATAATGAGAAATATGCAGTAATCTTTAGTCATCGGGTACAGTGGTAAAGACGTGGTGCATGATACAACAGATTGCTTTTAATAAATACAATAAAGGGTTCTATTCTTACGAATAGAGTCAACAATGATGCTAGCAGAATGCGAGAGTGGAGAGGCACAGTACAAAAATCCAAGTATGGGACGGACATTTTAAAATGCTGACATGCTTCTGTCATACTAATTATGGTACAATATTGGCATTATTTTCCGGAAACAGCACAAAGACCTTTTATTCTCTCGGGGTGAGGGGTCTGTACTTCAGTTATAACACGAATGAGAGTTTTCGCACAAGTCCTCCACTGTTCTGTCTTGTGATTCAGTCGTGGGATTGATACTATCCTTTCACCTCTGGAACCCGGGTTCAAATTCAGTCTAGACCGACTGATGAAAATCACCCTCTCGGTTTGCATCCTTACAACGGGCGTGGGCAGTGCAAATCCAGTTCTTATATAGTGGGCAGAAGCTCAAGTCACGAAACTGTTGGAGTTTAGCATTGGTTTGCCAATTAACTTGGAAGCCTTACAACTGTTGAGCGAAAGAAGTTAGACAAGTGCGGATAGGGATGATCTTTTGAAGCTGAGATGAGGCACTTTGTTAGGGCAAAGTAGAGAGAGCTTTTCCCTACTTGATCATGCTGAAATGTGCGTGAAGGTGATCTTGGATGTCGAGAATGGAAAGAATTGCATAGGAGCATAGAAGTTGACACAGACACAAACACCACACACACAACACCACACACACACCACCCCTGCCCCCCTCCCAACATTACTGTTTTAACTTGCATTTTCCGTTTACACGCACGCCTGACAGAGAATAGTGAAATTCAGGAGCATTTTACAGACAATCATTTGTTTTCAGAACTATAGATATGCTGAGACTTACAAAAAAGCTCATTACCTTGTGTCAAACCAGCACATCACAGGATCATTAAAATTGCATAAGCTGTGCAGATATTATCAATGCAATAGTATAGATGAGAAACGTATACATATCAAAGACAAATTATCTTACAAATTTAATTGGACAAGGCCCAACAGGCATACATCACACTCCATCATATTATAACAAGGAGCTAAACTATAACATGCAATGATAACTGTTTCTGGGCAATAACAGGCTGTAGGATGATTGTTGGCAGTTTTGCACTTTACAAAGCACAGCCAGTTTTGGCTGCTTGGTGTGACTTTCGCTGATCACAATAATCATCTTGAAAATAAATTGCGAAGATATTGCAGTTCCAAAACAATATTAAATACCATACTCATGCAAAAATCCTGTCCCCGAATGGGTAGCTCAGATTTTACAGAACCAGATGGTCAAAGGCAAAAATTCAGTTGTCTGACGGCATAGAGTCATACATTGTCAGAGCACAGAAACAGGCCATTTGGCCCATCGAGTCTGTACCAAAAACGAAAAGAAAGACTTGCATTTATTTTGCATTTTTCACAAACACAGGATGTCTCAAAGTGTTTTTACAGCAAATGAAATACTTTCTGAAGTATAGTCACTGTTGTGATCAAGGAAGCACAGCCAATTTGAACATAGCAAGTTCCCACAGACAGCAATAATGGCCAGATAATCTGTATTAGTGATGCTGGTGCTCCCTTTCCCCCATTTGATCCACCTAATCGAATCCCATTCTCCTTTGTGTACCATATATACTTTGATAGGTTTCTTGTCCAAGCAACAAATTCCTTTTTGAAAGAATTTATGGTTTTGCTTCAACAACATCTTGTGACGGACAAATCCACATTCTAACCACCCCCGAAGGAAATTCTTTCAAAACTTGTCAACCATTTTTGTGCTATTATCTTGCATTTGTGTCCTTGTATTGCCTTCTCACTGAAAAATATCTGACGCTTTTTTTTAAAGAACCTTAATTTCTCAAGTCTCTCTTTACATCAATAACCCCTCGTGCCCTGCCAACAGCCCATTAAATCCATGCAACGCATCTTCCATTACTTAAATAGCCTCCCTTTAATGGAGATGACCAAACTACAAAATACTCCAACCTAACCAAGATCTTGTACAAGTTCAACATTGCCTCCTCTAGTTTTATTTTGTATTCTATGCTTCTAGATACAGGAAAAATGTTTCCATTTATATTTTGTGGGGTAATCTACTCACACTGACTCTTGTAATGATTTGTGTATTTGCACAGTTCCCTCTGTTCCTCGAATAAATTTAAAATCTTAAAGACTTACATTTATATCACACTTTTCACAACCTCCGGACTTTGCATTTTGAAGTTTAATCGCTGCAGTAATGTAGGAAACGCAGAAACCAATTTGTGCACAGCAAACTCCCGCAAACAGCAATGTGATAATGGCCAGGTAATCTGTTTTTTGTGATGTTGATTGAGGGATAAATATTGGCCAGGACACTGGGGATAACTCCCGTGCCCTTCTTCAAAATAATGCCATGGGAGCTTGTACATCCTACTGAGCAGGCAGTTTAACATATCAGCCAAAAGACAGCATCTTCAGTAGGACAGCACTCCCTCAGTACTGCACTGAAGGGTTAGTCTTGATGTTTGTGCACAAGCCCTGGAATGGGACTTGAACCCAGAAAGTTGCACCTCAAAAGTGACAGCGCTACCAACTGAGCCACGGCTGACATGTTTCTGTTTACAGTATTTCCTTCCCCTGCTCTTTAGGCTGACAGGCATCTCCTTCACTGTTGCTGTGTCAAATCCCTTCCTAACAGCACTGTGGGTGTACCTACACCACATGGACTGCAGCGGTTCAAGAAGATGGCTCACCACCACCTTCCCAAGGGCAATTACGGATGGGCAATAAAGGCTGGTATAGCCTGTGATGGGCCACATCCTGTGAACGAATAAATAAAAAAACTGCCCAAAGATATGCTGCCTTTGAATACCACAGACTTTCCCAATGACTATCGACCTCCTAATTTAGTGTGTCAGAAACCTTGGATATTTTAGGATAATAATGACTTTGGGTAATAACATAAAAATTCAGCTGCCTGTCAAAAACTTTTCCCAATGGAAATCAATCTTTTCTTTCTAAATGAAAATCAGGAGAGCTGTATAATTAGCTGAATCAATGGGCAGAATTTAATGCCCCCCAGTGGCGGGTTTGTTGGCTGGGGGCATTTAATCGGGTGGGAGGTTGGTAGGCGGGGCCCTGCCACTTTCCCACCTCAGCTCCGATTGTCCAGGGCAAGAAGGCTTGAGGATGGCCTTTATGAGCCACTGACAATTTAAGCCCTAACTGGACAATTAATGCCCACTTAAGGGCCTCATCCCACCACTGCTTACATTCACCCAGTGGCAGGACTTGTAATGTGGGAAGCCTGGAAAGCAAGCCTTGTTGCTCCTGGGAAGAGTTGGTGCCTTGGGGTGGGGTGGGGGCACTCAGTGCCTGATCGGGGACCTGGCATTGGGAAGGGAGGTCTGCTGAGAGCCGCCCCTCACATCCCCTGCGAACCTCACTCTGTGAACCCCCTCAACTCCCTGTGCCCTGCGATCACTCACCTGTGCCTGGGCCTCAGGTGGGTGCAATACTGGCAGAAACCACCACCACCCCAGTGGTGCCGCTGAGCAATGAGGAGCTGCCAGCCTCTGATTGGCCAGCAGCTTTCGGCAGGCAGGACTTCCATCCCTGGGGTCCTTGATCCAAGGGAAGGCCCATGGCTGCCTAGTTGAAAGTGTCTGATTGGCACGCAATGTGGTGGGCCTCCTTGAAAAGAGGCGACACAGGAGTCTATCCAGTTCTCTAGCTGGAAGACAAGACCCTCATCCCCTGCATTAAATTCTATTCAATATTGCCCGTTTTATGCTTTCACTTATCTCTAAAAAGAAGCCCTCCACTACCAGATTTAATTTTTGTACACAAATCAAAATGGCATTTTAAAAATCCTTAAAGAATTTCAAAAGACCACTCCCCTCCCCCCTCCAGCTTGATGACCTACAATCTCATAAGTATACAATACAGGAGTGCAGTTTCATAATTTATAACTCATTTCATTTTGGTAGCTGTCAGAAGATATTAAGTGGATCCAGTATAAACCTGCCAAGCAAATATGCAATCTCTCAATTTTTTTATAAAATTCTAACACTGCACTGTAATTAAAATTTTTCCTCAATTTTATTCCTTTGTAGTCACACACTCGGGACACCTGTTGCGAGCACAAGTGGGAGTTTGTGTATATGTCTGAAGTGTAGCCTGAGGTAAAATCTTAAGCCTCTTTGATTTTTTTTTCACCATCCTTGTGACTGGTCTGAATGTGGAGGTTGTGGTGGCAGGATACAATTTTAACCCCTCTGTGGGAACGTGGCCTAGTGGGTGGACAGTCCATTTGGAAATGGCAGCTGGAGGGACAGCTGGTCTGAACATCAGCCATGGCTCAGTTGGTAGCAGCTTTACCTCTAGGTCAGAAGGTTGTTAGTTCTAAATCCTACGCATAAAAATCAAGCCTGATACTCCAATGCAGTCCTGGGAATGTGCTGCACTGGATAGTGGTGCTGTCTTCTGAATGCGATATTCAACCAAGGGCCTTGATCCCTCTCAGGGTAGACGTAAACTGTGTCTAGTGGTGCTATTTTGAAAAAGAGCAGGTGAGTTCTCCTCAGTGTCCTGGCCAGTATTTATTCCTCAATCAACATTGCTGAAATAGGTTATCTGGTTTGTGCATTTTTTTTGTGGGATCTTGCTGTGCATTTATTGGATGCCACGTTTCCTACATTACAAAGTATGGCTACTTGATAAGTGCTTCGTTGGCTGTAAAGCTCTTTAGGATATCCTTGATCGTATGAACATACAAATTAGGAGCAGTAGACAATTTAGCCCCTTGAGCCTGTTCTGTCATTCAATAAGATCATGGCTGATCTGATTGTGGCCTCAGCTCCACTTTCCTGTCCACCCCTGATAACCCTTGACTCACTTGTTAGTCAAGAATCCATCTACCTCTGCCTTAAAAATATTCAATGACCCTGTTTCCACCAGTCCCTGGGCAAGAAAGCTCTAAGCAAATTCCCTTCATCTCCGTCTTAAAATGGGAGACCCCTTATTTTTAAACTGTTTCCCCTCGTTCCAGTCTCTCCCACAAGGGAAAACATCCTTTCAGCATCCATCCTGTCAAGTCCCCTCAGGTTCTTATAGGATCGCCTCTCATTCTGCTAAACTCCTGTCTAACCTGTCTAACGGTTCCCAACAGATAGCACCCCACATTCCCAGGAATCAGTCAGATGAACCTTCTCTCAACTGCTTCAAACGCATTTATTTCCTTTCTTAAATAAGGAGACCAAAATTGTATATAGTCTCACCCATGCCCAGTGTGGCAGACCATCCCTACTTTTCACGTGATCGTGAAAAGCACTATAAAAATGCAAATCTTTTTGAAACAGCCGGGTCTCATTAACATATAGCTGGCCGACATGCCAACAAAACGACAGTGGGTTAGAAGGAAGAGGCCAACAGTCATTAAAATCGGCCATCTCCAGGGTTGTAGGCGAGGCCTCTGGGAAAAGCAGGGGGCAGAGTATCAAGAATCCGAGAAAATTCAGCGGTCTGGGAAGGTGCCTGAGGATGGGCATTGGGGAAGGGCTTATAGCCTCTTCAATCCAGGCAATGGAGGCCTATGCCTCTGTCATGGGGCTGGGAAGGGGCTGAGGCCTAGGAAGCAAATGAGCCTATCTTCTCTCTAGAGAGGGAAAATAGCGTGAATAAAATGGGAAGGGGCATGGTAGGGGGGGTGGGGGTGGGGATGGAATGTTGGAACCATTAAAAAAAAAGGCAACAGTTACTCAATCTGCATGCTCTTGGTGTTATTTTTATGACTCTTCAATCCAAATAAGTAGACCCACAATAAAGCAAGTTTCAGAATAATCTTTATTGGTTTATTTTTAAACAAATCAGGTTTAATCTGATGTGGATCTTGGTAATTGTGCAGTCACTCTTAGGATAAAAAATGAAGCAGGTCTTGGCAGCCACTGAACACTAGCTGTCCAGACACATCTTTTTCCACATGGTTGGAAGGCCAATGATTTATATTACACCAGTGACACACTGGAAAATTATCGATGATTTATGCCAGACGTAGAACAAACCATCTGTCTCGTATGTCAAACAGCACAACATTCCTGCAAATGCATTTAAAAATATATTGCATCACAGCATAATTGGTGTTTTTTATATACCACCATGATATTACAACAACTAGGCATTAATAGGCTCGAGTACTGTCTTGTTCAATGGAGGCAGGCTGTGTGTTTGAAGGCAACATCAACATTCACTTTGAGGAAAGAACTGCACCTTTCGCGACCTCAGGATGTCCACTGGAGTGCTGGCTTTGTCATTCTTTTCACTTATCCGCACTCTGTATGCATCAGCTGTCGCTCAGTTGCCTCTGAAGGTTCTGGTTTCAAGTCCCGCTGCTGAGGTTTGAGCACGAAAATCAGGCTGACACTCCAGTGCAGTGCCGAGGGAGTGCTGTACAGTCAGAGGTGTTATCTTTTGGTGGAAATCATTAAACCAAGGCCCAGCCTGGCGCCTCAGGTGAATAGAAAGGTTCCATAGCATGATTTTGAAGCACCGGGAGTTATCCCCGGTGTCCCAGTTAATATTTTCTCTTCAATCTTTATTGTTATACTGAAAGAGATTACAGATACGGGACCTCGTGTCTGGGAAGCTCAGGACCGGACATGTGCCGGATACGGGAACTTTCTGGATTTTAGATCCTGGGGACGTGGGAATAGGCCAGACCCAAAGGGCGGGGGATCAGTGCACAGCGACCCAGATACGCAGTGTACCGGAAGTACCCCGTCCACCACCAACGCTAAGAGAACTAACAGTAAAAGAACTAATAAGGAGGAAAATAATTGCATTTGGGGCCATTAACGGAGTCCTGGAATTTGACCATTTGTTAATAAAGGATTTGACGGATAGCAATGCCTGACCCGGTTTTCGGCTCCCTCCGGATTTTGGGACGCCAAATAAGGGGTCCAGTGCCTGTACCTGGTTATCACATTGCTGTTTGTAGGCGTTCATTGTGTGCTGTGATTCCAACACTAAAGCTGTGCCTACACTTGAAAAGTACATCATTGGCTGCAAGGAACTTTAGGATGTCCTGTGTCATGAAAGGTGCTATTTAAAAGCAAGCCTTTCTTCCTTTTCGCCAAGGCAGAATGGACAACATCCAGATGTTTTTCTTGCCAATTTTTCAATCCCTACCAGCTGTGGTTATAGTCCACAGGCAAATTTCCTTCCAGCTATGCATCATGAGAGAGAAGCGTTAGGAGGAAAATTCCCCTGTCGTTGAACGTGGTGGAAATACCAGTTCAATCAGGTCAAACTCTTATTTATATGGTCAAATTGAAAAATAATAAATAAATAAATGAATAAATGAATAAAATCGAACCTGATGGAATTGGATATTTGCACATATGGCCTGTCAAATCACATGTGCCTCAGGAGGCATAGCCCTTTAAGATCCTGCACAACTACAGGAGCTTCCATCCAACAGGGGGCTTAACAGCCTTTCATAGGTATTTCATGCACAATTTCCCGCATGTTAATGGGCGGGAAATGGTGAGCAACGCACTGGAATTTTTTGCTTATTGCATGTGGGTCTCACACATTGAATGGGTAAAGTTCTATCAAAGGACTCCCAACACCGTTCTCAAAATGAACAGCATTTTAACAAGATTAAATATTCCATTTAATTAATCACAAGTGACATTCTCTGTGACAACAACCAAGGCCTTTCTATCCCTCCATTTTCTACTTTACCTCTCTGTAGAATCAGACATACTTGCCCATGATGTTCCTTCCTCTATTGCCTCTCCTCTGCTGCCAAGCTCCATGGGATTTCCCTTCCACTCCTGCCATTCCCAACGGATCCCGCATATCTCAGCAATGGTTGTCTTTCATGGCTTCTCACGAAGAGTCACCCAGGAATCTATCCTTGGCCTCCTTGCCTTCAGTGATGTCATCCATGGGTCAAAGGTCAGATTCCATGTGTGTGCTGATGGCATGAAGCTCGACTTCTCCATCACTTCTCTCCCATTTCTGTGCCATCAGATCAGTGGTCCAACATCAAGTCACTGATGAGCCACACCTCTGAATGGATATCAGGAAGCTCAAAGGCATCATGTGGTCTCCCCCAGAACCTCTACTCCCTTGTGACTGACTCAATCCCTCTCCCCATCTCCTCCCTCAGCTCGTTTCCACCTCCTCAACAGTAACTGTCTTGGGCCTTCTCTCAAAACTTCCATTGCTACCAATAATCACCGTGTTTGTCATCCCCAGATTAGATTTCTCTAATGTTCTCCTTGCCACCTTCCACACTTCATAAATTCCAAACAGTTCAAAATGCAGTCATCAGTATCATTCCCCAACCCTATCTCTGCACTCTCCTTATGCATCCCTCCCCTTTCATGCCACCATTAGTAGCATGACCCTTATGTCTTACTGTCTGGAACTCCTCCCATCACTCCACCTCCTCTCTCTCCACCTGTAAGAAGCTTCCAAAAATCCATCTTCTTGACCAAGTCTTCAGTCACCCTTTCTAATCTTCATTATTTGGCTTAGGGTCCAATCTCTTATCTTTTCCCTTTTCTCTGCCCCACCCCTGTGTAAGGTGCTTGGGCTATGTTCCACGTTAAAGGCATTAGCTAAGTAAAGTCATTATTTCACAAAGCCAACTGTTAACAACTTGGAATGAATGCAAAATGATCACAAATCCTCTGTGTGGGTATCATCAGGCTCCAACTCTGGTGGCTAAATGCAACGCGCCAGACACCTGCATTTATGATAATGTTCACTGTGAGTCAAAGATGAATTCAAACCAGAGTCAAAATGCAATCTGAAAAAAAGATAAATTCCTGGGAGTGATTGCAATGCTATAGCCTCATTGCGTGTTCTAATAATAATAAACTGTTGTGGTTTTGTCTGAAATTGTGACAATGTTAGTGAAAACTGCCTGGTAATCACTCGCAATTATCCTTTACGCTTGAAGGTCCCACATCACCATTTGGAAGAGAGGGGAGTTCTCTCCAGGGTCCTGCCCAATATTTACCCCTCTGCCAACACCACTGAATGAAACAGATTACCTTATCTTTAACATATTGCTATTCGCAGGATCTTGGTGCGTGTAAATTAGTCTCCGTGGGGTGATTTTTACTCGGGTGGTGGTATTACCCGCGCCCATACATTGGGGGCAGTGTTAATTGATTTAGAGTGGAATTACCCGCACTTAGGGCTCAGAGCCTCCAAGAACATCACTTGTTCCCTGATAGACAGTAGGAGAGGCTATACCTTCAGTGACCACATTTCCTCCCCCTTTAGCTTTTTACAGTTTCTATTTACAGAGGACATTTGAATATCCAACAACATTATGTCCCAGACTGCTGAGGGAGGCAAGGGAGGAGATCGCAGGGGCTCTGACCCAAATTTTTAATTCCTCTCTGGCCACGGGGGAGGTGCCAGAGGACTGGAGAACAGCTAATGTGGTTCCACTATTTAAGAAGGGTTCTGGAGTTAAGCCAGGGAACTACAGGCCAGTGAGTCTCACGTTAGTGGTAGGGAAACTATTGGAGAAAATTCTGAAGGAGAGAATCTATCTCCACTTGGGGAGCCAAGGTTTGATCAGGGACAGTCAGCATGGCTTTGTCAGAGGGAGGTCATGCCTAACAAATTTGATTGAATTTTTTGAGGAGGTGACCAGGTGTGTAGATGAGGGTAGTGCAGTTGATGTAGTTTATATGGATTTCAGCAAAGCCTTTGATGAGGTCCCACATGGGAGACTTATAAAGAAGGCAAATGCACATGGGATACAGGGTAATTTGATAAGGTGGATTCAAAATTGGCTTAGTTGTAGGAGACAGAGGTTGATGACAGAAGGATGCTTTAGTGACTGGAAGCCAGTGTCCAGTGGCGTAACACAGGGATCTGTGCTCGGTCCTCTATTATTCATCATTTATATAAACAACATAGATGACTATGTGGAGGGTAGGATTAGTAAGTTTGCGGATGACACAAAGATTGGCTGGGTGGTTAACAGTGAGGTTGAGTGTCTTGGGCTACAGGAAGATATAGACGGGATGGTCAAATGGGCAGATAAGTGGCAGATGGAATTTAACCCTGAAAAGTGTGAGGTGATACACTTTGGAAGGAGTAATTTGACAAGGAAGTATTCAATGAACGGCATGACACTAGAAAGTTCTGAGGAACAAAGGGACCTTGGCGTGTGTGTCCATAGATCTCTGAAGGCAGAGGGGCATGTTAGTGGGGTGGTGAAAAAGGCATATGGAACACTTGCCTTTATCAATCAAGGCATACATTACAAAAGTAGGGAGGTCATGTTGGATTTGTATAGAACCTTGGTGAGGCCACAGCTGGAGTACTGTGAGCAGTTCTGGCCACCACATTATAGGAAGGATGTGATTGCACTGGAGGGGGTGCAGAGGAGATTCACCAGGATGTTGCCTGGGATGAAACATTTATGTTATGAAGAGAGGTTGGACAGACTTGGGTCGTTTTTGTTGGAGCAGAGAAGACTGAGGGACAACCTGATCGAGGTGTACAAGATTATGAGGGGCATGGACAGGGTGGATAGGGAGCAGCTGTTCCCCTTAGTTGAAGAGCCAGTCACAAGGGGACACAAGTTCAAGGTGAGGGGCAGGAGGTTTAGGGGGGATGAGAGGAAAAATTTTTTTACCCAGACGGTGGTGATGGTCTGGAATGCGCTGCCTGGGAGGGTGGTGGAGGTGGGTTGCCTCACATCCTTTAAAAAGTACCTGGATGAGCACTTGGCATATCATAATATTCAAGGCTATGGGCCAAGTGCTGGTAAATGGGATTAGGTAGGTAGGTCAGGTGTTTCTCACGTGTCGGTGCAGACTCGATGGGCCGAAGGGCCTCTTCTGCACTGTGTGATTCTGTGATTCTGCTTTTCCTCTGTGGTAAGTTCATTCACTACAAATTAAAAACCAGGGTGCTCTACATACTGGCTCCTGTCTTCCATAGTCGCATCATAAGGATTGATTCTGCCGAAGAGTGGCCTGACTGGTGAGTTGTCTTTTCTCCTTTCTTAAGAGTCTATGTACTCACGTTAACAAGATGAGGTGCAGCGTCGGAGCTATTTTACCCTCCTCGCCAAATGTAATGACTTGACGTACCGGGCAGGTTTCAGCAAGAAACAGAAACTTTATTACCGAGAGCTTTTCAGATGCTACATGCTTGAACAGGATCCATGATAGAAACCCCCGCCCCTGGATTGCCCACGCTTATGGCTCATTGGTTGGAGCCTCCAAGAACATCACGTGACACCTGGTTGGACCCTCCAAGAACATCCCGTGACACCCGATAGACAGTAGGAGTGGCTATACCTTCAATCCCTACCACCCTTCTGGGAGGAAGTCCTGCTGCAGAGAGCTGATTGGCCAGCAGCACCAGCATTGAGTCATGTCCTCTGCTGGGACTGCAAACAGTCCCCCGAAGAAGTGGTGACATGGATACTGGACTTCAGGCATTTTCGAGGATTTTGGATGGACCTGCCTAGCAGACCCTGGGCAGGGGGGGTGCAAGGGGCCATGATATAGAGGCCAGGAGTGGGGGTTGGAGGCTTAACGTCGATGGGGGGGGGGGTGTGGTTTATGTATTCGGGGGAGACGTTGGCCTAACGATGGGCACAGGGGGCCTCCAAATGAGCTACTTCCTGCCCGCCAGCAGCCATGTAGTGAAAGCTGCTGGGCTACATCCCTTCGCTCCCTACTGCCCTCTGCTCTCACACATAATATAGCAGCAGGGAGCAGAATGAGACCTTTAAGTGACCGGTAATTGAGGCCTCAATAGGGTGGGCAGGTTGCCTGATACCTTCCCCTCCCACTGTAATATGAGACACGGGTCAGGGATGAGTGGCAGGCAGGCCACCCCTTTAATTTTACAAGGCTCCCCCGCTCTTCAAATATGCTGGCAGAGAGCTGCAAAATTCATCTCTCTGTTTCCTCCATTACCCTGCTTCAGAAGTACTTAATTGGCTGCAAAGTGCTTTGGGAAGTCCCGGGGCCATGGCTGGGGCTATATAAATTCAAGTCTGTCTTTCTTTGCTTTATTGTGTCACAGGAGTAATTTTGGGAGTGTGGGGGCAAATGTGCCGATTGCTTTGTTAATCCTGCCACGACGATTACTCAGCATTAATACCCAGCTCAAGCATCAACTCCAAAGCAGAAAGTAAACTGTTTTATTGTGCATTTAAAATCACCAGAGTTTTTCAACTGTTATGACCGATGCAGTTGGTAAAGCTGAGTTATTTAAAAATCCCAGAGGGAAACTTTAAACAACTGTCATAACCTATAATTTTAAGTGTTATGTTTGAGATGTGACTCTAAATTCAGGAATCAGACCATCAGTCTTCGAGGTTTTACATTAAACTAAATTAAACATTTTATTAATTTACATAGGTTAAAATATATGTACACATGGCTACAAATAAGTACTATCGTAACTTATAACAAATTCACAAACTAATCTCCATTAAGGCCACGGCAACCCATAAACTTAACCAGACAGCAGGCAAAGCATTTTTACCTTACGGATTCAAAATGAGATTCTTTTCACTTTGGTTCCTGTGGAGACAGTTGGAGGCTTACAGCTGCTTTGATCTCACATTGCCCCTGCTCTGCACACCCGAAAACTGCTGAAGTTATACCTGCCACCGCCCATTGAATGTAAATCCTCATTGTATCAACAACCTCTGAACTAAACCTCTAACAATAAAACCCCTTTCATAGCACCAATTTTATTATATATAAATGTATTGCTTGGTATCTGCTAGCTAGATCGGTGTCAGTTTTCACCTTACTTCTTGAATGCTCTATTCAAAAAATGCAAATGCACGCTATCTCTCTTACATATCAAAACTAGTACACATCAAAGCACCCAGGCTAGCTGGCTTTAATCCAATTAAGACACACCCACAGACTAAACCTATATTTTAAAAGAAAAATATTTTCCAATAATATTATATACATTAATAGCTTCATGACACAACATTTAGAATCGTTCTAAATTGGTGCTCTTTATATTGCACTCCCCAGAGATGATTTGGTGTTTCGTCACTGCTTGCAACAATCTGTATTATCGCTGTCTGATTATGAACAAAAACAGAACTATTGTTGTTAGATTAGAAATATGTTTTAAAAGTAAAAAAGCTATTTCCTTCCCCCACTTGACCAACTGCCTAACCTAGAATTTAAACTGAGTGCTGCTTATATCACACAAGATCATTACTTCGTTCACAGTGTGAGGTGAGAGAGACACTACCCTTGACACCAAGGCAGCATATGAAGGAGTGTAGCATCAAGGCACAAAATAAATAGGTATGGAGAGGAAATTTCTCCACTGGTTGGAGCACAAATGAAGATGTTGTGGTTGTTGGAGGCCAATCACCTCAGCCCGAGAACTAGATGCAGGAGTTTCTCAGGGTAGTGTCCGAGGCCCGGCCATCTTCATTTGCTTCATCAATGATCTTCACTCCATCATAAGGTCAGAAGTGGGGATGTTTGCTGATGGTTGCACAGTGTTCAGCACCATTTGCGACTCCTCAGATACTGCAGCAGTCCATGTCCACTTGCAGCAAGACCTGGACAACATTCAGGCTTGGGCTGATAAATGGCAAGTGACATTTGTGTGACACAAGTGCCAGGGATTAAGCTCTCCTGGGACTTGCGTTCCAGGCTGGCTGCGTACACACTCCAATTTCTGACTCCAAGCTAAAGTCAACTCCACCATCTTAGCCATTCAGCAGAGGTGCTAGAGGGCATCCAAGGAATGGTATTGTGACATCAGTCAGTGTCTTCAGGCAAAGAGGAAGGAAATCTGAAGTACAGGAGCAGGAATATTTACAATATTTTTTTAGTTTGCACCAATTAGTCAGCAGAGCAAACCACAATGTTCCATAGCTGCCAACTAGGGTTGCCAACCCTTCAGGGTTGACCTGGAGTCTCCAGGAATTGAAGATCGATTTCCAGGACATTGCTGTGTGCAACCCTGGAGAAAAATCATTTGGACATTAAAAAAGATAGTGGTTTTTAGTCATTTTATTTGAACATTTCTCTTGGCCAGATATAAAAATATTGTAAATGGGAAAGAAAAAGCTGTTTGGCTGACAGTCAAGCATCATCCACTTGGGTAATGAGTCTTTTTGCTTTCAAATTGGCATAAGAAGGCCCTACGTCACAAGGATGGATGTGTTGGTCAAGTAATGGCTGGGGCATGGGGGCAAGTCATGTGATGTAAACTCCAGGAATACACTTAATCACAGTTGGCAACCCTACTGCCAACTTCTGGCATGCAACAGCAGCGGCCTGGTGCAGATTGGTCATCTATCAGTACACTGTAAACAAAATGTTAAAGAACAATTGATGGAAATGTAAATCAAAGTCAAATATTGCTGATGAATCATCTGGGCATGGACAGGACCTGCCTGGCAAAAAGCCATTCCGATCCTGTTCTAGCTAAGGGAACAGGGAGCACTGCGATGAGACAAGGGCTGAAACATATCTCAGGCCTTCCCTGTTCATGAACAGAGCAACAAATGTATACGAGACTTGGAAAATTAGATTGAGGTTGAATTACATCGCTTGAGCAGAACAAATGCACAGTAAGCAAAGGACAGCATTTTATATTCGGTGAGCTTTAATGTCACAGCTATCAAATGACTGTGACGATCAACACCAATAATCAGTTAACACTGTCATTGTTATGATGGGGTAATGCATTGTGTACAATAGGCTGCCTTCTGCACAAATGCAAAATCAATACAAAATTGAAACAAGAGGCTGTATTAGAGATAGTGGAAATACAACAAGAAAATCCAGTGTCAAATGCTTCTGACCTACGAGAGTCAGAAGTGTCAACACTTGGTGAAAAGTTAATCTCTTGTCCAATGTTCTGGACAAAATGCCATCAGGATTTATTATTTCAATTCAATAAAAAAAATGCAAGTATTTCATTGTACTGCACTAGTTTCACTGTGAGTTCAAAATGGATTGCTGCGATTCTTTCTCCTGCAGAGTAACACTATTTTGATTTGAACACAACTAGAAAATTTGGACTTTCCCATGATCACAAAGAACTCACACAGTTAGTGCTTTAAAGAAGATATACCTCACACTGCTCCCCTCCACCGACTGTTCTGCCCACCACCACCCCCCCACCCCCCACCGAACCCCAACCCTGACATGGCTGAATTCACTGCCAGAGGAGGTGGTGGAAGCAGGTACGATAGTGGTGTTTAAGAGGCAGCTTGATAAATACATGAATAGGATGGGAATAGAGGGATACGGACCCTGGAAGTGCAAAGTGTTTTAGTTGACGGGCAATATGATCGGCGCAGGCTTGGAGGGCCGAAGGGCCTGTTCCTGTGCTGTACTTTTCTTTGTTCTTTGTTCTTTTTGTTCTTTGAATTGCTAAGGACAGAATAGAACTATCCATATTGATTAGAAAGACCCCATTCGATTGCCAGTCTGTCCTGAGTTAATTAGAATCAGCAGTAGCGACTGTAGGGATTCAACGATTAGCTCTCAAGCCCTACAGTTGAATTCAATGCTTCTGGTCTAGAAGAAGCAATCGTCCAGATTCCTACCGATCACCAAGTGACCTTGTCGGACCCACCATCTGCATGGTATCCTGTCAGGAACAGAATCTGGCTCCAGATTGAAGTCCTCTATGATTAAGTAGCCTACTGACACTTGGCAGGGATGGGGGCGGCGGGGGGTGAGGTGTGTGGAAAATCTCAATTTGGGCGACCAACATTCCCTCCCATTCCATTGGCTTCAACAGGCGGCTGATCCACTACCACAGCTTTCAGACTCTGTTGCAAGTGGAACTCAGCTCCTCACTCTCCAATTTCCCACATGAGGAGCTAAAAGGATTTTTCTGGAACTGAATGATCTGTACGCTGAGTTTTATATGATAGGAGCACATATTCAGTTACCGAGGCATGATTCATGGCTGGCACAATTTTCTGTCTCTTAACTTTGATGGCCGGAAAAATCAAGTGGGCTGTGGACTGAACGCCTCCTCCAGAATTGGACATGCGCCGCAAGAAGCAAATCAGCAAACACAGTTGATCGTAAAATTTTCCACATTGGCATGTCAGCCGTGGATCAACTGGCAGTACTCTGAATTAGGAGGTCGCGGGTTCAACTCCCATTGCAGGGGAAGGCAAGTCAAGGCGGATACTGAAGAGAGTGCTGCCCTGCCAGAGGTGCTGCCTTTTGGATGAGATGCTGAGTCGAGGCCCTGTCGGCCCTCCAAGGTAAATATAAAAGATCCCATGGCGCTATTTTGAAGACGAGCTGTGGAGCTATCCTGGTCCCCTGTCCGATATTAAATCACAATCAACATCACAAAAACAGAATATCTAGTCATCGTCACATTGCTGTTTGTGGGGTTTAACTGTGCACTAATTGGCTGCTGCGTTTCCGACAATACAACAGTGACTACACTTCAAAAGTAGCTAATATGGCTGTAAAGTGCTTTGAGCAGTCCAGTGGTCGTGAAGTAAATCTTTCTCAGTGAAGCGGCAGAGAGTGAACTGTAACGCAGCAGAGAAGTACTTGTCTTTACAGGGACGGGAAAGAAGAGCAGAAAATTTGTCCAGAAGAGTAAGTTACAAAAATACCCTCAGGGGATTGAACAACATAAGGTGACTCATCTTCGGTCTTGAGTTCACCCAGCTGCCTAAATTTTAACAGGAATACAAGTCCCTAGAAAATAAATGCATCAAGTAAAGTCTGGCCAGTATACAAAGTAATAAACTTTTTTCACATATTTTTATTCATTCATGGGATGTGGGCGTTGCTGGCAAGGCCAGCATTTATTGCCCATCCCTAATTGCCCTTGAGAAGGTGGTGGTGAGGTGCAATGGGTATTATGGATAGTTCGTTCTTTGTTGTAATGAGTGAGATAGTAATGGATTTATACAGTGGCTAATCGTATCGCTCAAATGTTTCAAAGTGGTGCACATAAAATCATCTACCATGAGTCATTGTTTATAAACTGACCTTTGAAGCCTTGAAAACTCCTTCCACAGCTGGGAGTCGACTTACATCTGGAGTATAACATGTGAACTGCCAGTGTTGATGGAAGTAGTCCTCTTTTTGAAATATGAAAAAATAACATACCACCAACAATTCAAATTCAATCAACGAGACACATTTTGTTATTTTTTTCATTCATGTGATGTGGGCTTCGCTGGCTGGGCCAGCATTTATTGCTCATCTCTACTTGCCCTTGAGAAGATGGTGAGCTGCCTTCTTGAACTGCTGCGGTCCATGTGATCTAGGTACACCCACAGTGCTGTTAGGAAGGGAGTTCCAGGATTTTGACCCAACGACAGTGAAGGAACGGCAATATATTTCCAAGTCAGGATGGTGAGTAACTTGGAGGGGAACTTCCAGGTGGTGGTGTCCCCTTCTATCTGCTGCCCTTGTCCTTCTAGATGGTAGCGGTTGTGGGTTTGGAAGGTGCTGTCTATGGAGACTTGGTGAGTTCCCGCAGTGCATCTTGTGGATGGTACGCCCTGCTGCTACAGTGTGTCGATGGTGGAGGGAGTGAATGTTTGTAGATGGGGTGCCAATAAAGCAGGCTGCTTTGTCTTGGATGGTGTCAAGCTTCTTGGGTGTTGTGGGAGCTGCACTCATCCAGACAAGTGGGGAATATTCCATCACACTCCTGACTTGTGCCTTGTAGATGGTGGAAAGGCTTTGGGGAATCAGGAGGTGAGTTACTCATCGCGGGATTCTCAGCCTCTGATCCGCTCTTGTAGCCACAGTATTAATATGGTTAGTCCAGTTCAGTTTCTGGTCAACGGTAACCCCCAGGATGTTGATAATGGGGGATGCAGAGATGGTAATGCCATTGAACGTCAATGGGCGATGGTTAGATTTTCTCTTGTTGGAGATGGTCATTGCCTGGCAGTTGTGTGGCGTGAATGTTACTCGCCACTTGTCAGCCCAAGCCTGGACATTATCCAGGTCTTGCTGCATTTGGACATAGACTGCTTCAATATCAGAAGAGTCGCGAAAGGTGCTAAACATTGTGCAATCATCAGCGAACATCCCCACTTTGGACCTTATGGTGGAAGAAAGGTCATTGATGAAAGAGCTGAAGATGGATGGGCTGAGACACTACCCTGAGGAACTCCTGTAGTGATGTCCTGGAGCTGAGATGATTGACCTCCAAAAACCACAACCATCTTCCTTTGTGCTAGGTATGGCTCCAACCAGTGGAGAATTTTCCCCCTGGTTCCCATTGACTCCAGTTTTGCTAGGGCTCCTTGATGCCACACTCTGTCAAATGCTGCCTTGATGTCAAGGGCAGTCACTCTCACCTAACCTCGGGAGTTCAGCTCTTTTGTCCATGTTTGAACCAAGGTTGTAATGAGATCAGGAGCTAAGTGGACCTGGTGGAACCCAAACTGGGCATCAGTGAGCAGGTTATTACTAAGCAAGTGCCACTTGATAGCACTGTTGATGACCCCTTCCATTACTTTGCTGATGATTGAGAGTAGCCTAATGGGGTGATAATTGGCCAGGTTGGATTTGACCTGCTTTTTGTGTACAGGACATACCTGGACAATTTTCCACATAGCTGGGCAGATGCCAGTGTTGTAGCAGTACTGGAACAGCTTGGCTCAGGGTGCGGCAAGTTCTGGAGAACAAGTCTTCAATACTATTGCCGGAACATTGTCAGGGCCCAAAGCTTTTGCACTATCCAGTGCCTTCAGCTGTTTCTTGATAACACATAAGTGAATTGGCTGATGACTGGCATCTGTGATGCTGGGGACCTCCGGAGGAGGCCAAGATGGATCATCCACTTGGCACTTCTGGCTGAAGATTGTAGCAAATGCATCAGCCTTATCTTTTGCACTGATGTGCTGGGCTCCTCCAACATTGAGGTTGGGGCTATTTGTGGAGCCTCCTCCTCTCGTCAGTTGTTTAATTGTCCACCACCATTCACGACTGGGTGTGGCAGGACTGCAGAGCTTAGCCCTTATCTGTTGTTTGTAGGATCGCTTAACTCTGTCTATCACTTGCTGCTTATGCTGTTTGACACGCAAGTAGTCCTGTTATACTTCACCAGGTTGACACCTCATTTTTAGGTATGCTTGGTGCTGCTCCTGGAATGCCCTCCTGTATTCCAGGGTTGATCCCCTGGCTTGATGGTAATGGTAGAGTGGGGGAGATGCCGGGCCATGAGGTTACAGATTGTGTTCGAGAACAATTCTGCTGCTGCTGATGGCCCACAGCGCCTCATGGATGCCCCAGTCTTAAGTTGCTTGATCTGTTCGAAATCTATCCCATTTAGCACGGTGGTACTGTCACACAACATGATGGAGAATACTCTCAATGTGAAGGCGGGACCTTGTCTCCACAATGACAATGTCACTCTTACCGATACTGTCATTGATTGATGCATCTGCGGCAGGCAGGTTGATGAGGATGAGGTCAAGTATGTTTTTGCCTCTTGTTGGTTCCCTCACCACCTGCCGCACCCCCAGTCTCGCAGCTATGTCCTTTAGGACTCGGCCAGCTCGGTCTGTGGTGTTGCTACTGAGCCACTATTGGTGATGGACGTTGAAGTCCCCCACCCAGAGTACATTCTGTGCCCTTGCCAAATGGAGGAGCACTGATTCATCAGCTGAGGGGGGAGCGGTAAATGGTAATCAGCAGGAGGTTTCCTTACCCATGTTTGACCTGATACCATGGGACTTCATGTGGTCCGGAGTCGATGTTGAAGGCCCCCAGGGCAAATCCCTCCTGACTGTATACCACTGTGCCACCACCTCTGCTGTGGATGTCCTGTCCTGCCGGTGGGACAGGACATACCCAGGGATGGTGATGGTGTTGGTGGTGACTGTGACATTCTCTGAAAGATTTGATTCCATGAGTCTGAATATGTCAGGCTGTTGCTTGCCTAGGCCCCAGCCCACAGATGTTAGTGAGGAGGTCTTTGCAGGGTTGAGGCAAAATACTGCGGATGCTGGAGACAAAAACAAAAAAATGCTGGAAAAACTCAGCAGGCCTGACAACATCTGTGGAGAGAAAGACAGAGTTAACATTTCGAGTCTGTATGACTCTTCTTCAAAGCTAAAGGGAAGTAGAAATGTGGTGAAATATATACTGTTTAAGGGGGGGGTGGAACTAGTGAAGCTGGATAGAAGGTCAGTGATAGGTAGAGGCAAAGGAGAGATTGCAAAAGATGTCATAAACAAAAGGTCAAAGGGGTGTTAATAGTGGTGATACTGGCTAAAGGAGGCATTACTACTGGTGACATTAAGAGTGGAAAGCAGAAAGTGATAATGGCCAGACCTGGGTAAGCACTCTGCAAAGTGACAGATGGCCCTAGTGGGGGTGGGGTGGGGGGAGGGGACAGTGTTGGGAAAAAAAGATCGAAAATAGGCTAAAAGCAATTAATAAAAATGGAAATAAATTTTAAAAATAATAAGAATGAAAATAAGTGGAAAAAAATTAAGAAAATAAGAATGAATATATAAAAAAAGGGGGGAATCAAAAAGGGGTGGGGATGGAGGAGAGAGCTCATGGTCTGAAGTTGTTGAACTCAATATTCAGTCCAGAAGGCTGTAAAGTGCCTAGTCAGAAGATGAGGTGCTGTTCCTCCTTTTTGCGTTGAGCTTCACTGGAACATTGCAGCAGGCCAAGGACGGACATGTGGGAACGAGAGCAGGGTGGAGTGTTGAAATGGCAAGCGACAGGGAGGTCTGCGTAATGCTTGCGGACAGACCGAAGGTGTTCTGCAAAGCAGTCACCCAGTCTGCGTTTGGTCTCTCCAATGTAGCGGAAACCACATTAGGAGCAGCGGATGCAGTAGACTAAATTGAGGGAAATGCAACTTTAAAGGAGTGTTTGGGCCCTTGGACTTTCGGGAGGGTGGAAGTAAAGGGGAAGGTGTTGCACCTTCTGCGGTTGCATGGGAAGGTGCTGTGGGAAGGGGATGAGGTGTTGGGGGTGATGGAGGAGTGGACCAGTCCCTATGGAATGCTGCTGGGGGGAAGGTGAAGGGAAGATGTGTTTGGTGGTGGCATCATGCTGGAGTTGGCGGAAATGGCGGAGGATGATCCTTTGAATGCAGAGGCTGGTGAGGTGAAAAGTGAGGGCAAGGGGATCCTCTCATGGTTCTGGGAGGGAGAGGAATGTGTGAGGGCAGAGGCACGGGAGATGGGTCGGACACAGTTGAGGGCCCTGTCAACCACAGTGGGTGGGAAGCCTCAGTTAAGAAAGAAGGTAGACATGTCAGAAGCACTGTTTTTGAAAGTGGCATCATCAGAACATATGCAACGGAGGCGAAGGAACTGAGAGAATGGGATTGAGTCCTTACAGGAAGCAGGGTGCAAGGACCTGTAGTCGAGGTAGCTGTGGGAGTCGGTGGGCTTGTAATGAATATTGGTGGACAGTCTATCACCAGAAATTGAGACAGAGAGGTCAAGGAAGGGAAGGAGAGTTTCGGAGATAGACCATGTGAAAGTGATGGAGGGATGGAAATTGGAAGCAAAATTGATAAATTTTTCTAGGTCCAGACGAGAGCATGAAGCAACACCGAAGCAATCATCGATGTACCAAAAAAAGGGTTGTGGGAGGGGTCCTGAGTAGGACTGGAACAAGGAATGCTCCACATACCCCATAAAGAGAAAAGGTGTGGCTATGGGAACCCGCATGGGCCCCAGTTATGCCTGTCTCTTTATGGGGTATGTGGAACATTCCTTGTCCCTGTACTACTCAGGCCCCCTCCTACAACTCTTTATCCGGTACATCGATGACTGCTTCAGTGCTGCTTCAGACTCTCATCTAGACCTGGAACGATTTATCAATTTTGCTCCCAATTTCCACCCCTCCATCACTTTCACATGGTCAATCTCCAACACTTCCCTTCCTTGACCTCTCTGTCTCAATTTCTGATGATAGACTGTCCACCAATATTCATTGCAAGCCCATCGACTCCCACAGCTACCTCGACTACAGCTCCTCACACCCCGCTTCCTGTAAGGACTCCATCCCATTCTCTCAGTTCCTTCGCCTCTGTCGCATCTGTTCCGATGATGCCACTTTCCAAAACAGTTCCTCTGACATGTCTTCCTTCTTCCTTAACCGAGGTTTTCCACCCACGATGGTTGACAGGGCCCTCAACCGTGTCCAAACCATCTCCTGCGCCTCTGCCCTCACAACTTCCCCTCCCTCCCAGAACCATGATAGGGTCCCCCTTGTCCTCACTTTTCACCCCACTCGCCTCCGCATTCAAATGGTCATCCTCCCCCATTTCCGCCAACTCCAGCATGATGCCACCACCAAACACATCTTCCCTTCACCATCACCCACCACCCCCCAACCCCGTCGGCATTCCGTAGGGACCGTTCCTTCCAGGACACCCTGGTCCACTCCTCTATCACCCCCAACACCTCAACCCCCTCACACAGCACCTTCCCATGCAATCGCAGAAGGTGCAACACCTGCCCCTTTACTCCCCCCTCCTCACCATCCAAGGGCCCAAACACTCCTTTCAAGTGAAGCAGCATTTCACTTGCACTTCCCTCAATTTAGTCTACTGCATTTGCTGCTCCCAATGCGGTTTCCTCTACATTGGAGAGACCAAACGCAGACTGGGTGACCGCTTTGCAGAACACCTTCGTTCTGTCCGCAAGCATTACCCGGACCTCCCTGTCGCTTCCTATTTCAACACACCACCCTGCTCTCATGCCCACATGTCTGTCCTTGGCCTGCTGCAATGTTCCAGTGAAGCTCAACGCAAACTGGAGGAACAGCACCTCATCTTCCAATTAGGCACTTTACAGCCTTCTGGACTTAACATTGAGTTCAACAACTTCAGACCATGAACTCTCTCCTCCATCCTCACCCCTTTTTGATCCCCCCTTTTTGCTATATTAATTTTTTTTTAACTATTTACTTTTTCCACTTATTTTCATTATTATTATTTTTAAAATTTATTTTCATTTTTATTCATTGTTTTACCCCCAGCTTTTAGCCTATTTCGATCTTTTTTCCCACCACCCCATCCCTGATTTCCCCCCACCCCACACCCACTGGGGCCATCTGTCACTTCCCAGAGTGCTTACCCAGGTCTGGCCATTATTACATTCTGCTTTCTACTCTTAATTTCATCAGTAGTACCTCCTTTAGCCAGTACCATCGCTATTAACAACCCTTTGACCTTTTGTTTATGACACCTTTTGCAATCTCTCCTTTGCCTCCACCTATTACTGGTCTTCTATCCAGCTTCACCAGTTCCACACCCCCCCCTCAAACAATATAGATTTCACCACATTTCTACTTCCCTTTAGCTTTGAAAAAGAGTCATACGGACTCGAAATGTTAACTCTGTCTTTCTCTCCACAGATGCTGTCCAGCATTTTTTGTTTTTGTTGACTTTGCAGGGTCAACAGGGCTGAGTTTGCTATTATCGTTTCCAGTGCCGAGGTCAATGCCAGATTGTCCGTCCGGTTTCTTTCCTTTTTTTGAGACTTTGCAGCGGTTTGATACAACTGCGTCTATTTCAGAGGGCATACAAGAGTCAATCGCATTGCTGTGGGTCTGAAGTCACATGTAGGCCAGGCAGGGTAAGGACAGCAGATTTCCTGGGTTTTTATAACAATCGACAATGGTTTCATCATCCAGCTGTTAATCCAGATTTTTATTGAATTCAAATTCCATCATCTGCCGTGGTGGGATTCGAACCGGGTCCCCAGAGCATTACCCTGGGTCTCTGGATTACTGGTACAGCAACAATACCACTATGCCAATGAATTCATTCTACAAGGATGCCTTTAACCACCACCAAAATGTTTTAAAAGCCATTTCATCCTTGTTGCTGGGCACTCGTATTTTTGCCGCTATCCGGCGATGAATCGCTGAATTTGGCATTGAGGTCTTCTGGTCATCTCAGAGTGATCTTGGTCAGCTGCCTCAACACTGGGCATTTCTGTTCCACAAAGCGGCTATAACTAGCTGTTGCCCTGAAGTCTTTGCTCGACTCGGTTTGATTCGCCCACTTAAGTGTGTATGTACACACTTCTGGTGAAGATGTGACCATTCCGACAATTGTCGAGGGCCCATTCCAATACATGCTTCTCAAGATCGAGCCAGTGCTTGGTCCCTGTTCTTATGGCGCATTTGGTCTTGGACATCTTCTTCAGGGTGGATTCTTCCTTCCATTCTCACACCAGTTATTCACTAACACCGAATTCCCTCACTGTAGCAGAGTTATTTAACAAGTTAGCAAATATGAATTCCAGCTTGAAACCATTCATTCTTTTTGCCAGGGGACGCATTTCTGTTCATTGGCCGCCATGTGCAATCTGCTCTGCGTGGACGTGTCTTAAACTCCCGCGCATCTTCTTGGCAATAAGGCGCGTATCATCTGCTTGTTCCCATGCGCCAACTTATAAGGTGAGTAAAATGTGCGTTCCTGAGGTGAAAAATTGAGGCCGGCTCCTAAGCGAGTCCAGCATTTCTTAGCAGGAAAGGGGAGTTGACTTATATGCTGAGTGTAGTGTAAGGGTCTGGTATATACAGGGTTAATGTGGGACTGAGTACAGCACTCCCCACACAGAGTGTAAGAAGGCACATGACCTGCTAGTGTGGCCAAAGATGTGTTAAGACCTGGTTGTGGAGATAGTTCCTTACCCGCACCCTTTAATGTGTATATGTATATAGTTACAAGTAATAAAGACTTGCTGTTAACCTAAGAAAACTACAAGACTTTTTAAAACAGACACGTTCTGCAAGCAACACCATTCCAACACTGAGTATAAGTTAAAACATGAATTTTGGCTCCAAACAAATTGGGTTGGCTTATACGTCAGGTCGACTCATACACCCGATTTATGGTACTTAGAAATACAATTGAATATTGCAGCCATCTGATGCTGTACAACAAACCACAAACATTAATAAGATGAAAGAGGAGTCAATCGGTTTCTGATTGAAGGTGTTGGTTGAGGGAGAAATGTTGACCAAACTCACTAACGTTTTTGAACAGTGCCATAAAAACAAGCACAATCAGAAGGATAGGCAGGAGATTATGTCCTGAAAATGGACATGAGAAAGTGCAACAAAGAGGGGGTATGATGAAAGCCAGCGGGTAGAAGAGACAGACAGGAGATAAAACAATAAACATCAGAGGAGGGCCATGACAGATGACTGTGAGGGATAGGTGCAGCAACAGGAAATACGATGGATAGGATATTGGATGAGTCAATTTCATAGTCAGGAGAAAAAAAATAAGAGATCAAAATAGATAAGGTCAAAATAGACAACAGTGTAGTCTGCACTGCAGTGAATGGATATCAGTGTTACAGTGGCAAGAGTTTCAATTGAGGAGAATTCCTTCAATTCTCTTCAATTGAAACTCTTGTCAGAAAAAAGGAAATAACCCATCCCTTCTTACACCGCAAACATGCATTAGTGGTATAGATAAATCTAAAAATTGTGAGCAAGAATGTCAATTCACTTCCACACGATCCTCCAATCATCCCATTTGTTCTGCATTGTCATGCTCTTGGTTTAATCAACATGTGTCTTGTACATTTTGTCCAGGTGATTTAGCACATTGTACAAACAGCGACTCTACATTTTAAAAACAAAGAACATTGTGCTTTCTCTCACAGAATTGATGATGTGAAGGTTGAATGGCAAGCTATTCTAAACAGTAGCATGCCAAGTTTCCTATTGATGATTCATTTCTGAACAAAAACACTCAAGGTCTGAGAGATGGTACGATTATACCTACCAAGAAACTGTCAGATAGTTGGATCTGTTTGCTTGATTTTTCATTCAGAGTGGATCATTTCTTATGCACACGCAATGTCCTATATGGTCAGACACAAGAGAAGTAACATTTGGATTTTAAAAATTGGGCATTTGAGCGGGTATTTGTGTGACAGTCTCACTGAATCATTTTCTTGGTTTTACTGCTTGGAGGTGCTTTGAGTGAACCGTTGGGCACAGTCAGAACTTTCCTTCAGTGAAATAGCAATCTCGCTGTTTTGTTTGTTGGGAAACCTTGAAAAGGCATGATAAATAGGAAATTGGATAGGCAGTTGAGGGAAATAAACTTGCAGGGCTAGTGGATAGAGCAGGGAAATGAGATTGTTTGGATTGTTCTACAGAGAGCTGGCATGGATTCGATGAGCCAAATGGCCTCCTTCTATGTAATGACTTCATGGTTCTGTGGGCAGTATTTAACGCAGATGACGGGGCTCCCTGCCTGCTGGCTGGAGTGCCAGGCAAGAGTCCCGTGTTGTCTCCTTTGGGGAAGTTCCGCCAGTATTAAATGCCCATCAGGTACTTAAGTGGACAGCAGCAGGCCTTCCCCAGGATCAAGGACTCGTGGGGCAATATACACTGCCCCGCCCCCGAAAGCTGTTAGCCAATCAAAGGCCAGCAGCTGTGCATTGCTTGACAGGCCACTGAGGGGAATAGTGATTGCTGCTGATAATGTACCCGCTCGAGGCCCAGAATCACCTGAGGGTCAGATGAGTGGGGTCGCAGGGTTGGAGTGATGGGAGGAGGCCAGCAGCAAGGGGAGGGGGTAGCTTTCAGGAGCTACCACCCCCCCACCCCGCTTCCCGATGTCAGGTCCCTCGATCAGGCACTAGGTGCCTTTGAACAAGGGACCCCACTGGAAGACCGCAAGCAACCCCGACATTGCTTTTCAGGGTTCCCATTAGACAAGTCCCCCGCTGGCTGCTGGGTGACTACCAGCGGCAGTGGGATGAGGCCTTAAGTGGACAATTAATTGTCCACTTAAGGCCTCAATTGGCAGTGGGGAAGGCGGGTAGATCATGAGCCAGGCAGAGATGGGAGGCAATGGGGTCCCCTCCTGCCCAAGTAAATGCCTCACTTCCAAACTCACCTTGAGGGAGGACATTAAATTCCACCCCATATTCCTACAAGATTCCTACAAAGTGAATGAGGTGCTAGCGGACTGCAGATTACCACAGACCTGAGTTGCAGCATAACCTAAGAGCTATTACTTCCAGAAGTGAGAAGAGATTTACATCTGGTGAAGAAACGGCTGACGTGCTGATTAGATTTAGAACAGCCAATTTGACAAGGGACTGGAGAACTTCCAGTACTCATGCCCCAACATGACAGAAAGGGAGGGAGGTTTAACATACAACTAGAGAAAACTAACTTGGATGATGTTCTAGTCAGGGCCACTGTCACTGCAGCATTTCCAAGGTCAGGACAGTAAAAGATGTTTCATAGCTTAGCCTTGATTCCCAGGATGTCTACCCTCCACTGTCATGTGGCCAACATAGTTACATTTAAGGGGGAGCTAGGTAGACGGTTAAATGAACAGCAGTTTATGCAGGCAATTCTGGTACTCTGACTGAACTTCTTAAACAGCGCACATCTGAAATAAAAACAGAAAAAAGCTGGAAATACTCAGCAGGTCTGGCAGCATCTGTAGAGAGAAAAATAAGAGTTAATGTTTTAGGTCAAGGACCTTTCTTTAGTGTTTGAGAGGACTGCTTTTTCATTTGAGTTTGAGGACAGAACCAGATATAAATGGGATCTAACTAGCTCCACACTACTCTCATACTCTCCCTGCAACATATGTTAGAGAGACCACTCAAAAACTCCAAATTACATTTCAATAAGTATCTTGATTTTTCTGTCACCACTTGATTCCAAACATCAAAGCATGTTTGCACTGCTCCCCATTGAAGCAGCCTGTTCCAATTAAGAGTGCGCACATTAACCGTCCTCTATTGTGGATACATTAGGATCACAGATTGAATTCTGAGTGAAACATAACCGAGCACAAAGATAACAATACTTTCCCTAATGCCCATGGATGCTATCCTCGCCGTATGCACCGAGTGGCTGTTGTTACAGCTGGTGACCAAATGATGCAAACCAAACACATCTAACGTATTACTTTAATAGAGCTAGGGGTCAGGAGAACATTCAAACATACAAAATAGGAGCAGAAGTAGGCCAATCCTGCCCCTCAAGCCTGTTCCACCATTCAATAAGATCGTAGCTGATTTGTTTGTGTTTTGAGTTCCACATTCCCATCTACCCCATATAACCTTTGATTCCCTTGCCTAACAAGAACCTATCTACCTCTGCCTTAAAAATATTCAATGACCCCCACCTCCACCGCCTTCGGAGGCAGAGAGTTCCAAAGTCGCACAACTCCTTGAGAAAAAAATTCTCCTCATCTCTGTCCTATAAGGGTGACTCCTAATTTTAAAACAGTGGCCCCTAGTTCTGGGCTCACCCACAAGAGGAAACAACCTTTCCACATCCACCTTGTCAATACCATTCAGGATCTTATATACTTCAATCAAGTCACCCCTCACTCTTCTAAACTCCAGTGGAAACAAGCCCAGTCTGTCCAACCTTTCCTCATAAGACAACCCGCTCATTCCAGGTATCAATCTAGTAAACCTCCTCTGAACCACCTCCAATGCATTTACATCCTCCCTTATATGGAGACCAAAACTACACACAGTATTCGAGGTGCAGTCTCTCCAATGCCCTGTATAACTGAAGCAAAACATCCTTAATTCTATGGTCAATTCCTAGTCATAATGGAAAACAATTTTCAATTGTTCAATTCTGATTATTAAAGCACAATTTATCATGTTATTGAAAAGGTTTTGAAGGACTGAACATTTTTATTAGCATGTGTTTCCTGCTTGCCCTCTGCTTAAGAACATATTCCCTGGCAGCTAAAGCTCGAGTCGCTTAATGAAATAAATTACATATAAAAGATACTGCAGCATAATTTCACAAATCAGATGAAAAAATTAATATTGTGAACAAAGGAATTAAGTACCAATTTAAATTTCTATCTTTCAACTGACTAAATATTGATGGGTTCTAATATGTTTAAATATTTATGTATTAAGTTGTATATATGGTTGCACTCTCTTTCTTCGAGTATAATTTGTCTTCAAACGTTCTTTTTTTCAAACTCTTTCCCTCCTAACTCAGGTTGGGGTGTTGTCTATAGGCTAACAGCATCTCACCTTGCCTGATTGTTGGCATACTGCTGAAAAGAGGGACATGTTGTCGAAACACCCTTAATTTTCTCTTCATTACCCTCAAAAGTTAAGGCCCATCAGCTTCAAACCTGGAGTATTGTCCTGGACTCCAGAAAAACTCCCTATTCTTCTATACTCCCTATTCTGCACCTCATACCACCATGTGATCTTTTATGTCTGTCTGAAGAGGAAGACAGGGCCTCAGTTCAACTTTTCATTCAAATGTTGGTACTGTACCCCCAACAAGGTAGTACTCCCTAAGTATTACACAGATAGACAGTTGTCAGCCGAGGTTATGGCCTGAAAATTCCATAGATTCAGCAGGAAACTGTCTGAATCCCCATGGAAAAGGGGAAACAGGCAGGAAATTGGGAGAACCCCCATAGAATTGCAAGGTTAATGTCCTCAGATCCTGGAACTCACATCTTCTGACTCAGAGCAGAGCATTCTACCAACTGGGCCAGGCTAACACTTGGCGGACCATTGTTCCTGTGAGATAAATTAGTCAGAAAGAAAACACAAAGGCACATCTTCTAATGGCTAATCGCAAAAGTGACACATATGTTAACTATTGAAACAAGGTCATTTTTCATGAGTGCAAAGAACGTTAAGAGATCCAATAGATGCGGCCAAAATTATGAGAGGTTTTGTTAAAACAAATCTGGAAAAACTACGTCCATTGGTTAGTGAGTCAGTGATGATTTAGATGGAATAAAAAATGAAGAAAGGAGCGTTTCAGATTTTTTTGAAAAACACGAGTTATGAGAAGCGGCAGTGCAAGAAACTTTTAAAAGGGAAGTGGAAAAATATTTGAAGAAGAAAGCATTTTGAAGAGTATTAGGGAAGAACAGGGAATGGAACAAAGTAGTTAACTCTTTCTGAGAGCTGACTAAAGCATTATAGGCAGATTAACCTCCTCCCGGCCTGTAAAATTCTATCACTGCAAATCATTTCCATTCGGACCTGAATTTACCAAGAGAACGGGCAGTTTCCTGAATTAATCGCACTCGCTTCCTGGCGACGCAGCCAAGGTGGGGCCCTGACGCAGAAATCTCTGGGTTAGATTGTCCCTCCCTCCAAGCTACCAATGCGCAGATGTCTCAAGCCGATCGGGTGGGGCCAAGCAGGCAAGATAAGATTTCGGAAAAAATAAAAAACCACGTTCAATTATCGAATTGAAATGCCTCAATTTTCTGAAATTTGCTCTCAACCTAATCAAATTCAAAAGTGAACCCAACCTATTGTTGGTCATGGTCTATGATTTATAAATTGAAACACCTGGTTAAATTTCACCAAGCTGTTATCCCCCATGATCTCCTACAAATAGCTTTGTTGAACAAAGAAACCCAATATCTTCAAATCTTTAAGGAATCCAAGAAAAATCCATCATTTTGAGTGACTCCCTCGGATTTTGTTGTGACGCAAAGCTAATGGTTATGTCTATCATGACTTTCTTAATACTTAGCTTCTTATCGGGGAAGAAGCAAGGGTAGTGAAGCTGGGATGTGCTCCTTATAGAGCAGAGAATGTCAGGGGGAACCTCAGAATTATTAAGGTTTTGAGAGAGTAAATGAGGAGAAACTGTTTCCACCTGGACTGCTTGTGGGGGAGGGGTGGCGGGGGCGTGGTGGGGAGTGAAGTTCAGTAACCAGAGGACACAGATTTGAGATAATTGGCAAAAGAACCAGAGGGGGAGAGGAAAATTTATTTATCCAGCATTTCGCTAATTGGAGTGCAATGCCTGAAAGGGCTGGTGGAAGTAGTTCAAATAGCAGTACTTAAAGGGGAATTGGATATGTGCTTAGAGAAGAAAATATTTACAGAGTGAAAGAGCAGGAAAGTGGTGAGACTAATTGCATAATTCAATTAAAGAGACAGCAGGGGCATAATGGGCTGAATGGTCTCCATCTGTGCCATACAAATCTGATTCTAAATGCCTTAATCTCATTTAACTGTGAACTTTGCTTGCCTACTTCCTGGGCCATCTGCTGAAACTCAGGGGTTAAACATTATTTCATCTGGATGATTGTAAGAAAGATCCTTGGCCCTTTCCTAAATCATCGCACTCAACACAAACATGAACTTATCCTCATCTTTATCACAATCAGCATTTATTTTCTATCTTCATAGCAGTATTCTCATTATGCTTTTTTTTAACTCTTTGTTTGCAAGCACCCTTGGTATGATACTTAAGAGGCTTAGGTCATTAATAAATAATCTACTGAATATTAAAAATGATATGTAGGCCTAAAACAGGGGACCGGTTCACTCAGTTGGCTAAGGGCATGATGCTTAATAACACCAATGGGGTTCAGCCCCTGTGCTGGATGGAGTCGTTCTTGGGCTCTGCCCCTTCTTCCTAGCCTATTGCGATATCATGGCAGAGAGACGTGTGGAGATCTATGATTAGCAACCCTCGGAGGATTTACTTGGAGAGAGAGAGCGTGAGGCTGAAAACTAATAGTACTGCATTGTTAAGTGGTGCTGTAAAGCTAATGATGTGCAGAGTGTCTATCGACATCAATGAGTTAGAGGTGGGACAGGACTTACAACAACCAAAGTCTATTTACAGAGTCTATTTGAACTACAGCAAACATAAGCCATGATGGAAACTGCAGCAATTTCTCCTAATAAAATGCAGTGAGCAGAGGATAGTTACATATCACGTAGAATGTATAGCACAAAACAGACCATTTGGCCCAACTGCTTCATGCTTCACATGAGCCTCCTCCCACCAATTTACAAATTGATTACTTCTCCAGCAGAATGCAGTGAGTGGAGGATAGTTACAAAACACAAGTTATGCGCATAAAATCAACCAGTCACTTACAGCAGTGAAGGGGAAGTACCCAGTCATTGCTATCCCTTCTGGGAAAAAAATGGAGTCACTTCTATGCAGCTAATGTTATGTGACCAATAACTTATCTTAAGACCCTAATGTGGCATCGCATTCTGACTTTGTCCAGCAGGTGGTGTTGCAACAGTCCTTTCTTTATAGAAAGGCAGACTCGTTGGTAAAGATGAGCTCCCTTAGTCTCCAAACACAACACCTTCCGAAGAGCCCACCTATGACACTGCTAATTAGAAATTCCTCCCCCTCCAGAGGGAAATTGTTCTTAATAACAGAAGGTAGATCACCAGGCTGCCTAGCAGAATTGAAATCAAAGCAGAAAAGTATTCCAAAGCCTATCAGATACCTTTACTGAGCAGATTTGGAGGCACCCAGTGGCCATAGAATTATAGAATGGTTATAGTGCAAGAGGAGTCCATTCGGCCAGTAGCATCTGTGCTACCTCTCTGCAAGAGCACCTCAGCTAGTCCCATTCACCTTCGCCCTGTGGCCCAGTCTTTTTTTTAAACCTTCAGGTGCTTACCCCTTTTGAAAGCCTCAATGAGATCTGCCTCCCAGTCAGGCAGTGCATTCCAGATCCTAACCACTCACTGCGTAAAAATGACTTCCTCCTATCGCCGTTGCTTCTTCTGTCAATTACTTTAAATCTGTGCCCTCTCGTCCTCGATCCTTCCACCAATGGGGACATATCTACTCTGTCCAGGCTCTTCATGATTTTGAATACCTCGATCAAATCTCCTCTCAATCTTCATTTCTCCAAAGAGAACAAAGAGAGATAGGTTCTCCAATCTATCTGCATAACTGAAGTTCCTCTTCCCTGGAACCATCATGTGAATCTTTTCTGCCTTCTCTCTCATACGTTCACATCTTTCCTAAAGTGTGAACTGGACACAATACTCTGGCTGAGGCCAAACTAGTGTTTGATACAGGTTTAACATAACTTCCTTGCTTTTGTGCTCGATGGGTGTTTTACCCTCTGGCTGTGATGGCGGCTTTTCACGCCGTATCATCCCAAACCCGCCACATTAATTATGCATTCCCGGGATACACGCCGTTTCGATGGTGGGCGGGCTCCGATTCGCCTGCCATGCTGTCACCTCGCCGCTTCTTCACGCCAGGCTCCACATTTAAAATGCAGCCGCGCTCAGTGCTTCCAGCCCAGGACTGCAGCAAAGGAGACATGGCCCTGAACGGCAAGAAGACTGCAGCCCTCGAGTGCCTTTTGGACACCATGGAGGCCCGCTGTGATGTCCTCTACCCCCGCTTTGGCCACAGGAGGGGCTGCAACATTACCACTCCAGCTTGGGAGGCAATGGCAGTGGTGATCAGTGCCAATGTTGCACAGAAGAGGTTGGCCATTCAATGCAGATAGAGGATGAATGATCTCATCCGTGCAGCCAGGGTAAGGCAACCATCTCATCACTCTAAACTCACACACTCACAAGCCCATCACACATTCACTGGGATCTCACTCACTGCCAGCTCAAGGGATATCACCATCCATTCTCACGCACATACCCTCACATGTCCATCTGGCCTCATCTCCTCTGGAGACTGCCTCCTCAGCCCTCGCCAACTTGAGGCCACTTGCACAGTTCAACACGTGCCCCCACACACACCCTGGGATACCCTCCTTCCCCAGTACAGCCCTCACCCTGCAGCCTCTTCCCCTGCCTGAGGCCAGTTCTTCCCCTCCCCCAAGCAAGCACTAGCCCTGCAGCCATTGAAAAGCCACCCACATATGGCGATCTGGCAGGTAGAGACCTACCAGTGAGCCTCCCTAAAGGTGTTGCAGTGTTGTTTATGAAGCCTGGTGCTGATGACTGCGAGAGCTGCCCGAAGCAAGGTAGGCAATCAAACTTTGAAGTCCTGAGTGAAGTGCTGCCCTCCAAGCGCACTCCTTATATGCGCTGTTGTGAAACATGTGGGTGTGTTTTCCCGCCGACATGGGTGGATGATCCAGCTGGTGGGGGGAGGGTAATGAGTCCGGCAGCCTGGTCTTATAATGATATGCTGAAGTATTATGATGAGGTTCCCGACATCCGATGGTGAGGAACGCAGCCCGCCATCGGTGGGCGGAGCGGACGATCAAAACTGGTTTCACAACGTTGTGAAAGCGATTTTTGGCCTTCTCGTCATATTGTCCACTCATGCCACCGAACACGGCCCACGCCAGCAGGCAATGAAAATCCCGGCCTATGCCCCTATTGATAAAGACCAGGATACTGTATGCTTTATTAACCGCTCTCTCAACCTGTCCTGCCACCTTCAATGATTTATTCACATATACTCCCAGGTCCTTTGCTCACAAGTCTTTTGTGTGGCACTTTATCAAATGCCTTTTAGAAGTCCATGTACATTGAATCAACAGCATTGCCCTCATCAACCCTCTTGCTTACCTCATGTAAAAGCTCAAGCAAGGTCAAATGCAATTTGCCCTTAACAAATCCTTGCTGGCTTTTCATAATTAACTGGCAATTGACTAAGAAACTGATCATTTTATCCCAGGTTACCTTTTCCAGAAGTTCCCCACCACCGAGGTTAAACTGACCGGTCTGTAGCTGCTGGGCTTATAGTTATACCCTTTTCTGAACAAGGGCGTAATATTTGCAATTCTCCAGTCCTCAGGCACCACCCCTGTCTAAGAAAGACTGGAAAATTATGGCCATTGCCTCTGCAATCTCCACTCTCGCTTCCCTTAGTGTCCTTGGAGGCTTCTCATCTGGTCCTGGTGCTTTATCAACTTCAAGCACAGGCAGCCCATCCAATCCCTCCTCATTAATTTTAAGCCCTTAAAAGTGTCTGAACTACCTCCTCTTTCAACATGACCTGCATAGCATCTTCTTCCTTGGTAAAGACAGAATCAAAGTATTAATTTAATGCCTCAGCCATGCCCCTTGCCCCCATGTGTTGGCGCCAAATCGGCCCCACTCCTCCTTTTATCAGCCTTTTACTACTTATATATCTATAGAAGACCTTTGGATTGTCTTTCATGTTAGCTACCAGTTTCTTCTCATACTCTCTCTTCTGCTTCTCTTGTTTGATTTTTCAATTCCCCTCTGAGCCTTTTATACTCAGCCAGGTTCTCAATTGTCCATCCACCTGACATCTGTCATAGATACCTTTTCTTCATCTTAATCTCTATCTCTTTTGTCATCAAAGGAGCTCTGCATTTGGTTACCCTACCTTTCCCCTTCATGGGAGTATACCTTGACTGTGTCTGAACTCTGTCTTCTTTAAGGGCGACCCTTGTTCAGTTACAGTCTTGCCTGCCAACCTTTGGTTCCAATTTATCTGCGTCAGATCCATTCTTACCCCATTGAAGTTGGCTCCCCCAGTTAATTATTCTTGCTCTGGATTGTTTCTTGTCCTTCTCCATAGACAACCTAAACCTTATGATACAATGATCACTTTCCCTTAAGTGTTTCGCCACCAGCACTTGATCCACCTCATTCTCAAGAACCAGGTCTAGCAGCGCCTCCATTGTCAGTGGACTGAAAACTGGAAATTTTCCCAAACACATCCAGGGACACTCTGTCCTTTACACTACCACTATCCCAGTCTATGTTTGGATAATTAAAGTCTCCTATTATATCTACTCTATAATTTTTACACCTCTTTAACTCCTTACAAATTTGTTCCTCTACATCCTTCCCACTAGTTGTGGCCCATAGTCTACACTGATGCAATTGCACCTTTTTTGTTCCTTTGCTCCAGCCAAATAGATTCTGTCCTTGGTCCCTCTGGGACATCCTCTCCCTCAACACTGCAACGTTCTCTGTAATCAATACTGCCATTCCTCCTCCTTTCCCATCTTTCCTAAACACCTTGTATCCAGGAATATTAAATACCCAGTCCTGTCTTTCTTTGAGTCAGGTCTCCATTGTTCCCGCAACATCATAATTCCATCGTATACACCACCACCTTGTCAAGGGCAATTAGGGATGAGCAATAAATGCTGGCCTAGCCAGCGATGCCCATATCCTGTAAACGAATAAATAAAACAAAATAGGTCCCTCTGCTCCTGCACCACTTTAGAATCGTACCCATTATTATATATCGCCTCTCCTCATTCTTTCTACCAAAATGTATCACTTAACATTTCTCTGTATTAAATCTCATCTGCCATGTGTACACTCATTCCATCTCTCTATGACCAAACTTTATCACAGCTGCTTTAAAGGCGAGTGATGTTCAGTATCTGGCCTGAGCCACAGGGTGTTGAAAGCAATTGTGCACTGTTTAAATGACAAATCTGCTTTTGAACTGTCCGTGCAGAAGAACCAATTCCCACCCCCACCCCCCACCTCTCCCCCACTGCACCCCACCCCCCCATCCCCAAACCAGTGAACGGAAAATGTGCCTGTGTGTGGAACCCAATACCAATATTTCCATTCCCCACTCAACTGAGAGAAAGATCTGAGAGCTGCCATGGAATCAAATGAGCCCTCAACTGAGCAGAAATAGAGTGCAAGTGTAATTACCCCAACTCCCCCACCGCGTTGGACATCAGAGAGCAGTGATGTTGCCCTAACCCCCCTTCACCTCCCACACAGCATTGAAACACAAACTCACATTTAATCAAATCCAACCACATGATTACATCATTTCCCCCTCTTCAGCTCCCCTCTCTCCTCCCCTTCTTTCCCATCCCTCTTTCTCCCCTCACCACTACTCTCCATTGCCCTATTTTCCTCTCCCTCCCTTGTCAAATGTCCCTTTCTCCCTCCACAACCCACCATGGCCTTTCTCCGCCCTCTCACTTCTTTGTCCAATTCGATTATCCCTCCACCCTTGTTTGGCTGGAATACTGCAATTGGTCCCAACTCCTGATGGGCGACAGCACAACAGAAGGACTAACAAGGAATAATTTGAAGCAAATAAATCTTGTTTCCTCAGCTGAACTGATATGTACTTTGTGGGATTGGTCTGACATCTTGGGAATATGTTCCCTAAAAATTGTATTGCTCAGGTGAACAATTGGCACCTGAGCCATCAGGGGTTAAAAATTCCTACGCCATAAAAGTTCATTCTCTCTCACTCGTCAGCAGTTAGCCAACATACAAGGAGACAGGGAGAGATCCCTGCTCTCCCATTCAATTGATACCCTAGCCAAAATATGACATCCTTTGATTCAGTGTTCACTATCTCAAACCAGATAACTCTGCTGAGGCTCTGCATTATTCACTGTGGCTGCCTTCTTCCAGACTCTTGTCAACATTATCAGCTCAGTGAGACGTCTCTTTAGATACTGGGTATGCTTCTAGCATTTGTGGCAGAATCTAGCCCGAGTCCTGTCGACTAAAGCTAAGGAGAAATTCAGAGACTTTCAATTAAATCAACATGTCAAAAAACATGATAAAAATAATATAAGATAAAAACAGAAAATGCTGGAAAAACTCAGCAGGTCAGGAAGCATCTGTGGAAACTGAAACAGAGTTGACCTTTCGAGTCCGTATGACTCTTCTTCACACGGACGTGAAACGCTAACTCTTGTATCTCTCTCCAAGGTTGCTGCCAGACCTGCTGAGTTTTTCCAGATTTTTCTGTTTTTTATTTCCAATTTCCAGCATCTGCCGTATTTTGTATTTCATCAAAAACGTGGTGCAGTACAACATTCAGAATGCACGGCCTCTCGCACACAAGGAGTCAGGCCATTGAGGCAGACCCTGCTGTTCAGTGTAAAAGAACTGAAGACAGCTACTGAAGACAAGGCTACTCTGTAAGAGCACACACATATCGAGTCACATGGCTTTCCCACACAATGTCTCTTCATGGGACAACCACCTCCGCCCCCCCCACCTCTGCTTTCCTGCTGGGATCAGCTACCCTACACCCAGGGTATGTGGAATATTACGGATTAGGAATGCAGCACTTGTGACAGTGACAACAGAACATAGGTTTGCTGCATAAAATTCAAATCGGCGAGGTTGAAACTAATTTATTGGCCTGAAAATGCGATCGATGTCTGCTTGAAAAGGAATCCGGGCACAATCTGAACAGAAAGGACACTCCTACCTGTCGTTCTTTCAATATAAGGCTGGCCTGATCGTTTTCCTTCCACAATATGCCCTACAAAATTTTCAAATCAGGTTCTAAAACGTAGTCGAAACTGTTGACTCACTGTGGGTTCCAAGTGCCAAAATTAGACAGAACTTGGTCTCCATCTTTCTCACGTGTTCTGCCTTTAATCAAATGGATGGAAGGCAAACATCTTAGAAAGCTTGCACATGGGACAACTTACTCTGATTGCTAAACACATTATAGAATCGATTCACTCGTCTCTTTTTCTTTTTGACAGTGTTTACAATTTAATTAGAAAGGGGAATCTTATGTGAGCTGCTGACAGTTCTGTTCTATAGATTTCGGAGAAACAAATTCCAATATCACGAGATCCTGAGGTGACAAAGGTATGTAGGAGGATTTCAGCAGCAGGTAAGAGACAGTTGCATTTATATAGCGCCTTTCGCAACTTCAACGCAGCGCGCGTTTCACACAGGGTGGGCCTTAATTGGCCTGCTCGCGTGAAATCGCAGTCCGGCCATCAGCTTCCCGATCGCCCTCACCCCTGCCCGACGAGAGAAAAATCTCCCCCACAGTTTCTGTTGTAATGCTGGAGCCAATTTGCACACAGCAAGCTCCCACAAACAGCAATATGATAATGACCAGATAATTTTTTTGTGACGTTAATTGAGGGATAAATATTGGTGAGGGATAACTCCCTTGTTTTTATTTGAAATGGTGTAATAGGATTTTTTTTTACATCTACCTTCTTACGATCCTGGACCACCAAATTTTGATACGAATAATTAAGGACCAATAACTTGTTGTAAAGTAAACAAAATTTGAAATCCCAGTTACCTACTAAGAGAATAAAGCCACAAGATTCCATGGTTTCAAATAATTAAAAGAAATTCTACTATAACAGTCAACAAAGCAAATGGTCAATACTATCTATCTTATAGTCTACCATCCATTCTTAACATGAGGTAAACAACAGGCAAACTGTGGTCGAACACACCATAATCTGCACATCAAATGGCAGATACAACCAAGACAGATCCTCCAAATTTCACAGCAACCCACCCAGACATCAGTCATCACTGCGAGTCACAAACATTCTTTAAAACTTTGATGAGGAATTTCAGCTACTCTCCTTCAAAGGGCTTGTCTGATCCCCAGCGGCTCTACTCCACCTTAGTTCCATGGGTACAATACTCACCAAAAAGGCACACCAGTCCAGATCTTTCTCAAATCTGCTCCCAGATCCAGCTTTCTTGCTCTCTTTACCAGCTGAGCTGACCTACTATGAAGACTGCGCCTCCGGCTATTGGCCAGGCTACCCTCCCTGGTCTAAATACAGGCACGGTCCCAGCTTGTCAGCCATGTTGCTGCCAACAACTGCTCCTGGGCTTCCCTGAGCCCCAGATCTTAGCAGCGCACAGCTACCAACAGCTCTTGGGGCTTCTCTGAACTCCAGCCCCCTCAGCTGCATGGAGCTAATGACAGCACTTCAGCTGTACGGAGCGGACTCTCCACTCCATCTGCTCCTGACTGACCTGTCAAGTGGGCTCCTTTTCGCAACCTAAAACCCTGGCCCCGTGGTCAGGTTTTCACGGCTCTCTCCGAAGCCGGTGACCCTTTGCCGCTCCCTGTGCTTGTGCCGGAACTCCCGGGCATGCTGGGAGCTTAAGTCCCGAAAACGTACAAATTTCTTCGCAACCTTGTATAACAGACAAGGCCTCAGTGGATCATCTCATCTGAAAGAAGCCTCCTCTGACTGGTCAGCATCCCCCCCCTCCGCACTGCACTGGAGTGTCAACCTTGATTTTTGTGCTCAAGTATTGGAATGGTACTTGAACCCAGAACATTCTGACCCAAAAGGTGAGAGTGATACCTGCTGAGCCACAGCTGACACCCAGGGGGCCTGAATCAACCTGAAGATGGGAGATGTTGCAGGCATGGAAGCATGTGGTCAACGGGACACTGAGGTTACAAATTGTCTGGTTTGACAGGAGACAAGGGGCAGAATTTAATGCCCCCCCCACCCACTTCCAGAGGCGAGTTCGGAGGTTGGGGGGGTGGAGGGGGTGGATATGATTGGGCGAGACGTTGCGAGGTGAAGATCCCGCTGCCTTCCCGTCTCCCTCCTGATTAAGTCTCGGGCGGGTAGGCTTGTGGGCGGCCTTCCTGCTCAGAGGCCAGTTGAGGCCTCATCCCTCTGCCACTGGCATTCAACACTGGCAGATTTGACTGCAGCCTTCAGGTGGGTGGGGAGGGGTGGGCGGTGGTCCTTCATTCAAGGCACTCTGTGCCTTATCACAACCCGCCATCAGGAAGTGGGGATCCACAGGAAGCCACCCTTGCTATTGACCCACTGGGGCCCCTCACTACCTGGCACCATGACCCCCATCCCTCCTGCAGCAGACCCCCCACCCTTCCACCGCCAGGAACACCATTCCCCCCCACCCATCCCACTTACTTGTCTCCAGAGGATCCATTGCCAATCCTTTGGGTAGGCCCCAGTGCAATACCAATAGTAACCACCGCTCCTCAGTGTGCTGCCGGTACTGCAGAACAGCCAGCCTCTGAGTGGCCGACAGCTCTTGGATGGGAGGGTGGAAGGTGGTGTGGGGTGTGGGATGGTGAATTTAAATTCGATTTTTAAAAAATCTGGAACTGAAACCACTGTCGATTGTCATGAAAACCCACCTGGTTCACTAATGTCCTATAAGGCAGGAAATCTGCTGCCCTTACCTGTGCTGGCCTACATGTGACTCCAAGCCCACAGCAATCCGGCGGACTCTCAAAACCGCCCTCCAAAATGGGCTCGCAAGCCATTTTCAAGCCAAGTCAGTTCCTGAGGGCAATTGGGATGGGCAATAAATGATGGCCCAGCCAGCGCTGCCCACACTCCATGAACGAATAAAATAACACACGGTGCTCCCACTAATTCTCCAACCGGTGGCCGGGACCCATCACCGTCACTAAACTCCACCAGATGGCTTCTGTCTACCCTGTCTTAATTATTAAGGTATAGCCTCTAAGTAGCTGACTAGCCAACAGATTTTGCCTGAGAGCAATTTTTAAAGAAAACACCTGTTGCCGTGCCACAGGCAGAGAGTCACAAGCTAACCTGAGAATTAAGGAGCCAGTGGTGGCTGAATGATAATCTCGATCTACCATTTAGGATCTCCAGGCATAACACTGACTGAAAGGGGCGCTAAATAAAACTCCAAGCGCACTTTGGTGGACAGAAAATCTGCAGAGGTCCCCTCACTTGAGACTATTTTCTTATGAGTCTACAAAAAGCGAATGCAGGGTATCATAATGAAAGTGATAGTTATCCAAATGTCAAATATGTGGGCCATTTCAGAATTCTCATTGGCTGTAAAACTATTTAATTGCCTATTGGAACCTTGTAAGCTGTCATTCATTGTGAGTGGTCTTAAAGACTCTGACCCCAGCTGTACTAACATAACAGCTTTTAACATAGTATGTGTTATCTGGATCTTTTTGCATGGTTGCTTTGGAACGGCTGTCAATTATACACCTACACCAGTACAGTTTAAAGATAGGTTTCTCATGAGGATGTACAGAGTATCCTGTCTGGGACACAGTACAGTGTCGCAGGGACACAGTGGGTTATATTGCAGGTACTGTCTCCGCATGCCTCCTGCTTTCAAACACACTCATAACATGTGGGAAAACAGCAAAAGGTTTGCTGGGTTGGAAAAACTTTACGTTGCACCTCACAACCTGTGAGGAGATTTTGTCAAACGTTTTCACGGTTTGCCAAATGCAACATGCATCCGCAGTGATGTAAGTGATTCATGTTTCCCAATTTTTTTTAAACACGGGATTTTCCCATCGCAATCTTCTGTTTTCCCGTTCGTAAGGAAAAGAATGCCCCCAGTTTTCCTCCCCCTTCTCTTTCAAGGTGGTGACACGTACTGGATACAATTGCACAGGTGGTCTCTATTCTTCATGTATGAGTTTCAGGCAATGGTTATCAGTCTTGCTGAAAAAAGAGACATGACAAAGCTTTTCGCCTTGCACTCATCAGGACATTTCTCCGGAATACCAAAAAATAAGGGGAAAACAACAATTTATACTGTACGTGAAGAGAGTGCTGATTGGTTGGCAAGTGGGCTGTCCACTTGCCAACCAATCAGCACTCTCTTCATATGCAGTATAAATTGTTGTTTTCTCCTTATATCGGTATTCTTGCGAAGTGTTCTGTTGAGTGCAAGATGAAAAACTTTGACGTGTCTTTTTTCAGCAATGTTTAGGTTAGCAGTCTCTTCAAGCATAGGGGCTTCACCGAGTTTGGTCCTGTCCTTCATTGACGTTCGTATCTGAGCATTGTCGAAGAGATAGGAGTGGGGATTTTAGCCCATCCCTCTTTTCCTTAGCCTAGGGGGCTCAAGACCAACTGAGATACCACCCCAACCCCACACACTCTGCAATCAGCTTATTCCGCAAAGTGGTTAACCTGGAATGTCCCCAGGCCAAATGGCGCAACCCTATTTTATATGGTGCTTCTACCTACTAAGCCAGCATGGCACCATTTGGACAGCAAGTTTTAATGGTGAGAGATTTTGATCTTTTAACCATTAATTATCTTGTTCCCAATGGATGGGCTGATGCTCAAAATACATTGCCAGGGTCACCCACCATCTCCAGTATAAAACCAGGCATTAAGAAATTGCATTTCTAACAGTATAGCTGCTCTGTTCCTCCACTGTGCATGAGAGCACAGTCTCAGGATAAGAAGGCCATGGTGAGGAGAAATGTCTTCACTCAAGAGGGTTGTGAATCTTTGGAATTCTTTACCCCCGAGGGCTGTTGAAGCTGCATAGTTGAGTATATTTAAGGCTGCGATAGGCAGAGTTTTGATCTCGCAGGGAGTCAAGGGGAAGGGGGAGTGGGCAGGAATGTGGAGCTGAGGTAGAAAATCTGCCATGATCATATTGAATGGCGGAGCAGGCTTGAGGGGCCGCATGGCCTACACCTGCTCCTATTTCTTTTGTAGTGTTGTTGCTATACAGAATATAGCAATGGGGTACCATGAGGAACAGTATAAAAATCCAAGTAACAAGAATCCGTCTTCTCTACAGCAAGTCAATTTAGTATGTGGATAAGATTTTCGGAAGGTCACTTCCCCAGCCACTCACCATCAAACCACCAGCCACCCACCCTTCCCCCACACCCCCCACACATCGCCACCTGAGTGTAGATAGCCCACCAGAGGACAGAATCGCAGAATGGTTACAGAACAGAAAGAGGCCATTGAGCCCATTGTGTCTGTGCTGGCTCTCCCAAGGAGCAATTTATGTACTGCCACTCCCTTGTGCATTCTTCCTTATCCCAATTCCCACTTGAATGCTTCAGTTGGCCCTGTCTCCACCACACTCAGGTGATGCATTCCAGATCCTAACCCACTTGCTGCGTGAAAAAGTTTCTTCTCATGTCGCCATTGCCTCTTTTGCCAATTACTTTAAATCTGTGCCCTCTTGTTTTTGATCCTTCCAGCAATGGGAACAGCTTCTCCCTATCTATCTTGTCCAGGCCCTTCATGATTTTGAACATCTCTATCAAATCTCCTCTTAACCTTCTCTTTTCTAAGGAGAACAGTCCCAGCTTCTCCAGTCTCTACACAACTGAAGTTCCTCATCCTGGAACCATTCTTGTGAATCGTTACTGCACACTCTCCATATGCCTTCACATCCTTCTTAAAGCATGGCACCCAGAACTGCAAGCAATACTCCAGTTGCCACTGATCCAGTATTCTACACAAGTTTAACATAACTTCCTTGCTTTTGTACTCTATGGCCCTATTAATAAAGCTTAAGATACTGAATGCTTTAATAACCGCGCTCTCAACCACTCCTGCCACCTGCAATGATTTGTGCGCATATAGACGCAGGTCCCTCTGTTACTGCACCCCTTTAGAATTGCACCCTTTGTTTGATATTATCTCTCCACGCTATCCCTAACAAATGAATCACTTCACACTCCTCTGCATTAAATTTCATCTGCCACCAATTCCACTAACCTATGTCCTTTTGAAGTTCTAGACCAACCGCCTCACAGTTCACAATACTTCTGTGTTTTGTATTGTCTGAAAATTTCGACTCTTATACACCAAGGACAAGGTCCTGCTGAGAGCCTTTAACTCTCATCACCTGCACGTCTGAGTCTGGATGACCAATTGCCATCGCTGAGTTAAAGGAAGCCCTCATTTGCAAATATGGAAGCCAAGACAGGCGGCAAAAAAGTGAAAAGCTAAACTAATTATATACGAAAGCTAGCTTTTAAAAATTCTTTCATGGGATGTGGACATCGCTGGCAAGGCCAGCATTTGTTGCCCATCCCTAATTGCCCTTGAACTGAGTGGCTTGCTAGGCCGTTTCAGAGGGCAGTTAAGAGTCAACCACATTGCTGTGCGTCTGGAGTCACATGTAGGCCAGAGAGTCACATGTAGGCCAGACCAGGTAAGGATGACAGAATTCCTTCCCTAAAGGATATTAGTGAGCCAGATGGGTTTTTATGGCAATCGACAATGGTTTCATGGTCACCATTATTGAGGCTAGCTTTCAATTCCAGAAAGACATCTTTATGTTGTTAAGATAAAAGATTTTTGAGAATGATACTCGGATGCCAACGGTTAAGCTACAAGGAGAAATTAACAAACTAAGGTTGGATTACCAGAGCTTAAGTGGTGATTGGATCAAAGTTTTCAAGATATTAAGGGGAGCAGATAGGATAGAGGGAGAGAAACGATTTCCACTGGTTAGGATTATGGGGCATAGTGCAAAGATTAAAGCCAGATCTTACAGGAGTAAAATTAGGAAACATTTCTTTCACAAAGGGTGGCAGAAGTTTGGAACTCTCTTCTGCAAATAGCAATTAATGTTAGATAAATTGTTAATTTTAAAACTGCGCTTGATAGATTTTTGTTAGCCAGGGATAATAATGAATAGGCAAAAGTGCAAAGGGAATTGGGTCACAGGTCAGCTACCACCTCACTGAATGGCAGCACCGCAGGCTTGAGGGGCCGAATGGCTTCCTCCTGTACCTATGTTCCCATGTAAAATTCCTGTGTCAGTGCTGACCACCTTCCTGTTGTCATGATTTTTGGTCACACTTATCTGCCAACATTTAACACTGAAACTATCCACATAAAGATTCAGATCAGAAACCCAGTTGCATGTAGGCAATTGGCCGCAACAACTCAGCTGCAGAAATATGAACAGAAAACGTGGAAAAATAAGTCAGGCAGCATCTGAGGAGAGAAGGAAATAGATTTCAATATTTTAGATCCGTGACCTTTGATCAGGAAGTAGTTTAGGCTCTGTGACCTCTTGCCAGAACGTAGCTGCGGACTCTGGGCAGTGGATGGTGGCACTGTAGAGTTGTTCTCTGAAAGCTCATTTTACACCCCCAATTCCGTCACCATCGTTCTATAAAAAGCTATTCATCAGCCAACTGCAATGATGTTCATTGTCCATACCCGCACATGAAGAATGAATACTTGGCTGGGATAAGGACTCCCTCACGCACGAATTAAAAAGTTCACAATCGAGATTTTTCAGCTTATTTTAATTATAAACTATACAATTAGCATCAGTCTAATTTCCTCGCCAGATGTTTGGCACTTTGAGAAATTTGGAAGTAAAGGGCGCTCTTGTGTCTTGAAGCTATGTCTCAAATTAAAAAGAAAACATGCCCCTCCAACACCATTCATCGCTCAAAGTGTGTGAACCGCACTTACTCCTTTGCCCCCCACACCAGACAGGTATATGGGGGGACTTAATATTGGAACAGCCAAGCTACTGAAGGCAGTCCTAAATGTATTAAAGTTTACAATGAAAACTGGTCACGTTCCCCTACCAGATGGAGGCAAGTCCAAAAAGAAATGGCCCAAGGCACAGCAGCTGTACAGCGCATTTCTTTTATTCGTCTATGGGGTGTGAGTTTCGCTGGCTAGGCCAGCATTTATTGACCATCCCCAATTGCCCTTGAGAAGGTGGTGGTGAGCTGCCTTCTTGAACCGCTGCAGTCCCTGTGGTGTAGGTACACCTACAGTGCTGTTAGGGGGAGAGTTCCAGGATTTTGACCCAGAGACAGTGAAGGAACGGAGATATATTTCCAAGTCAGGATGGTGAGTGACTTGGAGGGTAACTTCCAGGCGGTGGTGTTCCCATGTGTTTGCCGACCTTGTCCTTCTAGATGGTAGTGGTCATGGGTTTGCAAGATGCTGTCTAAGGAGCCTTGGCGAGTTCCTGCAGTGCATCTTGTAGATGGTACACACTGCTGCTACTGTGCTTCGGTGGTGGAGGGAGTCGATGTTTGTGGATGGGGTGCCAATCAAGCAGACTGCTTTGTCTTGGATGGTGTCAAGCTTTTTGAGTGTTGTTGGAGCTGCACTCATCCAGGCAAGTGGAGAGTATTCCATCACACTCCTGACTTGTGTCTTGTAGATGGTGGAAAGGCTTTGGGAAGTAAGGAGATGAGTTACTTGCCACAGAATTCCTAGCCTCTGACCTGCTCTTGTCGGCACAGTAGTTATATGGTTAGTCCAATTCAGTTTCTGGTCAATGATAACCCCCAGGATGTTGATAGTGGGCGATTCAGAGATGGTAATGTAATTGAATGTCAAGGGGTGATGGTTAGATTCTCTGTTGTTGGAGATGGTCATTGCCTGGCATTTGTGTGGCATGAATGTTACTTACCACTTGTCAGCCTAAGCCTGGATATTGTCCAGGCCTTGCTGCATTTGGACATGGACTGCTTCAGTATCTGAGGAGTCACAAATGGTGCTGAACATTGTGCAATCATCAGCGAACATCCCCACTTCTGACCTTATGATGGAAGGAAGGTCATTGATGAAGCAGCTGAAGATGTTTGGGCCTAGGACACTACCCTGAGGAACTCCTGCAGTGATGTCTTAGAACTGGGATGATTGACCCCCAACAACCACAACCATCTTCCTTTGTGCTAGGTATGACTCCAACCAGTGGAGAGTTTTTCCCCTGATTCCCATTGATTCCATTTTTACTAGGGTTTCTTGATGCCATACATGGTCAAGTGCTGCCTTGATGTCAAGGGCAGTCACTCTTATCTCACCTCGGGAGTTCAGCTCTTTTGTTCATGTTTGAACCAAGGCTGTAATAAGGTCAGGAGCTGAGAGGCCCTGGCAGAACCCAAACTGAGTGTCAGTGAGCAGGTTATTGCTAAGCAAGTGCCACTTGATAGCACTGTTGATGACCCCTTCCATCACTTTACTGATGATCGAAACTAGACTGATGGGACGGTAATTGGCTGGGTTGGATTTGTCCTACTTTTTGTGTGTGGGACATATCTGGGCAATTTTCCACATTACTGGGTAGATGCCAGTGTTGTAGCTGTATTGGGACAGCTTGGCTAGGGGCATGGCCAAAATCTGGAGTCCAAGTCTTCAGTACTATTGCTGGAATATTGTCAGGGCCCAAAGCCTTTGCAGTATCCAATGCCTTCAGCCATTCCTTGATATCACATGGACTGAGTCGAATTGGCTGAAGACTGGCATCTGTAATGTTGGGGACCTCCGGAGGAGGCCAAGATGGATCATCCACTCGGCACTTCTGGTTGAAGATTGTTGCAAATACTTCAGCCTTACCTTTTGCACTGATGTGCTGGGCTCCCCCATCATTGAGGATGGGGCTATTTGTGGAGACTCCTCCTCCAGTGAGTTGCTTAATTGTCCATCATCTTTCTTGGTTAGATGTGGCAGGACTGCAGAGCTTAGATCTGATCCGTTGGTTGTGGATTTGCTTAGCTCTGCCTATTGCTTGCTGCTTATGCTGTTTGGCACACAAGTAGTCCTGTGTTGTAGCTGCTCCTGGCATGCTCTCCTGCACTCTTCATTGAATCAGTATTGATCCCCTGGCTTGATGGTAATGGTAGAGTGGGGGAGATGCCAGGCCATGAGGTTACAGATTGTGTTCGAGTACAATTCTGCTGCTGCTGATAGCCCACAGCACCTCATGGATGCCAGTCTTGAGTTGCTAGGTCTGTTCAAAACCTATCCCACTTAGCATGGTGCTCATGCCACACAACATGATGGGAGGTATCCTCAATGTGAAGACGGGTCTTCATCTCCACAAGGACTGTGCAGTGGCCATTCCTACCGATGCTGTCATGGACAGATGCATCTGCGGCAGGCAGGTTGGTGAAGATGGGTTCAAGTACGCTTTTACATCTTGTTGGTTCCCTCACCACCTGCCGCAGACCCAGTCTAGCAGCTATGCCCTTTAGGACTCAGCCAGTTTGGTCAGTACTGGCCACTCCTGGTAATGGGCATTGAAGTCACCCACCCAAGTGCATTCTACACCCTTGCCACCCTCAGTGCTTCTTTCAGGTGGTGTTCAACATGGAGGAACACTGATTCATTAGCTGAGGGGTGGGGTGGAAACGGTACATGGTAATCAGCATGAGGTTTTGTTGCCCATGTTTGACCTGATGCCATGAGACTTCAGGTTGTCTGGAGTCGATGCCGGTATCTATTCCTGCTGAAACATCACGTTTTGGAAAGCGCACTGTGATTCTTATTCTGAACGCTTGTGTGTGAAATAACAAACCCCTCACGCTGTTGCACTCTCCTGGTTTTCCAGTTTGGTTTCCCTGACTGTCATGTGTGTACAGTGCATCCCCGGTGATGTCAGGTGCAGAAACATATTGAATTTGAGGCAAGAGTCACAAATGGAGCCCTTTGTGCCGAAACAGCACAGAAATGGTCCGAGTCTGGACTCCATTTTGGAAAGCGTCAGAGATTTTTTTTTTTTGTTTCCCTTGTCACTGTGCTTGTTGATCACTCTCACTCAGGTTGCCATATAACATTTATGAACATTGGGTTTCCCTAAATGATAATTGAGATTTTTGTGCCAATTTTCTACATTCCTTTGCCAAAAGCACCAAATCCTACTTGGATACAGTTGCATTGACACTGGCAATGAGCCGGTATCTGCCAGGGTGGCCGTTATTTTTTTTTTAACCGCGCGGGTTTATGCACCGAGTATCCAGCGGGTGTTCTACATGAAGGGCATCACTGCTGAGAATGCCCAGTGTAGATTTACAGCTAGCTTCTGGAGTGTGAAGCTGGCCTTACAGATTGGCCCAACTATCCAATGGAAATTAAGCTAAACTAAAAGCAAAAAAAATGCTGGAAATACTCGGCAGGTCAGGCAGCATCTATGAAGGAAGAAGCAGAGTTAAAGACATCGCATCAGTACTTGCTGCCAATGCCGATGGAACTGGAACCAGGTGACGTTCAGTGCTTTTAGCAGAGGAGTGAAGAAAATTGGCTCAAAACATCAATCATCATCTCCTGAAACCCAACTTTCATCACTACTGTGGCAATCTAGGCGAGGGTGATAAAATGTGAACCTTTGGCATCAACAAGCACGGACAATCATGAAATCTCATCGACTTGTCATCGATTTTGCTCTTGTGCAAATGCAGCCAAGTAGCTTCCAGAAGAGTCAGCAATGCCAATTTTACATCCAGGCAGCAGGTTCAGTACCTACACCCACTCCTGCACTTGTTCAGCCGAATTCCACAGACACGCAATTGATTGAAACATACAAGATCCTGAGGGGTCTTGACACGGTGGATGTGGAGAGGATGTTTCCTCTTGTGGAAGAATCTAGAACTAGGGGTCACTGTGGAAAAATAAGGGGCCACCCACTTAAAACAGAGATAAGGTGAAATCTTTTCACTCAGGGGGTCGTGAGTCTTTGGAACTCTCTTCCTGAAAAGGCGGTGGAAGCAGAGCCTTTGAATATTTTTAAGGCACAGGTGGATGGATTCTTGGTAAGCATGGGGGTGATAGATTATCAGCTGTAGGTGGGATGCAGATTTCAGGTTACTATCAGATCAGCCATGATCTTATCAAATGGCGGAGCAGGCTCGAGGGGCTGAATGGGCCACTCCTGCTCCCATGTTCATATGCCAGCAGGAGTGACTGGCTACTGATCAGATTAGTGGCTGGATTTTCAGTTTCTTTGCCCAGAGGGTGCTAAGGTGGGCATGGTGTCCCACATGCTGTTGAGGCAACGATCCATTAAATCAGCACAGCCCAGGAATGGAATCTGTGACCTTCTAGTCTTTATGCCTTAAGATTGCCCCAAGTGGTGCTGCCATCTCCGACACTTGATCTTTTAATTCCACCCATGTAAAAAAAAAATGAGCATTAAGATTTTCTAAAGTTTACATCACCATTAGATCCTATTCATCGTTCATAACTGGTTAATGAAGGCTATTGCGGTAATGATAATGGCTACACCCCACTTGAGAATAGCCAATCAAAATGACAATTAAGTCAATTACTTCTCCCTGCATGAATTACAGTCTCCAGCTGTGCTTGCTGCTCCGTTGTGCATACAAACGCAAGCTATATTTAAGCCAGGGGGAGAATTTTCATCAACACCAGTGCCACACACTAAGTAAAGTCAGCGCTTCTGTTGTTGTGACCCTGTGAATCACAGTTTCGCCCTTCCACTTTTCCCATGCGGACGGGCATGCAAAAACACCAGCAACACACGTGGAAACAACAACTCAAGATTCCTCAGTCTCTGCTGTTTCTGTTCCTGCTTCACTCCTCCCCAGCCTTTCCGTTGTGACATTTTGCCCCCTGCCATTTCCTCTCTTCCTTCCCTCGACTCCCACACCCTGATGAGCTGCAAGCCAGCTCTCCAGAGTCGAGTCGTGCTCCGACAACCATTGTGGAACACATGTCCCACACCAAAGTTTACTACCCTTGACTATTTTGAGTGTTCTCTAGGGCTTAGAAGAATTGAGAGGCGAACTCACTGAAGTGCACAACATTCTTAAGAGGGCCTGACAGGGTGGAGACAGGAAGGATGTTTCCCCTGGTTGTGGGCAGGGGTGATGGGTCTAGAACCGGGGGGACAGTCTCAGACTAAATGGTAGGCTATTTAGGGCTGAGAGGAGGAGGAATTTCTTCACTCAGAAAGTGGTAAATCTTTGGAATTCTCTACCCCAGAGGGCTGCAGAGGCTCAGTCATTGAGTATGTTCGAAGCAGAGGTCAATAGATTTCTAGATACCAATGACATCAAGGGACACGGGGATAATGTGGGAAGATGGCGTTGGGGTAGAAGATCAGCCCTGATCTAGTTAAATGGCAGAGCTGGCTCGAGGGGCCAAATGGCCTACTCCTGCTCCTATGTTCCTATGGGACAAACAGCAGCTCAAAAACAGCCCTGAATACAGGCCTATAACACGCCTAAACAAGCAATTATGCTGAAAACGCAGTAGGATACAGGTTTGTAACTTCAATGGTAACAAACTGAGCTGAATGTAATGACAATATTCACCTCCCAAAGGGAATGGAGGGAATTCCCTCCAAGAACATTTAGATTTTTGATATTTTATTTGCTGAATTTTTCAGTACTGAATGTTATCATTCATCATGGGCTAGCTCCATGTGCAACCACTTCCACAACCTTCCTGCATTGAAACATTTGAGGCTTGTGTGGGTAGAGGATTCCACCAGTTTCCCCACTGGAGTTATGGCCAGACACCAAAAGAGGTCCCATGGAAATCAGCCCCATCATGAACAGACAATCCCAGCCCACCCTCCCGCTCTGTTGCTCGTTGACTACTTTCTGTTCTATTGCTCCGTAATCATACTGCACTCGGGGCATTGGCAGCCACACACGATTAATTGCCCCTGTCTGCAGCCAACCCAAAATTGCATTCCCCGCAATACAAACACTTGGGTACCCAATGCTCTGGGTCCTCTCAGTTGTTGCCTCACTCAAATTCACCCTCCATCCCCAGCTGTTGAGACAGGAGGCAAAACATTGTAGGGCTCTACGCCACCTACAGGGCCTCCCATGTAACCGGTGACTAATCCTTTTTTTTCGTTCATGGGATGTGGGGCTTCGCTGGCTGGGCAAGTGTTTATTGCCCATCCCTAGTTGCCCTCGAGAAGGTGGTGGTGAGCTGCCACCAGACCCATTGTCTAATTATATTTCAGCTCTCAATGATTGATCAGGGAATTCAATGGGACCAAACTCCTTTTGATTGTAGTAATATGCCTCTAAGGGACATCAGCATGACATTGTTAGAAGGGGAATGTGTCATGCGATTCAGTCTTAGGCCCAAGTTATTATTATATAATTATAATAGCACAACAATGATTGGATGAAGTGTACTTCCATTTTTACATAATATGCTGCATATTCCTGGAACTAAAAATATTCTGGATGAAAAAGATTAGGGGTAATATATTAGCACGGATTGAGAAGTGATTAATGGACAGAAAACAGACATTAGGATTAAACAGGACAGCACTGGGTTAGCAGGCTCTAGCTAATGGGGTCAGAACTCAGGCTTCAGCTATTTACAATTTATATCAATGACTTAGCGACGGCTGTGTGTAACATATCCAAGTTTGCTGATGATTCAAGTTAGGTGGGAAAGTAACTTGTGAGGAGGACACACACGGCAAAGGGATACAGGCATGTTAAGTGAGTGGGCAAGAATATGGAAGACGGCATATAACATGGAGAAGCGTCTATGTATCCAACTTGGTAGAAAAATAGAAAATCAAAATAATTTTTAAATAGTGATTGATTGGGAAATGTTTGCACATGGAGGGTCCTTATACATGAATCACAAAACATTAATATACAAGTGTTAAGGACAGGAGAGGGGCTAATTTAAACTGCACTAATTTCTCCTCTCACCACCCATTCGTACATGGAAAGGTGTTTTTGATTTGCTTCCCCCTCTATAAGCGATGACGTATTTCCCAACCCCTCAGTTTTTGGTGTGATCCAATTTTCTATTAATAACCCCACAGCAAACTAGAGATAAGATGAACTCGAAGGGTTAGATTATTTGCACTCACTCAAATGTGGGAGGAGGGTAGCAATGTTGCCTCCTTTGCATTCATACAGTAAAAGAGGGTTAGAGAAAAGAAAGCTTTACAGTGCAGAGACCACAGGAAAAAGAAATACATTGTTTCAGAGAGTAGAATCAAAGCCCAATGAGGTGTTCCTTCATGGAGGTCGCAAGCTGAAAACCGACGGGGTATAATTCACTTTTCCGGTGATGTTGCCTTCACACAATGAGATTGGCACACAGAGATGAATCATCTTATAGGCGATGGTGCAGAAGTTCCAGTAGAAACACTGTAGGTGGGGCCAGGTATTCAATCTGGGCAGAGCCCCTTTTCTGCTACTTAGATGGTAAAATGGCAGACTGAGATTTTGCAGTTCCACAAGGCAATATTTACTGGTTTCACAAACTAAACATCCATGTCATATGACTCCGGCCTCTGCATATTGTCTTTGCTAAGGGATGTGTCTGGGTTCCTGAGATGGTTAGGTGTCCCCGCCATTCAGATTTGAAAGGAAAGTTGCGGGGCCCTTTGTCCCAGCAGACCAGTAGACTCCGGCTGGCCAGCCTGGGTTATGAAATGCAGATGGCCTTTGTGTAGTTCTCTTTGAATTTGGTCTCTGCAGCCCACACGGGGGTCGGTAGTGTCTCTTCAGAGATAACGAGGTGTCAGTTTCTGCGATACTGCCACGGTAGCTCCTTTTGATCGTGGGCCGCTTCAGCCATTTTCAAAGATCTTTGACCAGCTTTAATAATTTTAGAAATAGCCATGAGGATATCTATATCTATTTTATAAAAGTATACAGGGTGAGATCTTAGTCCCCTCACACAAGCAATTAGGAAGGCAAATGGAATATTACGTTTTTGATAAAAAGGGTTGGAGAGTAAACAAATCTTATTATAATTATATAGGGTAATTGCCGAGGCCTCACCTGGGCCTGAATCTTCTGGTCGGCGTGCGGTGTTGGGACCCGCTTGCCGACGCATAAAATGACGCGCGGTGACGTCGGGCGTGCGTCCTGACATCACCGCGCGTCTTTCCGCTCTTCAGTTTGGCTGTCACGCACTGGAGTCGGCTGCGCACCCGCCAGACTGTCAAAGGCCTGTTAAGGCCATTTAAATAGCAATTGAAGTAATTAACAGGGCTGCCCATCCAACCTTGAGGTTGGCGGCAGGTGAAGAGCCCAGGCGGCCTTTGCATTTTTTAAGGAACTTCATCCACGGGCGGGATGAGGTTTCATGAAGGTTTTTAAGCTTCAATAAAAATTTTGAATATAATTCATAGACAGGTCCCAGCTCGTGTGACACTGTCACATGAGGGGACATGTCCGAATAATTTCTAAAAATCTTTTATTCACTTTTTCACAATGAAACTAAACTCCCTGAGGCAGCTCCGTGCCTCGGAGATTTTTGAGCTCTTTCGCGCACATGCGTGAAGGAGCGCAGGCCCCAACTCAGCCTCCTCCCCCAGCCCGCCCGCATAGGGAGCGCTCAGCACGCCCACGTAAAATGGCGGCATGCAACCGATCGCGGGCGGTGAACGTCTGCGCGCCTGCCCGCTCCTGCTCAGCCCCCGCCACCCCGCCCACCCCCGACGGGGAGAAAATTCTCCCCCTGGAGTATTGTGTCCAGGTTTGTTCTCCCTAGCGGAGGAAGGGTACACTTAGATGGGGTGCAACAAACGTTCACTAAACTGGTTCCAGGGATGAGGGGATTGTCCTGAGCAGAGATTGAGCAGACCAGGCCTATCCCTGGAGTTTAGAAGAATGAGAGGTGCTTTCTAACTGAAACATACCAAATCCTTAAGGGGCTTGAAAGGGTAGATGCGGAGAAAATGTTTTCCCCTTGGGCTGGGGGGGGATCAGCAACATGGACTCACAGTCTCATCGTTAAGAGGTTGACTACTTAACAACTGACATGAGGAGAAACGTCTTCACTGAAATGATTGTGAAGTTTTGGAATTGTCTTCCCCAGAGAACGGTGGATGCTCAGTGGTTGAGCTGACTCAAAGCAGAGGTAGATAGATTTTTGGGTACTAAGGGAATTATGGAATGTAGGGTGGCGCAGGAAGGTGAAGTTGAGATAGAGGATCCGCCATTCAATAAGACCATGGCTGAACAGGCTCCAAGGGCCAAAAGGCCTAGTCCAGCTCCTAGTTACCTGCCTATGGATCTTCCTGGCTTGAGGCAGTTTATACAAATGAAGGTCCTTTCTTGGTGTAATTCAATGAAATCCTATCCTTGCTGCTGGTTCATTCCTTCCTCATTTTTACTTGATACCTGTTCCCAAATTTACTTTAATTCTCAAATCACAAGTGATTAGAAGACAAAGATCACGTGTGGAATGCTCAGGTTGCTATGGAAAGTGAACAGATGGTCTGACCGTCAAAGTGTGAGAGCCACCTCACGGATTAGCACAAACAAGTACAGACTGAGCCCAAATTCCAGTGGGAAATTTGAGGCGTAAAGCTGGTCTGGTGCTGGCGTTACATGAGCACTTGGATAGAACAGCGCATGGAAAGCTTTAGCATGAGTTCTCTGGACTTGTATTCCACTGTTAGGGCCCATACAAGCAGCATTCAATTAACTTTTACTAAATGCTTTACTGTATTGCCTGAAACTTTCTGGATAGTGAAAAGCGGGCGCATGCTCTATTGTTCCTACATGTATCTAGAGGTCCTTTTACACCATAGGAATGCAGCCAGAACGAGCAGCCCAATTCTCTTTCAACCATTACCTGCACTTCTAAGCCTAAACAACAAAAAAAAGAGGGGAGGGCGGGTAAGGACCCAGAAGTCACAGGTCAACAAAAGTGCTGTGGATTGAAGGCTGCCTGATACCAACCACGAAATGCAGGGACTGGCCCTTCCTTTTGCACTTTGAGTCCTCATGTTACACAGTAGAACTCAGCATCCCACAGAAACCATGAACCAACAGACAGTTTAAAAGCAGGCGTGTGACACACAGAGGCTGCTGTCCCAAGAGAGTCTGACAGAAACAGCACAAAAATTCCCGAGCTGTGCCTATCCTAATTTAAATCCATTCATTGCACACTATGTACCACATTTTTTCCAACCTGCAAATGAAATTTAATTTGTCCCCGTGTATTCCCAATTGCATTTTACTAATGCTGTACTACGGATAACACTTGGATATCATTTTTTTTGGCATGGTGGCAATAGTGGAATTGTCACTAGGCTAGTGAATCCGTAGACTCAGGGTAAATGCTCTAGGGACCCGGGTTTGAATCCAGATGGTGAAATATGAATTCAATGAAAAAAAAATCTGGGATTAATAGTCTGATGATGACCATGAAACCATGGCTGAATGCCGTTAAAACCCATCTGGTTCACTAATGTCCTTGAGCGCACTACATGTGACTCCAGACCCACAGCCATGTGGTTGACTCTTAAGTGCCCTCTGAACAAGGGCAGTTAGGGATGGGCAATAAATGCTGGCCTAGCCAGCGCTGCCCACATCCCTTGAACGAGCAAAAAAAGTAATAATTGTTCTGCGTTCACAGCTATGTGAAGTTGTTGGAAGAGGTCTTGGTACAAACGATGAGATATAGAAACTAAACCACTCCCCCTGTTTCTCCACGATTTCCACTGAAGTTTCAGTGCAGGGTCAGGGAGCCAGTGGAGAGGTTTTATCTCCCAGAATAAACTGAGCGGTTTTAATCACCCATGAAAACACAGGCCTGAATTTTTCGCTCGTCGGGCCTGCGCGATCAGTGGGCCCGGAAGCGGATGGGAAATGGGCCTCTGGCCGCCATCGGTCCCCCCCCCCAAACCGCGATTTCACGCTGGCTGGCCAATTAATGGCCGGCCAGTGTGAAACACGCGCTGAGAAATGCTCAGCGCTGCTGGAGTGGGGAGCGAGAAGAGGGTGGGCACCGACCTAACTGAGGGTGGGGCTGAGTATTTCTAGTGAGCTCTCTGAGAGCAGACCTCCACAGAATAAAGAAAAGGCTGCAAAATATGTCCATGCAGCACAATAAAGCACCTGAAAACATACCTCACAAAAAAAAAGTCCTCAGATAGCTTTTATCTTCTTCCCCCGCGGAGATTTCATCCCGCCCTCGATCGAGGTTTGAGCAAAGATGTGAATGCCGCCTGGGAGATTGGCCCATCTGCCAACCGTAAAATCGCTGCTATTTGCATAATTAATGTGCCCAATTGCCCACTTACTTTTCGGCAGGCGTGCTTCCGACTGCCACACGCGCCTGCCAGGCGAAGTATCACGCGAGCACGCGATGACGTCAGGACGCTCGCCCAACATCATGTCGTGCTATTTCACGCCCGTTCAGGTTGGGGGCACGCCCGCCCACGGGACATAAAATCCTGGCTTTAGGCTTGCATTAGGAGAAGTAAAAGAGAAGAGTAATAAGGCTGATCCCAAATGCAAAAGGGGCCTGTTACAAGGCAAAATGAGAGAAATGGTTAAAGGGGGAAACTTGTAGGAACGTAAAATAGTCAATGGCATTCGTAAAATAACCTGAATTATGTATTGTTCAGTTGGTGTGTTTGATTGAGAGAGTCTGGTAACAGATCTATTCTCACTGTGCTTGATTGGTTAAGCTTGGGTGTGGACTCAGAGCAAAGTAAACAGACACTAGAAGCTGAGCTGTGAGCATAAGTGCAGAAATTTTGTGATTTAAAACTCTTGTAAATAAACCTGTTGCACAATTACAAACTAGTGTCATCTCTGCATTGCTCCGAGATACATAAAGTATACAACAAACCAGTGATATACAACAATTTACAACTCCAACATACTCATAGAAGAGCCACAAGGACATAAATGGAAACTAGTGAAACACAATTTTATAACCGATGAAGAAAAATGTATTCATTATCATAGCAATAGCAGTTGCGATTATCTAAAAGGATCCTTCTCTGGCTTCAGTGTAAATACAGGTCGAGTATCCTTCATCGCGTTTCAGATTTCAGATAATTTCAGTTTTCGGATACCACATAAAGGCCTAGGCCTACTTATAATAGCCTAAGCCTAGTCTAGATATAGTCTAAAGTCAGTAAAATGGCTGGAAAAGTAAGATGTATCACTGAATAATAAGTACAGGGTGCCTGTAATAAGTTTATTTTTGACATGTTCAACACAAAAGTCACAAGGTAAACCAGTGCAGACAAACAACTACACTTCCTGCGCTAAAGGTCGATGAGGCTCAAAAAAGGGCAGTTTTTGGATGTGTTCAGTTTTCAGATTTAGGGCTTAAGGGTACTCAGCCAGTAGTGAGTGCTACAACGCACTGAAATTTGACATAACTCACAAAACATCAGAGCCTAGGAATCACTGTTGTTGATACTAATGGACGAACATTTAATGACAGTACAGTATTCCACCATTTGAAAGAAATGTGTTGACGCTTGCAATAAATAGCAGATACAAAAATGTCCCATCAAATTGTTCTGTTAACATCAACAGTAATTTTTAGGGTCATATTTTAAAACGTGGCCAGATTCTGAACTAGTTAGCACTGATTTAAAAAAAGGAAAAAGACAGGCTTGCATTTATATACAGCCTTTCACTGCTACAGGACATTCCAAAGCGTTTACAGCTAATGAAGTACATTTGACATGTAGCTGTTGTTGTTACTGTAAGAAACGCAGCAGCCAGTGTGCACACGGCAAGCTCCCAGAAACAGCAATATGATAATGACTGGATAATCTGTTTGTGTAATACTGGATTGAGGGATAGAAATTGGTCAGGGTGACAGGAACTGTTGTTCACTGAAATAGTTTCATGGGATCGGGGATGTAGTGCGCTCCAGCAACACCTAGTCACCGCTGGATGGTAAACACGCCTTTGCTGATTGGCCATCCGTTATCTATGGGAAGGATCTTGGGAAGAGGCTGGTCTAACTACACTCTGCTTGGATCAGCACAGACGTTCCTCTGCTCCCAGATTTCTTTATGAAAATGTTTGGAACGCTGGTCTCTGGAGGAGTGGACGGCTCAGTCTGCTGCCCTTGTCCTTCTAGATGGTAGTGGTCATGGATTTGGAAGGTGCTGTCTAAGGAGCCTTGGTGAATTCCTTCAGTGCAACTTGTAGATGATACACACTGTTGCCACTGTGCGTCAGTGGTGGAGGGATTGAATGTTTGTGGATGGGGTGCCAACCAAGCAGGATGCTTTGTCCTGGATGGTGTCGAGCTTCTTGAGTGTTGTTGGAGCTGCACTCATCCAGGCAAGTGGAGAGTATTCCATCACACTCCTGACTTGTGCCTTGTAGATGGTGGACAGGCTTTGGGGAGTCAAGAGGTGAGTTACTCGCCCACCGCTGGATTCCTAGCCTCCGACCTGCTCTTGTAGCCACAGTATTTATATGGCTAGTCCAGTGCAGTTTCTGGTCAAAGGTAACCCCCCGGGATGTTGATAGTCTCCACACAGAGTGAGCAGACGATCAGAGGGCAGGCTCTGGTGAGTTGGTAAAATACCATGCCTCGTTTAGACCCAAGGTCCAGCATCACATTCAGGGGGAAAGCAGTAATGTTGATGCGAAACACTGGAGGAGAATCTTGCGTAGGCTGACAGAAGATCAGGGGTAGCATCTCGACTGGCAACTTTTCAAATACGTCAGCACCCAGCAATGTCACTAGAGTAGTCCGACTTAACAACTTACATGCCTTCAGTATCGAGAAGTATTTTAATTCAATGCAGCTTGTGAAGTGACCTTTCTTTCCAGCTGCACGAGCGATGTATCTGGGAAAAAATAATTGCTGAATAAGCTTTTCCCCACTCCCTGCTGATAGTGCAAATCCTGGCTGCAAATGTGGTGGTCATCCAGACAGTTACCGGCAGAGTAAAACAATTTCAATTTTCCCTCCAACGCCCCACCAAATGCGTGGAGCATTTTGCATAACGCTGTGACCGTGGGAGCTCAGTTTGTGACCAGAGGGAAAAACCAACACCACAATCGGGCAAACTGGAATTATTTTGTCTTCATTAATTAATCAATCCTTTCATGTGGCTGTGAATGTAGATTTGGATGGACAATTCTACCTGGGTTCACTTGCATTAAAAAGGAGAAAAATGTGAGAAAAAAAAATCACTCCAAATACCTCCATGCGCAATGCACAACAGCAGCAAAAGGATTGTATCACCTTCTTATCCAGGTCTTCAGTTTGATTTTCATAATCACCTTCTAAGGCATAACCTTCTCTTCCCCCAAAAACCACCCTGTTCCTGTTTCATTTGGCATCAGTGTCTTCGGAATGATCTAGTCTTCTCTTCACTCCTCTTTTCTTCACTCCTCTTCTCTTCACTCCTCTTCTCGTCACTCCTCTACTCGTCACTCCTCTACTCGTCACTCCTCTACTCGTCACTCCTCTTCTCGTCACTTCACAGCCCCTGGCTGATTCTTCTTCCTCAGAACTGTAGTCGCCGACTGCCATCCCAGCCTCTTCTCACCACAGTCTCCTCCCTATCATTGCTTGAACCCCCTATTTCTGAATGGGCACCTCTGTAGATGGGTACCAGTTAAAGCTGCCTCCTCCAATCGATCTCTTCGCCCCAGTTCCCTGTTCTTCAATCAGGTGCTGCTTTCACTGACAGGATCTGCAGCCACTTGATCTTCTGGGCTGTTATGTTCCAGGAGCGACAGGTTTGAGAGTCTGATCTGCTACTTAACGTTGCTGAAGCTAATCCTTTTCGAAGTGAAGTCATCTTGTGGGATCTGGAACAGACGTCCACTCCCTCACTGGTTCCTTGGCTAGCAATCTGCGGCTCAGCTCGTTTTCTGGGTTCCATTCCATTGATCCACTGGATTGGGTTTCACTGGTGAATCTATCAACATCCCAATACTGATAAAAACCTGTGACTCCTTCTTCCGTCTCTCCCTCAGCCCCACTGCTTCTAAAGCCAATAGTCCATGATTCTGTCAACTCTTGACTTCTGGCTGCCTTTTATTGAGGTACATCTCCAGGAAGTGGGCTGGAATTTCTGATTGCCACAGAAATGTACCCTGAACATCTCATCCTCCACCCTCCATAAACTCCAACTTTACAAAAACTCAGCTGCTGATATCCTGCCCTGTACTGCTTGCTCATTTTGTTATACAAACATTGTCCCTCAGTGCCCTGAAATATGAAATCCTCATCTTCAAATCCTTCCATGGTACGAACCAGCTACATCTCTGCAAACTCCTTTAGCTTTACATCCATTCCTCATGTCCTTTGTTCCTCTGACTAGCCTTGTACATGCCATCCACACCATTGTGGCTGGACCATCAGCAGTTCAGGGGTTGAGTGGGGAGTTGGGTGATGAGGTTGGGTCTGGTCAGATCGGGGAGGGGGGATTTCTTGGGGCTGGGGGATGGGTGGGGGGCGGTGGGGAGTTGTGGGGGTCAGTTGTACAGTTATCCAGGAGTTAGACTAGGATTTTTCTAACATTTCCTGGGTAATTATCCAGGTAAGTAGGTCAGATCTGTCCAAAATCTCTGACTCTAACACAGAGTTGGAGTCTTTATCGGAGAATCCCAGGGAGAAGAGGAATTGCCCATCAAAAGTTCAAACTTTCTGGGCAATTTCCACAGGTTCACTGCATTGGGACATTCGAGGGGTTCCGTAATGCATCTTGGGCAGTACATCCAGTCTCTAACTATCCGGAGACCGGGAGATCAATGGGCGGAATCACGGTAGTGGGCCAGTAAAACAGCCACACTGGCGGCTTCTCACGCCATATCCTCCCAAACCTACCACATTAATTATACATTCCCGGGAAACACGCTGTTTCCATGGCAGGTGGGCTTTTATTTGCCTGCCACGCTATCATTTGCTGCTTCATCACGTTGGGCGCCATATATAAAGTGCAGCCACACACACCTCTCAGAGCTTCCAGCCCAGGACTGCTGTAAAGAAGACATGGCCCCAAAAGGCAAAAATACTGCAGCCCCCAGGTTCAATGACGTGTCCCTCGAGTACCTTTTGGACACAGTGGAAGCTCGCCGTGATGTCCTTTACCCCCACTCTGGCCGCAGGATGGGCAGCAACCTCACTAATCCGGCTTGGGAGGAGGTGGCAGTGGTGATCAGCGCCAATGCCCTGCAAAAGAGGACAGCCACCCAGTGCCACTACAGGGTGAATGGTCTCATCTGTTCTGCCGAGGTAACTCACTCTTCTCATCACTCTCAACTCACACACTCACAAACCCATCACACATCCACAGGGATCTCAAACTTCAAGAGACAACACCACTAACTCTCACAAACACCCTCACATCTCCGTCAGGCTCATATCCTCTCGAGCTGAGGCCTCATCCTGCCCATGTCTCCGCTCACCACACAAACATTCCACGCAATGCCATATGTCCTGCTCACACTCTCTCCATCTGTTTTCATGCAGGAGAAGCTAGCTCACAACAGCAGGGAGAGGTTCCAGACCAGGGGGTGGAGTGGCCCACATTAGGCCCCTCACTCACTTTGAGGAGTGTGCCATTGCGCTGGCTGGTGAGGGCATGGACTGTGCCTGCGGTGATGGTAAGGTTGGCGGCGAACACCCTCGTAAGGATCCTGCACCACATCATCCCTCTCTCAACGCAAATGTGAGTGCTCTCTCTCCTGCTTTTGCCTCTGCTGCCATGCACTAGTTATCTCTACTTTGGTTCACAGGGAGCTCTGCCAGTTGACCGATACCCTCAGCCAGCCAGTCCCTCAGCTCCATCCAGGCCCTCACCTCCAACCAAGAGGACACTGCCTCCATTGAAGAGCTGGAAATGAGCAGCCTGGAAGACCCATTGCAGTGCTTACCCACACCCTCCACCACCTCAGTGGAACTTAGATCTAGAGCAGGCTCAGGTTCACAAACTGGTGGTCACCGCACAGGCACATGTCCACAGCAGCAGGAGGCAGGTTCAGCCGAGCTCCCCGGCACTCAGAGGACAGCTGGGAAAGAGGCATCTGTGAGGTCCGAGTTAGATGACGAGCCTCTAGCTTTGGCCTTCCAACTCATCCTGGAGAGTCAGCAGGAGGTGGGGGAACATCACACAGAGATGTTGGAAGCCCTCAGCAAAGTGATACGTGAGTCGGAGGAGTGCGTCCACCTGCTCTCTGATGCAGTGGTGCCCACATGTGCGCCTATGGGGGTCCCCATAGGGAGGATGGCGGACGCCATGGAGACCCTGGTCCAGTAGAACACGGAGATGAGCGCAGACCTGCATTCCATCGTGGTAGCCGTGGGTGAGTTCCTGCAGTGGAAACGCGAGAGAGAAACGGGCACCTCGTCGTCCCTCCAGGTGCTCCTCCCCCTCAAGGATTCAGGCCAGGGCACCCTGGCATCACCTTCCACCTCCCCTCCATGACCTACCAGACACAACCCTTTTCCTTCGGGGATGTCCAGGTGAACATGCACGTTCCCTTCCTTCACGGAAATCCCAGCCCCATCAACATTTGCCTCCCCGGCCTCCTCCTCCCCTTCCTCAGGGTCCGTGTTTGCCTCCGAGTCCCCACCAACCGCCCTTACTGTCCCTTCTACCGCTACCATCAAACTCTCACCCTCCTACACTACTTCCTCACTCTGCCCTCGGTCATTCTCAGCATTCCCTCACGCCACGCCACCCTCAGTTCGATCCCCAGAGGTTAGTCATGGGCCCATCAGGACCCTCCCTTGCACCTTCACCTGGACATATTCCCTTCCGGACTCCTTCGCCCCTCCCAGAACGCCTTTCTCCCCTTGCCCCGGAATTTCTTCCGGCACCCCCCACCACAGAACCCCTTTCCCCCTGGAACCCCTTTCCCCCTGGAATCCCTATCCCTCCCTCGTTAGTCCTCCCACCCATCCGGACACCGCCCCCCCACCCCTGTTAGTCCCTCCCCCTTCCTGACTTCCTCAGACACTTTACTTCTTCTGCCAATCTTAGTCCTCCCCCCCTCCCAACTCCTTCCTCCAGCCTTACCTCTTCCTCCAGTTTCACTTCTTCCTCCAGCTTTACTTCTTCCCCCTTCCCAGCTCTTTCCTCCACCCGGACTCCCTCCCCTCTCTGTGCTCCTTCCCTCTCTACACTCTTTCTACCCTCTGAACTCCTTCCCTTACATTTTCCCCCGTACACCTACCTCCCCAGTTTCCATCTTCTCCCCGTTACCCACTCCTACCCCCTACTCCTCCTCCCCCCCAGGCAACTTTATTTCCCCCTCCCAACCTCACCTCCCGACACCTTCAATCCCCCCCTCCAAACCTCACCCCCCCTCCCAAACCTCACCCATGCCCCCCTCCCCCCAACATCTTCATTCCCTCCCTCCTAACCTTATCCTACCGAAACCTCTTCCTCTCCCAGTTGATCCTGGACCTTCCTCTCCCACCGCCCTCTTGACCATCATCCATTGTGAGCACGAACGGTGACTTTCCAACTTCCTGAGCTGCTTCACAGCAGAGCCGTGTCCATGAGAATCCACCCAACGTGCCATGGGTGTTCCCCCAGTGTGCTGTTGCTGTCGGGCTCCAGCACCTTCTGCTCCTCGGGGATCCGCGACGTGAGCAAGGCCCTGGCAGTAAGTCCCGTCTTTTGCACGTCACAATTGTCAGAGACGTGTTCTGCACCAGCGTGTTCTCCTGCTGATGCGGGTGGATGATCCAGCAGGTGGTGGGGAAGGCGGGGGGGTGGGAGGGGGGGTGGGGGGTGGTGGGATGAGTCCGGGCTGGCCTGATAATGATATGCTGATGTATTACAATGAGATTCCCAACATCCAGGAACATGGCCCGCCATCGACAGGTGGAGAGGATGATCGCAAACGACATCGTGAAACCGAGTTTCGGCCTTCTCGCCATTTGTCCGCTCACCCCACCGAGCACGCCCGACGCCAGCGGGCATGGAAAATTCCGGCCAATGTTCCTCTTTTTAAAACTCTTTGCCATGGAATAGAAAGATCCCAATACTGGAACAGCCTGGGTACTTGCACAATAACTGATATCAGCAGCATTGGTTGTGACCGATCAATAGAGATATCTATAATATTGACAAGTCTGTCAGGGATGACACCTTAGGACACAAACTAATTAACAAAGAAGAGAGAGATGCAAGGACGATGAGCTAAGTAAACCAAACAAGAACTAGAGAGAGAAGCACCGAGATTTTTTTAAAAGCCAGAGGAACATAAAGCAAGCAGAGTCTATAAAATAAGTAGAGGATGATAAAGGCTACGTAGGAATACGAGAAAAACATTTTATTAAGATTGTAAACCTTCCCATGTTAAGTGTGGGGGAATCGTGTTAAAATGGAATCCAGAGCAAGATCAGAGACACAAAGGAATCAAAGTGAAAAAGTACCAAGAAATGCTGATAAATACATGGAGAGGGGCCCAGGCAGCTGGGAAGAGGAAAATGAATGGTAAACGGAATTAAAGGATCAATTTTATTTTCAGTTCATATTATAAAATGGTCGGCCAGGTCACCATAAGTGGAGGAAGATGGATGGTTGCTTCTTTAATGAGCTTTTGTACTTGTGCACTGATAAGTCTCCTTTACCTCACTGACACTACCAGCCTGCACCATTTCATGTTACTTGTCTGGCTTGAGGGAGAGGGTTACGAGAGAGTCAAACAAAAAGGAAATTCTGAACTTGAGGCAAATAAAAGATGTCACAAGATCATATCAATTAAGGCCAAGAAAATAAATGGTATGTCCATCCAGCTCATCCTGCTTGCACGCTAACCCCTCTGTTTAATACCTAACTATATCTTGGGCATTCGTAATTGACATCACAAGTTGTAAATCTGTGCTGGTTTACAAAACATACGCAGTTACGACTAATTAAGAGTGGATGAAGCTCAAGGTTTTCAGACGATGGTCCACACTTCAAAGGATTCATTATTCCCTCTTGAATTAACCTAATTAGTTGGATCTATGAAGATCACAAAACCCATGGTTGTGTCAGGACAAAAAGATAGACATGGGTAGGGTTAATATCCCAAATGAATAATTTCTGTTCTGTATAAATTTGAAGGCAAGGCAAGGTGGGAGGGCTGTCCTGTATTTGATTTCCTGACTTTTAGAAGATAGCCTTTCTCCTTAACTTGCATGTTATTTTGACAGGCTAAAGCAGGACATAGTGTCTAGAAGCTATGAACAAGATCCTGCTGCGTATTGGTCACTTTGGAACCAGTTTGCAGCATCAATACATATATTTAACAAGGGGGAACAAAATGAATATTGATAAAGATAGCCTCAAAATGTTCCCCAAGTGTTTCACAGCCAACGGGATTACTTTTGAAGTGGTCACCGTTGCTCTATAGGTAAATGCAGCTGCCGATTTGCATGCATCCAGGTGCAACATGTCCAGTTAATCTCTGCCTGGTGGCGTTGGTTAAGGGACGAATGTTGATGAAGGAAAACTGGTTCCTTTTTGAAGGGAAACTTTGAGATCTTTGACATTCACCTAAACAGATGAACGGGGACTTAGTACAACATCTCATCCGAAAGGCAACGCCTCCAAGTATAAAGTTCCATTATTTGAAGCAGTGGAAGTTTTTTTTAGGATAATAAGGACACATACAAGAGGACATTCAAGTTGGAAATTGTGTTGCATTTCAATTTTAAAATCAACTTTAATATTCTAGCATTCATTCAAGGATTGTTGGAAAACTTTTAATTATAAATGGTCTTTGACTACTAAGGGTCAATATTTATGAATGCAATTCATACCTGCTTAAAACATCAGAGAAATTTCTTATGTTAACCATATGATTTCCACCTCTGTAATTAAAGGTCAACCATTCAATTGGTTAAGAAGTAGAATTGCTTTTTTACAACATTCGCGTGGTCCTAAAGCAATGGAAACTAGAGCAAAGCTCATTATAACGTTCACACAAAACAAGCATTGTGAAACTTTTCAAAAAGTTCATCACAACACGTTAATAAGCAAATATTTTGAAATATCAAAAGATGCCCATTTTGCTTTTCATTTTACTGGGATGGTACAAGGGTGATGAACTTCAGTTTCTTGGAAAGACTGGGGAACCTGGGATAAAATCTGGAATAAATAATGTGGCTACAAGAGCAGGTCAGAGGCTGGGAATTCTGAGGTGAGTAACTCACCTCCTGACTCCCCAAAGCCTGTCCACCACCTACAAGGCACAAGTCAGGAGTGTGATGGAATACTCCCCACTTGCCTGAGTGACAGCAGCTCCAGCGTGACACCATAGAGGACAAAGCAACCCTTCCACAAACTTAAACATTTATTCCCTCCCCCACCGATGCACAGTAGCAGCATATGTACAAGATGCACTGCAGCAACTCACCAAGGCTCCTTTGACAGTGCCTTCCAAACCCGCAATCTCTACTGCCAAAAAGGACAAGGGCAGCAGACGCTTGAAAACACCCCCTCCAAGCCACTCGCCAACCTGACTTATTGCCATTCCTTCCCTGTTGCTGGATCAAAACCCTGGAACCCCCTTTCTAATAGCACCGTGGGAGCACCGCACCGGATGGACTGCAGCAGTTCAAGAAAATGGTTCAACGTCTTTCCAAGGTAAATTCGGGATGGGCAACAAACGCTGGCCTTGCCAGTATTGTCTACATCCCATGAAGGAATAAACAAAGTGTTCTTAGAGCAGAAATGGCCAAGGGAAAATTTATTAGAGGTGTTTAAAATCACAAAGAGCTTTGATAGATTAAATAAGGGAAAACTGTTGCCAATGGCAGAAGGGTTGATAACTAGAGGTCACAGATTTAAGGAAATTGGCAAAACAGCTGGAGGTGAGATGAGCAGAATTTTTTTTTTTAAAAACAGCAAGTTATTACCTGGAATATACAGCCTGAATGTGTGATGGAAGCAGCTTCAACAGTAACTTTCAAAAGGGAATTGGGTAAATACTCGAGGGAAGAGAGTTACCGGGCTATGGGGAAAGAACAGGGAGTGGTTCTACTTGGATAGCTCTTTCAGAGAGATGGCACAGACACAATGGGCCAAATGGCCCCCTTTTATATTATAAGATTCTATGATTCTCTGCTTTTTTAAAAAAAACTGTGCTTTGCATTACAGCCAAGAGTGCACATTTTTGAGCAATAAACTTCATGACTTCTGTAAACAGCATTTTCCATCAGCCTATGCATCATTTGATGACAGAAGGCATTTAGAAATCTAGTTCAGTAAGCGCCCCTGATGGCTTAGTGGACAAGTACAATTCCTATATGCTACAGGGTGATATTGCTTAAGGTTCAACCTCTTGACACTGTTGAGTTCAGTTGATCTCCATGGTCTCCATGGAGACCAGTGGGCTCAATACCCTTGGTCCAGCATGGGGGAAAAAAGGCGCCATCTAGTGACAATGCTGGAAAGCGTGCCCATGTGGATATCACTGGGGTCAGATCAGGCTCAGGTGTGATGCCCTCCACTGTTATCAATTGCTCACAGTTTTTATTAACAATATAAAAATGTGTAATTTTATTGCTTCGTCATTTTCGGGGGGAGGTGCTGATTATTAATAAAGCACAGATTTGCATTTATGTGGTGCCTTATCACATCTCAGAAGTGTCTCAAAATGTTTTTCTTTCTTACGATGTACTGTCTTGAAATGTAGCTATTTTTGCTATTAAAGAAAACATTTGAGATGTATTTTCTCATAAAATTATTTTTGTAGGTACCTAGTTTCCTCTCAAATTCTTAAATCAGCAGCTCCTGTGACTCTATTCTCTCTCTCGCTCTTTCCTCTATTAGAGTATTCCAGTCATCACCCTAAATCAATTCATCCGTTGACAATTCAAGTCACCACTTATCGTATATCTACACGTAGGCCGGAATTTTCCAGCCCCCCCCCCGCCGAAGCCAGCGGGATCTTCCGATCCCACCAATGTGAACGGAGGTTTCAATGGTTCCCACAGGGGAACCCAGAAAATTCTGGCCATAGACTGAATGTGCAATATATTTGTGTTCCTCCTGGTAGAATGGTTTAACCACTGGATCTTGATCTTCTTCCTGCCCAATAATGGGGACAGTAAAAATATTATTTCTTTCAATTTTCAAAGGCCTAAAGCATGTGGCTCTCAAATTGACCCAATAGCCCAACTGTCTCCCCTTCTTTTGTCTTCTTTCATCTATTAATATCTTTTGCCCTTTCTCTTTCTTCTGTTGCCTCTAAGACTCAGAATTGCAAACCCAAACCAAAAACAGAAAATGCTGGAAACTCTCAGCAAGTCTCAGGCTCAGTGTATATGGAGAGAGGTCGAGTTAGTGGTTCAGACATAATGCCCTTCATCAGCAGTCTCTATGGGGCAGTGAGTTAATGTATTGCCTGCAATGTTGACTCTGCGGCCGGAGTTTTCCAACTCCCCCAGTGGCGGGGCTGGTGAGCCATTGAAATCTCCGTTTTCATCGGTGGGACCGGAAGATCCCGCAGGCGTGAGGGGCTGGAAAATTCCGGCCTGCGTTTCTCCACAGATGCGGAGTGTTTCTAGCATTTTCCGGTTTTGCCTCAGTTTCCGGTTTCATGTTCGAGTCCGGTCAAGACTTGAATTGAGCTCCTGCCTTCTGAAGGCCCCTTCCAGCATCTCCCTACACTGCCTGACTGGATAGGCGGAAAGACACGCTGATGGCTTCCAATATCTCCCATGATTGTTCTATCGATTGCTTCCCAACGCAAACATTGGGCTGGATTTTATCTGCCCCTGCCAGGCATGGTTTCAGTGGGGGGCTGGGGGGGCGGGGGGGGGGGCACGTAAAATAGGGTGGGTGCCTATTCCACCACCTTTCTGCTCACCACCCGGCCCCCCATAACACGGTAGGTGGGTGTGCACCAAAATCAGCAGCCTGCCCTCCATATTTAAATAAAATAATCTAAGGGTCAATTGAGCTTGTTAATAAACCATATTACAGTTGGCGTCAGCAGTCAGGTGGAAGTGGGCAGGTCGTTTTTTAAAAATAAGATTTTATAAGGGCAGCAAGGAAATGGGGTACTATCTCCGGGTGTGTCCTTTGTGCATTAGGGGAGCGGTCCCCTCTCTTTCTTCCTACACAATTGCTTGCCAGAAGCCACCACCCCACCCCATTCCCCCCTCTCCCTAAGCTGGCCGATCCCTCCACGCCCAATACCCCAGACTTACCTTGCTCTGGGATCCATTGGGCCTCCTTTTCAGGGCTGGTTGCACTCCTGCTAGGAGGCACTAATGGGATCTCGGTATTGCCGGGACTGCTGAAGCTGCCAGCCAATCAGGTTGGCCAGCAGCTCCCAAGGTGCGGGACTTCCTCCCCAGTGAGGAGTGGAAATCTCACTGTTGGGCAATTCAGTTCGTCCGCAGCGCGTTACGGCTGCAGGGCGGGCTAGCGCGGAGCGAGTCGGCTTCTGGCTGACTTTACTTCCGGGTCAGGGGTCGGGGGGTCGAGGGGGCAAGCCATCCACTGACCCCCACCCCTGTAATATGCAGCCTGTTGTTTCTGCGTATTATTTTAATACTATTATGATCAATAGCCATATGAACTTTCTTATCATGGTCATCCTAAACTACAGAAACTCTGTCTTACACACACTCTTTGTCCTCTCTGTATTGAAATTAATACTCACCACAAATCGCAAGACTGTAACTTTGCAGGGGCAACACATTGAATCATTCAGGTGCAATCAACCTGCCCCATTCTTTCCATAGGATGTGAAACCGCACTGCTCGCCTGCACCTTTGTTTTCTGCTTGAGGCATATAGAACTAAAGTTTGGTGTCACCTGATCTCTGCTTTTAAAAAATTTCTTAACCCCTTGCCACAGACTGTTGCAGGTATTTACATTTCCCAGCTTGTTGCCGGCATCAAGTCAGCTCCTAAACCAAAATGTACCCCTTTCAAATCCTTCCTGACTCACTCCATGGTCTCCAGCCATCTAACTTTCTAAGTTGGAACTGACCGTGATGATAGAGCATAATCGTTCACCTGTTAGGATCCCAGCTGCTGTTACCACTGGACGAACCAGATCCCAGGGTGGAACCCGGATTGATAGATCCTAACTTTTACTTTTTGTTTAGAAACGCGGAGAGTGGCTACTGAACAGAGTCACAGGATTCAGTTGAATTAGCAAAAGAATAAAACATTTATTAAACAAGAAAAGATGAACTATATTACTCCTTCTCCCACAACTGTACTTTTACAGATATATGCCGATTAACACAAGTTACAAAAGCTATCATATACTCTAAAGTTCACAGGAAGTACACAGTCCATGTAACCCCATAGGCAACCTGTGGTCAGACACACCACACTCTAAAACCAAGGGACAGATGCCACCCCAAACAGATGCTATGGATCTCTCCTCAACGTCCTCCCTCTCCCGTGAGCCAACCAGATCTCACTGAACTCCATCTTTCACATGAGGGTTTCCAATCTCCACTCTAAGAACTCACATTGGAACCTTCTCCATAATGACACTTCCTCTCAAATGCCTTCCACAAGGGTCCACCTCTAGGGTTTTGAGCGCTCCTTGATTGTCATGTGCATTCAAGCTTCCTTCCGTGCACTCTCTCTCACTGACCCCGCCGTGCCAACAAAACACTACTGCCTCACATACCCATAGTAAAGAGTTACAGACCTTCAGCTGTCTCCTTAGATCTTCTAGCTTCTTGCAAGCCTATATTGCTTTACATCTGTGTTCTGCAGCTTTTAAGCTTGGAGCCTTTCTCTGCTCCTCACTCTTAACTTCATTTTAACAGGACCTTTTCCAGTTTCCTGTCCTTGTCCTTTGACTTAACTGCCCTCTTGTGATCTTTCCTGTTCCACTCCCTGGTTTTGGGGACTTTCTTCTTCTTTGGTTTTTGGAACCTGCTCCTTGCAGTTCCCTCTCCTGTCCTGCTTCTGCTGGCTAATGGCCAGTGAAATCGTGGTCGAGGCCCGATCGCGGGCAGTGGTCGGTTTCACGGCTGCTCCCAGGCCCACCTGACGAGGTAAAAATCCTGCCGAAGGTGATTTTAGGTCAGGTGACCCAAAAGCTTGGGTCAAAGAGATCGGGTCTAAGGAGTGTCTAAAAGAAGGAAAGGGAGGTAGAGAGGGGGAGAGGTATAAGGAGGAAATTCCAGAGTTTGGAGGCTGGGGAACAGAAGGTGTGGCTGCCAATGGTGCAGCAATTAAAATTGCACAAGAGGCCATTATTAGAGGAGCATAGATATCTTAGAGGGTTGTGGGGCTGGGGGAGATCATTGAGAAAGGGAGGGGCATGGCCATGGAGGGATTTGAAAACAAGGATGATAAATTTAAAATCAAGACATTCCCTGACCAGGAGCCAATGTGGATCAGTGAGCACAGGGCTGATAGGGAAATGGGACTTGCTGCAAATCAAGAAATGGGCAGCAGTGTTTTGGATGACCTCAAGTTTATGGAGGGTAGAGTGTGAGTCTGTTATCATCGTTGTGGGTCTTAGATAGGACTGTTCATGGTCTGCATTAACAGATACTGCTGGAGGCAAGGCTGTTGGTAAACTACTTTTATTGAACATAATATTAATTATGTACAAGACTCAGCACAAGGCTCTAAATAGAACTGTCCCTTTCCGTGCTCTATTGTCATGTGATCTTACGTCACTGTTGATGTAGACCATATGTTTAACGTTAACCCTTTATACTACATCTCCCTCCAAGTTTCTGCCTTGATCTCTAGTTCACAGAGATAAACGTAGTGATGGTTTAACCAGTCTCCCCGATCCTGTTCTCAGCTCTCTCGGCGTTTGCCGAGGATTGAAATTCTCCATGCTCTCTTGAACGCTCCAAGACTATTGGTTCTCTGTTCAGGTTGTCTTCCTGATCATATGGGTAGCTAGTCCATCCTATTGATGGTGGTCTTCTTGTTAATACAAGTGCGCTTCTGTCTCTTCTCATTATCCCTTTTGCAGTCTCGACATTTAAGATCTTGGGTTTTTTGTCTTTTCCCATGGTTGTCCTTCTTGATTCTGTTCTCTAATCCAGACTGATTCACCTGGTTGGAGTTCTGGTACCTCATGCACTCTATGGCGTTGATCGTAGCTTCTGGTCCGATTTTCATGATATTCTTCCTCCTCCTCCCTTACTCTCTCAATATCAGTTGCTTTTAGACATGATATGAGAATATGTGGAAGAACAGGAAGTTGGGTACGTAATCTCTTTGCCATCAAATGTTCTGACAGAGCCAATCCATTTCGAAGTGGTGTGGAACAAAAGCTCAACAGTTCCACGTTGATATTATCATTTGCTTTCAACAAAGCTTTTACCCATACTTTACCAATGAAAAGGGTAATGGCGATAGTGTGGGTAAAAGGTATTGAAGTGCTTGATCAGCCATGATCATATTGAATGGCAGAGCAGGCTTGATGGGCCGAATGGCCTTCTCCTCTTGCTATGTTCCTATACTTATGTCTCTTTCGGCCTCCCCATTTCCTTGTGGATACTTGGCTGAATTAGTTAAGTGGACAAATCCATAGTCTTCTGTACATTTTTTGAACCCTTCATTCACAAGCTGTGGACCATTATTTGTGATCTGCATGCCATGTGGCAAAAGTTCCTTTTAGTAAATTAATGACTGCTTCTCAAGTTGCACCTTGAAGACGTTTGACCTCAATCCATATGGGATAATAGTCAACAACTATGAAGAAAGTCTTCTCCTTGAGCTCAAAAAGGTCCATTCAAAGATGTAGCCATGGTCTGAATGGAAATGAGGATGCCACTTGTAGTTCTCTTTGCTCTTGGCGATGGATTGCACAGGTGATGCAGCTCAAAATCATTTCCTCTATTGATTTTGAGATTCTTGGCCATCAGACTGTCTTCTGCACTCTAGCATGACACGCTGTAATGCCTAGGTGTCCCTGGTGTATTCTCTGGAGGATATCAAGTCTGAGGACTCTTGGTGTGACCAACCTCTCGTTATGAAATAATAATTCATCCACTACACTGGAATGTCTTTATGGCTCAAAGTATTATTTCAGTATAGGATTGTTTGAAACATATTCTGGCCATCCATCTTTGCAGTGTTCTCTGATTTTAGCACATTCTTCATCTGCTCTTTGTGCTTGTTGGTTTCCATTCAGCCTCTGTGTTGTTGCTGGTTGGAATTCTGTAGTCAATGAGGTATATGTCTCTCCATTCTTGATGAAATTTATGTCCTCCTGTTCAGGCTTCTCAACAGGAATGCCTGACAACGCATCTGCTGTTTGTTGTTTGCGTTGGACATATTCAGTCACGGCATCGAACCTCATGGGCAGAATATTGCGCACACCCACCCAACGAGCACTTGACCTAAGCAAGCGTAAAATGACGTGCGATGACATTGGGCGAAGGTTCCGCCGTCTATGTGCACTCGCACAATATTTCGATCGGCGGGCAGGGTCAGCAGTCAGCAGGGCGCCCGCCAACAACTAAGCAGCTTATTAAGGCCCTTAATGAAGTAATTGATTCAAATTTTTCGCTGCCCGCCCAACCGTTCGGTTAGCGGGCGGGCGAAAAGGCCAAGTGGCCCTTGCATTTTTGATGAAACCTCACCCACGGGTAGGATGAGGTTTCGACCAGCGATTTAAAAAAAATAAAATCGTTTAACACTCATGTTTAACATGCGCCTACTCATGTGACAGAGTCATATGAGGGGACATGTTTTCATTATTTTTAATGTCTTTACTTTTTATTTTAAAAGTCTTCAGCTCCCTGAGGCAGCTCTGTGCCTCAGGGAGCTTTTACTGGGCACACCCACGCGCATGCGTGAACCTCTGCACTCGCGCTCTTCCCGCACCCCCCACCCCGGCAGTGCTGAGCACTGCAGCGCGTGTTTCACGCTGGCTGCCCGTTAGTTGGCCAGCCAATGTGAAATTGCGGTCGGAGCCCTATCGCGGGCGGCGGTCGGCTTCCCAACCGCTCCCAGGCCCGCCCGCCACACCTGCCTGACAAGGGCAAAATCCTGCCCCGTGAGTCTCAGCTGAAATCTCTAGCCTCCCGGTGGCATCTTTGCTGGTTCTTTGGTATTTAGTAAGGTGACCAGTGGCTTGTGGTCCATCTTGATGGTTAACTGCAGGCCTAAGACGCAGTCGGTGAACTTCTCACAGGCCCATGTGGTTGCCAACGCCTCTTTCTTGATTATAGCGCATCTTTGTTCCATTTCTGTCAATGACCGAGAAGAATAATAAACTGGCTTGCGTGTTCCATCTTTCTGGGTTCGAAAGAGTACTGCTCCTAATCCAGTCGTCAATGCATCCGCAGCAACTATTGTGGGCAGTTCCAGGTCATAGTGTGCCATATGTCTGACAAAATAAGCATCTCTGATTTTTTGGAACAAGATTTGTTGATGTTCTTTCCAACATAATGCTTGGTCTTGCCTGAGCAATTCTGGTAGTGGTTTGTTCACATGTGCCATTTTGAGTAGGAACTCCCCTACTTGACTGACCATCCCCACGAAGTGTTGAAGCTCCGCACCGTTGTGGAGTGGCAGAAAATTCTGGATTGCCTTGGTTTTTTCGGGGTCAGCCATGATGCCTGATGTGTGAACGATGTGTCCCAAAAATGTGATGGTTGGTTGCGGGGACTCAAACTTATTGTCGAGAGTTATCCCTGCGTCTTCCAGGTGTGGCATCACTGTTCACAGCCTTGCATCATGCTCCACTGAGGTGGACCTGTGGATCAGAATGTCATCCGTGCGGCAGATGACCCTTTTCATCCCTCTAAAACCCTCGTCATTGTCCTCAGAAAAATCTCTAGATCCGATGCAATTCCAAAGTGTAGGCGACGAAAGCTGTGTCTCCCGGAGAGTGTGATAAATGTCGTCAGTAGTTTGGATTCCTTGTCCAATGGTAGCTACCAGGAGCCACTGGTTGCATCCAGCTTTGTAACAATTGTACTTATCGCTAGCTGGCTTTGCCATACTCCCATCTATGGATGCCACTGGGTGGATCACCCTTTCCAGTGCTTTGTTTGGCTGTGTGAGGTCAACACCAATTCATATTGAGCCATTCGGTTTTGGTACTGGGACTATCCCGGAACACCCAGCTTGTCGGCTTGGTGACAGGTGAGCTGCGAGATGCTCCGGCTGGACTTTGGATCTCCGATGGGAAGTGGCTCTGCTGATGAAAACTCTGGAGTTGCCGTGGAGATAGTCAGGGTGATTCTGCCACTGCCCTCAAGTTGGGCAGGTTTTTAACTTACGAAAGAGAGGAAAATAGGAACGCTCAGCACCTTAAAAGTATCATCCAATTGAACTGCATTCATCAGGTGTCACACATATCTCAAGCTTCAATGACTTTGCTGAAAAGGCTAGGGGAGTGAAATCTCAAGCACAGTCAAAGCTAAGCCAATTAACTCAAGACGGGAAGCTGATCCACCTAGGGCAGATTTTGACCGAGAATCAAACCTAAACGCTCAAACATAGCTCTAACCTTTTGCCTCACGTTTATATTCAGTGTGTGTCAGGACTTGGCTGACTCACCTGTCTGGAAATGAATACAGTACCGAATTACCTCTGTGAATCATCACCAAACAAACAAACAGTCTTAAAGCATCTACACCTGAAAAGTAAGCCTCCAGCATGTTACATGCACAAGTATCTGTAAAAAAAAAAGGTTTTAACTCGTTTACAGCCATTTTATCTGCCTTCTCAATAGCATCAAAGAAACTCATGTCATCCTAAAAGCTAGTCTGGTTTTATTGTTTGCATTTTTCAACTGCAAAATTTAATTGGATTCAGACTTAAACAGCCCAGATCATTCTGATCTCACTTTGTTGCATTTAATTGTGTAAACATTTAGAACACATCAGGGTTTATGTGGCAATAGGCACTTTCTTAAATAACTGCAGCTAAATGACAGACGCACATTACCTCTTGCAGCTGCACCTTCTTATCTTGCTTCTCCTCTCTTTCATACGGTCATGTTTACAAGAAATTTAAATCCACTTTGATGTTACACAGATGTGCCTGTTAATCATCCTCTCTCAGAGTTTGTACCCTCCTCCACCCTCAATTTTACCAGCCTCCTTATGGCTTTTCTTTCATCAATGTTGCAAAATCTCATTGCACTCCCAGACCGGTAGACGAAGGTGCCAGTTCTACTTGTAGCCCAGCTCTCATTAGCCAAGTCACGCTGCAGCAGGTTTTCCACATTAAGTTCTATCCCGGTACACTCCGTTTTGAAATGGGACAGTGGGCACTCATATCACCACACAGCACTTTAGACTGCCAGTATAATCATTTTCCTCAGGCCATAAATCAAACAAAGGCTTCTCTGAGAAACTTTCAAAAACCTTATCTACAAAGGATTCCTTTGTACCTTCCTCACCTTTCTCACCAAGGCCCTTGCACATCTATTACAAACAGGAGCTGATAACAGTGTGGATATGGCCAATCTTCGCTTACTTTAGATAATTATGCTTTGAAATATTGCAGTGAACTCGCTCAATAAACTATGGAATGTTTCACAAAATCTGGAGTCAGTAACAGTCTGGTACATTGTTTGAAATCCTGAATTAAGAGTGCACACAGACACAGACACACACACACACACACTTTATAGTTGCCTTGAAATTCATAGACCTTTAGATTTTGATTCAGAAAAGCTCAATAGTTTGGGGTGGACCCTATCTGCATCCATATAAGACAGGACCTTGCCTCCTTCCATTGGGTGTCCCGCTCACAGAAGAGATTAATACAGGGAAGGAAGCGACTCTCGTTATTCTAACCTGGCGTCCAAGCAGATGAACCAAACAAAAGTGCAAGTTTTCAAAAGGTGCAGTAACTATACTAAAAGCTGCTTTACATAAGAAACAGAAGTAGGGGGAAACCACACAGCTCCTTGAGCCTGCTCCAACAGGATTAACAAGGCGGTTCAAGCAGGTTTTTGGGGAAATCCAGCAAACTCATAGATTGATGAATAAATTAGCAATAAACAAATGACTACAAGTAATAGACATTTTAAGGCAGAAGAGGCCCCATGAAAGCGACGATTTTACTGTAATGAAACGCTTGGCAGAATCTTGTAAATAAGCCATAAAAAAAGCTTCTATGTTCAGGGAGAAGTATTTAGTACTAGTGTCAAAAATTCTAAAATATATGTGGAATCTGTGAATTAGCTCCAAATTTTCTAACTCTTAAACATTATTAGATAATAAAAGTAGAATTAATAACTACATCAGAGATTATCAGGAAACGGAACACTATCAGGTTGCCATTTGCCCTTGTAAATAATGACGCATTAAAAACAATGGCACCTCGAGGTGGTTTTGCAAAGATGATGACTTCATTTTCCAAGCTCTATAAACCAGGCTAGCAGAAAAATGAAATCAGTAGTGGCCTAAGATGTGGAAAACACCATTCCCACTTTTGCCTGTACAATTCACCTCTTTTGGAGGTCACAGTAATGTAAGAACATAAGAAATAGGAGCTGGAGCAGGCCATTTAACCCTTTGAGTCTGCTCCAACATCCAACACGATCAGTTTATCTCACCTTCGCCTCCCTGCATTATCCCCATATCCCTTAACTCCCCTCGTACACAAAAATCTATCGACCGCAATCTTGAATATACCCAATAACTGAGAATCCACAACTCTCAGATCATTCCGAAGATTCACAATAATTTGAATGAACTGAGAAAACTTCAAAACCTTATCTAAAAAGGATTCCTTTGCATCTTCCTACCTTTCTACATGGCTCTAGTGTATCATCTTAAACTGTCTAATCAACATAAAAATAAAAGGCTTTTAAAAAAGTTGAATCAGTAATAGAATGTCCTAAAACAATATTTCTTATAAGGACAGATTCACAAGAATACCAATAGTAAAGGGAACAACAATTTATACTGCATGAGAAGAGAGTGCTCTTTTATGCAGTATAAATTGTTGTTCCCTTTACTACTGGTATTCTTGTGAATCTGTCCTGATGAGTACAAGACAAAAAGCTTTTACAGCATGTCTCTTTTTTCAAATTCTGTACTACCAAATGATTATTTCTTATAAGGTTAACTTTATATGAAGGGACAAAATGCACTAAACCCACTTTAACTTCAGCAGAGGAAGAAATGAGGGGGTTTGAGAGACAGGCAAAAGGTAGTCAGAGATGCCAAGAGCCATGTTTCCTGGCTGCCATTTTCTACTTCCTAGTATTGAAACAATATATAGGGAGCTATTTTACTAGCAAGAATAGTGGAACTGCAAATGTCTGAGGGTATTTTTTGAAGGAACTGTGCCACAAATGAGGCATTATAATCCCAGCTAGGGTATCTTTACTAATGGTCTCTCTTCCCACTCCTCACTGCCGTTCAAAGTCATTCTCCCTCCCTTTCACTTCCTCATTCATAGGCTGACCCCTTGATGGCATCATCTGTACACACGGATCAGCTTCTACATGTACACTGATGACACCCAGCTCTAACTCTCCACCACCTCTCGTGACACTCCAGTCCTGTCAAACTGCCTACCTGCTATCCAGTCTCAGTTGAAGTGCAACCTCTTGTAGCTAACCACATGAAAGAACAAAGCCGTAGTCTTCATTCCCCACACACACTCCATACTCTTGTAACAAAGTCCAGAGACGAATCAGGCTGTTTGCAGCTTCAGCATCCTATTCAACCATAAGCTGAATTTTGTATCCCTTATCATTCCCAAAACAAAGACTGTAATATCCATAATATCAGCCACCTCTGCCCCCGCCTCACCTCATGTACCACTAAAACCCTCACCCCATGCTCTTGTCACCTCCAGACTTGACTAGCTCCATGCTCCCTGCATTTTCTTCCATCCTCCACCCCCTATAAGGGTCAGCTCATCCAAAAAAACACTATCATATACCATAATAAAATCCATTCACCCATCACTCCTCTCCTCACTGACCCATATTGGCTCCTAGTCCCAAAATCCCTCCATGGCCTGTGCTCATCTAGTAATGTCCTCCAGCACTACAAACCTTCCTTCCTCCAGAACTCTCTGTTCCTCTGCCTCTAGTCGCCAATCCCCTCTTTTCTTTGCCCCATCATTGGCCATGCCTTCAGCCATAGGCTCCATGCTTTTGAACAGCCCCCATAAGGTGTCAGTTTGGCGGTAGCACTTTCTCCTCCTTGTCAGAAGGTTGCAGTTCACGACCCGCTCCAGGACAACCACATAATCTAAAATAACACCTCAGTGCAATCTTAAGGGACTGCTGAAATGGCAGAGGTGACATCTTTCAGATTAGGTCTTAAAAGGCGCTGTGTTTTCTACTATACACAACAAATGCATAAACCACATAAAGAGGATTGATAACTCAATTAGGTGGGTTGTTTTATTTGAAGAGATGAAACTGTATACAACAATACCTGGGAGGTTAGTTAATCTGTTATCATTGTTGTGGGTTTCAGATGAGTTTGTTCGTGGTCTGTATTTACAGATACTGAAGGCAAGGCTGTTGGTAAACTTTACTTTTATTGAGCATTATATTAACTATGTACAGTACAGGCTTAGCACAAGACTCTACGTAGAATGATCTCTGTCATCATATGATCTTACATCACTGATGACCTAGACTATATATTTACATATGTAATATTAACCCTTTACACTACATCTCCCCCCAAGTCTCTGACTCCATTTAATACTTTATTTACATTATCCTACATCTCCCCCTGAACTCTCAGTCTTCATCCCTGGTTCATAGAGATAAATGGTTTCATCACTCTCCACAAAGTTGTTTGGAGCTCTCTCAGAGGACTTGAATCCTATACAAACTCCATGTCCGCTCTCGAACTCTGTACAGTAGTATGTGGACGATTAGAGACTACTGGTTCTCTGTTCAGGTTATCTCCCTGGTCATAAGGATAGCCAGTCCGTTCCATTGTTGGTCTTCTCCTTGTAGATTTTATGCATGCTTCAGTTCCTTCTCACTATTCCACTTTCAGTCTCTACAAGGTAAGATCGCGGACTGTGTGTTTCTTCCAAGACTTGGCCTTCCCAATTCTGGTCATGAATCCAGACTCATTCACCCGATTGGGGTTCTGGTACTCTATGGCACTGACTGTAGGTACTGGTTTGATTTGCATGATTTTCATCTTCCATCTCCCTTACTCTTCTCTGTATCAGTGGTTTGTAGACATGTCATGAGTGTATGCAGAAGAACAGGAAGCTGAGTGCATAGTTTTCTTCCCATCAGAAGCTCTGATGGCGCCAAACCATTCTGAAATGGTGAGGAATGGTAGCTCAGCAGTGATCTCAACATTTTTCTTCAACAAAGGTTTTACTATTCTTCCTCCTCTTTTGACCTCTTCATTAGCTTGTGGGTGAACTAGTCATGTGGACAAATCCACAGACTTCTGTGAACTTATGAAAACATTCATTTGCAGGCTGTGGGCCATCGCCTGAAATGACTAGACCTGGAACACCATGTGTGACAAAAGTCCATTTGATTGATTTCATGACTGCTTCTGAGGTCAGACCATGAAGATGTTTGACCTCAACCCATCTGGAATAATAATCAACAACTATGAGGAATGTCTTGCCCTTGAGGTTGAAAGGATCCGTTCCAAGATGTTCCCGAGGTCTGGATGGAAATGAGGATACCGCCAGTGGTTCTCTTTGCTCCTGGTGATGAATTACACAGGAGCTGCAGCTCAAAATCATTTGCTCTGCTGTTTGCGATGCCAGGCCACCAAACTGAGTTTCGTGTCCCAGCATGACGTTTTGTAATACCTAGATGTCCCTTTGAAGGATCTCAAGTCTGTGTACTCTTGGTATGACCAACCTCTCATCATAAATTAGCAAGTCATCCACGACACCGAGAGGTCAGCATTGCTTGAATTACTGCTTCAGGGTGAGATTGTTTGGGACATAGGGGGGGGATTTTCCAGCCCCGTCCACTGACGGGATCATCCAGTTCCACCAAAAGTTAATGGGCTTTCGGTTGGGCCGCTGAACCTCCCGCTGCGGTTCTCGCCACAACAGGACTGGAAAATCTCAGCCGGATTCAGGCCATTCCTTTACGCGGTATCCTTTCATTTTTGCACATTCTTCACCTGTTTTTTCTGCCTTTCAAATTTCATTCAGTCTCTGAGTTGTTGCGGGCAGGGATTTGATGGCCAATGGGATATATGGTTCTACATCCTCAACAAAAGTTACGTCCTCCTGGTCAGGTTTTCATGCAGGAATGCACGACAATGCATCTGCTGTTGTTTGTTTGTTGTTTGCCATGGGCATGTTTGTCCATTGGTTTTTCGCTTGATGCAAGTTGCTCTTCCATGTAATGAACGGGTGGCACCTTCACCTGCAGTTCATGGGAAACCTTCTGCCTGGTTTACTCTGGGGAGAGAATTTTCTCCCCGTTGGGCGGGCGGTTCGGGAGTGGGCGCGGGCAAGCGCGTAGCCGATTGTCCCCCGCGATTGGCCATGCGCCGCCATTTTGCATGGGTGGGCCAATTAAGGCCCGCCCAGTGTGGCGCATACGCGGAAGTCCTTAGCACCACCTGTGCGGGTGGGGGGAGGAGGGAGAGTTGGGGCATGCGCGCGAAAGAGCGCGAAATATCCCAGAGGCACGGAGCTGCCTCAGGGAAATTTTAATTTAATAAAACATCACAAAAAATAAAAAATAAAATTACTCAGACACGTCCTCTCGTGTGACATTGTCACATGAGCTGGGATGTGTTTATGAATGTTCAGAACACATTTTATTTAATTAATAAACACTTCATGAAACCTCATCCCGCTCGTGGATGAGGTTTCATGAAAAATGCAAAGGCCGCCTGGGCTCTTCACCTGCCGCCAACCTTAAGGTTTAATTGGTTAATTAATGGCCTTAACAGGCCTTGGATAGTTCGGTGGGTGGGCAGTTGACTCTGGTGCGTGCCTGCCGAGCTGAAGATCGGAATGACGTGCAGTGACATCGGGACGCACGCCCAACATCACCGCGTGTCATTTTACGCGTCGGCGGGTGGGGCCCGCCCCCACACGCTGATCAGAAGACTCAGCCCTAGGTTTTCATGTGGCTTTATTAGGTTCTGGTGCTTCCCTTTCCCAACACTTGTCTCCATCTTCTCACATCCTCTGAATAATTTTGGAAATTCTGTTTCCCTCGGCTTCCCAGTTCATCTGCTTTACAGCAAAGTTATACATCTGTTCAAGCTTTTTGACTTAACAGTGAACAATTGTGGCTGCAGATCACACAAATGTTCTAGGGTTTCTCTTCCTTTGCTCTGAAGTTTAGCTGTCAAGTGTCCCTTGATCTTCAGCTGAATGCCTCCTGGACCGTAGAGTTATATGATCAATGGCTGGAGGTACCCACTGTACTGTGGCTACAAGAATTGAAACTCCTGCTCCAGTGTCAAATTTGAAATTTGTTTTATGTCCATTGACCACAAATGCCTGCGCTCCAATAGTTCCTATTTGATCCTGTAATTTCTCCCAAGAATGGTCCTTCGTTATCTGTTTCATCTTCAACTTCCTGAATGCTACATGATTTTCCTTTAATTTTTGTATTAGGAGCTTTTGCGGCAGCATACCAACTTAAAATGGCCTCTTCTTGCAGGAATGCCATTCCACATTTTTGGCAGGGCATTTTTTGCACTGATGCAGCCTTTTCCCATCATAGCAAGAACACTGAATAATGGCAGCTACCATCCCCTCTTCATTCTTTCCCTGTTCTGGATTAGGTGCGCTGCTACTTCTGTGTCCTACAAACTGCAATTGTGTCAGCCGTTTTTATCTACAAGATCTCTTTGTCACCTCAAATAAATGTCTAATTTTGTTTTCTCACTGCTGCCTGCTTTGTTAACTGCACAGAGGGTCAAATCTTCCCTCAACTGCAGAAAATCTGATAGAGTCTCCTCCAAGACTCCTACAACAATGCAATCCCAAATTAACTTGTCTTTCAAGGCTCCGTATTTGCAATTCCCAGCTAATCAATACAAATCATTAATGAGGGATTCTATGCTCTCTCCCGGTCTTTGGCATGTCTAGAACATCACCCTTCCTATAATGGTGTTTCTTCCAAGACTGAAATAAGTGACAAAGGTTTTGTTAATCCCTTTGTATGTTGTCATCTCCTCGTTTATGACCTATTACATTATCTGCAGTACTGCCTATGGCATAGAGATGGGTACTGACCTGTTCCTTGCTGGTCTTATCTGCTAGTCTCAAAGCTGTTATGTACCTGGTAAACCTACTGTGCCAGTTCTGCCACTTCTCGGCTTGATCCAGGCCTTCCACGTAGTCGAAGTGCTCTGGTTAAGGTAGGATTCTCTCCATGGTTTCTCTTCCCTGTAACCTTTTCTTGAGTTTTGTTGGTGATTTTCCCAAATTGTCCTTGTCCTGCCGTCATTTCCCTTGTTGCTCTTCCAGTCGCAGGGTTCTTTACTTGTTTCTTTCACTCCACCATCTGTTATTATCATTGTGGTTCTTAGATGAGGTTGTTTGTGGTCTGCATTTATAGATAATGCGGGAGGTAAGGCTGTTGGTAAACTTGACCTTTTATTGAACGTTATACTAACTATGCACACTACAGGCTTGGCACGAGGCTCTACATAGTACGATCTCAGCATACTCTGTTGTCATGTGAGCTTACATCAATGATGATGGAAACTACGTATTTAGCATTAACCCTTTATACTACAATTAACACATCTGGTCTCGAAGACTGCCCCTATCTTCTGCCTGATGATTACATGAGTTACCCACATCTCACCCTGTCTGGTGATGCACGGCAGTTTTAGAAATGCCCTTGGAGGTGTATCACAACAAAAGGGAGGCCCCTTCAACTCTATCAGAGATATAGAACACCTCACAACCTTATTCAAAAAGAAAAGCTCTACTAGTGTCACAACCAATACTTAATCCTTAATCAACGTCACTGAAACAGGTTATCTAGTTGTTTATCTCATTGCTGTTTGTGGGACCTTGTTGTGCACAAACTGGCAGCCATGTTTCCCTACGCTACAACAATAACAACACTTCAATAATGCTTCCTTAATATTCACTTCTTTGATCCAGCTTTTGCTCCCCCTCCAAGATTGCCTTAGAGCTTTGGATCCATAGTCTGCAAACATCTGTGTGAGCTACAATGGGATATTTTTCTACTTCTATGATGCTACTTAAATGTTTATTAGGCAATCATGTGCCTCAATAGGTAACAGCCCTGCCTCTGAGCCAGAAGCTCTTGTGTTCAAGTCGCACCCCAGCTCCTGCTGGCCATAGAGTAAATATTCATAACAAAAATAAAAATAAAAATACCTGGAAAAACTCAGCAGGTCTGGCAGCATCTGCGGAGAGGAACACAGTTAACGTTTCGAGTCCGTATGACTCTTCAACAGAATATTCATGACTTGGTTCAACAGGCTGATTGGTAACCAGTCTGCTAATCCTTCCAACATATCCCCACTGTTCCCCACAGGGAGAAAGGTGTGTGAAGATATCAAACAATTGCTTGTTGTTGTATTAGTCCCTAAGGAGCAGAATAGTTATTTTACATTCATTTTCCAAACAGCAAGGCATCAGATATCATAATAGGTTAAGGATGTGAGAACTTTCAGGTATTTGAAAATTTCTACAAGACACAGGGTCCATTTGCTAGAACATGAGCCTAAGACTGGGTTGTCTTTAACTCCCTCGAATAATAAGACATTTGAATTTGATACTGTAGGTTGGAAGACATTAAGGTGCCACTTAATTCACTTCCTGTAGTCTAACTTGACTTTAAATTTTAATCAATGCTGACCAATCTGGGCAGTTAACAACTAATTAGAAAATTGCCCCGAAGAAAGTGGGGTTATATCTTGCACTAGGGTTAGGGTTAGGGATGAAGGCAGGATGGTGCAGTCATCGTCTTAAGCTTCAAAAGACATATGCTGCTGTTTTCGTGAATACAGTTCAGGGCTGTCAATGGGGTCCAGCAGGCACTGCCTTCCAAGGAAGCATCTTCAATTAGTACAGCTAAAAGAAATTAGGATGTCCAAAAATGGAGAAGAATTTAAGTCTGTAGCTCTGCTCCAATTTCTCTTGGCACATCTGGCCATTTCTGTCAGGCGAATTGTGCATCTGTGCCAAGCTAAGTGTTACGTTGTACTACAAGCATGCATTAATGCTCTAGTGTTTGAACCACTGCTCTCCATGTTTGCTTGAGAGATATTCCCCTCACACAAGAAGCACTGAGGAGGTTACACAGAGCTTTCATTTATTAAAGTCACATAAAAATCTATGCCAATATAAATTGCTTTATATTTCCAATGCATGTAAGCCCCTTACATAGCCTGCCAATGATTTGTTCACTAGAGGGTTCTTTTTTAATCATTTTAGTTTTTCCAGGCCAAAGTTTGACATAAAAGAAAGACTTACATTTAATTAGCATCTTTCATAACCCTAAGCTGTCCCAAAGAGCTTTACGGCCAATGAAGTACTTTTGAAGTGTAACGTAAGAAAAATAGCAGCCAATTAATGCACAGCAAGCTCCCACAATGTGATAATGGCCAGATATTCCGCTCTAATGGTGCTATTTCAGAGGTAAATCTTATTGTGATACCTGGGTGAACTCCCCTGCTCTTCTTCAAAAGAGTGCCATAGGATCTTTTACGTCCACCTGACAGGATGTACAGGGCTTTGGTTTAACATTTCATTGGAAAAATAGCACTTCTGACGGTGCAGCACTCCCTTAGCACTGCACTGGAGTGTCAGACTAAACTTCATACGCTCAAATCTCTGAACTCAAACCTTCTGATTCAGCCATGATAGAGCTATCAACTGAATCATAGCTAGCGCTACAATTGTAAGTAGAAAATCCTATGCTAACCAACCTCAGATTACTTCCAGTCATGAGTTTGTGGCTGCAGTTGCTCTGCCAACTAATTAAGAAATGGAAAATTCACACAATTGCAGACTTCCAACACATGACCTGGCCTGAAAGGGCATTCTTAAGCTTCAAAAGGAACTTTAATGCTGAATAAACTAAGGAGTCATCAAAAAAGACCTCCACATCAAAAAGATCATAATTAAGTGAAGCTCTGAAGTAATGGCTTTGTTGACCCTGAATGCAATGTACTTGGGAGTAAAATATGATTTATAACAATAATACTGCAGTGTGAACTTAATTAATGTGGCACTAACTCTGGGCCGCAAAATGGATATCTAACTGGAAACACCAGATTTTAGCCTAAGGAAAGAACCTTAATTAAAATAACACAGCCCCTCTCTCTCATAAAATGACCATGAGGAACATTATTAATATATGACTCATGGTACTTTGTTAATATGTGAAAACGATAAATGCTTCATTCTTCTGTGAATCACAAGATCATCAGTCTCAAAACTTGGAATAGATGACAATATAATTACAGCATTACACTTAGGAAACAAATTCGACTTAAAACATTGCATTTCTATGCGAAAAATTTATGAATTTTTTTTTTTCCCTAAGAAATGGGACTTAATGTGAGCTATATATTGCCTCAGTTACATTCTGCCATGTTGGGTTTTGGTCCAATATTAGTTAGTGAAATGCCTATACAAAGTACACGCTATTAATTAGTTCTAAATTTCTCCCAAGATAAATATGCCTCAGAAATAGATCATGCATTATAAATAGTTTTGAAGTTATATCTTTAAAAAGCAAAGATAAAATAATATTTCCGCAAAATACAGAGCAATTACAATGCACGCACACTTTGCACTGTACTTTGCAGCTGTTAGAGAATTTGGCCCATAGCCTGGTGGTTATAATACTGAACTAGTACTTGAAAAGGTTGAGAGTTCAAATCCCACCATAGCAAGCCATGAAACTGAGTTGAGGAAAATAAACCATTAAAGTTACCAGGTCATCATAAAAATCAAGCTGATTTATTAATTCCCCTTCAGGGAAGGGAACCTAACTGAGCTGCACTATATGGTGAATACTCTTAAAAAGCCCCGAGGGGAACGAAGGATAGGCAATAAATGGTGGTTATAGCACTAGAGGAAGTGCATTGTAACAGAAAGATTCCAAAGTCGGTTAAGATCAGTTGACTACTAATTCTATACAAATGCTATCCCAGATAGTGAACCTCCTCCCTAACACATTACAGGTATGAGTTGCACATTTTACAATTAATTACTGACCTCAATGGAGAAGGGGTGGGGGTTACCATAAGTACGGACTGCTTAAAAATATAAAATGGTATTCCTTTCTCACTGTCAGCTACGTATAACCATAAAGAGGGGCCAGTTTCATATTAAAGATTTTGTGATTCCTTTATCTCCTTGCTAAGTGAACATTATAGCACAAGTCATAACACAACATATCCCCATATCAGCAAAATGTCACCTCATCATGTTTGCGTACCATTGTCACTGGAAATGACTTGTGGCTTTTCGTTTCTCTTCAGTGACAAAACCACTTTCCAGTTCAAGGGGTCAGGGTGATAATGAATGGATTGTAGCTGCATTATTCACAACTATCGTTTGGAAACTGTGTGGAACGGCCCCAGAGACTGGTGCATATACAAACTGCCATATTGTGCCTTAATTAAAAAAAAAGGTGACTTGAATTTATGTGGCATCTTTCACATCCTCGGAATGCACAAAGAGCTTTTCAAATGAAGTCACTCTTGTCAGATAGTCAACCAACTTATATGCCACCAGGCCTCATACACAACAAATGAAATCGTTTATTCCAGTAGAGTTAACCGAGGGGAGGAAGTAGGAAAACTCTTTGGCTTCTCTTCGAATAGCGTGCCACAAAATCTTTTACGCCCATCAGAGAAGGTAGTTGGGGCCTTGGTTTAAAACCCCATCTGAAAGATGGGACCACCAGCACTGAAGGGCTCCTTCAATAAGTCTCAGCCTGGATTGTGAAGTAGATTCTCCTTCCTCTGCATCTGGGGCCATTGGATTGCTTGGGTGTGGTGAATAGAAGGAAAAGCAGGCATAGATAAACTAAACTGGCAGGCCAGATTTTTCAATCTATGAATTCCAGAATGAAGAATCTGAGAAGCTCCATTATGGACCTGTCAGAAGTCCTTATATTAAACTGAGATGATTCAATAGTGTCAAACACAAGAGGTAGAAACCCTGACCCCCTCAAGCCAACTCCTGAAATGAGGCTTCAACCCATAAAGTCTGACTCAGGAGGTGGGATTGCTACTAATTAAGCCAGAGGGATATGGCAGAATCAAATTAAAATTGGACTGTATTACTTAGGATGGAAATATTGTCCCTTTCTTCTCAGCTAATCTGGCAACTATTTGTTTACCTAGTCTCAACTCCCAAACATTGTGGATACTGTGACGACTTTTAACACAGAAGCAGTACAGCAAGAAAAATATGAAATTTCTTTGGAATTAGTTTGGAACCTGCAATTGATTGTAAGAATGTTTGGAAAGGACTTTTAAGAGTTTGCATCAATTGTAAAGGGATCAATTGCATTTTTCTTGGGTGGAACAAAATCCTGGCCTGTATGACCTGGTGACCCTTGACCTGGAAGCAGTGCCAACAGGAATGAAGTTTGGCAGACATAATGGAGAGGAGCTGAAGGGTGAAGGTGGTCAGCGCACTGATGCAGACACAAGGAGAAAGCAGACAGAGACAAAAGGAGGAACACAGAGAATTCTTGTGAGGAGAAGAAACAAATCTCTCTCAAGAAGAGGTTAGTTTTTCTGTTTAGCAGAAAGGGAGACAGGAGCTTCTTGGAGGTACTGTGTAAGCTGGCCAAAAAGGTCTAAAACCTGGAAAACTGTGTAAATAGCTCAGAGATGCTAAAGAGCTAGGCGTTTTCCCAGAAGCGGCCAAACTGTGAACCAAGTGTTACTGGTTGGTCCGTTGTAAAGAAACTCAGAAAAGCTACACCATCAGACCCGAGGGAGAGGGGGTTCATAGGTGTATGCCTTGCTGATGGTTATTATACTCATGAAACTTGGAGGTGAAAGCTGTTGTCAGATAGGCCTCCTAACCTACCCTGCATGAATAAAAAGCAGCATATTGCAGAACTGTGTAGATACGTAAAGGATTCCAGGGAACTTTGCTTCCATTGCCCTATCCCAAACACCGAGAGCGTTACCAACTGAGCTACAGCTGGCACATATATCTAATACAGTCTTCTAGGTTATTTCAGATTTAATCTAACTCAGAAGTGAATATATTTAATGCACTCATTCATTATGGACAAAATTAAACAAATGGTTTTGTATCTTAAAATATGAGCAACTGCAGAGAGTCAGGAAGAGATTCTGCGTCTTGGTACTCTGGGGATGATGCAGAACCCAAGCTGAAAGAGAGGATTGTGCTGCTACTTTTTACTAGTTCCATCTGACCCCACTTAAGAAGATTGACATGGAGATTACATCAGACAGACAATCTATTCTGGAAATGCAATGAAGTAATAAATCAGCTTCCTTTGCATGTTTACATAAGGAATGTCTCAAAAAACGACTTTTCACTCAATAATTTTAAACAGGCGGATGTAGAATTTGTAGATGTAACTGCCACAGCAATCAGCAACTATTTACACTCTTGTTGCATGATGGATCATAGTTTTAATTATTTATCTGAAAAGCTTTGCAAGTAACTTGTCAAATTACACTGTGATATGGAGAAAAATGATGAATAAGAGAAATGAGGTAAATGAGATATGAAGAGCTCAAGACTATGGTAGGCCTAGTCAAAAGACACAGTAAGTCTTTTGGACTGAACATAAATGATGCAAAGACCAACATTATGGCTCTAAATGGCAATGGAAAAGTCGGATTGGAAGCACCAAGATAGAGGCATTGGACAAATTCAAGTACCTTGGCTCGATGATAAACACCAAAGCTACATCCAAGAATGAAATCCAGGTTAGGTTAGCTATGGAAAGAGGCGTGGCCAGTGAATTAAGTAGCATCCAAGTCTAAAAGCATCAGCACAAAGCCGAAAAAACGTCTAGTACAGTCACTAGCGTGGAGTGTTGCATTCTACGGAAGTGAAAGTTGGACTCTGGGGGAAAAAAGAGAAAGTGAGAAGGGTAACAGTTTTTGAAATGTGGGTATGGCAGAGGATGCTCAACATCAGCTGGATGGACAGGAAGACAAATGAGTGGGTTAGATCAAGAGTAGAAGGTCAGGAATCAAAAGAGCTGCCCTCAAAGTGGCTGTGGTGGGGAAGAGACCGTTATTCACCTCTTTGTGGAATGTGCCTTTGCAAAGAAGGTCTGGAGAGAGATGCAGTGGTTTTTGTCGAGGTTTACCCCGAGCAGTTCTGTGACACAGGACTCTGTGCTCTACGGGCTGTTCCCAGGGACACACACCGAGACAAACATCAACTGCAGCTGGAGGATCATCAACTCGGTCAAAGACGCTCTTTGGTCAGCCTGAAGTTGTTGGTCTTCCAGTGCAAAGAGTTGTCCCCGACCGAGTGTTGCAGACTGGCACATTCCAAGGCCCAGGACTACGTGCTGAGGGACGCACTAAAGCTTGGGGCAGCCGCTGCAAAGGCGCAATGGGGAAAGGTCGCTGTCTAAGACCCTTCTGCCATAATGCACCAAGGGGCTGGGAATTGTATAGGCCACTCGGGCTGTATGACTCACATTGAATACTAAATGTACCACAGTTATATTGAAGCACCTCAGAATGCAACATGATCTATGTAGATAACTTGAATAGCATTGCACTGTCTCACTGTCAGTAATGACTATGTTGAAATGTCTGTAATGTTCATTGATTGTATTGATGCGCCTCATGATCTATGTGGAAAATATAGCATGACACAAATGCCAAGCAGCAGATCACAACAGCCCATAGTGTTGAATTACACAGTTAAAACATATAGAATATAGATCATAGGAGCTAATGGTCAAACTTTATGGTGGTCAGACGAAAGATCATTGACTCTAAACATTGGGGGGAATTTAATGTGGAGACATTGTCCTCACTCCCTGGCTCAAAAGTCTGGGCTGAGCCCCCCTCCCTTTCACCTGGTTGCCCTTCAGCGATTTTACAGCTGTCGGGCTGTTAAATGGCTCAGGGTGAGACCTTTCCCTCCATCTGAGAGCAAGTCCCGCCTCCGAGAGCTGGCCAGCCAATTCAAATAGCTGAGAGCTCACCAGTCCCAGCAGTGACACTGGGAGCTGTGGCCACTGCTGGAACTACAGGCAGTCCCCAATAAAAGGCGCCATGGAGCCGGACACCCAGGTAATTCTGGGATTTTGCCTGGGTGAGGTTGGCAGACCCTGGTGAAGGGGTGGGGGGCTGGGTTTGGCAGGGGTGGGGGTGGGGGGTGGGTGGCCTCCCTTGGTCAACCACCCTTATCCCAGCAACAAGACTGTCAGTTTTTACTTGGCAGCCTCGCCACTTGGCCTGGGCATCAACCACTACTGGTAAAATATTAGCAGCGGAAGGAGATGACCCTAAGTTCTCATGCCACTTTTATGGTGCTGAGTTTCCACCTGCCCCACCTGCCTGTTCCTGGGGATGGGGTGTAAAATTCCACCCCTTAATTCTGTTCCTCTGTCCACAGTGGCTGCCTGACTGGTTGAGCATTACCAGTATTTTCGGTTTTTATTTCAGATTTCCGGCATCTGCAGTATTTTGCTTTTGTTTTAATAGTGCTCTGGTCAGGTGACCCCTTCAATACGGTGTCCAGTTCTGACCAAGAAATACATGAGAGATGCAGGCACTGTTGAGAAGAGCCTCCCTTAGTGTCCGGTCTCCAAGCTGTAAGAAAGGACTCAGGAAATTTGGCCTTTTTAGCCCCAAAAAGAGGTGTCTAAGCAGTGATCTTACAAAATTATGCAAGGTTGTTGAGGATACTTAAAAATGTAACCCAAAATATTACATTAAATTAGCCTGCAGGGAGTAGACCTAAGGGGAACAGACTCAAACAAGAGAATGGTACTTTTGGGGCACAACTCTTGATTGGGAAGGGGATCAAAGGTTACGGGGAGAAGGTGGGAGAATGGGGTTGAGAAACTTATCAGCCATGACTGAATGGCAGAGCAGACTCGATGGGCCGAATAGCCTAATTTCTGCTCCTATGTCTTATGGTCTAACTCAGGAAATATTTCTTCACACACGGAGTAATCAACATATGGAATAAAATCCTAGATAGAGTAATGGAGGAAATAACCCCAGAATCTTTTAGCAAACCATTGGATATACACTAAGGTGAGGGAGAGGAGGAGGTCATCACCTTATCTATGAATGGATCAATCAAATCGGTTATACAGCCTTGTGACCCCATTACAACCTTCAGATCTTGTCATCCAGTTTTAGTCAATTAAATAAAATAGCCCCCTATTATCAAAACAAAGTACTACTTTACAAAACAAAGGTTAGCATCTGCTGTGGTAACTTAATACTGAAACTAATTATAGTTTATGATCATTTTGGTTTCACTTCTGTCAAATAGCTATGAAAATAAATTCATTTATTACCAAAAAGACAACTTGGCTCTTTTGAGAAACCAAACATTCACCAGCGTTAAGATCTGTTCTGGAGTTGACCACAAAGTGCTGCACAACAATATGTTACTAACTAAACACCCAAATTAGTAGTTGCACAATTTCAAATGCAGCTGAACTATGATAATGAAGCACTTTGGCTCTGTCTTAATGATGACTATAATCTAAGCCTAACTGGAATGCAAGAATCCAGGGCGTATTTTTTTTTAAAACCACCAAAGTTGTTTAAGCTCATCATCATCATAAGTTACAAAGACAAAATTTATAAGATTGTTATGTTTTGGGACTCTCTCTAATTTAAGGTAAAATGGAGGAATGAAAGGGGTCATGTGACCTACTCTGAATTCTGCCTGGCAACAAGTCTGGGTGTCTTGGTTGCTTGAGGCAAGAGGGGGCCCAAGTTAAGAGACTTGTTGAGAAGATGCAAGATGTTCACACCTGTAGGCAATGGCAACTGCATTTGTGCAAACTGCGGGTAGGCCTTTAGGCCTGAATCGTCGCTCCCGGGTCAGGAGCACGGAATCGGGATATTTCCCGGCAACGCAAACCCCTACCCTGGAGGTAGTGTCCTGGAATATCGGATTTTTGTTCCGGGATGGAGGAGTTCAGGCCCACGGGCCCCCCGGGACAAGTGTGGAAACTACTGGGTGTAGAGGCAGGCTGGGCAGAAGGCCAGCCTCTGTGCTCCAGCACTATGTCCAAGATTTTAAAAAAAAAACAATAAAACACAAAAAAAAAACGGCCCCCCTCCCCACCCACCCACACAACCCATACCCCATCCATGCCAACCTATGACCCTCTACCCACCCCCATGGCTCTTTATAGCCCTGATGCCAACCCATGCCACCCCCATTCATCAACTTTTGACTTTCCATCTGCCATATCCACCATGGGCAAACCCTTAGAAACTTATTTAATCTCAGCATGGGTCCTAAGTGTCTATTGTAGGCTTTATTTTTTTTTTAAAGTCATTCGTAAAAAACATTCACTACATTTATACTCCTTCAACGAAATCTTTATAAAAAGCAAATATTTCATTCAAGGGCTAGCATCTTCTCAACAAGTCTCTTAACTTGGGCCCCTCTTGCCTCAAGCAACCTAGACACCCAGACTTGTTGCCAGGCAGAATTCAGAGTAGGTCACATGACCCCCTTCATTCCTCCATTTTACCTTAAATTAGAGACATAGTCCCAAAACAGAACAATCTCATAAATGTTGTCTTTGTAACTTATGAAAGGACAACTTTAGTGCTTTTTAAAAAAAAATACACCATGTTCATGCATTCCAGCTAGATTTAGATTATAGCCATCATAAAAACAAAGCCAAAAGTGCTTCATTATCATAGTTAAGCTGTATTTGAAATTGTGCAACTACTAATCCCATATAAAACAAACATTTCATTCAAGTGTTTAATCTCTTATAAAAATAAACATTGGAATTCCTAACCACTTGGAGTTGTCAATCAAATTGAAATGGAAGGTATCATACTCTGATGCTGGAAGGTTGTAAAATCAAGTCATGCAGCACTAATCCAGCAATGATGACCTTCAGGTTTGTGTCAACAGATGGAGTGAAATAGCAATAGGGGCAGATGGTGATATAGCAGTAATGTCACTGGATGAGTAATCCAGGGGCCCAGGCTAATACTTTTTGGATATGGGCTGAAATCCCAACACAGCAGTTAGAAGAGTTTAAATTCAATTAATAAGTCTGGAATTGAAAGCTATTCTCAGTAATGGTGACCCATGACAACTATCATCAATTGTTGTAAAAACCTACTGGTTCACTCATGTCCTTCAGGGAAAGAAGTCTGTCATGGTTGCCTGGCCTACATATGATTCCAGACCCACAGCAATGTGGTTGACTCTTACCTGTCTAGCAAGCCACTCAGTTCAAGGGCAATTAGTGATGGGTTGACAAATGCTGACCTGTGACAGTTCATTTTGACACTTCTGACAGCTGCCTTTGTCGGTTCCTTTTGACACTTCTAATAGTTGTTTCTGACAGTTCGTTTTGACACTTTTGACATTTCCAGCAGCTTACTTCTTCCAAGGGACACTTTCCTCCCCCAAAGGGGTCCTTGGACCATATCCAATGGGGTACCCTGCCTCTCCGAAAGGGTACCCCACCTCCCCAAAGGAGTCCACAAAATTCAGACCTGCTCCTACCTGATCCAAACTGTGCACATTGTGCTTCACACACATGGGTCACCAAAATTGGACAATAGGAACGCAGGTAGGCCATTCAGCCCTTCAAGTCTGCTCCACCATTAAATAAGGTCGTGGTTGATCTGGTTGTGGTCTCAGCTCCACTTTCCTGTCTGCCCACATAACCTTCAACTCCCCTGCCTAACAAAAATCTGGAACTCTGCCTTGAATAAATTCAAAGATCCAGCCTCCACTACTTTTTGGGGAAGAGAATTCCACACACCAATGACTCTTTGGGAGAAACTATGTCCCCTAGTTTTCGTCTCCCCCACAAGAGGAAACATTCTCCGGGTATCCACCCTATCAAGTGGGGAAGTGCTGGCATAGTGGTATTGTCCCTGGACTAATATTCCAGAGACCCAGGGGCCCTGGGTTTGAAACCCACCATGGCAGATGGTGAAATTTGAATTCAATTTGAATTGAATTCAGTGAAAAACTGGAATTTAAAGTCTGATGGTGACCATGAAACAGTACCAATTGTTGTAAAAACCCATTTGGGTTCACTCATGTCCTTTAGGGAAGGAAATCTGCTGTCCTTACCTGGTCTGGCCTACACGTGACTCCAGACCCACAGCAATGTGGTTGACTCTTAAATGCCCTCTGAACAAGGGCAATTAGGGATGGGCAATAAATGCTGGTGTAGCCAGTGATGCCCACATCCCATGAATGAATAAAAAGTCCACTCAGGATCTTATATTTTTCAAAAAGATCACACTGCATTCTTCTAAGCTCCAATAAGTATAGATCTTTCTTCATGAGACAAGCCCTTCATCCCAGGAATGAGTATAGTGAACCTTCTCCGAACTGCATCTAACACAAATAAATCTTTTTTTTAAATAAGGAGGCCAACACGGTACTCCAGATGTGGTCTCACCAAGGCCCTGTACAGCTGCAGTAAAACTTCCCTACTTTTATATTCCACTCCCCTTGGAATAAACACCAACATTCCATTTGCCTTCCTAATCACTTGCTGTACCTGCAATTAACTTTTTCTGATTCATGTACCACCACACCTAGTTACCCTCTGCACCACCCAGTTCTGCAATCTCTCTCTTTTTAAATAGTATACTGCTTTTCTATTCTACCTGCCAAGGTGAACAAGTTCATATTTACCCACATTATACTCCATCTGCCAAATTTTTGCCCACTCACTTAACCCGTCCACATCAATTTGCAGACTCTCTACCTCCTCTTGACAACTTACTTGTCTATCTATCTTGGTGTCATCGGCAATTTTAGCTACCATGCATTCTGTTCCTTCAACCAAGTCATTGATGTCGATTGTAAATAGTTGAGGCCCCAGCACTGATCCCTGTGGCACTCCATTAGTTACAGCTTGCCAATCCAAAAAAGACCCATTTATCCCTACTCTCTGCTTCCTGTAGGCCAACCTATCCTTTACCCATGGTAATATGTTACCCCCCATACCATGTGCTCTTATCTTGTGTAGTAACCTTTGATGTGGTACCTGATCAAATGCCTTTTGGAAATTCAAGTACACCACATCTCCTGGTTCTCCTTTATCCATCTTGAATATTACTTGGTCAAAAACTCTAACAGATTAGTTAAACACAATTTCCCTCTCATAAAGCCATGTTGACTCTGCTTTATCAAATCGTGATTTTCTAAGTATCCTGCTGTAACCTCCTTAATAATGGACTCTAGCACTTTCCCTATGCTGATTTATACGGGCAGCTGCCTCCACAAAACATGTATGCACAAATGTGGACCCGGGCCTTTTCCTGCTGCCGTGAATATAGTAGGTACCATGTTCAGGGGCAGGACTTCTGATTTTTGGCCTCTTCTGCCATTTTTGCAATGACGGAGAGGCTGTTGTTGTGAAAGTCCAGGCCTTAGTCTCTGAGTTTCACTGAGGAAGTGTTAGGAGTGTCAGGTTTTATAAATGATTATACTTTAAACTGTCTATTTAATACCAAAATAAAATGGAGTTGGGGGTTTAGAAGATAGCTAATTAGCATTTCTACCTGGATACAAGGCCCATATGATTCACCTTGTCACGGAGAGGGGAAGAGTCCACAGCGAGCCATAGTAGTATCATGTTACCAGGTTTCCTAAGATGCCACTGAACCTCACAGACCCAAGGGAGTCTGCAAGAATCAGAGAGAGAGAGAGAGAGAGAGACACACACAGAGAGCAGGACAACAAAGGCAGATAGTCCTGAACCTGAAGCAGAGAAAATGCTAATCCTATTGCTGCCCACGCAGATTGCGGATGGGGACTTGCACTCTGGTTGAAGAGACCGAGCTCACGAGGATCTAAAGGAGGCTGAAAGATTCACCTAGCTTAAGCTAGGAGGGAAGGAACCTCCAGTGTAATCTTCAAAGTGGAAGTCAGTTCTGGGATTAGAATTTATCTGGCTGGGTAAGGAAAAAGGAAGCAGACCACTGGGAGCAGAGAACAGCTTTGGATTGGTTCCAGAAGAACGAAGCGTCCACTTCAGGGACAGTGTAAAGTATAACAGTGGCAGGGGATGGTTGGTCATGTGAAAAGTCACATGGGGGATCTTTTCTGTAGTTTAAAGTATAAGTTACCTACGAAATAGTGGTTAGTCAATGTTGTTTTTAGTTTAAGTCTTAAAACTTGAGATCTTATTGTGTGATCCTTTCACTCAGTCACTGAGGATTCAAATATATTTTTAAAAGTTAGTGGTCTCTACAGGGAGCATAACACATGGGACAGTACCCAATAAAAATCACCATTTCCACAGATATTTCTGATTGGTGAGAAATAGCGTGATATCAGCTTTAAGGTTGGGAGGAGCCCAGGCATAATTACATTTGGAAATGTTTAGGCTAAAAGGTAAATGCTTTTTGGCATTTTCAGGTTAACCCAATAATGCCGATGTATTATAAAGAGTAAAATTACAAAGATGCAAAAGGAAAAAGTAACTGAATAGATAGATAGTATCTGGAAAATGTTAATGACAGAAGAACATGTACCTGCTCCGATGCTTATATATTTATATGATCAGTTAACCAGGGGTTGAATTTTGCAGGGTGCCAGGGACCCCATTCCCCATGCAGACCCCTCCGCCATGGGCGACAAAGTCAGGGCCTATCAGGCTATTAACTGGTTTAAGGGGAGACTTCCACCCCGTCTGGGTAGGAGCCCCACTTCCGAGAGCTGCCAGCCAATCAAACGGCCGGCAGCTCTCTGGTCCCAGCAGCGCCACCAGGAGTGGTGGCCACTGCAGAGATTGCATGCAGTCCCCAACTAGAGGAGCCAGTGTGAAAGGTGAGTCTGTGCAGGGGAAGGGGGTGGGGGGGGGGGGGGGGGGGGGGGGGGGGGGGCGGGGTGGGGTGCAGTTAATCACAGACTCATAACATTTTAAGCACCCCCTTGCCTCCAAACCTGCCCTGGTTCTGGGGGAGGGGTGGGGGGTGGAAATGAGGCATGGGTGTAAACTCCAACTCCAGATCAAACAATTTGCCCCTTTTTTTCTGACAGCCTGACATCATTGTTAACTGGTGGTCTCAAGAGAGAAAAAAAGCTTTTATTTTAACAACATCTGTGCCTAGGCCCATCTAAGAGAGAAGACAAAGAATTCCTTTCAAAGTGAAACTGAATCCGTTCTAGGATATACAATAAAGGGCATCGTCCAACCTGTACAGCTTCATAGTAACACGGGCAACATCCTAAGTTGCTGCTTCATCAGGAAGGCCGGCTATTAAATTGGAAGTTGCATTTCTTGTTCCCTAACCTAGCACTCCTTGTCACACTGAAAACAGTTCCACAAAGTAAAGATTAGGACAATTGCTCAGTTGGTGAAAAATCCAATTTTGTGATTTGATCAGTCTAGCCAGGACTGTCCCTAATATCACGGGGAGATCCAAGCAGACCAACAATACCAAAGAAGGTCTCGGTGAATAGGCAGTGAATTATGTCAATCCGAAGACACGCCCAAGGTAGCAGAACCAATCACGAGTCCTCCTAGAGGAAGACATTTCAGCATCGGCATCGGGTGAAACATAACTTCAGGATTGTTTTTATGCTTCCAATAGCACCTTACAGGGTGGCCTTTGGCAGTACACTCACTAGTGGAGATAACCCCGTAGCGTTAAATGGCGTAAGAAAGACGTCAGGTTTCATCAAACTTTGTTGGCGTCCAGCTGCCGAATAATGTGAATTGCTGAGGGTGGAGAAACAAAACAACTTCGTTCAACAATGTGCGTCTGAGAGCACTGGAATTGGTGGCAATCTGATAAAAATCAATACAGATCCTAATCAGAAAACCGCTCATTTGATTATACGATGAATTAAAGAGAACTTGCCAGGGACAAGACAAGGCAAGCACACAGCACTGAGAATTCAGTCTATTTGATTGTTATCGAGCCAAGATGTTGCAGTGATGACACATCTTCAAAATATTTACCCCCCCATTTTAACAGATATCCTTTCAGATCGTCAGGAAGTATGCAGGGAGTGACAGGAAGACAGACAGTTTAGTGGAGGGATGGCAGACGCAATTCAGTGCAGAGAAAGGTGAAGTGGTCCATTTTGCGAAAAGAACAATGAAAGGATGTACACCCTATAGACTAAAAATCTGCGGAGGGACAGAGAGACCTGTTGGTGCAGATAGACCGATCTTTAAAAGGTGCGAAAACAGGTAGAAAAGACCTTACAAAAGGCAAATGGGATTCTGGGCCACAGTTTTATTCCAACCCCCCCCCGGTGGGTTCTGAGGCGGGGTGGAGTGTGAAATTGCATGGAGGGGATTTCCTCTGGGATCCCACCCACCCCGGTCCCGATTTTACGCTGGGGCGAGCAAGGCCTTGGAGGGGAAGCCTGCCCTTGCCCCAATTAAGGCCTTTAAGTGGTCGCTTACTAGCCACTTAAGGGCCTTTTCCCACCCAGCCTCCATTTTTATGCTGGCGGACGGATGGCAGCACAGGGGGGCAAACCTGAAAATGAACAGATTTTGATCTCGGGCGGGAAACAGGGGTAGGGGTGTGGGGGGGGCGTCTCCACCAGAAGCCCCCTTCTGACTGGGGGCGCCCTCCCTTAAGGCTTGGTGCCCTCCAGACGTTCCTCTCCCCACTCAGCCTAACCCCCGGAACCCCGATCACCACCCGCCCCCCCCCCTTACAGCACCCTCCAGGCCTTCCCTACCTTCCTTGCCCTGGGACCCCTGCCACTTTCCTTTCCACCAGCTCCCAGCAGTTACTTCCAGGCAGCTCCCTGCAGTGCCTCTTCCAGCCACTGCAGCGCTGTTCCTGGAGAGACTGGAGAGCTGCCCATCAGATTGGCCAGCACTCTTCAAGGCAGGATTTCCTCCAGGCGACGGGCAGAAGTCCCACTTTATGCCAATCAACACTCGTTAGAGTGTGAAATGGCATCGGGCCTGCTGGAGTTGGTGGGGATGTGTTCCCCACCGACTCTTTGGATGGTGCCATCCTGAAAATTCAGGCCCTGGTTTTATATATAGGGTCAAAAGATATAAAAGTAACTGATGCAGAATTTGTAGGATAATTGGGGCACAGTCAGAGTAGTTGTGGACATTTCACTACAGGTAAGAGCCATGGAAAGTCTACATGGAAGAAATTAAATCTGGATTGGGAGATCAAAGTTATGAAGAAAGCCTTGAGAATTTGGGTTTTATTCCACTGGACCAGAGGAGGTTAAAATGGGGATCTAGTAGGTAAGATTACAAGGATCTGACATGGGATTTGAGAAGTCTGAAAAGTTAAGAGGGTATGATATCCCAGGTGTGATAGTCTGTGTTCAGGGCCTTCATGTCACACTGGCAAGCATCCTTAAAGCAGAACCTTGGGCACCCCACTGCTTGCCTGGCTCCGGCTACCTCACCACATGGAAGGCCCTTGGGTAGGTGACCATGTTCCATCCTGCGGAAGTGCCCGATCCACCGAAGCCGCCTCTGTTTGATGGGTGCCAACACACTTGGATGCTCCAACTTCGAGAGGAATGCCACATTCACAGCTTGGTCCTGCCAGGGTATACCCACAATGCACCGCAGACAGCAAAGATGGAAATTATTGAGGTTATATGGTGAAGTCATAGATTCAAAAGTATCACTAGAAGAAGGAGGCAGTTAGGAAAAAAAAGATTTCCTACAAGATTATTAGAAAGTGAAATGTTTTGGTGCAAGTGGCTACTGAGGTAGAGACTATAACTATTTAAAATGGAACTGAATATAAGAAAGGTATAGAGAAAATGGCAGGGAAATGCAATTAGAATACATAACTGTAGTTAAATAGTTAGCAACGGTACAGCATTATGTACAAAATTCTCTTCTTCTGTGCTACAATTTCTATGACAACAATGGGTAGATTCATACTATGGCACCAAGGGAAATAGAGTTTGTTTAGTTATTATAATGACATAATTGGCACCAATCACTCTTAAGGGATTTGGTAAACACCTTGTGTGTTAATTTCTTAAGATGAGGCACACGAGAAAAGTCATACATAGGTATAAAGCTTGAAGACCTTAGGGCTGTGTGTGTATGTGTGTGTGTGTGTGTGCTCTGCTCAAAGCAAAAGTGAAACTAAGACTGGTGACACATGACATTTCCCTTCTTGTGATATACTACTGATATCCCTTAAAGGCATATTACCACAGGTTTGCAGGTTCAATCCCTGGTGTGTGCTGAATCAGCCTATCTCAACCAAGGTGGCTTAGAGTGCGTTAATGGGACTCATCATCCTGGGGCCAGCATTGAGTAATGCCAGGGTGCTTACTCTTGATTGCTGTCAAGAGATCATTAGGCTCAATCGTCATTCTGCTCTGTATCCAATCTCAGCCCTGCTAAGTAAGGAAATGCAGCATGTGGCCTCTTCCTGTACAGGCAAGAGAAATTGGAGAAAAGAGTCATGATTAAGTGGTTCCTAACAGCAACTGGAGACCCGTTCAGCAACTGGATAGTCCAGACAGTTAGTCCAGGAAGATCAAAGATGTGAAATAACTTAAGAATAGAAAAGACTGTTGGAAAATGGAATGCATGAAAAATAACAGATAATTGGAAGATGAAAAAAAGTCTTCACTTCTGGACCATACACAGTATCCTCTAATTTAAAAGAGTAACACTCACACTTCCAACCCTCACCTATTTCCATCACCACTGTACATTTGGCTGCTAGGAGGTGGCTGCCAATGGCTTGAATGACTCAATTCAAGGACTTTGAGACCTTGGAGGTGAAATTGGACATCGACAGGGATGCACAACAGGCAACATTGCATTGGTTACATATTACATGCTCTATACAATGTGCAGCCAATGCATTTCTGCCTAATTTGCATCTCCCCGCAATGTCCAATTTGACCCCCAAAGTTTCCAGTGGGGGCAACACCTACACCCAACTCAATACTTCCTCTTTACCCTTAAGGCACTGTCCAAGACTGGGAACTGGATGCCAGAGACACACACAATGAAAACACATCATCAAATGAAGTATTTTACACAACCCTTATGGAATGCTGACAATAACCGATTGTTGAAGGTGATTACTAATAGCCCTTACAAAGGAATTTTACATTTGTTAAAAAAAAGATTGGTGCCTATGCTACGTAACCAGCTGTGTCAAACACATTACACAACAAGCCAATAAAAAGGATAATGAGCTCAAATTAGAACTACATAAAAGACAGAAACAAAGCTAAATGAAAAAGGTCTCCATTGTAGTTCTTTAATGTTGTGCTAAAATACTTTGACATTCCCCTTTTGGCAAGCAATCAAAACATGAAAATATTAATAAACGTCACAAAGGAATGCATTTAAAGGAAGATTCATTCGAACAAAATCTGCTAATTTTGGACAAATCTGTTTTCTTTCCATTTCAATAGGGTTGCGGTGAGTGGAAATGTTAAACTTAAATGCTAAGTGCTCCTTGTCACCTACCCAGAAGTAGCAAACTGGCTGATTTGGGCATTTACACATTGGTGATCAATGCTAGCTTCTTATTTTAATCACCATCAGTGCAACACGCTGCCAAGTTGCAGCATGTACATCCAGTGTGGTATGCTACCCATGGATAAATCATCTTTGAACAAGATATATATTGCAAACTTGCTATCAGAAAGGAGGCACAACGAAGCATTCACTTTGTAGGATAACCCTATAACTATTTTATCACCTGTGTGGAAAATCTACTGCCTTGTTTAATTGCAAACTCTGAATATTATTCCATTTTTATTCGTTTGTATTTCATAATCTTTGAAGTATAGGTTGCCAAAAACTGAGTTCCCCATCTCAGCTGGGACAGAATGGGTCAATTTATGGTATTTTATAAGCACCCACACCCAGCAGCTCCGTTGGAGGGAGAAACAGAGTTAATATTTTGTGTCCAACATTACCCTTCTGCGGGTTCTGAAGAAGTCATGTTGGATTCGAAACGTTAACTCAGCCTATGCTGGTGTTTATCCTTCACGCGAGTTTCATCCCACCCTATCAATTTGTTCTTCTATTCCTTTCTTCTTCTTCTTCATGTATTTATTTAATTTGATCTCTAATTATGAATAGTCAGAGCTTGCCCACAACTGATAATGGGTGCCAATGAGACAAGGGGTTTGGTAAACAGCGAGGGGGATGGTAAAAAATTCTCACCAGGACATAGACGGGCAGACAGGAGGAATTGTCACTGAATGGAGAAAAGTGGCAAGGAAATCGAGGATCGGTTTACAAACTCCATGGAATGGGGAATGGGGAATGGGACCAATTGGATAGCTCTTTTTTCTGATTCTATGAGAAGGCACTAAGGGAACAAATACACAATTTCTTGAACTTGCGAGTGCAGATGGATGAAACCACAAAAAAACCTCAACAGCCGCTTGAGTTTTATACATAGGGATACAAAATACAAGACCAAAGCAATTATGATAAATTTGTACAATGCAATGATCAGTCTATATATAGAGTTCTGTGTGTAGATTCATGCTCATCATAGAAAGCACACTAAAGTCAAAAAATATGTACAGCATTGGATGAGAAACTAAATTCTGAGAGGATACTTGTGATCTTGGGATTGTTTCCATTAGAACAGAGAAAACCAAGAGGAGATTCAATTATGTTTTGAAATTACAACGACTTAGATACTGACAAGTCTTCATACTTGCACCAGAAACCATTGCAACCCTCAGGGGAAAAATGGATAAAGGTTTGTAGCAGATGAAAATACAGGGCAACAGCGTGTCAACAGGGCAGTGGGCTTACTCTATCAGAAGTTCATTACTGATATGATTGGCTGAAGAACCTCCTATTGCACTTTAAATCTCTGTCATAGAAAAGCACAGCATTAAAGAAGGCCACTCAGTCCATCGATTCTCCATCGACTATTTCAAAGAGCAACCCAGCTGGTCTCAGTCCTCTGCTCTTTCCTCAAACCCTTGCAATTTTTTCTCCTAGAAGTATTCATCCAATGTCCTTTTGAAAGTTGCTGGTCAACCTGTTTCCAACTCATTAGGTTGAAAGGTCCCCTCTAGCCCTTTATAATCGCCATATAGTAAGTTTAAAAATAAGGATAAATGGGACTAAAATATGTTATTACATCTGTAAGTGCAACCATACACAAATTTGAAGAGCTGGTGACAGAGATGATTAAAACATTTAGCTCTAGCGGCTCTTATGTTGCAAAAATAATTTTAGTAAAAGGCATTGCTAAATTATGAAATATAGAGAATAAAATGTCATTACTGGTTTCAACCCAAAGATTAACTCCATCCATTGTTTCAGAGAACCTGATTACTCACAAGTTAAGAGGACTTCTTCACTTATGTGGAACAGTGTTGAGTATCCCATATTAACTTTATAATCACTAAGTAATTATTGTCAAATTATTATATGAAAAATGCATTCACTTTTGAAGTGAAAGATGAAAATTAGAAGATGTTGAATAATTCAAAACAATCTATCGTGAAACTTAAAAGCAACAACATTAACTGGCATTCAGAACAACATTGTAACACCTCTTAATGAATTGTTTCTTCAAATGATAGAATCACTGAGAAAACACATTCATCCCATCAAGTTTGAGCTCATTTTAGTTCAACTGAAACTAACTACTCCAATCTCAGTTCCCTGTTTGCTTTCTCCCCGTACCCTTTTATATCCTTCCCTTTCAAATGCTTATCCAATTCTCTTTTAACTAACTGCTCAAAGAACCTGGACGAGAAAATGGCTCCTAACCTACCTTCTGATGGGCTGAATGGTCACCCTGCGCCAGAATTTTTATGATTCTTTGAAACAAAGCAACTCTAAGGAAAAAGACAATGCAAAAATCTGCAATGGAAGCTTCAAGTACAAAGCACACAGATTTGCCATCTTTCCCCTCAAATCACTGATCTGCCAAACTTCTCCTCTTTTCTGAAGGCATGGCCTCCTTGCAAGCTTCTATGGTTTCACACCCGAGTGTCTATTACTCGCGTGAGAGCCACCATAGCAAGCGTCAGCAGTCTATTCAGCTGCAAGGCTTATCTCAAACCTGCCCTCACCCTCCTTCCACACATTGAGGGCAATTTAAGATATTAACACACATTTTAATAAGCCTCTGAATACTAAAAAGCCTTTCAGCCATTTTGTAAACCATCCTCTCAATTTGCAATCTTTGCTAAGAACTGGGTTGGGCTTATTTGAAGTACAAGTCCTGAAAAATGAAACAACAGTTCTTTGTATGCAAATTAATGAATTATTTTGTGCTTCCAACATGAAACAATAGGATGCAAGCTTTATACATTTAATGAAGAGCACTCAAAGATATGTCTTACCTTGTTTCTTGAGCTGCATGTTTACTTCTTTTTCAAGACTTAGATCCCGATTTTCCTTCTCCACTTTTCCATCATGGTAGATACTCTCTGACACTTTGAAATCTGGACCAAGATAGCTTATTCCCAAGTCGATTGATTTTGAGAAGGAAGGATTCCTCTTCACCTCAGATCCCAGATTTTCCTTTATCTGTGGACTCAACATTGGATCCTCACTCAGTACTGAATTCCGCGTCAGCCTTGCTTGGAAACCTGGCACGGAGGTTCGAGCAGGATTGCTGACTTGAACAGTTTGCGGCTGGGCCACCAGCCTGAACTGGGGCATCTGATGCACGGACTGAGGGCTGGACTCTGCGTTCACAGCAGGAGGACTGAATTCTCCAGACTGATGCATGTTACCGCGCACAGAGATCATTGAGAGAGCCTGTTTAGATCTTGCCAAGGAAACTGGGGAAGAACTCGCACTTGTTGCATTCTGGCTCATTTGTGATCTTGGCTGCAGTCTTACCGTGAGGTCAGTGCCCGTAGATGGCGTCTCCAGAGCTTTATTCATGGAATCAACAAGATCATTGGAAAAGGAATTATTAGGTACAGACCTTGTTTCTCGTAGATTTTGTACAGAATTCAAGCGTAAACTGGGGAAGGTATCAACTGAAGTGATCCGCACCTCTCTTTGTTCCATTCTTGTATTTGGCACTTGGCCTGGCATGCTGCTTTGTATAAGCTGAGACCGTGCCACAGAATGCGGAGACGCACTCGATTTAAGCAATGGATTCGATGATGGTTTGTTTTCCAGAGCTAGGTCCTCATCAGCAATGTGTAGATCAAGGGATGACATGGAACCATGACTGGCTGTGCCTTCATTCACAGATGGCTCCACCTCTGAAGGGAACATGTTGCCCTGTGACGAATATTTCTTCAAAGCTGCTGGTGACACATGGTTTGCCTGAATACCCAAATCGTTGTGTCCCAATGGACTTTGAAGTGGGCTTGACAGCGAGTTTAATCTTGAAGGTGATGGATATACAAGGCTAGATGTAGAACCATGCAGGCAGTCATTACCGATATCAGGTCTGGAGGATGGAGCCAAGCCAATTGGATTTATTTTGCTCTGGAAGGAGGAGACGCGTGCTAAAGTGGCTGCTGTACTCCCATTAGCCCTGGGAAGGGGTTTGGAGCCTTGATTAAAGGATTGGCTTGAAGCAACCTTTCTATACTGAGTTGAACCAGGCGCTGGAATAGAACTTGAATTCCTACTGATCCTCATGTGATATGAAGCTGGAGGTGGCGTGCTGGTAACAAAGCTTTCCGTGGCCTTGGATGACAACACAGACGCTGGGCCAGGAGTGAAAGGAGAGTTCAGCGGAGAAGTAGGCGAAAATGGTGGTCCGTCATCTACATCATCAATTTCAAAAGACCGTTTCAGGGCTGTTGATGTATAAAAATAAATAGAAATATAGGTTGATTTATTTTTCTAAAAAAATTACACACTTAAATAAGATCATACATTGTAAAAATGTGGCTCGATGGATGCTTGGGGCCTATGTTAAGGACATCAGGACATTAGTATTGCTGTGCTGAAAAAATACATTCTTGTCAAAGCTTTTCATCTTGTACTCATCAGGATAATCGCAAGAATACCAATGTCAGGGGAAGCAACAACTTAATACTGTATGAGAAGAGAGCGCTGGTTGGCAAGTGGACACTGGCAGATGCATTGCCACGGAGAATGCACCTGTTAATGGTGACTGACAGTTAACTGCCAAGCATTGTTTGAAATTTAAACCAGGCAGCTTGACTCTGGATTAGTCAAGGCATTGCCCTGAGGAATAAGTCAGTGAATGGCTGTCACTTAGTTTGTTTAGCTGAAACAGGTGCAATGTGTGTACATGTTCTTTCAGTCTGTAAAGGACAGGGCCCTGTGCATTAATATATGTAGCTCCCTGTACATGTAAATGTGCCACATTGCAAGTCTGACTGACAATCTTAAATTGATTGTCAGCGTAATTTTTAGCACACTGAGGATTATTTAGCAAATGTTGTCCAATCGCGGAATCACATCTAATGTTGGATGCTGTGTTTTGAGCTTTGCAAGAATGATAAAACGCGAAATGATCTGACCAGGGTAGCCATTATCCTGCAGGATTCCTTTGATGCGCCTATTTCAGCATCAAGCTTGCATGGTGAGCAAATGGCTTGGGCCCGACTTACAAGGTTGCTGATAAGACCAATCTTATAGCTTGTGGTACTGTAGGAATCCCAATTGACCAATGAAGGTAAGCTTGCACTCCATATCTATATGAGTGCAAACTCATGAACGGGCCTAAGGATGTCACTTTTGGCCCTGAAAAGTGTCCAGTCTACCTCAGATTATCCTGGAAGGGCAAGGTATCTCATAAAGCTGAGCAACAGGGGAAGCTAGCTGTTTCACGCTGCTACTATATGAGTGTTATTCACCACTAACAGGATGCTGCCGTCAAGCCAAAAAGGCGTTCTGCCTATCACACAAATGAGTAATACGGTCTATGAATTTCAGTGCCAGTGTGATGCTAGGTATGTAGGCCGTATGTCCCAAAGACTGGTAGATCATATCAAACAGCATGTCCCTTCCATTGTTCGCAACAGGCAAGGTACAGACTGTACCCGACCAGCCCATACTTGCAAAACTCCAAACAGTGTCCAACGTGAGTTGTGATTCTGTGATTGAGGATTGTTTAGCAAGTGTTGTCCAGTGTGCTAAGAATTACGCTGACAACCAATTTAAGATTGTCAGCTGGGCTCGCAATGTGGCACATTGGCCTGTACTAGAAGCTACATATATTAATACACAGGGCAATGTTCTTTACAGACAAAAAGAACATGTTCATACATTGCGCCTGTTTCAGCTAAACAAAACAAGTGACAGCCATTCGCTGACTCATTCCTCAGGGCAATGCCTTGACCAATCAGAGTCAAGCTGCCTGGTTTAATTTCAAACAATCTTTGTCAGTTAATTGTCAGTCACCATTAACTGGTGCATTCGCCATGGCAAAGCCTCTACCAATCAGTGTCCATTTGCCAACCAATCAACACTCTCTTCTCCTAAAGTATTAAGTTGTTGCTTCCCTTGACATTGGTATTCCTGCGATTGTCCTGATGAGTGCAAGATGAAAAGCTTTGACAAAAATGTCTTTTTTCAGTAATACTCAAGTTCTGTACTATCGAACGACTAAGTGATACCTTAATGGACACAAGAATATTTACAAGTACTGTAATAAAATCTGGAAGAAAAAACTTAAAATTGCTCAATGTCATAGAAGGAAATTGCCACAACTTTGCAAAATGGCTAGTTCATAAAACCATAGAACGGTTACAGCACAGGAGGAGACCATTCAGTCAGTGTCTGTGCTAGCCCTCTAAGGTGCCACTCCCCTGACTTTTCTCCGTAACCCTGCATTTTGTTTTCTTTTCATGATAGTGAACCACTTTCCTTTTCACAGCCTCAATAGACCCTGCCTCCATCACATTCTCAGGCAGTGACTTCCCGATCTTAACTACTTGCTGCGTGAAAATGTTATTCCTCATGTCACCATCATATCTTTTACCAATTACCTTAACTCTGTGCCCTCTGGTTCTTGATCATTCCACCAATGGAAACACTTCCTCCCTATATCCACCCCGTCCAGACCCTTCATGATTTTGAATACTTCTATTACATTTCCTTTCAACCTTCTCTTCTCCAAGAAAAACAGTCCCAACTTCTCCAATCGCTCTACGTAACTGATGTAAACATCATTTATGATACACACCATACTGAAATAACTTGCTAACACTCTCTACTGAGGGACTAGTATGAAGAATGGAAGAGCACATGAAGGGCAGCCCATAAAGTATTTAACAGCAGGAGTCATGGGGAAATTTAGGCTTTGGGAGTTGTATGACACAGCAGTTGGTAAAGGCTGAGTTGTTTAAATCCCAGAGGGAAACTTGAACAACTGTCATAACCTATATTTTCAATTGGTATGTTTGAAATGCAGCTCTGAATTCAGGAATAAGACCACCGAACCACAAAAGGTTTCTTATATAAAACTAAATTAAACATTTATTAATTTAACAACAAATTAAACATATACACATGTCTACAACTAATTTTCATAATAACTTTTAAACAAATCCCAAAATTAATCATTCCGAGGTAAATCTTCACCAAGGCAACAGTAACCCGTAGACTTTAAACAGACACCAGGCAAAGCACATTTGACCTTATGAATTTAAAATGAGGTTCCTTGCAATTTGGTTCCTTTGCAGATGCAGTTGTAGGCTTACAGGCTGGTTAGATCTTAAATGCCTCTGACTGACACACACACAAACTCCTTTCTGTTTATACCTAGCTTCCCCTTTGAATGTAAATTTTCCATTGTATTATTAGATTTTTTAACTTTACCTCTCCTAACAATAATCCTTTCATTCCACGAATTTTATTAGTAATATAAACACATTGCTTGGCGTCTGCCAGCTAGGTGCGAGATTTTACCCAGTTTTTGAATGATTTAGTCAACAAATGCAAATTGCACTTTACCTTTTAATTTCCTTACATTTATCTCATTAACATCTCAAACTACTATACATCAAAGCACCCAGACTAGCTGGCTTTAATCCAATTAAGACACACACATAGACACAGACCCTACTACAATTCCAATTTAAATATAATTTCCAATAACATTATAGACATTAATATCTCTTCATGATAGAGTTGGTAAAAAATATCAGCCACTCTTATACAACTCTCCCCATTTCCACCTGTATTAAAGTCAGCACTTTAGCCCTTCAGCTCCTCCCCTTTGAACATTGCACTCTACCATACATTGTAGGACACTGTAGGAAGCTGCATCAGGCTGACTATCTAGGATTTGTTATTGCTGTGTTTACAGCTCTTTGTCCACTTTTAAAAGACTGAAAAACAATTTTTTTCACCACACCCGACTTCCCCGCCATGGCTCGGCACACTTTGCTTTAATTACTTATTTTTCTCTTCTCCACTCTGTAAAGGATGTTTTAAGCAGCAAAGCCACTATATAAATGTTAGTTCTTGATGTTGTGCAATTGGTCATCTGCAGTATTTTAGCTTCTCAATAGCCTAAAAGCATTGCAACCAGAGGCTAGCTAGTTCAAGGACATGAACAACTCATCATTCTGGTCCAGTTGTTGTAGCTGAGCCTATACAACCGAGTTCTTGGTCCTTAGATCTGTCCTAGTCCTCCTCACCCTGCAGCAAACACATCTTTCACATGATGCTCATAGTATTAATTGTAGTCTGAATAAGTTATTTGATCAACCCACTCCTCATTTCAGAATTTGCATCCACAAAGCAAAAGGCTAAAAAAACTGAATTTATAGAACTGAGTTGGGTAGAAAGGCTTTATTAGTAACCTAATCAAGTTATCTTCTAGGTATATATAAAGATCACTGGTTCATTGAATTAGGAAAATTATTAACAAATGTCAAGATAAAAGCAAAAAACTGCAGATGCTGGAAATCCAAAACAGAAACAAAAATACCTGGAAAAACTCAGCAGGTCTGGCAGCATCTGCGGAGAGGAGCACAGTTAACGTTTCGAGTCCGTATGACTCTTCAACAGAACTAAGGAAAAATAGAAAAGGGGTGAAATATAAGCTGGTGAAATATAACCAGCTTATATTTCACCCCTTTTCTATTTTTCCTTAGTTCTGTTGAAGTGTCATGCGGACTCGAAACGTTAACTGTGTTCCTCTCCACGGATGCTGCCAGACCTGCTGAGTTTTTCCAGGTATTTTTGTTTTTGTTTTTTTATTAACAAATGTCCCCTGACATGGATATTCCCCACTTAAAATTCATGTGTTCCTTCCATAACACATACTCATAAACAGTCAAGTTTTACAATGCTGTAATGATTCTGAAGTAATTATTACACCACGTTCATACTGACCTATGATTTACTACGTGAAAGAAATCTTAACCCATCCTTACAATCTGCCAGCCATGTTTTACTCCAGACACGGAGTGCACCATCATTCATTTTTGGCACATTGCATCAGTTAGAAACAACATGCTTTGTTAAACTTTACAACTTCTTTTTCCTGTGGCATCATTTGTCTTGGAATACCTACTCATTAATGACTACTGTGCACACAGTCTGACAGCTTAAAGTGTTTGAGGTCAGTAATTAGTAAGTCCAGTATTAGTTTGTAAGGAATTCAGTGTCTACATCTAGGTACAGCAGCGTGTTTGTGAAATCAGAGATGAATAGGAAAGCTTCTGACTGCAGCATACATCTGTTTGGGGCACCGTGTATTAATGTACAAAACAGAAATAGGAAACGTCTATTATATATATTTAAATCCCAGGCAAGTGAGGATAGAACAGAAAGCATAGGTTCTCCATTCATCTGCAAATGCTGTGTGGTGTTTTCTCTTTAAACAAAATGTGATCAATTTCAAACTAATTCAGACAGGGGAGAATTCAGTTCAAACAGATATGAATATCCAATTAGCATAATGAACTAGAATTATTAACATCTTACAAAATACCCCCTATGCAAGACACAGAACAAAAAGGTGGCGATACCTGAGAGCTGAGCAGTGAAATTTAGCCCAACTATCAATTTTGCCGACATGTTAAGCTCCATTTAACTTGAATCAAAAAATGTTAGGTAGGGATCTTTTTTCAATATAAATACAAACTAAGGATATAGGCATACACCTGTTCCTTGACATTAAGACATTGATATCTGATATATAACATAACATCTGTAAATATATAGATGAACCTTGTTTGGAAAAATGTGCGAGTTTTGTCAAACTTAAAAACAAAATTCATGCTTTTAAGGTTTGAAAGTCACTGCATTAAAGAGCGCTTAACGATTTTGAAGACAATCAATTCTTGCTAAAAAATACACATATTTTACACAAACAAAAAGGTAACTAAATAATTTTACGGTAGACCCTACTCTGAATGAAGTTCTCTATCGCACATCACCAGTCAGAGTCCCTACCAGCAAACCCACACAAGGCAAGAGCTTTAAAATGGATTGAGACTGCAGTTGCCCTGGTTTCTGCTTTCCCATATTACATTTAAAGTCACCAAATTCCCTAACCCTGAGCTCAATGAAACTACTTTATGAAGTTTAAATCTCACACATGTAAATGATCCTCTAAATGCTGAGAAATGTTTTCAAACTTGCTTTTACTTCCTTTTGGTAACCATGCATTTCCTATGTGCAAAGTGTTAAGCCATTTTTGGTCTTGCAACAAGGTTCAATTGGTAGAGTTATTTCAACTATAAACTAACAGAAAGCTTTTAGCCATCTAAACTGTTTTTATCCACCGTGTGATAAATAGAAATAATTCTCTGGTGCAAGTAAAATTACTTTAATTAAAGTGCCTTTAAATTATCGACCCGACTCGAGTGTTCAGAGATACAAATCATATAGGTTTCAGCCAGCCTAACATGGAAATAACCAAGGGCTTTGTTTTTCTATTTTCTTTTCATTAAGAAATTTAATCCTCTAAATTATTTATGATTCACTAACAAAATAGTAAGAATACACCATTTTTAAACGACCAGGATCAAGTGTTTAGTGTGGCTGGCAGAAATTCAGTCACCTTGTCCCTGTAATAATTCACCTAGCACATCTCAGGCAGCTAACGAGCCACTCATCTGGTATAAATGATGAAAAGTTTGTGAATCCAGTTCTGGAACAGGCAACACTTTTGTGATATGAAAGAGCTGCAAGGCTGCAGAGACTTTTACATGCTGATTTCCCAGAGCTCATTTCTGAATAGAATCTATTCACAGAGAACGGCAAAACCCAGACTAATGCCGGACTTTTGTATACCATTTATTCACGCAGCTAAAATTGGCAGCTGTAAAAAAGAATTGCATCAAGAGTATAACAATAAAAGATCTTGCAAGATATAGTGAACGATAGTGATTTAACGCCGTAACAAGTTTGTGTTCATGGAACATCCCCACGCAAGTGGTCCAAACAGATCTACTATACCCTCTGCAATTAGAACCTCATTGAGGTCACACACGAAGCTTAGTGACAATGTAAGGATTCATGCACTCTACAAAACCCGGCATGGTTGAAATCTTGCCATTAAGTGGTAACTGCCTGGATTTTGCAGTCGGCAGCAAAATGGTGACGCGCTCCACTGACCTCAAAGAATTCTGCCCACGAAGATCTAGCAATCTTTGTGCCATGGAGTTCACCTTTCACATTGTTAATTTGATTCCAGCTTCAACTGTAAGGGTTCTCTGGGGTCCAGCAATGGTGGTGTAATCAAGCAGGTTAAAGCAATCAATCAATCGCAATGAAAAAAGATTCACACTCAGCAAGCCAGGAAGTAAAATGAGATTAATAATAAAAACACAAAACGTTGGAACAATTTCAGCAGGCCCGGCAGCATCGGTGGAGAGGGTTAATACTTCAGGTCACGGAGGGGCAATGTGTTTGAATGAAAAGTCATCGGAACAATAACTCTGTTTCTCTCTCCGCAGAAGCTGCCTGACCTGTTGGGTATTTCCAGCACTTTCTGTTCTTATTTCCGATTTCCATCATGTGCAGTATTTTGTTTTTGCAGGAAGCAAAATGCACTGATTTTCCTTTTTAACAATTTTACAGAGAGCTAAATAAAGACTAGAACATATACATGGGATTCAGGTAGAACCTGAAATATCATACTTTGCAAAGAACTGTATTAAAAACTTCTGGAAGTTATATCATAATGGACAAATTTGAAATTGCACAAATATAAAATTGGTTTTCAGGGCCAGACAGGCTGTTCAGCAGTAATTACGACAGTTAAAAACCTAGTTAAATCTCATTCAACAAAGCATAGCATCTTTTGGAGTTTTTGTACCAAGATTGGAGTCTAAAAAGCTTATGCCAACTCAAGTGATTTATAAAGATTTCCACGTGTGTGGACTTCAACACACCTCATGGAGGAGCAAGAAATCACTGATAGCAACTTCTCGGGCAGAATATTGAGTTTGGCAGGCGGGCACGCGCCCGACCCGGCCGAGCGTAAAATGACGCGTGATGACATCGGGCAAGCATCCCAACATCATCGCTATTTCGTTTGGCGGGCGTGCGTCGGAGTTGGCAACGTGCCCGCCGACAAATAAAAGGCCTGTTAAAAGATAATTAAATTCAAATTTACACTGCCCGTCCAACCTTACGGTTGGCGGGCGGGCAAAAACGCCAAGCGGCCTTTGCACTTTTTAGGAAACCTCAGCCACGGGCGGGATGAGGGTTTCCTAAAGCAAATAAAAATAAAATTAAAATTTTACACTTGAATTAAAAACATGTCCTTGCTCATGTGACAGAGGGAACATGTTTCATGGCATTTTTATTTTCTTCATTCGTTTTTTTTAAACAGCGCTTCATCCCCCTGAGGCTGCTGCGTGCCTCAGGGAAATTGAAACGCTCTTTCGCGCGCACGCGTGAAGCCTGCACTAGGCCTGCTCGCCCTCCCACACAGGCAACACTCAGCGCTGCCGCTTGCGTTCCACACTGGGTGGGCCTTAATTGGCGTACAATCGTGGTGCGGTGCCGATCGTGAGTGGTGGTCAGCTTCCCGATGACCACACCTACCGAGCACCCCGGCCAAGGGAAAAATTCTGCCCCTGGATTTCCATGTTTAATTGCCATGTTGACACCAGAAATCACTGTGTGCTTTATGGTGGTAAAGACAGCAAACGCTGACAATTTTGCCGCCATTGCAACTGCAAACTCCAGGCCATTATGTCTGCATGCTCGTGCTGGATTTCACAGATAACCCAAAATAATTACTTGTTGTATTACGAGAGTACAGTGTTGTCCTGGAAAACTTCGGCAATAAATCTTAATAGAAAAACCACAGAGCAAAAGGCTCGAGTTTGTTACAAGGTTTGTCTGTTGTTGCTGTGATTTAACTTCTTGCAGATGGACAAAGGGGCCACATCGCGTTCTGATCCCGCGTATTGTTCAGGGTCGTAGGAAACACCCAGCCCACTTTTCTCCGAGGCAAGGCAAAGTGAGCAATTTGGTTTTTAAGGTGGCTTGGATCGGCTGCTGGCTTTATGTTTGAAACTCTTTCGAGTTATCAACAGTCACAGATTGCAACTCTTTCGAGTACAATCACAGTTCTTGGTTTCCGGGAGTGGGACATGAACCCACAACCCTCTGATTCAAAGGCGAGGGTGCTATGAACTAAGGTGTCTCTAGCTTGAGGTCTTATGTGGGCGGGGGAGGGGCGAGTGCTGCATACAGTACTGGGATTAAGGAAAACATTTTGTCAAATGTTAGCTGCTCCCCCACAGCACTGCTCACAGGTAGCCTGCAGTACGATTGTCACGTTAGCTACAACAATGGGCAAGTTGTTTAACTGTCAGCTGCTTTTGCTGCCTTTAAGGGCGCTGTGCAGATACTGCCTGTGGAAATGTGATCTAATTGGGCAAACCCTGAAGTCAATTACAGGGTAATTTTAGCGGCAGGTTTCTGTAGATTGGCAGCTGCTTGTAAATTCCTGGCTTAGGGAGTGGCCAGGTTATAAAATTTTGGGGGGGAAGAACAGCTGGAAGTGGCTAGAGTTTCTCTCTACTTTCCTCCTCCACAACCACGGATGCAGGCTAGCCACAAAGATAGGTGTAAAGATATATATATATATCCCATCCAGCTAGACTAAAATTTCACTAACAGCCCAAGCGAGTTTCTCCACATGTCATAACAGAAGAAAAGAAATCTGATCGGTGAAGGATCGCAACCAAAACACTAGAAAAAAAACACGTGGGCAGCACGTTCTCGTGTACAGATGTGGTTTGATGAAAAAAATGTCAAACTCCACTTTACAAAAGCTAAGCGCCAACTAGACAGGTAGGCTTGACAGAGAAAGCAAAATCGTCAATAATGAGTCATTAAGTCATAGATCCACCATATAAGACGTCAGCATGTCAATTCTTTGTCCTTTCACTTAACAGCCTTTACTTACATAAATTAACCAAGAACCACATTAAAGTAGCGCACAAAAGAATCTCAGGAAAAGACGCATTAATCAGTTTGCTACTGGAGAAAATTAACCCCAGCATCAGTAAATACGATTTTCTGGCTTAGGTTAAGGTCTGACTTAATAGACAGGCGTTGTGTTCTGTATTTCACTCCAATTTAAGAGGCTCATATTTAGGCAATGCCCACTGTTATTAGTTTTACGGCCGCTTTAAAATAACAAACAACATTTGTCTACATTGCTTTACAAAGCTCGGGGAAATTTACAACTGCAATTCAAAGGTTAAAGTTCAACTGTGATCAGGACAGATTGTAAAAGGTGTCAAAACAAACAAATACATCATATGTGGTCTGGATACATCAACTACTGCGCCAGCAGAGTGGGGGTATGCCTCACTTGTGAAACCCCTTTAAGTTCTGTGGTCAATTTTCCATAGCTAAGGTAACTCTGGAGCAAACATACAAGGTAACCATGCACTGTGTGCAGAGGTGAGTTAAAAAGCGTGAACAACTAGGCAAACCTCAGCTGGAGTTTTGAGTGCGAATGAAATGAATGGGCTGAATGTTACACAGGGGAGGGAGGGAGGGAGGGAGCTGACTCCAGAAGTAAAGTCGGCCACCCGCCCCACAGCCACATAACACCCATGCAGGTGGGTCAAACAGGGCCAGTGTGGCACCCCTGCCCCTCACCGTGGAGGAAGTCCCCCCTCGGGAGCTGCAGGCCAACCCAACTGGCCGGCAGCTCCATCAGACCCAGCAGCGCCAAGAGCGCATGGGTGGGCACTGCCAGGGCTGCAACCAGGAAGAAAGCGGCGGCCCAATGGATCCCTGGAAAACGGGTAGTTCTGGGGTCTTAGGCAGGGAGAGTTTGGGAAAGTTAGGGAGGGGGTCAGGGGTGGTGAGTTTAAGGCAGCAGGCGGGTAGGAAGAAAGTGGCGGGGGGGGATTCTATCTTAGAGGGGCTGAACCCCGATCCACAAAAGGGCAGCCGCTGAAGATAGAATTCCCCCTTCCTTCCCACCCTTAGAAGAAATTTTATTTAAAAAAGAAATTGGAATGCCCACTCCCACCCGATTGCAAACACCAACCGTTTTATGGTGTGGGCAGTGAATTATCAGGGTTAATTGGCTTGGTAACAAGTCTAATTGACCCTTGACTATCTATTTAAACATGGCGGGCACCTTTTGGCGCCTGTCCACCAAACTCCCTCCCGTATTATGGGGATGAGCTCGGGGGGTGGTGGGCACCTGCCCTATTTTACATGCCGCCCCCCCCTTGCCAGAAACATGCCCAAGCGGGTGGCACGTAAAATGCAGCCCAATGCCACGCTGACGGTGCAATTTCTTCTGTGAATCTACACCTTTCATTTCATTTTTTGGGGTCCTCTCCATTCCCCATAAGTTTGCTCTTGGCGAGAGAAACAGAGATTCTGCCCCTTGTAGAACTTCACCTCTTCCAATGCTTCCTGTGTCCCCTCTGGAGGGCAAATGCATTCAACTTGTCCTGTATATTTACTTGTATATTTATTTGTCTTTTAACTAATTACCAGTCTCTCCCCCAACTACAATTTTCTAACAAATTTCCATCACGTGAGATAAAAAAGATACCATATTTTTGATTGATTTTGCCCAACAGTGGGAACACTGTTCTTGGTCAAAATCCTATTGTTTGTGTCCAACTCTTTGAGAATACAAAGGACTTTACATATTTCTTACACATTCTTATTTGTGGGCTACACAATACTCTAGCACAGGAAACAGAGGCTGGTGGGGTGATGGGTGGCCACAGACATCATATACAAGGACTCACCCATGATAACTTACACCTACATATAATTCCAGCACCTTCATTTCTAGCAATGGCATTCAATTGCTGACAGCTACCATGAGTGTGCATACATTTTCCTTAACTACTATCGTTGCAGGAGGCATTTTTTTTAAACACAATCACCTGTGTTAATTGCACTGTTGTCATAGAATGGTTAGAGCACAGAAGGAGGCCATTCAGCCCATCATTCCCATGCTGGCTCTCAGCAAGAGCAACTCACCAAGTCCCATTCCCCCACCTTTGCCCTTGGCCCAGCAAATGGTTTCTCTTCAGATAAATATCTAATTCCTTTTTTAACTTCATGATTGAATCTGCCTCCACCACACTGCCAGGCAGTGGATTTTGGATCTTAACCACTCACTGCGTAAAAGTATTTTTCCTCATGCTGCCATTGCCTCGTTTGTAAATCACCTTAAATCAGCCTCCTCTGGTTTTCAATCCTCCTGTCAATGGCAACAGTTTCTCCCCATCAACTCTGCCCAGAACCCTTATGGTTTTGAAAACTTCCATTAAATTTCCTCTAATCTTCTCTTCTCCAAGGAGAACAGTCCCAGCTTCCCCAATCTAGCCACATAACTGAAATATAAACTAAAAGTGCTGGAAATATTTAGCAGGTCCGGCAGCATCTGTGGAGAGAGAAACAGCATTAACGTTTTGTGCTGAGTATGACTCTTATTCGGTACTGAAGAGTCATAGAAAAAAGGAGCAAGAGTAGGCCATTCGGCCCTTCGAGCCTGCTGCACCATTCAATGGCTGATCCTCTATCTCTCTCTCGCCATACTCTCTCCCCATACCCCTTGATGCCTTTGGAGTCTCGGAACCTATCTATTTCCTTCTTAAATATATTCAGTGACTTGGCCTCCACAGCCCCCTGTGGTAGAGAATCCCACAGGTTCACCACCCTCTGAGTGAAGAAGTTTCTCCTCATCTCAGTCCTAAATGGCCTACCCCATACCCGTATCCTGACACTGTGACCCCTTGTTCTAGACCCCCCCAGCCAGTGGAAACATCATTCCTGCATCCAGTCTGTCCAGCCCTGTCAAAATTTTATAGGTTTCAATGAGATCCCCTCCCTTTCTTCTAAACTCCAGTGAATACAGGCCTAGTCAACCCAATCTCTCCTCATACGACAATCCTGCCATCCCAGGATGGCAGAATGGTGAATCTTCGCCGCACTCCCTCTATGGCAAGTATATCCTTTCTTAGGTACGGAGACCAAAACTGCACACAATACTCCAGGTGTGGTCTCACCAAGGCCCTGTACAGCTGCAGTAAGACATCCTTGCTCCTGTACTCTCGCAATGAAGGCCAACATACCATTTGCCTTCTTAACTGTTTGCTGCACCTGCATGCTTGCTTTCAGTGATTGGTGTACAAGGACACCCAGATCCCTTTGTACATCAACATTTCCCATTTCTCTCTCCACAGATGCTGCCAGACCTGCTGAGTATTTCCAGCACATTTTATTTTTATTTCAGATTTCCCGCATCTGCAGTATCTTGCTTTTATCCGCATAACAGTTGTCTACAACGTGTGCAGAATGGGTTCTCTAGAAACGGAATCAGGTTTCACAGTTGCATAACTATCACTATGTGAATCTTGGCACTGCAGCCAGAAACATAACCTTCCTTCTACACACTGGAAAGATTTGGTGTGTGTTTTATGCAGGCATTTGGCATCAGAGGAAAAGAAATCTCAGCAATACGATACTGAGGCAATTTTCTATTTTCTATTTATTCTTTTTTTTATTATCAAGGGATACTCCGGTGCTTCAGTTGGTAGATATACTGTATGCTGTGGTATACAATATCTAGTTTTATTTTTGCATTTGCGCATACACACTGAGATAGATGATAGCAGTGCTGACATAGCTGGACGCAATTGGGACAACAGTAAATCAAAGCAGTGTGAGAATGCAAGTGTGTAAACACACTCTCACACACTCACTCACACACACACACACACATACACACACACACTCACGGAGAATTGGATTTGGGTTTAGTTTGGATTTGGGTTTAGTTTGGGTGGCTGAGTGTTGAGATTCACATAAGAAGAACAATAAATTTAATCAGCTACCATTTTTTTAAGCTACTGATCCACTCCCACTAATTTTTTTTTCTTCCTTAAGACTTCCCAAAGATTTTGCTTAAACTCGAGGATAGAACACAGCTGATTAAAAATGCAAGACAAAAGGTGGTTTAACTAGTCAAAGTAATCCAAACTGAAAGAAAGTTCCACAATTATCAAAATTCATCTGGTTTAAATATTGCGTGAAGTGTGCAAAATAGTATAGTCTTGAGTGTAGAAGAATGAGAGGTGATCGTATTCAAACATATAAGACCACTGAGGGGGTTGACAGGGTAAATGATAAGGGGGGATTTCCCCCCTCACTGGAGAGTCCAGGTTTGTGGGTCAAAGTTTCAGAATAACAAATCAAACATTTAGGGCTGAGATGCTGAGAAATTTCATCAAAGGGTTGCGAATCTCTGGAATTCTCTATCCCAAAGAGCTGTGGATACTCAGACACAGAGTATATTCAAATCGGAGATCAACAGGTTTTTGATTACTAAGGGAATTAAGGGTTATGGATACAGTATAGGGCTAATGCAGCTGAGGTAGAAGGATCTCAGCCACAATCTTATTGAATAGCAGAGCAGGTCGAGGGGCCAAGACCTGCATGTGAGTTAAGAACAAATAATCACAAAATACTTAAGACAATTCGGCATAATTTAATTTCCATCCCTTTCTCACCTCTTCTAAATACATTAATGCATTGCTGAGGTAAAGGCCTATAGGAGGAGGCCATTTTGCCCCTCAGGCCTGGTCCACCATTCAGTGAGATCATGGCTAGTTTGTGAATACACGTCCTTGACCCATATCCCTTAATATCTTTAGCTAACAAAAATCTGTATTAAAATGAACAATTGATCTAGCATCAATTGCTGTTTGCAGAAGAGTTCCAAACTTCTTCATCTTGTGTGAAGAAGTGTTTCCTAATTTCACTCCTGAAAGGTCTTTCGAGGCTATACCCCCGATCCTAGACATTCCATCACGCAGAAATACCCAATCCACTCCCCTTAATATATCGAAAACTTCAATTAAATCAAATTCCAGTGAATACGATCCTCTTTTGTTTAATCCCTCCTTATGACTTAGTCCTTGAAATCTAGGTATCATTCTGCTAAATCAACACTGTGCTCACTCCAAGGCCAATACATCTTTCCTAAGGTGTGCTGCCCAGAACTGTTCACAGTACTCTAAATGTGCACCAACCAGGGCTTTGTATACCTGACACATGACAGCTATCCTTTTGTATGGTTCAATGAAAAATGGGTTTGCCCAAGTGACCATGGTTCACAGGGCTCAGCGCTGACAATGGGTATTGTTAACTTATTCCATCATGGAAAGGTACCAGATCAGGGCCATATCCTGCCCACCGGAAGCAGCAGGAACCCTGACTGATGTGGGTCCTCTCAAGTAGGCAACTGTACCGTTGCTTTTTTAAAAAAAAAATAATTCATTTTATGGGATGTGGGCTTCGCTGGCTGGGCCAGCATTTATTGCCCATCCCTAATTGCCCTATAGAAGGTGGTGGTGAGCTGCCTTCTTGAACCGCTGCAGTCCAGGATTTTGACCTAGCGACAGTGAAGGATCGGCAATATGAGTCAGGATGGTGCAGGGGAACTTCCAGTTGGTGGTGTTCCCATGCGTCTGCTGCCCTTGTCCTTCTAGGTTTGCCACTCTGACCGAGTTCAGCTAACAATGGACAGGCTGAGAATCAAACCTGGATCTTGCCTGGTCACTGCTCAGCTACCCTACGGCTAAGCTTGAAAAGCCTGACCAACTATTCAGCACTTTGATACATTAGGGGCTTCAGCATATTAACGTATTAGGAGATTGGAGGCTCTCGTCAATTTAGCATCACATCACGTGCCAATCATGCAGCAAAATATATGAGCAAATGAACTATTTTAAACCGCTCATTCACGTGGCAGTTAAAAACATCCAAGACTTAATATATTTTTGAGCTCAGTGAAAACCACCATTCATCTGCTTCACTTCACTGAATCTTAACAATTCCTAATTCCATTGCTTAGGGGCCTTGAGGGCTAGATCCCTCGTCAGACAAGCCAATGCAAGGTCTTTTTAACCTCTTAAAGCTGTCAAATGCATATTAGCCCTTTCCTCAAATGGGAATGTCGTTTGAGTAATTAGGGTGCCATGCTATCTAAACCAGCTGTCATAAAGAAACTTGAAAGAACCTCCAGCTGAATTCAAGGCTCGTCTGGCCTCAAGTGTTGGTGCCGTGCACAGAATGGGAGGGAAAAAAATAGTTGCACTCTCTTTAATCAAAAAATGGTTTAAAATCTTGTTCAAACTTTCTTATTTAGTGTATTGAGATGATGAGATACAACCTTTTGTCGTCAACTATGCCAGCTTGTTTTGTACCAAATACACTCTCAGACAGAGCGCAGGTCATCTCACGGGCTATCAGTCATCAGCCTGGACCACAAAGCAAATTTATGGGCCTGGTCCCAGGTGACTGGATTCTCAAGTTTCTTTCCTTCCTTCCCTCCAGCCAGGTTGGTAGGAGCAGTGAGCTGGACTGAAATTCTTCAAGCCACACCATATCACTCATTAGCAATGGGCAGTGAGTAATTGGTTGTACCAATGGATCATTCAGGCTTCAAAAGTAAAAAGAACCTAATACCAATTTCTCTTTCAAATATTCTTCTAACATTGCCATGAGAGCAACTTGTTTCTTAAGCCAATGTTTTCACTCCAGCTCATCTAATTCTTGCCCGTTTGTAGGTGTACATGCAGCCCTGAATTCCACACCAGCAAGTCTCGACAGTTTTTTCAGGCTGTTTGACTGTGGACGGTGCTTTAACCAAGTCCAGTCACACCCAGCTTCCATATATACCCACTTTATAGCAGGCGATATTGAATAACAAATCAGGAGGAGAAACCCCAGTCAGTACTCTCGACCCAGGAGCACTGAGAGCAATCTTAGCAACTCTACTCCATTGGGCATTAACTTCCTGAGCCAACAGGCAAAGGAAACTGCAACACCTCAGCGTTATACCACTCTGTCTTTACTCAGTAGATATTGGAGGAGTGGAAATAAGCATTCTTTTCGTAGAATAATAGAGCATAAGGAGACCATTCAGCCCATTCTGTCTGTGCCAGCTCTTTGGTAGACCTATCCAATTAATCCCACATACAAACATACGAATTAGGAACAGGAGTAGGCCATTCGGCCCCTTGAGCCTGCTCCGCCATTGAATAAGATCATGGCTGATCTGATTGTAACCTCAATTCCGCGTTCCCGCCTGCCCCGATAACCTTTCACCTCCTCGTTAATCAAAAATCTATCTCTGCTTTAAAAATATTCAAAGACTCTGCTTCCACTGCCTTTTGAGGAAGAGTTCAAAAGACCCATGACCCTCTGAGAAAAAAATTCTTCTCATCCCTGACTTAAATGGGTGACCCCTACTAGTTCTAGATTCTTCCACAAGGGGAAACATCCACTCCACAGCCACCCTGTTAAGACCCCTCAGGATCTTTAAGGTTCAATCCAGTCACCTCTTACTCTTCTAAAGGCAGTGGCATAGTCACTGGATTAGTATCCCAGACACCCAGGGGACCTGGAAGCTCTGGGGACCCAGGTTCAAATCCCACCAAGGCAGTTGGTAAAATCTGAATTCAATAAAAATCTGAAATTTAAAATCTGATGATGACGATGAAACCATTGCTGATTGTTGTAAAAACCCATCTGGTTCACTAGTGCCCTTTAGGGAAGGAAATCTGCTGCAATCTGCTGGCCTACATGTGACTCCAGACCCACCAGCAATGTGGTTGACTCTTAAATGCCCTTTGAACAAGGGCAATTAGGGATGGGCAATAAATGCTGGCCTAGCCAGTGACACCCACATCCCATGGCTAATATAAAAAATGCAAGCCCACTCCCCCGCTCTTGCCCCATGGCCCTGTATATTTTTAAGCTTGATATGGATTTTTTTCCACTACAGGAGGATATAATGAGCACTTTCATCACCAAGGCAAGCTATATTTATTTTCATGGATAATATTATGCTACTTTGATTTGCTACAGAATACAGCATGCAAATGCGACGATTATGTAATATTTACTCCTATCTGTGCAGCTGTTCATCGCCGATGTGAAGTTGTAATCAGGGGGACCATGAAAGAACATGGACATACCGGCAGTAAATCTCGCTAGCGACATTGTTATAATATGGTTACAATTGAAAGGGACTCATAAAAGTTTTTCACATTTAAAAGAGAGAGATCAGTCAATGGTGCAATCGTCCATCATCCTATTCTAGGAACAGAACTTGGTGCAAATATCTTTGGGTTCACTTCAGTTAACAAAGCAACTGCAAGCAACAAAACAACAACTTGTATTTATTTAGCACCTTTGACATGATGAAGCGTCCCAAGATGCTTCACAGCATTATGATAAAGCCAAATTTGACACGAAGCCACTTAAGGCGCTATAAAGAAGGTGACCAAAAAGCTTGGTAAAAGAGGTAGGTTTTAAGGAGTGTCTTCAAGGAGTAGAGCGAGGTAGGCAGGGAGTTAAAACCAGATAATTTTAAAGCCCGAGATTGCAGTGATTGCTTTGATCATAATGGCCAGGTCACGCTCAAGCAAAACTGTATAATGAATGATAACAAGTTGTTTTTAAACTTTGTCTCAAAATAGAATCAACTGGTGAATGCATTTCGGTATTCAAAAATAACTTCTTCTCAATCTTGCTAACTTGGTCTAAACATGTACAAAAGAGCTGACTTGCAGAGGCAAGGTGAGTGATTGCCCTTAACAAAAGCAGCATTTGACCAAATGTGACATCAAGGAGCCCAGGCAAAATGAAGCCAATGGGAATCAGGGGAAAAATCTCCACTGGTTGAAGTAATTTCTAAAACAAAGGAAGAGGGTTGTGGTTGTTGGAGCCCCAGGATATCGCTGCATGAGTTCCTCTGATAGTGTCCTGCGCCCAACCATCTTCAGCTGCTTCATCAATGACCTTCCCTCCATCATAAAGGTCAGAAGTTGGATGTTCAGCAAGTATTTCAGAGTGTTCAATTCCATTCACAACTCCTCAGTAATGAAGCAGTCCTTGCCTATATGCAGCGAGACCTGGACAACAGTCAAGCTCGGGCTGATAAGTGATAAGTAATATTCTCGCCACACGAGTGGTGGGCAAAGACCATCTCCAAAAAGAGAGAATCTAACTACCTCCCCTTGATATTCAATGACTAGATCACCCATCATGAACTTCCTGGGTGGGTTACCATTGACCAAAAACCTATCTGAACTAGCCACATAAATACTGTAGCTGCAAAAGCAAGTCAGAGGTTGGGCATTCTATAATGAATCACTCACCTCCTGACTCCCCAAAGCCTTTCCAGCATCTACAAGACACACATCATGAGTATGTTGGAATACGCTCCATTTGCTTGGATGAGTGCGGTTCTAACAACACTCAATGTTCAACACTATCCAAGAAAAAGCAGCCGCTTGACCTGCCACCCCATGAACCACCTTAAATATTCACTTCCACCAGTCACCGGCGCACCCCGCGGCTGCAGTGTTGACCATCCACAAGATGCACTAAATCCAAGGTTCCTTCGAAAGCATTTTCCAAAACTGCACTCTCTACCATTTAGAAAATGGTCCCTCAAAGTGTGGTCTAGGAACCACTGGTGTTCCACAAGGGTCTTCCAAATGGTCCACGAGCTGGTCCAAAATGCAAGTCACTGACACACAATGGCACGCCGAGACTGTACAAGAGGCCAGAACCCCAATTCCCAACATTAATGTGACTGCAACCAGACCAGCTCCCACGTGGGACTCTCCACGGTCACACACCGTCCTGTCTTGGAGCTATATTGCTGTTCCTTCACTGTCACTGCGTCAAAACCTTGGAACTCTCTCCCCAACAGCGCTGTGGATGTACCTACACCACAGCGGTTCAAGGCGGCGGATCACCACCACCTTCTCAAGGGCAATTAGGAATGGGTAATCAATGCTGACCTAGCCAACAGTGCTCACATCGCGCACGAATAAAAAGCTTCACTCAATTGGACCCAAACTGCTGAGTTCAGCACGTTTGCGGCTATTAAAATAGTGTGGTTAGACAGTCAGGTCTCAGCATTTCTTCAAGCCACCATCAACACTGTTTACACACCCCCTTTACCATCACTGCATAAATGCATCATTTGGCTGGGCTTTAAGACCCTTTCCAATTGCATGTTGCCAACTTTGTTTCATGCTAATTGATCCTTCTTTTTGAAAGAAATAGCTTTCCTCAGCCCAGGTGCTTTAAGGTCAGAATGAAGAAATGCCAAATGGCATGTCAAGGTCAGACCCTAGCCACAGGCCATTTAGAATTGGCCCCATTTTGGACTTGACCAACCCAGGTAAACCTCTGAGAATATAAAATATCTCCACTACCTCCAAAGGATAGCTAAGCAAAACTCCAGGGTATAATTCCAGTCTTGCAATTCACCCTTAAAACAATGATCGTTCCTCAGTCATGCTCTGAAAAGTACAAGACGCATGCGTCACGGAGGATTTAGTCACTCTCTTAGGCCCAGGTTTTCATCCCCGGGTCGGGTGCGCCGAGTTGGGAGGTTTCCCAGCTCTGTGAACCTGACCTTTAGAAATATCTGCCCGCAGGTTGGATTATCGGGTTGGGGGGGGCGGGGCCTGGGGTGGGTGGACTGAAGTAGGAGTCAGGGCAGCTGACCCCAGAATGAGGGTGTCGGTTGCTGGGTGCCAAGGTGGGCTGGGCGGAAGTTCCTGCCTCTTTGCTCCAGCACTGTGTTTAAATTAATGAAAGATTAAAACAAAAAGCAGCCCTCACCTAAGTTACCCCCCCCCCCACGCACTCCCTGTGCCCCATCCATGCAAATTAGTGGCAACCCATGACCCCCACCTACCACCCTTTGCCCTTACCCCCTCCATGCCAACTCACCTAGTATCCTTGGACACTTCTTCTTCGACAACTTTGACACTAGCTGGACAGTTCCTTGACAGCTGGACAGTTCCTGGACAGCTCCAATGGGTTTGTGCTTAAAACATTCATGATCATGTTTAATTTTAACAATCCCAAAGGGTGTCTTACCTCTCCCAAAGGTGTCCCAGGACCAATCCACCAAGTTCAGACCCCTTCTTATCTGTTCTAATCTGCACACTCTGGATTCCACACTCCTGGTCTTCCAGAACCCCACTTCAGTGAAGGCTGCAGATGATTTAAATGGCCAGCTGCCTCTGCAAATCGCGTATGCTCGAGTCCCAGCCCAACACCAGTTCCACCCCACAAGGATGAGAATTGCTTGGTTCAGGAGCGGGACTTATAAAATTTTTGGTCATTTCCGGCATTTTAGCCACGACAGAGAGCAAATCTGGGCCTTAGGTTTATCCTGAATCTAGTTCTTACAATGTTAATTTTAAAGGAGTTAACCAACAAAGTATTGCCCCCTTTTCCTGTGTGTCTATTCCACAGATCTGCTGCTGCCCAAGGAAATATTATATTCCTGCATTCTCCAATCTTGAACATTCCTCACTAATTCCAAGATGCCATTATATCTGGGTTTTTTTTTCAAGTTTTTGCTGATTTATAAAACTACTTTATAAAACTCATAAATGGTTATGTAAATGATCAAGACGTTAATGAACTCAACCTGACAACATACGATCTATGGACTTCAATACAAAACACAGCGTTTAGTAGACCTTTCATTTTTATTCTCTAAATGTTTTGTGCATTTTGCAATGTATTGTAACTACTTGCATGCTGAAACGCTCACGATTGTGCAATTATTCTGTACTTTGTTTTATTTTAATGATTGTCTATGTTATGAATTATGGTTACTTGTTTATGTATCGTCGTCGCAATTTGGCATTTGCTGCCATGATTTTTCAATAAGCCAATTATCAGTCATGTAAAATCAGAGTAAAAACCCAGGATAATTGACACATTACTGATTGCTCTGCATTGAAGGCAAATCTGAGGAAGAGCGCCACTTTGAACTCAAAGAAAACAAACAGCTTGAACGGAACACGTATTGCCAACATTGCGCAGCTATTTACAGTACATAACCGAGCTTGCTTTAAAATCGACGGCTTCATTACGTTTCATCTTCTGAAAATTCAACAAATTCCCCTCAGGTTATAGAGGCTAAGGCTCAAAATGAAGGCACCTGTCTTAAAAAGGTTCCCTGCAGCACTCCCTGTTTTCAAAAGCAACTGCTCCAGTGGTGAGAGAAACTATCAAATCAAACTAGGAAGGTGCAAAACCATGAAGGAGTTTTTTATTTCCTGAGGTGACAAGCAATTGTTCACTGGCGGATGTATCTCCAATAATGAGACTGGACTTATACACTCAAGTTACTGAAAAAGTCTCACACAAAAATAATCCCATTTTTTTTGTTCTTAGAAAGAAAGCTGTTCAAAAATGAGTAGTATCTATCATGTACAAAGGAAGACAGAATACTGATCCAGTGTCAACTGGAGTATTGTGTGCAGTTCTGGGCACCACACTTTAGGAAGGATGTGAAGACATTACAGAGGGTGAAGAAAAGATTCATGAGAATGGTCAATGAGGAACTTCAGTTACGCTGATAGACTGGAGAAATTGGGAATGTTCTCCTTGGAGAAGAGGGTTGAGAGGAGATTTGATAGAGGTATTCAAAATCATGAGGGTCCTCAACAGACTAGATAGAGAGAAACTGTTCCCACTGGTGGGAGGATCGAGAGTGAAAGGGCACAGATTTAAGGTAATGGGCAAAAGAAGCAATGGAGACATGAGGAGAAGCTTTTTCACACCACGGGCTGCTAGGATCTGGAATGCACTGCCTGAGATTATGGTGGAAGCTGGTTCAGTCAAGGCATTCAAAAAGGAATTGGATTATTATCTGTAAAAGGAAGAATGTGCTGAGCTATAGGGAGAAGGCAGGAGGGGGGAGTGGCACTAGGTGAATTGATCATTCGGAAAGCCAGCACAGACACAATGGGCCGAATGGTCTCCTTCTGTGCTGTAACCATTCTGCGATTCTGAATAGATTGACAGCAGTTTCCTGCATTTTCTATTACAATGTTTGTACCATAGAGGGGTGGGGATACATCTCAGGTGGGGGCACTAAACAGACAGCATTAGATTCACTGCCCGATAGAAGCAGCATGTGATATTCAGTGGTATTGCAGTCAGTGGAATTAAATATCAGCCGCAACACAGAACAGGCAGCCAATACTGCCTGAGAGCTCCACCAGTATTTCAATGATCAGTGTAGCTGATACCCTTTGAGTATTTTAATCAAAAAGTGAAAATTGGTAAATAGATTGCATTGTTAGAATCAGATGGACCCTCACAATCTAACACCAACTAAGGAAGATTTAACCTAAGTGTTAAATCAATTTTAAGGTATAAGTTGCTCAAAGCTTATTCCATTTCTCTTTAAGTTGCTGCCAACTTCTAAGCAAATAAAAAATCGGCTTTGGCTCAGCTGATAGCACTCACACCTCAGGGTGTTGTGAGTTCGAGTCCCACTCTAGAACATTCTGTTTTGTTCATGCATTAGATGTGGACGTTGCTGGCTAGACCAGTATTTATTGTCCATTCCTAATTGCCCTTGAGAAGGTGGTGGTGAGCTGCCTTCTGAACTGCTGCAGTCCATGTGGTGTAGGTACACCCACAGTGCTGTTAGGGAGGGAGTCCCAAGATTTTGGCCCAGCGACAGTGAAGGAACGGTGACATATTTCCAAGCCAGGATGGTGAGTGACTTGGACGGGAACTTCCAGGTGGTGGTGTTCCTATCTATCTGCTGCCCTTGTCCTTCTATTTGGGAGCAGTTGTGAGTTTGGAAGGTGCTGTCTAAGGAGCCCTGGTGGGTTATTGCAGTGCGTCCTGTAGATGGTACACACTGCTGCTACTGTGCGCCGGTGGTGGAGGGAGTGAATGTTTATGGATGGGGTGGCAATCAAGCGGTTGCTTTGTCTTGGATGGTGTCAAGTTTCTTCAGTGTTGTTGGAGCTGCACTCACCCAGGCAAGTGGAGAGTATTCCATCACACTCCTGACTTGTGCCTTGTAGATGGACAACAGGGTTTGGGGAGCCGCTTCCCGGCCTTTTAGCTAAGGTCAAGGGTCGTATCTAGAACTTGAGCACAATTATCTAGATGACAACAGTGCAGTACTGAGGGACATGCTGCACTGTTCTATGTGCTGTCTTTTAGATGAGACATTAAACCAAGGCCCTAGCTGCCCTCTTTGATGGCATTATGTCAAAGAAAAGCTGAGGAGTTCTCTCTGGTGTGCTAGCCAATATTTATTTCTCAATCAACATCACAAAAACAGATTGCCTGGCCATTAAGACATTGCTATTTGTGGGAGCTTGCTATGCACAAATTGGTTGCTGTGTTTCCTACATTACATCAGTGACCAGAAAGAACTTAATCGGCTGTAAAAAAAAAACTTTGGCACATCCTGAGGAAAGATGCAATATAAAAACAAGGTCTTTCTTTTGAAATAATGTTTGTGCGGCCAGCTCTGTTTTAGGTGTGAAAGTTGTAATTCTGCTTTACAAGATGTTGCAAAAGAGAGTCAGAGTTTATTTAAATGCTTATACAGTCCGTAAGTAATAATTATGTGTCCTTGCTGATTCAACACAATGCTGCTTACTGAAGAATTTAAAATATCCTGCCTTAGGATAAAATCTTCAAGCTGACTTTAGCGCAGTCAACTCTGACCTTGTATGAGTTGGTGATGTTTTCTAAGCCGCCCAGGTTTACTTTTGTAAACAAATGGATACAAGGAGGATACAGGAGGGAAAAGTTAAACACGTTAATAGTTTGTGAAATGAAATACGATCATCTGCTGCTAAAAAAACTCATCTGTCCACAGGAACAAGGCTGAAATAGCAGTCTGTATTCCAAGGGAATGTTTAACTATGAATCAATGTGTGTGTTACCTAACTTTAACAGGATCTGAATTTCGACCAGGAGCCAAACCATTAGCATTACGCAACTTAATTTACTCTGAGGAGGTATTAATCCCGTAAAAAGTCCATCATCATTAAAATGTTAGATTGATTTCAGAAATACTCACGCAGCCAACTATTTACTATCTATGCTGTAAGACCGTATTTGGTCCAGTCTGCAGTAGGTAATGCTAGCCAATTTTAAAGTATGAAATGAGTTCTCTTTACAATCCTTACATGTCAAACTTTTGAATTCATATACAATGGCTGTAACGGTGTCAGAATACTGAAAGGGTACATAGCCAAGTGGGAATATGGAATATCTCAGAGTTAAGGCTATTGATTTACACTAACTCAAATTTCATTTTTGTTACTTGGGGTTCAGATCTTTCCTAGTGCCTAGTGAGGATAAGGTTCTGTAATTTAATCTCATTCCTGTGAAAACCAGTGGCCGGAGTCATTTGGGAGCAAACAAAAACACAACTTATGTAACAATGAGCAAATCAACATGAGCAAAGTGCAGAGAAAAACCGAGTTGGCAAATCTCTGCACCTCCACCATGCTCAGGCTGCAGCCTGTGCTATCTATAGGTCGGCTGTGCTCTACCAAGTGAGGGTCCAGCAGTGCAACATCCATCAGACAACCATGCTGTGAGTCAGCTCCCCTGTTCCGCAGCCCCCTGCCATGTACTAATTATCGCTCCTCGCTTCACAGGCACATCTGGGAAGCAGCCGAGGGGGTGTACAAGCCAGATCCTCGATTCAAGCCCTGAAGACACCTTGGAAGAAGAATCTGATAACACTGTTTTGAAGACCCGTCACAGCGCTCACCCACACCCTCCACCAGCGCAGAGACACACACCTCGATGGGACCTGGTTCTAGGGTAGCCTCAGGGTCACAATCTGGTGAGCACATCGCACTGATCCACAACAGGCGGTTGCAGGGATTTCCCAGGTTTCAGGCGCCCGGAGGACTGTTGGAGGCCAGAAATCTGCTGAATGAGAGTCAGATGAGGAGCCTCTGGACTTGGTCATACCTTAGCTGCTGGAGCTGCAAAGGCAAGCTCGGGAACATCAGGAAGGGATGTCCGCTACACTCCTCAGATTGCAAAGCACGATGGAGGAGTCCGTCCGCCTTAAGTCTGAGGTGAGAGCACTGGCATGCCAACGCACCGAGGGCAACACTGGTAGGATGGCGGCTATCATGGTGACATTGGTCCAGGACATCAGTCCTGCACTGATGCTTGGGCTGAACTCCATCGCTGACACCATAGTTGGCCTCCAACTGTATCAACGCGAGAGAAGTCAGACATTCACAGAGGCAATGTGAGGGTCAAGAGAGTGTCCTCACTGCATGTCGTCATCATCCTCCTGGAATCTAGTGACTATTAGGGCCTCCGCTGCGTCTCCATGACATGAGCCTGAGCACTGAGGGTATGTGCTCTGCCATCAGCCACACAGGAGTCAAACGTTCACAGAGGCAAGGTGAGGATGTCAGGACTGTCCTCACTGCATCTCATCATCATCCACCACGAACCTTATGGCTATGAGGGTTTCTCGAGCGCGTCTGCCTCGTCTGACCAGGCAATGGCTTCATCACCATCATCCTCGCCTTCAAGGAGCTCATCACCATCATCCCCTTCGATGTCGTGCAGCTCCTCCATCTCCTCCTCAACCAGGCCCTCCCACCGTTGCGGCCCTGGGTTGTGGAGCGTGCAACACATGGCGATGATGGGCAACGCCCTCTGGGGACTGTATTACTGTGCTCGACCAGACCTGTCAAAGCACCAGAACCTTCTTTTCAACATGCCTATCGTTTGCTCCATCAAAGTCCGGGTCGCAGCATAAGCCTCGTTGTACTGTCGCTCTGCTGCAACCCAAGGCCGCCGCAGGACTGTCATCAGCCACATCCTCTGGGGGTAGCCCTTGTCCCCGAGAAGCCGACCCTGCAGCCTCTCTGGACCCTGGAAGATGTCAGGGATCTGAGACCTGCTAAGGATGTAGGAGTCGTGGACGCTCCCTGGGAATCGTGCACAGACCTGCAGGACATGTTTGTGGTGGTCACACACCAGCTGAACATTCAGCGAGTGAGTGGAAGCCCTTGCGGTTGACGTAGTTGACTGCTTGTTGCCATGGAGATCTAAGCGCCACGTGAGTGCAGTCGATGCCAACCTGCACCAATGGAAAACCAGAGATCACCGCAAACCCCAGCCATCTTGCTCCCTGGCTTTCCTGATCATGGACAAAATGCACAAAGTTCTGTGCCTTTGCAAAGGTAGCATCCTAAAGATAACTCACATGGTGCTTAGATCTCCGTGGCAACAAGCAGTTAACTACATCAACCGCAAGGGCTTCCACTCGCTGAATGTGCAGCTGGTGTGCAACCAGCACTAACACATCCTGCAGGTCTGTGCATGGTTTCCAGGGAGTGTCCACGACTCCTACATCCTGGATACATGTGCATGGAGGCTTGTGAGATCCCACACAGTTCACCTGTGGAAACCTGGAAGGAGCCACTGGTGTAAAAATTGAGCACCGTGGTCACTTTTACAGCCACTGATAGTGGATGCCCTCCATGTCCCCATGACACTAAATCCTGCAGCAGGTTGTATATGTGACTGTCCAGGTCCCTGGACATGCGCAGTCTTCGGCGACACTGGTTCTCAGTCATCTGCAGGAATGACTGGCGTCATCTGCAGACCCTGGGTCTTGCGAGGTGCCTACAAGTGATGGCTCACTGTGGATCTTCAGCTGTGTGCACAGCAGGCCCTGCCGCCCCTTCATCTTGAGGGAGGTGCTCCTCCCCTTACTGAGACCGGCGCCTCCACCGCTCTCTTCTTCCCAAATCTTTCTAAGCCATAAGGCATACCACTAAATCACCAGGCTCCATGATCCTGATGTTCTCCTGCAGCATCAAAGAGAGAGATGCGTAGATTAGCATGGATGTTCCAAGAACCTCTCTTGGTTAAGTCTGAAGGCCCCTCACACATGCCGGAGAGTGCTGGCCACCACCTGGATGGCCAGTGTGTATTGCGCTCATTGGCTGTCCGAAGCCCCACCCACCTCTGCCCCACTCCACTTGACCGACTGGCGGCAGCCTCGGTCACTGGACTGCATGCTGCGCTCTCAGCTCAGACGCAGGCATTCTCCTAACCCGCACTGCAAGGCTGCTCTGTTAGCTTGAACCATGAGGGATATTGGTCCAAACCTTAATAAAGACATTGCAAGGGGCTTTGAGCACCTCCACCAGGAAATGTGCCATGGCCCCCTTTCGCAAGGAGATTCTACAATTTGCCCAGCCTGCCAATTTGGTGGCCTTTTCACGCTTTTACGTTGCTTGAGTGGGGCAGAAAAGCTTCAGAGGCCCCGACTCCAAGCCTGTCAACGGAGCTGCAGCTGAACGGTCTCCGCTGCAGAAGGATGCTCACTTTTAACAAGCTTTTCCAAGTGCGTGGCTGCTTCCCTCACCCACTGACCCACCCCCTACCTCCCCCACCACCCCACCCTTCAGCATGTGCTTGAGTATTTCCTTCAGCCTCTCTGTGCTGCCTTGCCCCTCAATCCCTCACTCCCCCGCCCCGATCTGACCTGCGCTGGTGCCCTTGCCCCGGCACTGCACTGCGCCGAAGAAATGACTCACCTGCGCCCCCAGCGAATGCGCGGCGCCTCATCCTCGATGTCCTGTGGGTGAGATGTTCGCGAGCGCTGGGGAAGGTTGCGTGCACTCGCCTCCGAGTTCCCCTCGAGGTTCAGCTCGCCAGGCACGCAGCCTTTTGAAGGCGGTTGTGAAGTGCGCCGTTCTGGGCGTGGGCGGTAATTTTGATGGGGGGGAGATGATTCTGGTCTAAGCGGGGCTTATAATCAGATGCAAACGTATTAAAATGACGTTCCCAGTGTCCAGCAGCGGGAAATGTGGCCCAACCATCGATGGGTGGAGCAGACAATTGCAAACTGGTTTCCCGACAGTGTAAAACGGGTTTCTGGCCTTTTCGCATTATTGTACCCACCACACCCTCCCCCCACCCCACCCACCCACCATGACTCCTGACGCCAACCGGGCCGGAAAATTCCGGCCATAATTGTGCAATGTTGTCTTGGATTCCATCACAGGGACTGAAGTTAAAAGGTGGCGGCTAGATGTGGTAGGACTGGGATGATCCAGTGAATTGGGATTGCGGGCAATGCAATCATTCAATGTCCTTGGTGTTTGTATTCTCACCCCAGGCTGTTCCCAGGCCATCTGCCAGTTTTATTTCTTCCCTGCTACCGAGGTATTTAGTGTGTATTAGCCCCGGCCAATGCTCTAGCAAATGGGGGGGTAATCAGGGACCCACGGAGGATCCCTGCAAATACAAACGTTTGTTAAAACGTAAATCACTTAAAAAGAAAAAGCGATCCCCAGGTGAGTAAACATCAGGAATACTCACTCTTCATTTCACGGGATCCCAAAGACCCGCTCAGAAGCAGCAGCCTTTCCTTCAGGGAGCCCAAATCCACCTCGTCCTCCAGGGCTGCAGTCTGTATATAATCCCCTGGGTAAAATATCGGCAGCGCCAATAATATTCCCAGCGGCAGCTGATAGCAGCCAGCAAGACAAGTGCGTTTAATGTTTAGCTCCCCATCAAAAAAAAATTCTAAATTTGAGGCCAGCAAGGAAACTGACTGCAGGCACGAGGTCTGATAAGGGTTTTTATGCTCTGTTTACATTATGGCCTCTCAGTAGGGAAGCTTTAATGAAGCACAAAAGTTATGCACATGCCTTATCACCTTGATACGTGCCAGGGGAGCCAAAGCAACATAAATATTGGTCGGTTAGGAATGCATGAACAAGGGCAGGCTTTTCGGCCCCTTTGAGCCTGTTCTGCCATTTAATGAGACCGTGGCTGATCTGTATCTTTACTCCACCTACTCTCCTTGGTTCCACAACCCTTAATATCCTTCCTTAACATTAAACAGAGGCTCTCTGCCTTCTTTCTCAAGTGGATACAAAAAAAAAAAATCCCACGGCACTATTTTGAAGAGGAGCACAGCAGTTGTCCTCGGTCTTCTGGCTAATATTTATCCCTCGATCATCACAAAAAACAGATGACCTGGTGATTACCGCGTTGCTGTTTGTGGGAGCTTGCTGTGCACAACTTACCTGCCACGTTTCCCACGTTGCAACAGTTAGAGCACTTCAAAAAAAGGAATTTGTTGACAGTAAAGCACTTTGGGATAGCAAGTGGTCACGAAAGGTGCTATATAAATGCAAGTTTTTTTTTGTTTTAGATAGAGAGAATATTTCCGCCGGTTGGTGAGTCTGGTATCAGGAGGCATAGTCTAAAAATGATACCTTTCAGCAGTGAGATTAGGAGACACTTCCTCATGCAGAGGCTGGTGGAAGTTTGGAACTCTCTTCTGCAAACAACCATGATGATAGATCAATTGTCAATTTTAAATCTGAGATTGATATATTTTTGATAACCCAAAGATATTAACAGACATCGGGCAAAGGCAGATATACAGAGTTAGGTTGCAGATCAGCCATGGTGTCGTTGAAAGGCAGACCAGGCTCGATGGGGCGAGTGGCCTCCTCCTGGTCCCATGGCCAGGACTTCATAGGTCACCAAGGTTCCCGCCACACCCCCCCCACCAACCCCCCCACCCCCCCACCCTTGGCAAAAAGGCTGGTGGCGAACGAGGTCGTTAAGTGGCTGAGAGCAAGACTTCCGTTGCCATCTGGGGAAGAAGTCCCGCCCCCGAGAGCTGTTGGCCAATCAGACGACCAGCCGCTTTCTCGTCCCACCAGTGCCACCAGGAACAGTGGCCATTGCGGGGATTGCAGGCAGTCCTCAGTGAAGATTGTCACTGGAACCTGATGGATGATTAAGTTAGGGAGGTTTTTGGTGGGGCCAGGATTGGAAACCACAGCGAGGGAGGCGAGCTGGAGGGATGCTGTGTTCCATAGGTGGGTGGGGGGAAAGAGGGGACTGGAGGTAGCAAGGAGACTTGGGGGGGGGGGGTGGGAGGGGAAGATCTTGGGGGCCCTCCAATGGGCCCAGGGGACCAGAATGGAGGTATTCTCCCCCCCCCTCCTTTCCTGCCAGTAGTCCCAGGAGTCGACCCTGGCAGGCTTCAAACCTGGCTTTCCCTTTTGCCCATCGAGCAAAAAGTTGCAGCAGGGCCAGAAGAGACCCTTTAGTGGCCATTAATTGGCCACTTTAAGGGCCTCAATTGACCGAAGGATGGGTGGGTCACTCAACACCTCCCCCACCGTGCGTAAAATTGTAAAGGGGCTGAGTGGATAGCGCCTGTGGTATTATTGCCCTTTTCTGCCCCCCACCTGCCTGCCAATCCACCCCCAGGGTAGTTTAAAATTCTGTCCTACCTCCCCATGTCTTCTCTGGTCACAAAGAACCTGCTCCCTTACATATAGAGCAGGTTCATCAGTTCTGATCTTGTCCACTAGATGGAGAAGTGCAATGAGCAAACTGTTCATCCAAAGCAGTCTGAATAAAGCTTCGTATCTTTGGCTCACTCTATCCAGCACATTAAACAATTACAGCACAAGAATGATTGGCAAAAAGTAACAGAACAAAAGCACTTGTTAAACCATCTGCAAAGTAACCCAGACCCTTTAGCTTGCAAAGAAGTGCTCAGTGGTGAATATCAATCCAAGTATTGCAATCTGATGAAACTGAGCCATAAATGAAATGCTTTAGACAGTACATGTGCAAACTCACATTGTCCAGGTTGCTAAAGCCATGTGGAGTAAAGCCTAGAGAAGGAGGCAGAGGATTTTTCGTTGATTACTGCAGACTCCAGGGACAGGAGGGGAGGATAGGCATGTGTTTGCAATGGTAGTTGGAAAAATGTTAAATCATGGGGGATTTTGATGATGCTGATTTCAATGGCTGCAGAGGATAAACAAAGGAAGGAACATTTCAGGGAAATGGTGTGGGATTAGAGTCCTTCCAGTGCAAAGGAAAAGATCACAAACTTTCCAGACCAAACATCCCTGCTGCAATATTTATGAGTGTATAGCCGGCACTCCCAAATCAATAAAAAGATTGCCTCACTTTTTTGGCAGGAAGAATAAAAAAGAAGCCTATTACCTAAATGGTGAGAGGTTGCAGAGCTCTGAGATGCAGAGGGATCTGGGTGTCCTAGAGCATGAATCGCAAAAGGTTAGTTTGCAGGTACAGCAGGTAATTAGGAAAGCTAATAGAATGTTATCATTTATTGTGAGGGGAATTGAATACAAAAGTAGGGTGGTTATGCTTCATTTATACAGGGCATTGGTGAGACCACATCTGGAGTACTGTGTACAGTATTGGTCTCCTTACTTAATTAAGGATGTAAATGCATTGGAAGCAATTCAGGGAAGGTTTACTAGACTACCTGGAATGGGAGGGTAGTCTTATGAGGAAAGGTTGGTCAGGCTAGGCTTGTATCTGCTGGAGTTTAGAAGAGTAAGAGACGACTTGATTGAAACATCCTGAGGGGACTTGACAGGGTGGATGTGGAGAGGATGTTTTCTCTTGTGGGAGAATCTAGAATGAGGGGTCACTGTTTAAAAATAAGGGGTCGCTCATTTAAAACAGAGTTGAGGAGAATTTTTTTCTCTCAAAGGGTCGTGGGTCTTTGGAACTCCCTTCCTCAAAAGGCGGTGGAAGCAGAGTCTTTGAATTTTTTGAAGCAGAGATAGATTGATATGCAAGGGGGTGAATGGTTATCGGGGGTAGGCAGGAATGTGGAGTCGAGGTCACAATCAGATCAGCCATGATCTTATTGAATGGCGAAGCAGGCTCGAGGGGCTGAGTGGCCTACTCCTGCTCCTAAACCGTATGTTCGTATGTCCAAAACTGAGTAACATTTACCTTTTCATTATAGAAGAAACTTTAACCTTAAATAGTTATTTACTGACTGAAGCATCACCTTCTATCCGTTAGAAGTCAGGGTATGTGTTCGTTCCCCTGACAAACAGTGTTGACGCACTTTGTCGCTAATTGGAGATCTAAATTGCCACAGACAACAAGAACAAACAACAGTTTCTTCCATAATTTTTCTCTGGAGATTGTAGTTTTAGCAAAAATAAATGATTCAGACAGCAGTGATTTTCTCTGAGCAAGGCCTCAAGTAAATTACCTTAATTGTTACACAACACAATGAAAACTCTGTACAATAAACACTCAGGTCACCCAAACGTGAGTAAGGTCGTGTAGGGAAGATATTTGTGATTGGACTAGACTCTTCAAAATGCCTTTTGGGGTTGATCTGCACAATTCGTTTACAGCCAATAATACTTCCAAAAAAAAACCCATCATGGTCATCATAAATAGTTTTATAAAAGAGACTTGCATTTATATAGAGCTTTTTGTGACCACCGGACGTCTTAAACAGCTTTATAGCCAATGAAGTATTTTTTTTGAAGTGCAGTCATGTTGTAAAGTGGGAGACGCAACAGACACACACAGCAAAACTCTCAGAGACAGCAATACGAGAATGAACAGTTATAAACTGTTATTGTGATGTTGATTGAGGGATCCATATTGGCCAAGACAGCAGGTAGACAGTGGGGGTCTTTTACATCCACCCAAGGAGGCAGATAGGGCCTCAGTTCGACAGCTCAGTGGAAAGATGGCACTTCTGACAGTACAGCACTCCCTCAGTACTGGAGTGTCAGTCTTGAGTTTTGTGCTCAAGCTCTGGACTGGGACTTGAATCCAGAGCCTTGTGACTGAGAGGTGAGAGTGTTACCAATTGAGTCACATTTATCCAAATACAGATGCTCTACATAGGATGAGAAAGGAGCTAAATGTCCAACTATGTTAATTCCAAATCAGGATAGAGTAGCCTTCCAGCTGCCAAGAGTTCTTTTGTCCTGCACGGTAATCTACAAGTAAATATTTCTATTTGAATTGTCTTGACAGAGGATGAACCCTTTGTCTATTGAAAAGCTGATCTCTCACACATTGAGGCTGAAATTTAAATCCATTCAAAACCCATTCACTTCCATGGAGTTAAAATGGGGTCCACATGTCTCTGGTTGATACAATGAAACATCAGACATGTTTGCATTGCAATCCCCCAGCCTTTCACAATCCATCAGAAGTACGGCTGGCTGGCTAAGTCCCGCGTGTTATTTTTTTAAAAATAGAAGTAATGGAATGTGTCTTGGGAGAAAGAGTATTTTACATTGAATATACTTTTCACTTTTCCACGCGATGGTACATTAATAAAAGTTCATCCGCTTCTTCTCCTATCCCTGAGTCGTAACCGTTGGTACAAATTGCCAGGTTTTACTGGGTTCATCAGTAAACGGCTATTTGTGGAAAACAGACTTGCATTTATATAGCGCCTTACATGACCTGAGAATGTCCCAAAGCTCTTTACAGCCAATAAAGAACTTTTTGAAGTATAACTGCCGTAATGCAGAAAACATGACTGCCAATTTGTGCACAGCAAGCTCCCACAAACAGCAACATGATAATATCTAGATAACATTTTTAAGTGATATTGATTGAGTGGTAAATATTGGTCAGACGGTGATCTCCTCTGCATTTCTTCAAAATAGTACCAGGGGACCTTTTATTTCCAGCTCGTGGGCTGATGAGGCCTCGATTTAGTGTCTCATCCCAAAAGATGAGAAGCAATTATTTTACCACACAATTTGAGTCAAAACCAAAAGTAACCCCCTTAGAAAGCAAATGGTTTAAGAGCTGTTAGCTCAGTGGTTTCTACTGATTTTCACTTCTAATTATTAAGCAGTGTGGAATTGCTTGCAATAAGTGACATCCACTTCACCCACCAAATTTCTACCCCCCTCTTCTGGAGACATTGATGTACGATACAAAGGTGCGAGCAAGCCCCCAATGCCATTATTCAGGCTGAATGTCCATTGGTTATTTAATTGTTGAAAGCGCCCCAGCTGAGTCGGATTGTAATGCGATGTTAGGCTGGGATACAATATCCAGCAGGAGGCACTAGAGAGCAACCAGGAAGGGAAACTAATATGGAGTAAAAGTGACCTTACACTGAGTTCAATTGATTATCTATGGACTGGGCTCAAACCTGGAGCCTTATGTTCTATAACACTCTATATGGCGTATTTACTCACTCAATCAGCAGATGAACTCTGTGGTTTTCAATTAGCCAATTGCCAGCAGAACTAGTTACACATATAGAACAAGTTCACAATTCCTGTGTGTTATTGCATGATTAAAATAGCATATAGGACAAGGCTATTCTTTCTAGATTTATTTTAAAAACAAGACATTTATGGAAAGATCTATTATTAAACCTTCATGCTTGGTCATTCTGACCTAATAACTAACAATTGTAAACTTCAATGAAGGGAGAACCTTGTCAAAGTATATAAAACACAACATGATTCAGTCAAAGCCGCATTATTCAGCTCTAATCCCTTTGAAGAAAAAGTATAAATGGAAAATCAGTGAAAAGTAATTTCTGAACAGACAACAGGAAAAGTCTTGCTCAATGGGGTGAGAGGCGTGTGGGACAATCTACCCAAAGAGAAACAAAAGCATTGAGGTGATTCACGATACAATCAGAGATTATGGTGGGCGAGTCTGTGTACATCCAAAAAGAAAGGCGGACTTACATTTATATAAAGCCTTTCAAGACCACAAGACTTCCCAAAACGCTACTATTTTGAAATGTGGTGATTGTTGTAATGTAGGAAACGCCGTGGGCTGAATGACTGACTGTCTCTCGGGCTTGATTTCTGACCAATCCTCCTGCCTGGGTCAAAGGGCGAGAGCAAGGCTGTCCACCTCACTGGACATGGGCATACAGCGGTGTCATCACCTCAGCATTCACTGCCCCGAAGAATCCTTAATGCCTTCATGCAAGAGAGGGGGGGAATCATGCAGCCTGGAAGCTATCAGATACCCCACCACTTTACTGAGATCGGACTAATCCTACTAACTTCTTCAACTCTTGCTAAATGAGGAATGTGTTCTCAGACAGTGTGATCGTAGTTTATGAGATACTGCTTGAAAGTATTCCCTGTGCCTTTTTCAGATTGGTTTGTCAAGGGTTGATGGGAAAAGGGGGACTGCCTGAAAGACATGGCAACTCGGGAACATGCCCTGAGGCAACTTTTACAGACCGCATGAATTATTACATACCTGTGTTAGCTACGAGAGCCAAACAAGCAGAAAATTCGCATGTCACACACAACCGCATATCAGCAGCGGAATGTACAAATGCCACATTGGTCATCCAATATCAAATTTCTCAAATTCAAACAAGTGCAAAAGTGAAAATCTCTTCTGTGTCTTCCAGCAGAGAGAATAACTAACTTTATTCAACATGTCACATACTCTTTCTGAAATGACAGTCAAGAGAGATCCACCTGTGTGGCAGCAGACAGCACTCCATACTGCCAGTGGATTTACAGGAACCGTCTGCCGCACATTACTGCTAAAGGTTTTACGGCAATAAACAACTTGAAGAAAAGTAGTAATATTATCCCTCACTTTGTTTGCATGTCTGTGGTCAAGGCTATAGTATTGCCCCACTCCTTTGAAAGTCTGTAATTTTCCCTGAACTTTTCCCAAGATCAAAGCTAACAGAGAACAGTGATCCCACAGTCCTGTAACTTAATGTGAACCTCACACGGTATTAAAGGCCAAACCCACAAGGCTTTAGATTTAAGAAGCATTAGCAAACCGAAATCAAACAGGGCTTCAGGTCATCATGTTCCATTCGAGCTGGTGAATCCAGGCAAGCTCGGGAGTTTGGCTGTGAGAGTGAAAAGGGGGTTAGAAAGGGATGCAAAATGCTGTCTGCCATGCAGGAGTGAGTGTTTAGGTTAGCATCAAATTACACCTCTCTACCTGCTCACATCCACATCTCCCCACTGAAATCATTCCAGCACTCCAGGCTAAGATAAACCTGACACTAATTGGTTCAGAGACGTGAAAGATTAGAAAATGCAATGAAAGTGAATGGGCAATTTCCCTTCATATTACGCTCTCTGCTTTAAAAATTCACACACAAAAATTTGCCACTTATTAGACCAGAGACTTTACTTACTGATAGTATCCTATGTTATTTATAACATAACTTTCTTTATGCTAAACGGGTTAATTAAGCATCAGAAATAGACAAAGAATTCATTTTAAATGCTCAGTGTTAAGATGCACAGACACAATGCTCCACATTGTAATACAAACCTTCAAAATCAGACAGAATCCCCTCTAAGTGGTCATTGACTGAGAGCTCCGACATTCTGTGCATTATCCACAGCAAAAGGGTTGTCAGAAAAGATCCAGGCAAAGTGAAGAAACTGCTCAGAGACTGGGTGGCTTAGAGCAAATCTGAAGTTTGCAAACAGCTGAACAGGTCGTGTGTTTTTTTTTTGCCTTGTAGTCCCAAAGGTTCTCACTCGTTTCTCTGTCCCTGGAAGAAGAGCACAAGTGCCTGTGTACTTCCTCAGACTCCACACATGCCAAATGCTTTCAGCTGCATGCAAGGCACAGCTCCCAGTAAAAACATGCAAAGCAAATGGTCTGGCCCTCCCTACACAGATGGGTTAAAGCCCGGCCCCATTAGCAGATTGGCTGGATCATATTCGTGCCTGAGCTACCTCCAGTCGTAAAGGTTTTCTCAACTGGGGGGGTTGGTGGGGGCGTGGGTAGAGCTGCAACTTTAAAGCACATGACTTCAAGGAGACTTCAGAAGCTGAACAGTTGGGAGAGACACAGGTCAGAAGCAAGCAGTACTTTAAAGAAAAAACACACACACACAAGCTTTTCCACCCACAGTAACTGTTGTAGTACTGTTTTTTTTTTTAAATACTCCAAATAATATTAGTAACGGGGCTGCATGATGTATCAAGTATATTGGAAATCGTATTGTGAAAAGAAAGCACTGGGTGCGTGCTTCCTTGTGGGGGGTGGGTGGATGAGGGGGAGAGCAGAGAAAAATAATGCAGACTAAAATCGATGATGCAAGACCCGGACTCCCACATTCTAACTTCGGTAAACTTGAGGTCATCAACACCGTTGCTTTCTGAGTCCTAACTTGCACCGAGTCCTATTTCCCTATAACCCCAGTGTGCGTTAGCCTACGTTGGCTCGTGGGTGAGCAACACTTCAGTTTCAAAATTCTTATCCTTGTTTTCCAATCCCTCTGTGGCCTCACTTTTCCCTATCTCCAGTAATCTCCTCCGACCCCACAGCCCTCTTAGATCCCTGTGCTTCAGTAATTCTAGCCTCTTGAGCGTCTGGATTTTGATCTTTCGCCATTGGGCCTGCCTTCAGCTGCCAAGCCCCTCTAAGCTCTGGGCCTGAATTTTTCGGACGGCAGGGTCTCACTTGCCACCAGCCAAAGAGTCGGCGGAAAACACATCCCCCCTCCCCGCCACCGACTCCGAGTGCCCTGCAGCCATTTCACGCTCGAGCGAGTGTTAGTTGGCCGCAGCTGGGACTCAAGCCCCTCTCTCGGGAGGAAGTCCCGCCTTAGGAAACTGTCGGCCCACCTGACTGGCCAGCCCCTCTCCAGTCCCTGCAGACAGGGCGCCACAGTGGGCAGAAGAGGAACTGTAGGTTTACAAGAATGTTGTCAGGGTTAGAAAAGTGTAGCTACGAGGAGAGATTGGATAGGTTGGGGTTATTGCCCTTAGAACAAAGAAGGCTGAGAGGTGACTTGATTGAGGTGTACAAAATGATGAGGGGAATAGATAGAATGGACGGGATAAAATTGTTTCCCTTGGTGGAGAATTCTAGAACCAGGGGACATAGATTCAAGATAAGTGGCAGAAGGTGTAGGGGGGACATGAGGAAGAACTTTTTCATGCAGAGGGTAGTGGGTGTCTGGAATTCGCTGCCCAAGTTGGTGGTAGAGGCAGAAACTCTAAACTCTTTTAAAAAGTACCTGGATCTGCACCTTAAGTGCTGTAAGCTGCAGGGCTATGGGCCGGGTGCAGGAAGGTGGGATTAGAAAGGGCATCTGGGTGTCCTCGGGCTGGCATGGACAAGATGGGCCGAAAGGCCTCCTTCTGTGCTGTAACTTTTCTATGGTTCTAGGACGCCTGAGACTAAGGGTGGAATCGCCCAGTCCTGTTGGTGACAGGCATCATGGCAGGCGGGGTGGGACAATTCGGCAGAAATTGATTTCACGCCGGAGTGAAATCCCAGCGGGATCGCCCGATGGTGTCCACCATGGCAGAATGTGAATCCCGCTGGAGGCCGGCGCGAACCTGATTTGTGTCCCACTAATGGGATGCAATGTAAAGCCCGACCGGAATCATCCCCCCACGCCCGATTTACCATTACACCAACGGGGAAACACGCTGGCCCAGAACACGCCTGGGACATGAGTGACATGCAGAAGTCGGGGACTTACCGTTAGGGCCTTGCTCAGATCGCAGACTACCGAGGATAAGAAGATGCTGGAGCCCTACAGCTACCGGACCCTGGGGGGAACACATGCATCGCATGCTGGGTGGATCCTCATACACACGGCTCTGCAGCGAAGCAGCTCTCGGAAGGTGGGAGGTCTCTGGTGATGCTTCTGGCCTGCTTCGGGACATCAGGGGCTAAGCCATGGGCTGCTACGGATGATCGGCGAGGTGGGGGGGTGGGGGGGTGGAGAGGAAGGTCTAGGTGTGAGTGGGAGGCGAAGCTGTACTGGGGGAGTGAGGTTGGGAGGGGGGGTCAAAGGTGTTGGGGGGGAGGAGGGAGTGTGGGCAGAAGAGGGTGTAACAGGGAAGAATGCTGCAAGTGGGGAGGGAGGTGTAAGGGGGTGTGGGGGGAGGTGGGCAGAGATGTAAGGGAGGGAATTCGGAGGGGGGAAGGTGCCTGGAGGAGGTGGGAGTGCAAAGGGGGGAATGTGTCCATGGGGAGGAGGGAGTGCAGAGGGAAGAAGGCGTCCAGAGGGGAGGAGGGAGTTTGGGGCGGGGAAGACGGGCAGAGGAAGGAGTAGGAGTGGAGGAGGGAGTAAGGGGGGGGTGATGTCCAGGTAAATGTGAAGGAAGGGGTCTGTGGAGTCAATGACTGCCTCCTGGTGAGTGAACTGAGGGTGGGTACGGTAGGGGGGAACGGTGAGTGTGAGAGGGGGCAGAGGGAGCCAGTAGGGTGGGAGGGTGAGGGTGCATTGGTAACGATTGAAGGGGTGGTTGGTGGGGACACGGAGGCAGACATGGACCCTGGGGGTGGGAAGGAGGAGGCGGGGAGGTCAACGTGGATGGGGATGGGATTCTCCGGGATGTAGGGAGCGTCCAAGTTCACCTGGACATCTTGGAATGACAAGGATTCAGGCTGTAGGGTGATGGCGGGGAGGTGGAAGATGATGCCAGGGGGGTCCACAGTGATGGGGGAAAAGGACGTGGGTAACTGGGGGAGGGGAAAGGGTGGGGGAGCTAATCAAAAACTTTACCATGACCATGTTTGTCAAATGAAAGTGAGCGGAGCCTCGTGTTGGACAGGCTCAGGTGCTGCATGGGAGTTTGAACAGTGGGTGGGTGGAGATTCAGGTCAGCTCAGATGGACAATTGAAGGAGAACCCCAGGAGGCAGCAGTGAAAATGCTCAGGACAGTGAGATAAGTGTGATGGAGGAAGGCTCCGTGTGTGTGTGGGAGAGAGCTTGCACTAGTCTCCGAAAGGCCCTGCCACACATACATTTGTCCCTCTAGAATCACTCGTGGTCCGACTGCGTGCAGCTGAACTGCTAGTGGTGCGGCGGAGTGGGGGAGGACTCGGGAAGCCTGTCAATGAAGCTGAAAGACCCCATTACACATTATCCAGCGAAAGTGAATATATTTTCAGATTATAAAGTGACAAAGTGTGTTCACCCATGCAACCACTTGTGATCGGAATTTCTTAACTTTTCTAGGACTAGGTGCTGCCCTGACATCTGCAGCAGGGGTGGTGACAGCCTATGCAATGGTTGGCCCTGTTGCCCCTGATGACTTCGGCGTGCGTCCTCTGGAGAGCCGAGGCTTTGAGGGCCCCGGTTCGCTTTGGCTGCCCTCCTGTGGGCCAGCTGCTCCCTCTGCCGTGACAGAGCGTGAGGTTGAGGGTGTCACAGGCAAAGGGGTCTCAGAGGGACAGGACAGCCTCTGAGATTCCTGAGTAGATGACCCAGGGGTGTCCAGCTGCCGCTCCTCCCCCCTTCGGGTGCCCGGGGGCCTTGGCCTGACTCCTCGAGGGGAGGGAGCCCCTGGAGGGATGTCAAGGTGCCCCGTTTCCTCCTCGCGTTGCCACTGCAGGAACTCACCCATGGCCACCATGATGGAGTGCAGGTCTGCGCACATCTCCGTTCTGCTGGACTAGGGTCTTCATGGCGTCTGGCATCCTCCCCACGGAGACCTCCATAAGTGCACATGTGGACACCACTTCATCAGAGAGCAGGCGGACGCACTCCTCTGACTCATGTGCCACTCTGCTGAGGGCTTCCAACAGCTCTGCGTGATGTTCCCACACCCACTCTCCATGAGTTGGAAGGCTGAATCCAGAGGCTCATCATCTGACTCGGACCTCACAGATGTCTCTTCCCCACCAGTCCTCTGAGTGCCAGGGAGCTCAGCTTGAACTTGCCTCCTCCTGCTGCAGACACCTATCTGTGCGGTGACCACCAGATTGTGAACCCGAGTGTGTTCGAGATCTAGGTCCCATCGAGGTGCGTGTCTCTGCGCTGGAGGGTGTGGGTAAGCGCTGTGAAGGGTCTTCCAGGTTGCTTATTTCCAGCTCTTCAATGGAGGCGGTATCCTCTTGGCTGGAGGTGAGGATGTGGATGGAGCTGAGGGACTGTCTGGCTGAGGGTGTCGGTCACTTGGTAGAGCTCCCTGTGAACCAAAGTAGAGATAATTAGTGCATGGCAGCAGGGGCAAAAGCAGGAGAGAGAGAGAACTCACATTTGCGTTGAGAGAGGGATGATGTGGTGCAGGATCCTCATGGGGGTGTACACCACCGACCTCACCATCACCGTAGGCACGGTCCATGTCCTCGCCGGTCAGCGCGATGGCACACTCCTCAAACTGAGTGAGGGGTCTAATGTGGGCCACTCCACTCCTGGTCTGGGTCCTCTCCCTGCTGTTGTGAGCCAGCTTCTCCTGCATGAAAACAGATGGAGAGAGTGTGAACAGGACACATGGCACTGTGTGGAATGTTTGTGTGGTGAGCGGAGACATGGACGGGATGATGATGCGAGTGCCAGAGGATATGAGCCTGATGGTGATGGTGTATGTGAGAGTTAGTGGTGTTGTCTCTTGAGGTGTGAGATCCCTGTGGATGTGTGATGGGTTTGTGAGTGTGTGAGTTGAGAGTGATGAGGTGGTTGACTTACCCTGGCTGAATGGATGAGATCGTTCATCCTCCTCCTGCACTGGCTGACCTTGTCTGTGCTCTAGTGGTGCCGACTGCCACTGCCACCACCTCCCAGGCCAGATTGGTGACTTTGGTGGACCTCCTGTAGCCAGAGTGGGGGTAGAGCACATCATGACACGCTTCCACTGTGTCCAGCAGGTGTCCCAGAGGCATCCTCCACCCCCGCCCCTATCTCCTCTCCATCTGTTGATCTGTCACCAAATTTAGGGGCTGAAGACTTCTTTGTTTTCGGGCCATTTGTCACCTGGAGCAGTCCTGTCTGTAGACATGAAGTTAGCTGCGCTTTTGTGCGCTTTAAATATGGCGCTTGGAACGCGGAAGCCACTGAGGTCACAGCATGGTGGATAAATCTGTGTCCACCTGCCAATGTTCTGGTGCATTTCCCGTGAATGCATTATTAATGAGGCAGGACTCACCGGGGAGGGGACCTGCCATTGCGGCCGGCGCATAAATCGTCTTTTATCACGCCCGCTACTGACACTTAGTGCAAATCTATGACCATTCCGTCCTAAGTCCGGGTCCCGAAGGCCCAGGTAAGTTCAAGATGTTCCCGGGCGGGGAAGATAGGGAAAGCCTGAAGGGGCGGGAGGAGGGGGTATAATCGGGGTCTCGCGGGAGAGGCCAGAGCGGAGGGAGATCCAGAGACCACTGGCTTCAGAAGGGGGCTTCTGATGGAGGCGCCCGCCACACCCCCTCCTCAGCTCCTCTCCATCCGTGGTGTAACTGTGCTGATTTTCTGTCTTCCCCCAGGCAAGTTCAATCCTCCCGCCAGCCTAAACATTGAGGGGCCTCAACTGAGGCACGAGCGGGGTTCCCGTCTGAGCCCTTACCTGCCCCAGCGTAAAATCGCTCTGTGTGACAGATCGGATGGGAACCCGGGGTGGGGGGGGATCCCATTCCTTCAATTTCACGCTCCCTCCCCCGCCCAAAAACCACTGGCGAGGGAGCATAAAATTCTGTCCCTGGAATACCCTCCCTACACCCCTCCATCTCTCTACCTCACTTTCCTCCTTTAACACACTCCTTAAAATCTACCTCTGTGACTAAGCTTTGGGTCACCTACTCTTAATGCCTCCTTATGGGGTTCAGTGTCAAATCAATGATTGGCCAGTATCCATGAAGCACCTCGGGATCCTTTATTGCATTAAAGGCGTTAAATAAATCAGGCTGTTGTACAGACTGTTGCTGGCAACATTAGCAGGGAAACAAACGCATGTGTTGTTCATATCCCTGCCATTTTAACTGAAGCATTTATTTTAAACAGCAGTAATAGGAATGCCATAAAATGTGTCCTGTGCTTACTCATTAATATCACTGACATCAACAAGCCGAAAGCAGGACTTAGGCGAGAGTTGACTCCTAAAGGAGTACATCTCAGTTTAATAACACATGTTGCTGCAAACTAATTCGATTGATTTCCAAACATGAGCTGTTCCTGTCCTTTAAAGATTAATTAGGCCATTGTGGGCCAGGCCCGATTCTTTCATCCACTTTTGTCAATTTATTTTTGTATGTGTGTCGCACATGTTCTTTCTCCTCTTGGCGGCTGACAGTTATTGAGTGCTATAGTGACTGAAGTGAATTCTGTTGAGGAGAAAGGATTCTTCATCCCCCCTCTCCCAATACTTAGCTATTGCCATTCTTTTTCCTAACGGTCTCCCGTTCTCCGCTCCCGAACACGGACTTCTGCCGAAAGGTGTTCTCGTGTTATGGCAGGTATTGGAATACGAGGATACCTGCTCCCCATAGGGAACAATGTTTGATTGACAGCTCAAGCGCTCTGATCCCTCCAGTCAATTTCACAATGCTTGCTTCTACAAGTTGAGTGGTTTCAAGGGCCTGTGGGTTTTTGAAACTTCAAAGGACCTGGATGATTGACATTTGATTAGCTTGTACTTTAGACTTTTTTCAATAGGGGAAACTGCTCAATGAATGACTTTTATTTTCAAGGATTTTTTTTTTTTTACATATGCCACTTTACACTATAGGGTTCATTGATTCTAGAAAGTCTACAGTGAGTACATGGGGATGGAAGTGCTATAGTTTGGCATGGGGTATGAGGGGCCATGGGGGGGTGGTTGGAAAGGCAGACTTTGGCTTGGAGGGCATGAGGGCCCATAGGTGGTGGGTGGAAGGCGGATCTTGGCATGGGGGCATGAGGGGGACCTTTTGAACTTACTTCTTAAAAGGCCCCCTCATCCAGTCTAGGATTCACAACACCTCTAAGGGGCCACAAACCACAACTCATTAAAAACCTGGCCCGACTCCATGAAAATTACAGAGGAATAAGAGATGCCTATCTCCGCAATGGAGCCGGCCAGGTTGGGGATGCCAAATGTGGGCTTTTGCTAGGCACCAGCCTGCATCCTTTAAAGGCACCCCTGAAAATAGCACAGCCTGGGAATGGGGTCGGGAATCCCGGAATCGGGAGCCGTGCACCCATTTTTAAAGGGCTCCCGAGTCTTCCCGACTTGACAAAAATCCAGGCCTTTGGCTCTCTCTTAATTTAGTCTTCCTTTCCCCCTCTTTCTGTACCTGATTTGACATTGAATTCATCCATTCTAATGTACACTTCCTTGTCCAGACGCCACACTGTGCATTTCACAATCCTTCAGTCCGACTGGCTAAGGAGATACACTGCAGTTTGCCCTGCTTGCTCAGATCCCAGGTGGGATCTTGCACTTTCACGGACAAAGGCCAGTGTAACTAATGGCAGGCAACTAACCTACCAGCCGAGGGAAATTTAGGGTGAATGTTAATTTCACAAGACCAGGTTCTGTTCTACTCAGATCCTTGAACGTCATTTCCATTATAACATTTAGAATGGTTTCTAGTTCACCTGATACATGGGTGTAATCCCAATAGTAACCCCAATGTGCCCTCACTAGATTGACTAAGACCAACAGCCAGGAGACCCAGTAAAAAGAATTGGTTTGAGTTCCTGGCCTCTTCAGAGAGCAGATCCCATGCCTTTTCACCCATACATGTTGCCTCACCTGCAGGATGGCCTGTCTCCACTCAGCTCCATCCCGCTCCTACCACATGCTTCCAATTTTCTGCAGGTTTAGCAAAAGTAGAAGATACAAGCAGGGTAAATCAATAATGCCTGAGAGGCATCAATACAGGGTGACATTTTCACAGAAGAGGATGGAGGCAGCCAGAGAGAGTTTCACAGAGAGAGGAAGGGCAAGAAGGGTCAGGGGAAGATTGCACAACACCTGAGAGTAAGAAAAGGGGCGAGAAAGAGAGGGGGGAAAGAGAAAATACAAGTTAGAAACAGATTGAATGAATGGGAGTCAAACAGAGAGGTAGCCACAAGAGAGACCATTACAAATTAGGGCCTGTCACAGATAACTTCAGAATCACCAGTTGCTCTAGTAAGAGATTTGAACGTGTGACTTTTATCGGATTTCACTCATGCTGTGCTACATCTACTCACGTGTTGGCATATCGTAGAGACGCATCACTTTGTATAGATCTGGACTGGATGTTTATGTCTTTTGGATGTATTCTTCAATATCTCTTCAGACAATTGGAGCAAATGCAAGGTGACACAAGGCCCAGTACAAATGGATAAGCTGCTTAAATTTCACAGGAAAGTAAGCATATGGAATGGTTGTTATCATCAGGTTCACTTAATTCAAACAATAGAACTTACCTTTACATAATCATGCAAAATAAAGAACACGCCCCACTTCTCATCAACGTGTCATCTTATCTGACTTGAGCAAGGTGACTTCTAACCGTTTCTCCTGAATTGTCTAACAGCAGCAACAATGTTTGTTTGTTTGCTCTCAGATTGCAGGAAAGGCGACACTTATCATCCACCTCTCGCTGCCCTCAGGAGAAGATGGTGGACCTTCACCTTGAGCCACGGCAGTCCTTGTGGTGACGGTGCTGCCACAGCAGTGTTGGGTAGGAAACGTCAAGCTATTGACTGAGGTACGGTAAAGGATTGGCAATATCTGTCTAAGTGGGAATGGTGTATGATATGGGGAACTTGCAGAACACTACTTTGCTCGGCAGAGGTCTGGATAACTACCCTCTGCTTCTCAACGGGGAATGAGATTTTACCATAATATTATTTTGACATGAGTGATACAAGTCTCTAGATAGTCCAGAAGCAAACAGCAATGATCCAGTACATCTAAACAAAAATATTTACCTCTTTTTTAAAACTCCTTTTCTTTTCATTGTTGGGGTAGTGGTGTCGCTGACAAGGCCAACATGTATTGTCCATCCCAGAAGGTGATGGTGAGCTGCCTTCTTGAACAGCTGCAGTCCGGGTGCTGAAAGAGCTCTCATGGTGCTGCTGGAGAGGGAATTCCAGCTTTTTGGCCCAGCGACGATGAAGAAACAGCGATATAGTTCCAAGGCAGGATGGTATGTGGCTCGGAGGAAAGCTTGGAGGCAACACTATTCCCATATATATGCTGCCCTTGTCCTTCCAGGTGGCAGTGGAGGTCGCCGGTTTGGGAGATCGCACTGAAGAAGCACATCTCGGATGCTGCCTTAATCAGGTTACTGGAAGAAAGCACATTGCCTTTGCAAAGCAGTCTCTCAGGAGAAGGGAGGAAAATAAAGAGGGCAAATCATGATTTACTGCAAAAAAAAAACAAAAAACTACTGCGGATGCTGGAAATCCAAAACAAAAACAGAATTACCTGGAAAAACTCAGCAGGTCTGGCAGCATCGGCGGAGAAGAAAAGAGTTGACGTTTCGAGTCCTCATGACATGATTTACTGCAATTGGCTACTCATGGTGGCCAGCTCACAGCAGCTCAACAATTTATCTGCCTAGCCTCTAGTTTAGGGAGTGATGGTTGTAGAGATTACAAAATGGGATGGGAACAATATTCCCTTTAAAATTTAGTCGCTGTGCTTGGCCAGTTTTTCAGTGCATGTCCCTGTTATGGATAGCAATGAGAATGAATTACTGAAACTCCTGTTCCCTTCCCTTTCTGTGTGTAATTAGTGTGGTTTTGAAAATTAAGAGGTGTGTGCTTCTTAACCGCTGAGGGTGTGTACAATTTGAAAAACCAGCAGCAAGCTTTTCATGGGTTTAAATAGAGAGGATTATTTATTTATGCATCACCCCAAAAATCTAATGCTGCGTCACTCACTCACCACACACACACACACACAAAGAAAAATACAGTTAAAGAGAATAGTGCGCTTTTACAAATTATAAACAAATGCATAGTTCATAATTCACGTGATTGGCTTATCTTGAAAAACAATTATGCACTGCAGTCCCGGTGAAGAAAGTGTTTCCACTCCTGAAGCACAGACTAGGTGGATTCAATAGATTGGCATCTAGGTCAGAATTTTTGCAGGATTCCCTTGAAGAGATGGATTTCCAGCGGGTCCCAAAGTTAGTCAATTGCAGTCTCATTATCAGGAGGTTGGTTTTCTGTACTGGTGGACGTGATAAAGAACAGGTTTGGAGCCTCAATATGCAACAGTCTCCAGTTTTTAAAGATGCAGATGTTGCTGGCCTTCCTGCTGCTGCTGACTCTGAGGTTGTTGTTTTTTGTTCATGCAGACAGCACTTAAAAAAGCCTCTTATTTAAAGGGGAGGCCAGGATGGCTGCCTTGCCATGTGGTCCTACTTAGCTCCCTTCCAAATATGGTGTTGGGCTTCTCTAGATTAGCCACAACTTGGTCGTTGTGTGTAGACATTCGCCTTGAGGGTCTGAGACAATCACTGTCTTGGCTTCAGAATGACCCATTCAAGTCAGGAAACACCTTTTAGATGGTTTCAGAAGATGAGTATTGACACTTCTTGGTCTGGGATGTGTCCTTTTGTCCTTTCAAGACAGTGTGGCAGTTTGGATCCACAGAACAAGTCAGATGACTCTCGCTGGCCATCTTTTGCAGCATTTCAATGTCCGTTTTTAAAAGAAACGTTAGTTCCAGAAGATTCCACTCTGATTACAGTTCATGTTTTAAAAGTTATGGATAGGATATGCCTTTAGTGGGCATGACAGTCCCCTTTAAATTTGTTTGTGCTGTATTTATAACGGAACAAGTCCTTTGAGGTACCTTCCTGGCTGCAGTGGGGCACGGAGGCTCAGGTGAGCACAACAAAATGCAAAGTATAATCCTGCAGCTTTAAATCTGCATTTCATCTCAAATGCGTTGTTTTTTGTTCCTTAATATAAATCAGAGTGAATTTGGACAATGTTTAGCTTGGTGCATTGTATTTCAAGACAATCAGAATCACGTACTAAACACCCTGGTACATGCTTGTAATTTGTATGTTTCACAACTATAGGCAGCCCTGTGTAAACTGAAAGTAAACGAATGGAAAAGGTTGAACAGAGGCAATCTTTTTTCTGCATTCACCAAAAATGAACTTAAAAATTGCCAGTGAAGCTCAACGCAAACTGGAGGAACAGCACCTCATCTTCCGACTAGGCACTTTACAGCCTTCCGGACTGAATATTGAGTTCAACAATTTTAGATCATGAACTCTCGCCTCCATCCCCACCCTCTTTCCGATCTCCCCCTTTTTTTCCCCAATAATTTATATAGATTTTTCTTTTCCCACCTATTTCCATTATTTTTAAATGTATTTCCATCCATTGTTTTATCTCTGCCTTTTAGCCTATTTCGATCTCTTCCCCCCACCCCACCCCCACTAGGGCTATCTGTACCTTGCTCGTCCTGCTTTCCACCCTTAATTAGCACATTCCTTAGATAATATCACCACCGTCAACACCTCTTTGTCCTTTTGTCTATGACATCTTTTGGCTATCTCCACCTATCACTGGCCCTCTATCCAGCTCTACCTGTCTCACCCCCCCTCCTCTTAAACCAGCTTATATTTCACCTCTTTTCTATTCTTCCTTAGTTCTGTTGAAGAGTCATATGGACTCGAAACGTTAACTGTGTTCCTCTCCGCAGATGCTGTCAGACCTGCTGAGTTTTTCCAGGTATTTTTATTTTTGTTTTAAAAATTTCACATTTTGACTCAGCAGCTATCAGAAAAAAATAGTCGCCCTTGCTTGAAGTAGCTCAAGTTATCCAAAAGGGGTTTCTTTTATCTTGAAGTTTATAATGGTTTCTCTGCCTACTATTGTAAGTATTAGCAATTATCGATCACGTTCGAAGCTGTATCAATGCAGCACAAGGCGGTAGAGTATTGTGCACATCTGGAACACAGAGCCTGGAGGTGAGGCAGTATGTTAGATTTTCAAATGCATCTGCATTACTCGTGTCAAATGGCATTTGCAATACAGAGACTGCACATCCATTTTGAAAATGGGGCTTCACAGTTACTCTTGCACTTGCAGATTTCAGGTTAGAAGTTAATAACTGGTCCATTCCAACATGAAGCGACCTCGTCTATCTGCCTGCTGCTCCCCAAAGCAGCCCCGGCCTTGGTGACCACATATTGAAATGTTACATTCAATAGGATTTCACTGCACAAACAGACCATTCAGCTCCAAACAGGTCTGTGCCTGCGTTTCTGCTGCACATGAGCCTCTTTCCACCTTTTGACAACTACCCCCCCGTCAACATAACCTTCTATTCGTTTCTCCCTTATGTACTAATCTAGCTTCCCTTTAAGTGCACAAGGTTTTTGTTATGTTCTTGGTGAAGATGTGGGTGTCCGACTGGCCAGGCCAGCATTTATTGTCCATCCCTAATTGCCCTTGTTCAGAGGGCAGTTAAGAGTCAACCACATTGCTGTGGGTCTGGAGTCACATGTAGGCCAGACCAGGTTCCGTCCCTAAGGGACACTAGTGAATCAGATGGGTTTTTACAACAATCAGCAATAGTTTTGTGGTCATCATCAGACTTTTAATTCCAGGTTCTTTTAAAATTCAAATTTCACCATCTGCCATGGTGGGATTTGAACTCAGGTCCCCTGACCATTACCCTAGGTCTCTGGAATACTAGTCCAGTGCCAATAACACTATTCCACCACCTCCCCCAAGATAATTTATCATTAGCATTAATGATTTGTATTTACAAAGCTCCTGTAATGGGAAATAAACAATCCCAAGGCTCTACAGAGAGACACAAGTGAGTTGGCACTGTTCCCCTCTGGGTGGCGTGAGGTCCATCGTGATGGTGGGTCGCTCAAGCACAGCTGGATCCAGAAGGCAACATAGACATTGCTTTCAAAGGCACAGGCAGCCATGTTTCCCTGTTGCCTTGAGCTAAGCAGATAGCTCTCCACAAAAGCTGGCACAATGGGTTTGCGCTCAGGGATCTTCTCCAGTTATTTGGAAAGTGCGGAATACAAAAGCCAAGGGCAGAATTTCACTGGCCCCGAGTGGGGGAATGGAGTGGGCGGGAGGAGAGGCGCATTGAAATAGTGCATTGCTGTCCTGCTACCTGGGGAGTTCCTGACTAGTATAATAAAAGCCCCTTTTGAGGGCCATTTTATGGAGCTGCTGGCATTTTGCCAATGTCAGGGCAGCCACTGCCTTTATGGAGGGTGGCCCCCCCCCACTGCAGCCCAAGAGGCATATGGAGCCCCAGGTTCCAACGCCCCAAAGTCCGGGGCGGGGGGGGGGTGTGGCGGGGGCTGAGGCAGGAAAAGCAGCACCCACCCCCAACCCCAACAATGCCCCCAGAGGGGTTTGCCCTCTGATTGGTGAGATCCTCCACCCTTGGTCATCCTGAATTTAGATTTGTTCTTAACCCTATGAGGGTACCGCCATTTTGAGGTGTCCCTGAGGTCTCCAACCAGACTCAGCAGCGCCCAACTCTCCTGGTGGGGCTGGGGTGTCAGAGCTGCTAGTAAGTGCGGGCTTGGGACCCACGTTTTGGCCTAACATCTGAGCCCGTGGTAAAATTCAGCCCAAAGACTCCAACCTAGAAGCAACAGCACATGTACAAGGCTTTATGGGCACATGGGTGTGCCCATTGATTTGGTTGCCGTGGCAACCACCTGGCAACACGGATTGGGCAGTTCCCACAGCACAGGAAACCCCGAGGCAATGCTGCAGGACTGCCCCCCTGAATCTTTAATCTGGCCTTCACCAGGCTATCACCATGAGAAGAACCCACGTTGATTATGTCAATAGGATCTCCAAGCACGAGTGAAAAGTGCCGCTCTCCCGGCTGTTTACTCCATCAATCCTGTCGGCCCTGTGTTGACGAGCTAGCATTCAAGCCGGACTTGAAACCAATCCGACCTTACTCCCACAGTGCACACATATACATGTGGCCTGTCAGTGTGTTTTAGCTGCACGCGGTCATATTACACCACTCCCACACTGAGCTAAAGCTGGCTGACTGACATTGTTACCTGATGTTTTTGTTTCACAATCTGGCAACTGACTCTAAACAGGAGAGGCACTGAAGACAGAAATCCACCAGTTGCTTTATGAATTATCCTGGCCAGATAACTCCTTGTGTTTGTGTGCTCTAAGAACCCATAATTAGAAAAGCTTGCCTTCAAAGGAAGATTTGTTCACTATTTATGCAGTGTTTGCTTTGAAAAGCATCCAAAATGCAGTCTGCGGACTCTAAGTAGGATCCAGTTCTCCGCTGTACTGCTTGGATGACATATTAGATATCGATCAAAGATGACATCCACTCTACCAAATTCACTGAATTCGGGTGATATTGTGTTGCCGCTCGTGATGCAAACAGTGGAAAGGAGACGAAATCAAAAAATAAAAGCCAACATTTCCAGCTGTGCTTAAGATGTCATGTGGCTCTTTAGACAAAAGGCCCAGTGTTTTGATTCTCTGACCCTGCCCTTTCCCTTGATGGTTTCCCAAAATTATACTGAGCACCAACATCAGAAGAACCTGCCTACAAACCAGCTGCACTCTCAATTATAATGAGAAAAACATCCTTGAACTTTAACTGAACAGGAGACAGAACACCAAAACTAAGCAACTGTTTGCACAAATCTCTGGTTCAGCCAGGCAATTTTGCCCAGTCATCAGCAAATTCATCACTGGCGGTTAGTCCATTCAACAACAACAACTTGTGTTTATATGGCGCCTTTAACGCAATGCAACATCCCAAGACACTTCACAGGGGCATTATAAAACAAAGAGAGATACCGAGCCATATAAAGAGATGCTAAGTCAGGTGACCAAAAGTTGGTCCAAGAGGTGAGTTTTAAGGAGTGTCTGAAAAGAGAAAAGTGAGGTAAAGAGGCAGAGAGGTTTAGGGAGGGTGTTCAGTCACCTAGGCAACTGATGGCATGGCCACCATGGGCAGAGCGATTAAAATTGGGGATGCACCAGAGGCCAGAAATGGAGGAGCGCCGACACCTCAGGGGGTTGTGGGTTGGAGGAGGGTAGAGGGGAGAGATGGGGAGAGGCAAGGCCATGGGACCTTGTTGGATGAAGGCACGCTGCCCCATTTTCCAAATTTAATTTTGTCATTAAAAAAGTCAAGCATTACATTTTAAACTGATCACCTTTGAATTTCCATCTTGGTTATTTAATGCAACATTCTTTATTTCCTTTAAACATCACTGGCACTTTGAACATTGTTCCCCTCCACTAATGACAGGAGGGGAATTCAAACCAAGACAGTTGTGAGTGGGTGATTGGTGTGTGAGATCCAGAGAATCCAAGGATAAAGTAAGAGGACAAAAAGAGGCTTGGGACAAAGAGGGAAGTGTGAATTATTAAACATTGGTAAGGTAGACGGTAAAAGTACCTTGAATGGTTAATAATTATTAGACATATCTCTTCCATAACTAGACGCTTTCATTTTGTTCCAATGAAGCACTGTCTGCAGAACCCTGCCACCTGGAAACCCCTGGACGAGACAAATACCTTCAAATGGCTCATCTGATGGGTCCATCTCCTGTGAACAGCCATGAAGTGAAAGTGTGCATTGGTATCATTGCCGTACCTGCGTGTCAGTCCAATTGCTCGATCTAAGCTTTTAAAATAGTCACTACCAGCTGGAGCTCAAATGAATCTCAATGGGATCTGGAGCAGAGGCAGAACATAGAACAATGAAGTGAGCACATTTCTCTACGTTAAATCTGAGCTGCACCCCCCCTTCAACCCCCTTTCACCAATGTCTTCCTGTCCTCTTGTTACATCAGATTTAAAGTTCGAAGTTGACATTTTTTGGTTGTAAAGCCTACAATGTGTTGGGCCACCTTGAGGCGACCTGTGTTCTCGTTCTTGGGGGATGTGGCTGGGTGGGGAGGCTGCTATGGTGCGACATAGTCAATCTTACACGAAACAATCCCACTTTAAAGATGGACGGAGCAACCCAAAAGAAAATGGCGCTGCGGCCATCAACTCTCTGGCCAGCGAACTGAATCGGCCGTGATTTCCTCCTGTTTCTCAATAAATAAAAGAGCAGTTTTGGAGCAGCCCAGTTGTGTGGCGTGACTCTCAGTCCAGTTGCCCATGCCTCAGGTTCTGGAACACCCTCCCTCCACCTCTGCCTCCCTACCTCGCCTGTCCCTCCTTTAAGACATTCCTTAAAACCGACCTCTTTAACCAAGCTTTCGGTCAGCTGACCCAATATCTCCTAATGTGACTGGGTGTCACATTTTATTTTACAATGCTCCTGTGAAGCGCCATGGGATGTTTCATTATGTTAAAGGCGCTATACAAATATATGTTGGTGTTGTTGTAGTACACCAGTGCTAGTACCATGTTATTGGATAACGACTAGGGGGAGTGCAGGTTTCCAACTTTCACTGCACTGATCTCAGTGGCAATGTGTTGGAAGCAGGTGTGTTATGACAAATTAAAACTGTAAGAACTCCCATTTCAAATCAGCATGAAATGGAATTTTTTTTAAACTTATTTGTTCTTGGGATGTGGGCATCACTGGCTAGGCCAGCATTTTTTGCCCATCCCAATGCCCGCAAGGGCATTTAAGAGTCAACTACATTGCTGTGGGTCTGGTGTCACATGTAGGCCAGACCAGGTAAGGGTGGCAGGTTTCCTTCCCTAAAGGACATTAGTGAACCAGATGGGTTTTTACAACAATGGTTTCATGGGACAGGATTTTCTGCCTGTCGGACGGGTGGGCCCGACCCAATCTCCGGTGGGCGGGGAGCCAATTAAGGCCCGCCCAGTGTGACGTCTGGCGGGAAGCGCTATGCACTCCCTGTGCAGGCGGGGGGATTCCCCAAAAGCGAGAATACGCTCTTTCATGCATGCGCATGACAGAGTGCACATCTCCCTGAGGCTAAGTGCTGCCTCAGGGAGATCGCTGACACTTTTAAAAAGATTAAAAATAGAGAAAAAAAAAATCCCTCATGTCACATGAGATGGGACATGTTCATAATTTACATAATAAGTTTATTAAACTTTTTAAAACCCTGCATGAAACCTCATCCCGCTGGCCGATGAGGCTTCATGTTTTCTCTATTTCCCGCCGGGGCTCCTGGCCTGCCCGCCAACCTTAAGGTTGGACGGACAGGTCCTTTAATTGTTTAAATGATCCGGCTAATGGCCTCAATTGGCCATTGACAGGTTGGCGGGCCAACAGCTGATTTTGCTGAGCCCCCGCCTTCCTGAAAATTTAAATGGGGCGGGATGACATCGGGGGTTCTGCTCGACATCATCCCGCGTCATTTTATGCATCGGCGAGCGGGCCCCGCCCCCTGCTCACTGACGGCAAAATTCTGCCCGTGGTCATCACTAGTGACAATCACTACGCCACTGCCTCCCCTAGATAATTTCTATATTCCACAACAGTAGTTCAGATATCAACCGATGAGTATATTCAAGATAAATGTCAATGGATATTTGGGCGCTAAGGGATATGAGGACTGTGCAGGAAAGTGGAGCTGAGGTAAAAGACCAGCTATGATTGTATTGAATGGTGGAGCAGGCTGAAAGATCTAAATGGCCGTCTCCAGCTCACATTTCTTAGTGGCTGGTGTGACCGAGTTTACAATTGGATAAAATACGGAACATAATCATTTTGCTACACATTCACAGGTTACATTTGCCCCTTAAAGCTCCTCAGTGGCAACTCCGCTCATTTCTACTTCGTGTCAGCTTCTCTCTTTTGCTTCTTAATATAAATTTCTTTCAAACTGAGCAACGGTGGGGAGTGAAACAATTGAGGCATTTAAATCATTTTGGTTTATGTTGCAGCCACTTGTCTTCAGTGCTGCACAGGGTCATGTTGCTGCCCCTTCGGGCACGAGCTCAAGGCTGGAATTTTACCGCCCAGTTACAGCATGGCCGGTAAAATGAGGTGGGCCGTTCGAAGTTCCATTGGCTTCGGCGGGAATGCGAGATCCCGCCGGCCTACAATTCCACCCCAAGCTTTTTAAGTGATGGGGGCCAGTCTATCTAAACACCTTCAATGCATTTTCTACGGCGCTATGTGATGCGCAAAGGGACATTTCGACAATCCCATCCCATTAATAATATTGCTTTGCACTCACCTGTAAACACCTTAGTGCAGAGCACACGCTGAAAATTTAAAATAACCTTTGCCCTCCCAAAATTCAAAGGGCCTTAAACATATTTTGATGCTAATCTCCTGAACCTTTCTGTATCTCAAGGTCATTCCTTCCAGTTGTGGCCTCTAGTCATACCTGTGTAGATTTGCCTCAAAGAGCGCTAAGGGCTGGGAGCAATCTTTTTAATTTGATTAAAAGCAAAAAACTGCGGATGCTGGAAATCCAAAACAGAAACAAAAATACCTGGAAAAAATCAGCAGGTCTGGCAGCATCGGTGGAGAGGAGCACATGGGTCATTCGGACTCGAAACGTTAACTGTGCTCCTCTCCACAGATGCTCATTCGGACTCGAAACGTTAACTGTGCTGTCCTCTCTGCAGATGCTGCCAGACCTGCTGAGTTTTTCCAGGTATTTTTGTTTCTGTTTTTAATTTGATTCACTGGAGCTGCAATTTGTTAAGGCTTACCACTGAGACAACATTCCCCATAAATGTATCAGCCCATGCCAATTAGGCAATACATGATTTCTGAAGGAATTAAAATGAAAAGTAATTAAAAACCCAAAACATTGTTACTTAATTCCAGATTGCGATTGTTGTTCTGCTTGGAGCAGAGAAGGTTAAGAGGAGATTTAATTGGGGTATTCAGAATTAATGAAGTGATTTAACAGTGTAAATACGGAGAACCTGTTTCCACTCGCTGAAGGGGCAGTAACCAAAGGGCACATATTTAAGATAATTGGCTAAAGAACCAGCGGACAAAATGAAGAGGATTTTTTTCCTTTGCCCGGCAAGTTGTTAGGATCTGGAAAGCACTGCCTGAAAGAATGGTGGAGGCACATTCAATAGTAACTTTCAAAAGGAAATTTGATATGTGCCTTTAAAAACAGCCAAGAAGACCATCAGGCCCATCGTGCCTGTGCCAGCCCTTTGCTAGAACTATTCAATTAGTCTCTGCCCTTGCCCCACTTTTGGAATTTTTTTGGAAAATATGTATTTGCAAGGGGAGGGGGCTAATTGGATGGCTCCTTCAAAAAGCCAGCAAGGGGACAACGGCCTCCTCCTGTGCTGTGTAATTCTATGTGAGCAATATGCATTCATGGAAGATCACTCAGCTTTCTGGTGGAGTATAGCATTGTAGCTGTGTACTGGGGATTCAAGTGCTGCTCCCCTATGCTCCCATCCCTGAATTCCTGCAGCTCTGAAGGGCAATGCAAGGGTGTGCAGGGTTGGCGAGGGTGGGCAAGTATGCTTTGCCACTGGTCATGGCCACTTTCACACAGCAACACTGGCCGAGGCCTGGGGCAGGGGAGGTGACAAATGTGTTTACTTGCAGCAAGAAAAAAGATAATTGATTGACTTTAGCTAACGGCCCAAGTTTCCGCGGAAGGGAAGGTGGAGAGATTAGCTGCTCTGATTGAGTAAAGGCCGCCACCTACTGATAAGTCTGTGCCAACAAGTTACATGCGAAAACAGAGCTCGTCTCTGGGGAAAATCACATCCAGGTTAAAGCAACATTCGGTGTGTTCATAGCGTTTCTCGAATGTTTGGCGTTGGCATTGGGTTTAAGCAAGGGTGATCTCAAGGTTGATTTCTTTCTTTAAAAAAGTGGGGAGAGGGCCATTCCCTCAAACATGAAGAAAACACAGGTGAGAAAGCACAAATGGCCGATCTCACTTTCGTGCCAGAGAGTGGATCTTTAAAAACGGTTTGATCCACGTTTCAGCGTTAAAGCAGTAGGCGATACTGTCAAGCACTCAGACAGAGAACAGGTGAAAAAAAGGATCGTACTGTGAAATAAAGATTTACCCCATCTGGTTGCACACACCCAACATTCCCAGGGGATTTAAAACATTTCACTTAGTCCCATCAGACCGAAAAGCGCGTGTTTTTTTGATTACTCCGTGTATCAGCTCCTCAAAATTAATTTCATAACCAAGTAAAGTGTGAAAATGGTTTGGCTCTCAAAACGTTTCTCACACATGCTGAATTTTTTTAGCTGTTGCTGTGAACGATGTACCCGACTCGTTCAGCTCATCCGGTTATTTGCATATCTTTCTGTGACTTTTGTTCTTTTTCTGTTTTTCTTTGTTGGTGGGATGTGGGTGTCGCTGGCTAGGCCAGAATTTATTGCCCAAACCTAACTGCCCTGGTTCAGGGGGCATTTAAGAGTCAACCACATTACTGTGGGCCTGGAGTCACATGTAGGCCGGACCGGGTCAGGACGGCAGATTTCCTTCCCCAAAAGGGCATTAGTGAATCAGATGGATTTTCACGACAATCAACAATGGTTGTTATTAGGTTAACAAGCATTTTAATAACGTGCTTAGTGTTTCATCACATTTCAAACAGCCATGGTGTTCGAACATACGGATTAGGACCAGGACTAGGCCTCTTGGCCCCTCGAGCCTGCTATTCCATTCAATAAGATCATGGCTGATCTGATTGTAACCCTTCCGTAGTAGAATCTATCTAGCTCTCCCTCAACAATAGTCAAAAGACTCCACTTCCACTGCCTTCTGAGGGAGAGAGTTCCAAAGACTCACGACCCTCTGAGAGAAAAAGTTTTCTCCTCATCTCTGACTTAAATGAGCGGCTTAAATTAAACCGTTCTTCTAACAACCTATTTTCCTACCTATCTTTGGTTTCGAACTTGACTTTTGCTTTAGACTCCTGAGGTTCACAAGGCAACACTGTACTCCCAACTCCTATCCCTTGTTGACATGTGTGACTTCTACTGGTGAGAGATTGAAGCTCTTCGTTCTTTGCTGGCCTTTCCTTCTTGCTTGTCATGTCCCTGTTTATCAGCTGCACCTCAGCGAAACATATAATGCCTCTCTCACGTGTGCTGCAGCCTTTTACAGTAGCAGTGGACGCAGGATCTGAAGCCCATGTCACGGCACTACCGAGAAAGAATATCCTCCCATCGCTGCCAGGCTGGTGAGTGCATTAAAATCACTGGTATTTTCCCAGCCAAATTCTGGGCCAATTATAAAAGTGCGCCACCTGGTGACCATATACAGTCACTGCATTACAAAATGTAATTCTGGTCCCTGGAAAACATGTTAGTTTACTACAACAAATTACATTTAGGCACCACTTTTAGCACAGCAAGACTCCCCAAGATGTTTCACTGCCCCGTTACCCTGAGCCACATAGGGAGATATAAAGACAGGTGAACAAAAGCTTGACCAAAAAGGTAGGGTTTGAAGAGGGTCTTAAAGGAGGAAAGAGGGTTGGAGAGGCGGAGAGGTTTAGGGAGGGAATTTTCAGCTTGGCAGCTGAAGGCACGGCCGCCAATAATGGGATGATGAAACTGAAAAAAAACCATTGAAAGGAAACTTTCAGTCAACAACAAAAAAGTGGAAGGGGATAATGGAGACATAAGAACATAAGAACTAGGAGCAGGAGTAGGCAATTCAGCCTCTCGAGCCTGCCCCGCCATTCAATACGATCATGGCTGATCTCATTTCAGCCTCAACTCCAATTTCCCGCCCTCTCCCCATAACCTTTCAATCCATTACTAATTAAAAACCTGTCTATCTCCTCTTCAAATTTATTCGGTGTCCCGGCATCCACTGCTCTCTGAGGTAGTGAATTCCACAGATCCACGACCCTTTGTGAAAAGTAATTCCTCCTCATCTATGATTTAAATCTACCATCCCTTAGCCTAAAACTATGGCCTCTTGTTCTAGAATGCCCCACATGATGAAACATCGGCTCCACGTCTACTTTGTCTATCCCCATTAGCATCTTATATACCTCAATTAGTTCCCCTCTCATCCTTCTAAACTCTAGTGAGTATAGGCCTAAACTGCTCAATCTCTCCTCATAAGACAAGCCTCGCATCTCTGGAATCAATCTAGTGAACCTCCTCTGAACCGCCTCCAATGTAACTACATCCTTCCTCAAGTAAGGGGACCAAAACTGTGCACAGTACTCCAGGTGCGATCTCACCAATGCATTGTATAGTTGCAACAACACTTTCCTATTTTTATACCCTATTCCTTTAGCAATGCCAAAATTCCATTTGTCTTCCTTATTACCTGCTGTACCTGCATACTAGCTTTCAGCGATTCATGCACGAGGACACCCAGATCCCTCTGCACTGAAGCATTCTGAAGTTTCTCTCCATTTAAATAATAAGTCGCCTTTTTATTCTTCTGACCAAAATGAATAACCTCACACTTATCCACGTTAAACTCCATCTGCCAAATTTTGGCCCATTCACCTAACCTGTCCATATCCATTTGTAAATTTCTTATTTCTTCATTGCAACTTACTTTCCCACCTATTTTGGCGTCATCTGCAAATTTAGCTATAGTACCTTCTATCCCTGAATCCAAGTCACTAATATAAATTGTAAATAGTTGGGGCCCAAGGACCGAACCCTGTGGCACCCCACTAGTTACAGCTTGCCATCCAGAAAAAGACCCATTTATCCCAACTCTCTGCTTTCTGTCGGTTAGCCAATCCTCTATCCAAGCTAATATATTACCCCTAACTCCGTGTGATCTTATTTTGTGTATTAATCTTTTGTGCGGCACCTTATCAAAGGCCTTCTGGAAGTCCAAATATACTACATCTACAGGATCCCCATTATCCACTTTGCTTGTCACATTTTCAAAGAACTCTAGCAAGTTAGTCAAACACAATTTACTCTTCAATAAAACCATGCTGACTCTGATGGATTGCATTTTGACTTTCCAAATGCCCCATTACTACTTCCTTAATAATGTATTCCAACAATTTCTCAATGACACACATTAAACTAACTGGCCTATGGTTTCCTACTTTCTGCCTCCCCCCTTTTTGAATAAGGGTGTTATATTAGCATTTTTTCCAATCCACTGGAACCTTTCCAGAATCCAGGGGTTTTTGGAATATTATAGCCAATGCATCCACTATCTCCACTGCCACTTCCTTTAAGACCCTGGGATGTAGACCATCAGGTCCTGGGGACTTGTCACCCTTTAATCCCAATAGTTTGCTCAGTACTTTTTCTCTAGTGATGGTGATTGTTCTTACTTCTCTATACCCTCTGCACTACCTGTTACTATTGGGGTGGTACTAGTGTCCTCCACTGTGAAAACTGAGGCAAAATATTGATTAAGCACCTCTGCCATTTCTGTATTCCCCACTATTAACTCCCCAGTCTCATCTCCAAGGGACCAACATTCACTTTAGCTACTCTCTTTCCTTTTATATACTTGTAGAAGCTTTTGCTATCAGTTTTTACATTTTGCGCTAGTTTTCTTTCATAATTTACCTTTGCTCTTTTTATTATTTTTTTAGTAACCCTTTGTTGATCATTAAAAGTTTCCCAATCTTCCAGCCTGCCACTGACCTTTGCAATTTGGTATGCCTTAGTTTTTGCCTTTATGTTATCTTTAACTTCCTTGCTTAGCCATGGATGCTTTTTCCCCCTCTTACCATCTTTCTTCCTCTTTGGAATACATTTTACTTGTGAGGAATTGAATATCTCCTTAAATATCTGCCACTGCTCATCAACTGTCCTACCTTGTAGTCTTCCTGCCCAGTCCACTAGAGTCAAATCTGCCCTCATGCCTATGTAGGTACCTTGGTTTAACTCCAGAACACTAGTGTGGGACTCAAGTTTCTCGCTCTCAAACTGAACTTGAAATTCTAGCATGCTATGATCACTCTTCCCTAGAGGATCCTTTACTGTGAGATCATTAATTAATCCCATCACATTACACAAAATCAAATCCAGAATAGCTTGCTCCCTGGTTGGTTCCACAACATTTTGCTCCAAGAAACAATCTCTACTACACTCTATGAACTCTCCCTCGAGGCTACCCTTGCCAATTTGATTAGTCCACAGTTTATAAAACACATGTGCTATGTTATGAGAAGGATAATGTGGTAACTGGATGTATAGTCACTCCCACTCCCTCCTGCCAATCAAGGGTCATGTGACATACTGTGGGGGCTCCGACCAGTGAGCTCTTAGTGTGAGCAATCTGCGGGGCGGGGCTTTCTGATGAGAGATCTGGCCGAGAGTGCAAGTGCTAAAAATGTCTCTGTAATAAAGTTTAACTGTTTCTTGATGAAATTAGTCTGCTCCATAGAGTCATCGCATTTGGTTACGGGGTAAAATGAACTTCGGCTCTGCACCTCACCCTGTTGCTATGAGTAAATCAAATTTTTTAAAAAAGCTACTTACCAGTCATGCCGCTGTTTGAAAGAATCGACCCAAGTGATGCTAATATTGAAGATTGGAGACAGTATTTTGAGCGCCTCAGGTTTTACTTTGTAGCGAATGAAATAACTACCAAAGAAAAGCAGAAAGCGATCCTCGTATGTGTATACGGCAGTAAAACATATAACTTGATTCGTAACCTCACTGCCCCAAGCGCACCCAATTCCAAATCATAAAGCGAATTAGTGGACTGAGTAAAAACACACTTCCAGCTGAAGCCATCCATGATAATGCAGCACTTTAAATCCAGTTCAAGAGTGCGGGCTCCGGGAGAGTCCATCGCAGCCTATGTAGTGAACCTCAAGCAGTTAACGGAATACTGTGACTTCGGAGACATTTTAAACGATATGCTGTGGGACCGATTGGTATGTGGAGTCAAGGACGACACCATACGGTGCTGATTGATCGCCGAGGTCCATATAAATTTTAAACGCGCCCTCAAAATCTCCCTCGCCATGGAAAGTGCTGCGAGAGACTCACAGGCTTTGCAACACATGGATAATGGCGCCATACTTTGTGCTGGGTGGGAACCTGCTGCCAAGCGTGGTGCGAAAACTAGACCTGCAGAATCAAAGCACGATTCAATGGCCACTGTGAGAATCATTAAGAAGCCTAACCGAAACACTTCATCATCGGTTTCAAGACAAAATTGCTAGAGATGTGGAGGTGACCACGGAGCAGATGCCTGTAAATTCAAAGAGGTAGAATGCCATCACTGTCATAAGAAGGGTCACATGGTTAGGCAATGCCAGACAAAGTTGAAGCGGTCGGCAAAACAGCAAACAAACATGATAGAAGTAATGGACACAGCGAAAGGCTGAAGCTGCTGCTTCTGATGTTTACTCCTTATATAACGTGACTGCTGTGAAAGACTGAGCGTATTTCAGTGACAGTACAAGTGAATGAGAAGCCACTACAATGGAAGTGGATACTGGTGCCTCAACTACGGTGGTAGGAGAGCATGCTTTCAGGTACCTTAATTAAGGAAGACAGCCAATAAACATGGAGCAGACAACCCCCGCTAAATTAAGAACTTATAAAGGAGAATCAAGTAAAGGGCGTCACCACTGTCACAGTCTCTTACAAGTGACAGATAGCCCAATTGCTGTAATAATAGTGAAAGGAGACGGAGCCAGTCTTTTAGGTCGGGGTTGGCTACAGAAGATCAAACTTGACTGGTCTGAGATAGTTCACTGAAAATCAGATGGAATCCCAGAACTTCAAAGGAAATACAACATGGTTTTTCGGGATGAATTAGGGAATTTAAAAGGCATGCACGCTAAGATATATGTTGATCCTCAGGTGACACCACGTTTCTTTAAGGCCAGACCTGTGCCCTATACATTGAAAGAAAAGGTGGATATGGAGCCAGGCACCATCCAACCTGTCCAATTCTCGGAGTGGGCCACACCCATAGTTCCAGTGGTTAAGTCTGACCACACGATATGCACCTGTGGAGACTATAAATTGACTGTAAATAAGGCAGCAAAACTAGACAAGTACCCCATTCCAAAGACAGGCGACTTGTATGCCAAGATGGCTGGAGGAAAGTCCTATACGAAACTGGATATGAGCCACGCCTACCAACAAATAGAACTGGATAGCATGTCGAGAGAATACGTGACTATTAACACACACAAGGGTCTCTATCAGTGCACTCGTCTATCCTTTTCAGTCTCGTCAACATGCGCTATTTTCCAGAGAACACTGGAGAGTCTCTTGCAAGGACCTCCCCGAGTGGTAGTTTACCTAGGTGATGATCTAATCACATGGTCAACCGAGACCAAACACTTGGCCAACCTGCAGGAGGTGCTAAGGAGGTTCATGGAAGCCAGTGTATGATTAAACAAGGAAAAATGTACATTTCAAGCAGCAGAAGTCACTTATCTAGGTCACAGGGTGAACGCCATGGGTTTGCATCCTGTGGGAGATAAAGTTCAGGCAATAAAAGATGCACCATCATCATCCAATGTAACCAAATTCAATTCCTGCCTGGATTTGATCAACTACACCATTAGTCATGCGGTTCACAACAGGAACCTGTTGCCTTTGTGAAAGCAAAGAAACTGCTGCGCTTGTTGTGTTTATCGGTACGCTACGACCCATCAAAAGAGTTGGTATTAACATGTGAGGCCCCTCCTTATGCTGTAGGAGCCGTGTTATCACACAAAATGGAAAATAGATCAGAAAGGCCCATTGGCTATGTCTCGAGAACCCTTTCCCAAGCTGAGAAGGGCTATTCTCAGTTAGAAAAAGCAGGATCATCAGCAGTATTCAGTGTAAAAAGGTTTCCCCAGTGCCTACATGGAGAACATTTTACCATTGTGTCAGGCCATAAACCATTAGTGGGATTATTCAGTGAGGATAAGGTCACTCCGCCAATAGCATCAGCAAGAATACAACACTAGGCTTTGACATTATCTGTGTATGAGTATACTTTTATGTATTGCCCTGGCTTACATATTGCAAATGCGGATGCACTCAGTCGTCACCCATTATCAGATAGTATTATAAATGCTCCTGTTCCACAAGAAGTTGTGCTATTATTGAATTTCTTGGATTCTTCGCCTGTGTTTGTGAAACAAATTAGAAGTTGGATGAACAGAGATCCAATATTGTCAAAAGTCAGGGACTTTGTTTTTCAAGGATGGCCAAACACACCTGTATCTGAGGAATTGAGACAATTCCATGTCAGAAACACGGAATTAAGCTGTCAAGATGGAATTGTGTTATGGGCTTCAAGAGTCGTCATCCCTTCACAAGGAAGAGACCACTCTTGACAGAGCTTTACAGTGCACATCCAGGCATAGTGAAGATGAAGATGCTTGTGCGAAGCTATGTCTGGTGGCCGGGCATTGACAGTGACATTGAAAGCATGGTCAAACACTGTCTCCATTGTCAGCAACAGCAGAAGTTGCCTGTTTCATCTCCCCTGCATCTGTGGGAGTGGCCTGGTCAACCCTGGGTTTGACTACATATTGATTATGTAGGTCCATTCCTAGGTACCATGTTCTTGTTAATTGTAAATACACATTCGATATGAATGGATGTGTACTAGGTTAAATCGTCAAAGTCGAACGTAACTATCGAGAAGCTATGTCACAGATTCAGCACACATGGCCTACCTGAAATTGTCCTTTCAGATAATGATATAGCCTTTACCAGCACCGAGTTTCAGAAATTTATGGATTTGAATTGAATCCAACATATTAGAACAGCCCCTTGGCATCCCTCATCGAATGGTCTAGCCAAGAGGACCGTACAAACTTTTAAGTCTAGTATGAAAAAGTTATCGGAAGGCACTCTGGAATCTCAACTTTCCCGGTTTCTCTTTAGTTATCGTATAATGCCACATTCGACTACGGGTTCACCATCGTCAGAGTTATTAATGAAAAGCCATCAGTGTGTATGTTTACACTTGGTATTTCTGAATTTAGAGGGGAAGGTATCGCAGAACCAGGGTAATCAGAAATTTAACCATGACATACATAGTAAAGCTTGCACATTTAGTGTAGGTGAATGGTATACACATGAAATTTCAGCAATGGACCCTGCTGGGCTCCGGGAGGTATTGTCTCAGAGACTGGTCCACTATCTTTCCAAGTACAAGCGGGAGATAGAATCGTCTGTAAGCACATAGGTCACATCCGTGCCAGAGAGACATTCCAACAATTAACTGATCAAGCTGTGATTAATGTCGAACCATCGGCTTCTAGGATGTGTGATCGACCTAGAACAGACATTCCAGATGTTCCAGAGGAGTTGCCAAATCCTGAATTTCCTAGTTCCGATGATGTCTCACAGTGCAGCTCCAGATCCTGTCGATCCTGTTCAGGAACCTCCAGTGGTAGAGCTAACCCGCTCCAGCCGTATAAGAAGAGCACCTCAGAGACTTGATTTATAATCACCTGAAATTGTATATATGTTTGTTGGATTGTTTAAACGTTTTTTCTGCAAAGAGTAATTGTAAAAAATCTAAAGGGGGAGGAAAGGTGGTAACTGAATGTTTTGTCACTCCCTCCTGGCAATCATGGGTCATGTGACATACAGTGGGGGCTCTGGCCAGTGAGCTCTTAGTGCGGGGTGGGGCTGTTCCGATGAGAGATCTGGCCAAGAGTTCAAGTGCTAAAAATGTCTCTGTAATAAAGTTTAACTGTTTCTTGATGCAACCAGTCTGCTCCATAGAGTCATCACAGATAATATCAGAAAAAAACATGTTACATTGAACATATTTGTACGTCTTTGAATTGAGCCCAGGGAAATTTCAAGTGAAGGAAGCAGGTTCAACATTTTCTGGGTGTTATTTGGGTAGAGTGGGGTTTTAATCAGGGAAGAGTTATTAGTTGATGCAATAGAAGCAAACTCACCGGTGTTTCTCGTCCACACTCTAGCTGGATTACAATGGCCAATCTCAAACAGGTGTAGGAGCCTATAATACACAGCCCCCAAACACCTAGAAATAATTTACAGGAATGTCATTATATATGTAAATACAAATGCATGCAAATACACACATTGAACACGTAACTATCAATCGAAGTGAAGAGACAAATCTTTGGGCAGAGTTTTATATTCGTGCGCCGGCGGGTTTGTAGATGGGGGTGTGTAGCTATAAAACTTTTCGGGTGGCCTCCCACTGAAGTCCTGCCCACCCCGACCCTCCTGCAATTTTACACTGGAACGGACGAGGCCCAGGCCAGCTCACCCAAACTGAAGCCCTTGAGCGGCCAATTATTGGCTACTTAAAGGCCATTTCCCACCTGGACTCAATTTTCAGGCTGGCGGGAAGCATTCAGGGGGAGGGGGGAAGCCCAATAAAGTGATCCTGCTCAGACCTCAGGTGGGAAGGTTGGGGAAGGTAGTGGTTCCATCAATGGCCTCCCTTCAACATTGGGCTAAAGGGTATTTTGCTCCATGAGGTCTACAGGTATTCCTTCCACCCCTGGCCTCTCCATTAACACCCTCAACCCCCCTTCTGCCCACCCACTTCAGCCTCACATCCTCCCAAACCACACCCCCCCCCCACTCCCCGCTAGACCCCCCAAACTTACCTAGTCCTGCTCTCCCAGGTCTTAGACTGTGGGAACAGCTTGCAGCCCCAGTCCTGTCCATTACTGCCTCTGGCACTGCTGGGATTTGACAGCAGCTCTGTAATGGAACTCCCTCCCGAGCGAGGGGCGGAAGTCCCTCTTCCAGCCAACTAACACTTGGAGCATTAAATGGCTACGAGGCAGGAAGTTTCGGTGGGGATGTGTTCTCCACTGACTCCTGGGATGGCCGGAAGGGAAACTCTGCCATCCTAAAAGTCCTGGCCCTTGGCTTGGATTTTGTGGTCAGTGACAAAGGGCCAGTGCTTGCTGGTCATCGGGCTCATGGCTGCTCCCAGATTGTTCATGGGCAACTTACTGTCATTGGGTGTCTGATCCAGCATGGCACCCTCTACTTGAGATCCGTGGAGTGTGAGAGCAGGCAAGCAACAACATGAGACTCTTCAACCGATCAGGCTGAAGAGCCCTCACTAAGTCATGCAGAGTATAAACCAGAAAATATAAATTTGATTGATTTTATTGCAAAATAAAGAGAAAGATGGACTTAAGACATTAAAGAGACAAATAAAAATGAAAACAAATTAAACCTCTAACATGAATTAAATTTTGAAGGAATGAAACTCCACACTTGTAAAATTGAATTTTCAGCGTCACAGAGGTCGTTTGGCAGTAATTAAGATTTATCATGGTTTTAAAAACTAATTTACACCTGAATGCACCAGCCGTAACTCTTTCCGCTATGTTTAGTGAGTAACTAGCGGGTAAGTACATCAACTTCATGCTCTTACATAGAGTTACAAACATAGAAAATTTACAGCATAGAAGGAGGCCATTCAGCCCACTCTGTCTCTGCTGGCTGACAAAGAGCTATCCAGTGTAATTGTCCTTTCCGGTTCTTGGTCTGTAGCCTTCTAGGTTATGGCACTTCAAGAACATATGCAGATATTTTTGAGGAAATTCAATTCAACGCTGAGTTCATGGGGAGTAAGCACAGCCTATAAATGGCCAGGGTAATCCGGACAGCAATTTCCAGATCTCAGTGTTTAACTTCATATGTACACATTCTAGGAGTTCCTGTCCAATTTATTCCATAACACAGTGAGCGCTGCCAGTCTCACCATTATTCTCAATGAGAAATCTTGGTCCTCAAGTTTCAACGAGAAGCTGGTCCATTGGCGTAACTGAGAAGTAACTGGCGAAACTAATAAAAAAGGCTGAAATGTAACAAACAATACAATAGCTGATCATATTTAGGAAAGATTTGAGTTGGGTTACACTGGACGGAGAGGGCGCACCTTTGATTGCCCTAACTTCCTCTTCTACCAGATGCAAACCCATGGCATCTGCCCTGTGACCCAGGTAAGTAACTCCTGGCACTTGGAATGTACATTTCTCCCTCTTTAATCATACACCGGCTTCCAAGGATCTTCTTAGTATCTCTTCCAGGTTGGCCAAGTGTTCAGTTTCTGTTAACTCTGTGATCAGAACATCATCTGGTTAAACTACTACTCGGGGAAGTCCTTGCAAGAGACTCTCCATGGTCCTTTGGAAGATTGCACATGCAGACAATACTCCAAAGGGTAGGCGAGTATATTGATACAGACCCTCGTGCGTGTTGATGGTTATATATCCTCTAGATGTGCTATCCAGCTCTAATTGTTGGTAGGCATGTCTCATATACAATTTTGTATAGGATTTGCCTCCAGCCAGCTTTGTATATAAGTTGCGTATCCTTGGAATAGGGTACTTATCTAGTTTGGCTGCCTTGTTCACGGTCAATTTATAACCCCCACAAATGCATATAATTTGGTCAGGTTTCACCACTGGGTCTATGGGCGCTGTCCATTCTGAAAATTGGACTGTCTGGATGATGCCCAGCTTTTCTAACCAGCATGGTTCTGCATCCACCTTCTCCTTTAGGACATAAGGCACAGGTCTGGCCTTAAAAAAAATGGGGTGTCGCCTGAGTATCCACATATATTTTTGCTTATAACTTCCCTAATTCATCCCGAAATACACTGTCGTATCTCCTTAGCTGTTCAGGAGCTCCTCCTGTTCTCACTTGAAATATTTCAGACCAGTCAGGCTGATTTTTTGTAACCAGTCTCAGCCCAGAAGACCAACTCCTTCTCCTGTCACTATTATCACTGGAAACTGAGCTGCCTGTTGCCTTTAAGACACAGGGACTGTGGTGATGCCCTTTACCTATATGCATTCTCTTGTGCGTGTCTTCAATTAAGCGATTGTTTGCTCCAGATTCAGTGGCTGGGTACCTTCATTGAGGTATTTAAATGTGTGATTTCCCTCCACTGTGGATGAGGCTCCCGTATCCGCCTCCATTATTAATGGCTTCCCATTAACTTGGATTGTGACACTGATAGGTTTGGTTTTTACAGCTGTGACATTATAAGGGAATAGATGTCGGTATCGGCAGCTTCAGGTTCTGCTGTATTTTTCAATTCAGTCATGTTGTTTTGCTGCTTTATGGGCTGTTTCGACTTCACCCAGCTTTGCCTTACTACGTGACCTTTCTTATGGCAGTAATGGCATTCTGCCCCTTTGAATCTGCAGGTGTCTGGTCTGTAGTCACCCCCACATCTATAACAGGTTAATGTTGAGTTGCTGCTGAAGTGTTTCTACTAGGCCTTTTCATGTTTCTAACATTGCCTCTCGCTTTGCTGCTGTGTCTCTGGTTTTCGTGCCACGCCTGGCGGTAGGTTCCCGCCCCACATGAAGAACAGCTTGTATGTGTTGTAAAGCCTGCGAGTCTCTCGCAGCACCTTCCACGGCGAGTGACAGTTCCAGGCTGCGCTTCAAGTCGATGTTGACCCCTGCGAGTAAACTGCGCTGAGTGGCATCGTCATGAACTCCACAAACGAATCGGTCTGGCAGTGTATCATTATAGTGTCTTTCCAAAGTCGTAGTGTTCAGTCGACTGCTTCAGCTTCACTATATAGGTTGCGATGGGCTCTCCCGGGTCCCTTAGTCTGGAATTAAACTTAAACCTCTGCAGGGGAGGTGATGGCATAGTGGTATTGTCGCTGGCCTAGTAATCTAGAGAGCCAGGGTAATGCTCTGGGGTCCTGGGTTCGAATTGCAGATGGTGAAATTTGAATTCAATAAAAATCTGGAATTAAAAGCCTGATGATGACCACGAAACCATTGCCTATTGTCAAAAACCCATCTGGTTCACTAATGTCCTTTAGAGAAGGAAATCTGCCATCCTTACCTGGTCTGGCCTACCTGTGACTCCAGGCCCACAGCAAAGTGGTTGACTCTTAAATGCCCTCTGAACAAGGGCAATTAGAGATGGGCAATAAATGCTGGTCTGCCCTGCGTGGGTTGTGAGCGGTAGTGCTGTGTGCTACCTGTGCAGGTGGGGAGAGGCAGGAGAGCGGGCATGTGCATGAAAGAGTGTTTCAATCTCCTAGAGGCAGTGTAAATTTCAAGTTAATTAGGTCCTTAATGATCTTAACAGGCCTTTCAATTATCGGCAGACGTGCAGCTGACTCTGGTCACGCCTGCCGAATGAAATATTGCATCAGTGTGCCAAAGGTAACATTCTGGCCTAAATGTCCAGTGTGAATGTGAGTGAATTGGGTGATGGATGAATGGGTGAATGTGAATGGGTAGGAAGGTGTCTGAGGTTGTCAGAGCGGGGGCTGGTCAGGTCAGGTGGGGGTGGGCTAGACTGGTGGTGGGGGCTGGTTTGGTCGGAGGGGTAGTTGGGTCAGGTTGGGAGGGGTAATCAGGTTGGGTCAGAGGGTAGTCGAGTCAGGAGGGGTAGTTGGGTTGGGTTGGGGGATGTAGTCAAGTTGGGTCATTGGGGTAGTTAGGTCAGGAGGGGCAGTCGGGTTGGGTTGAGAGGGGTAGCCAGGTTGGGTTGGATCGGCAGTGGTCGGGGAGGTTAGTCAGGGGCTAGGGAGTAGTCGGGGGTTCCGCTTGAATGATTGGGAGGATCAGTTCTGTAGTTCCCCAGGAGTTAGACTAGGGTTTTTCTGTCCAACATTTCCATGTAACTATCCAGGTAGGTACATCTGACTCAAACTCAGAGTTGGAGACATTTTTGGAGGGTCCTGAGGTGCAGGGGAATTGCCCATCAGAAGTTCAAACTTCCTGGGCAATTCCCACGGACTCAATACATTGGGACTTCCACGAGATCCTGACATGCACCTTGGGTCGTGTGTCCGGTCTCCAATCGCCCGAAGACTGGAAGGTCTGGGCCATAATCTCTTTTGTTTATAAGGATCACAATTCCTTCACCATTGCCACTGTCATCAAGTGAAGATGCCAAACAATATGGGACCTCAAAGAATGCAAGGTCGGTGATGCCAAAAGGTGCTCAACTCCACAAAACACTAAATTATTCAGATAGTAAATGGCAACAGAATTCTTTCCAACACTAAGCAGTGCATTGTGAACTTTGAACAAGACAAGACATATGCACAGGAAGGAGAGATGACTCATACCAGAAAATTCAACAACCGCAAAATAAGCAACTCCATAAATACTAGTTAATGATTAAGAGTTGCACCCATTGTCGTTCCAGGTACCCACGGCTCCACCTCATAATAGTTTGTATAAGGCTCCAATTTACTCTTAGGTTTTTGCACTTGCAAAGATAGGGATTAGAAAAAAAACTGCCTGCTTATCTCACAAACTCCCACTGGTCAAATTTGCATACAGAGCTGACCGTGGGTGTGACGGCTCCTCAGTATGATAACTCAATGGGAACCTTTGCCAACTGGCTTCTTTCCATGCCCCATCAGGACTTCACCCCCTTCCACCACTCGGCACAGGGCACAACGTAGAATATCACGCAGCTTCCTCAGGGAGGCCCTAAAGAGCAACGTGAAGTTGAAGATAATCATAGCTCCATTCCCCATTAAAATGAGGGGACAAGGATGGAAGAGGGAGGCAGAAATGGAGAGACTGGGAGGTGATATTGAGAGACAGAGCTCTTCCAGCAACTTACAGTGCGCCGTATCATGGAGATTAAACAGGCAAGTCTAACAAATAGCAGGCGCCATTCATTGCCCAGTCACAGCAAAACCTGGGTCACATTGAGTGGAATCTTATCAGACACAAGGAGGTAGATTGAGAGGCAGGAGAGGAACTTTTAGAAGGTTGTGCATTAGGTTGGCTCCCTGCCAGCAACCTTGCCAGAGGCGGTGTCTGACCTGTTGGTACTACCCGACTGACTGGTGGATAGGTAATTAGTGGCAATCGGAGGCTGAGATTCGGAGGTGAGTAACTCAACTCCTGACTCCAGTGTGTACCATCCACAGGGTGCACTGCAGGAACTCACCAAACCTTCTTCACCGGAACCTTCCAAACTTGCGATCTCTACCTCCTAGAAGGACAAGGGCAGCAGATAGATGGGAACACCACCACCTCCAAGTTCCCCTCCAAGCCACTCACCATCCTGACTTGGAAATATATCGCCGTTCCTTTAATGTCTTTGGGTCAAAATCCTGGAACTCCCTTCCTAACAGCACTGTGGGTGTACCTACGCTACATGGACTGCACCAGTTCAAGAGAGTGGCTCACCACAACCTTCTCAAGGGCAATTAGGGATGGGCAATAAAAGCTGCCCTAGCCAATGACACCCACAACCCCCCAAAAAAATTAGGTGGCCTCTTGGGGGTGAAATGGTGACTGTGCCAGATGGGCCCCCCCAAGGCTAAAGCCCATCAGCAGGTCAGTGGGGAGGTGTGGAGGACATCCCCCTGCACACTGATGGCCTGGTGGCTGTCACCGCACTTTGGATGTGTTCAGGGGACATCTCCATCTTGAGGCACCCTTGTCGCCTCCCACCTACAGCAGCTGCACCACCTCCCTCAGTGCGACTGCTGGCCATTCAGAGTCTCGGGTGCTCCCATTGGCCCTCCCACCCGTGCCTTCCATCCTTAATTGGATGGGGGCTCCCGGAGGTAGCTCGTCAATTGGGCGCCTCCAAGAACATCGCTCAGCGGGGCTCACCTCAGCAACCATCGGAGCTGGGATGGTTGCTCCATCGGTTAAATACTAAGGCAGTAAGGTTCTGTCATGGATAAATTTAAGTACAATTTGAGTCCATGAAGGACAGCCAATACCGGAAAATATCTTTTCAGTGTGCCTACTCGTTGAAATATCATCCCAGCATGAACACTTGAAACACAAACAGATCAGCCATGATCTTATTAAATGGCAGAGCAGGCTCGAGGGGCTGAATGGCCTACTCCTGCTCCTATTTCATATGCTTGTATGTACTAAACTCCTTTTGGTGGCCATATAATTGTGAAGGATTTAATAGTCTATTATTTAGTTTATTAGCAGCCCAGGATAGCCCCACTTAATCAGCAGCCTCTTACAGATTCTTAAACTGCCTTTGCTAAATATATTATATACAAACCCAGTCCAATTTTATTTTGCAGGTAGATCAGCGGCAGTAATGAATGACATGTGGGGGCCACATTTAGCAATTGCATAGGTATTAACAAGGATAGACCTCAAAGGAGTCTAAGAGAGATTAATCATGAGACAGCATCAGATATTAAACGGGCTAATTGGTCAGATACTCACAGATATCCAGGAGAGTTGTACAACTGCACCCTTTTAGAAAGTTTCAGCCAGTCAAGGTAACTGGAAAAAGCAGCAGGAGCCCCAAAAAAACCTCATCACAACTGTTCAAAACCAGCTGGAGATTGGTGAGACCCATTGGATGTCCATCAGAATTCAAAGCCAGGTTGCAAGACGAGGTTAAAAAAGACAGTTGAAAATGCATGGGCCTGAATTTCGTGCTTGCCATGCACACCAAGTCAGCAGGCCCGGAAGTGGGCGCGAAATGCGCTTCCGCCCGCAATCGGCCCCCCCGAACGCAATTTCACGCTGGCTGACCAACTAACGGCCAGGCAGTGTGGCATGGGCGCTGAGAAAGCCTCAGCGCTGCTGAGGGGGTGGGGGGGTGGGAAGAGGGCAGGCGCCGACAGAAGTGAGGGTGGGGGCTTCTAGCGAGCTCCCTGAAGGCAGACAGCTGCTGCGGGGATGCCTCGGGGAGCTGCAGACCCGGACAGATTAAATGACAAGAAACAAATGCACCAAACTGTGTCTATGCAGCACATTTCAAGCACCTGACAGCAGAACTCAAAAAAACATCAGTCCCCAGATATCGTTTCTTATTACATTTCACCCCGGCCATTTCATCCGGCCAGTGGATGAGGTTTTGTTAAAAATGGGCTGCCCGCCTGCCCGCTTTGCCCATTCGACGAGGGTGAAATCGCACGGGCGACGTAAAATCGTGGACAATAAGGCTTTGACATCTGGATGCGCACCTGACATCGTTTCAGGCAATTTCACGTGCATTCGAATCAGGCGCGTGCCCACCCGATCAATGTAAAATTCTAGACATGGAGCTATTGTGCACACAGGAAACCTGTTGTCAGCTGAAATATATATCCATGGGCAGACGTGATACTCTGCATGGGTTTTTTTTCATTCTTTCAAGGGATGTGGACGTCGCTGGCTAGGCCAGCATTTATTGTCCGTCCCTAATTGCCCTTGAGAAGGGGGTGGTGAGCTGCCATCTTGAACTGCTGCAGTCCCTGTGGTGTAGGTACACCCATAGTGCTGTTAGGGAGGGAGTTCCAGGATTTTGACCCAATGACAGTGAAGGAACAGCGATATATTTCCAAGTCAGGATGGTGAGTGGCTTGGAAGGGAACTTCCAGGTGGTGGTGTTCCCATGTGTATGTTGCCCTTCTAGATGGCAGTGGTCGTAGGTTTGGATGGTGTTGCCTAAGGAGGCTTGGCAAGTTCCTGCAGTGCATCTTAGAGATTGTACATACTGCTACTACTGTGCGTCAGTGATGGAGGGAGTGAATGTTTGTGGCTGGGGTGCCAATCAAGTGGGCTGCTTTGTCCTGGACGGTGTCAAGCCTCTTGAGTGTTGTTGGAGCTGCACTTGCCCATGCAAATGAGGAGTATTCCATCACATTTCTCATTTGTGCCTTGTAGATGGTAGACAGTCTTTGGGGAGTCAGGAGGTGAGTCACTCACTGCAGGATTCTTAGCCTCTGAGCTGCTCTTGTAGCCACAGTATTTATATGGCTAGTCCAGTTCAGCTTATGGTCAATGGTAGCCCCCAGGATGTTGATAGTGGGTTATTCAGTGATGGTAACTGAATGTCAAGGGATGATGGTTAGATTCTCTCTTGTTGAAGATGGTCAATGTCTGGCACTTGTGTGGCACGAATGTTACTTGTATGTTACTTGAATGTTACTTGAATGTATCATGTTGTTGTGTCAGTCTATTGAATAAATATTGTATCCAGACAGTCCCGGAAACATATTCCATCTACCTGTGAGCCAATTACAAATATACAATATTTTATTGAACTCAAGCTATTTAAGACCAAGTTAGTGTGAAACAGTTAGACAAAAAAATGTAGCTTTTCAGAATACCTGAAATGATGCTGTAAAAGTCAGGACAAAGGACAATTACTAATCTAGTTCGCCACCGCCTACCTATTTGGCTTGAAACCCAAAACCGTTTCAAGGAAAATGACAGCTTCAATCCTATTTACACCCGGCACAGTCCCTGATTCAGCCTCCTCTTCCCAGTTGGATATAGCTGGACTCTCCATCAGGGCGCCTAAGTACAAGCTACTCAACTGAGAAAAATGGTTAGCGGTGGGGCATAGATGGTAAAGGAAAATACTACTCGTGCACGCATCAAGATCGGAAATCCACTTCTAGAGAACAAATATACAATTTTGTTACAGAGTGCACTGTCTCTTCAAATGTGAACAGAGAAGTTAGTTGTATGGAGTGGGAATAATATCTTTCGTGTTCTGTTCAGTAAAACAGATACACAGACAAACAATGAAAACATGCATGAATTACGGAGATGAGCAGAAGAGAAACAGAATAGTAGAGGAGACAAAAAATTGGAGAAAGGAAAGCAGACAGCTGCAAAGAGAGGGATTTATTTTCAAATGCCTAGAGGAAGTACAAGAATATTACTACAGTATTGCTGAAAAAAGAGACATGCCAAAGCTTTTTGTCTTGCACTCATCAGGACACTTCACAAGAATACCAATATAGGGGGAAAACAACTATTTATACCATATATGAAGAGACTGCTGATTGGTTGGCAACTGGATATTGATTGGTACAGTAAATAAGCAAATGTTTATATTATTTTCTTTAAAACTGTACTTTTGTTAGATGGGGTATTAAGGGTTATGGAACCAAGGTAGGCAGATGGAGTTAAGAGTCAGATCAGCCATGATCTAGATGTTGGCAAAACTGACTTGAGGGGCTGAATGGCATCCTCCTGTTCCTATGTGCCTATCTGGGCAGAGTAATTAACCAAACATGCATCTGGAAAACTGTGACTGTAAAGCTAATGCATGTGCCAATTGCACTGTGGTGACCCTCACACTTTAGAATGTGGTTGTACATATGTACAGGACAGCAGTACACTGTGACACAGCTTCATTGTGCAGGAATTCAACAAGGGCAATGGCTCATTTCTGTATTTCAGACTTGTGTCTGTGAACAACTAATTTCACCTCCAAGTTGAAGCTCTATCAAGATTTGATCTTGCAATTGACATTGTAATTTTGGGTAAGAACCTGGAAGTTTTCTTCCTCTACTAAAGACCTACAAAAGGTTCTGTATATTCTGAGAGCTGTTAATGAATAACCATTTTAGTGTATAGTTAAGAATAGAAAGGAATATTAACTTCCTTAAAAGCACTATGACACACAGCAAATGATGTATACAGGAAACTATTTAAGGCACACACCTCTTTGTGTCACATCTGCCAATTGCGATAACAAATAAACCACCTTTTATGTTGGCAATGCAGTAAGATGCGACTAGTCTGGAAGAATGTTTGCGCAGAAACGTGTCACTCTGTAAGCTCAAGTGTGGATAGCTGTGAAGATTACCCCAGTCAGCTGCTGCAGACAGGAATACCCACCGACTGCACTGTTTCATAGAGTTCCACCTTTGCTCAGCAAGATGCCTGTCCTATTGGATTACAAATTAATGACAAGTCCAGTAGGAATTGTAAGATTCTTTGAAATCTTTCTCTCATGTACAGCATTCAGCCTGGTCGCCCATGTTGGACAATACTCTGGTCCTTATGGAGGTTGGTGCATGTTTACATGGTGCTTCTCATTCGCGATTTCGGTTCTGATTATTGTGCTGGAGCTGACGGCCCTTTACTCAAGAATTCCGATATCCTGGGATGATTTCACTGCATCGTTTGCAATGCTTGCTTTGCTGATGAACTTAACTGCTTCGGTCATTTACCCTACCGTTTTCCTCGAGTCGGCCAATCAAACGGACTTTAAAATAGCTGCCACTGCTATGTCTTGCTTGTGCTTTGTTGCTTATGCAGTTGAAGTTGGCCTCACACGAGCAAAGCCTGGCGAAATCAGTGGATTTTTAAAGACCGTTCCCGGGCTCCTGAAAGTGTTGGAAGCTTTCATCGCTTGTATTATCTTTGTAATTGTCCAGCGCTCATATCAGGATAACAGTGGGCGGCAGTGGTGCATGGCAGTGTATTGCATATGCTTTATCATCACTTTTTCCATTATCATTTTAACCATTGCAAAGCTCATCGCGATGCTACCATTTCCGTTTGAGAGATTTTTGACAGTCTACAACATTGTGGCTGTACTGATGTACATTACTGCAGCGATCATCTGGCCAATCTTCTGCTTCACTGCACGCTATGGTGACCCAAACAGACCGCCCAACTGTGAAAGAGGAAGCTGCTCTTGGGATAATCAAGTCATAGCAACTGTTTTAACCTTTGCTAATCTTGTTGTATACATTGTGGATCTGGTTTATTCTGCCAGATTAGTCTTTATTACTCAAGTATAAATGCTTCCAAAACCATATTCATTAGCAATGGAGAAAGATAGCCTGGTTTGGTAATCTGAATGTGCATAAATATATTGGATCTTTCCTTTCTGCAACCTATGTTCCCTTCTGATTATTGAAATCCAAGTTGATGAAAGTAAATACTCTTCCTGCTTCCTTGATTGTTCTCAACGTATTTAAACAATAAATGGGTAAAGCACACAAACTAGGAAGATCCCAAGTATGATCTTCCTGTTTGTGTATGGGGTTGATCCGCAGGCACACTACTGTCTGCCTTAGCAGTCCAAGGTCTTTGCTTTTCATTGTTATTCAGCGACACTTGCTCTAGGTGCATGCATGCGTAGATTTAGGAAAAAGGCCAGGATTCGGGTGGGCTATCATCCCTGCAGGGTTGAACAGTGCATCTAGACTCCCACATGAATAACTGCCACTGGCAATTGGATTACATTTGGTGCCTGTGCCATTGTATTCCAAAAAGCAGTCAAGAGAGGAGGAAAGAAGGGGAACAAAGAGGAACTGGATTTGAAGCGATGTCGAACTTGAACCATGTCAAGTGGTCACTGCTTTCAAAACGTTTGGGATATTTGTAAAAGATAGAGGTGAAGAGACGAAACCAGGGTGCCCAGTCCTGATTGCTCACAAGCCAGACATGTGTGGATGTTAACTGAGAGCTGGATTATAGGTTTCTTCGAATATATCACTGGTATTCCTGCCAATAGAAGTGCTTTTTTGGAATGTTTGATATTTAGTACCAATTACAGTTGTGACAGGTGTGGAAAAGACCCTTTTGTTGTATCAACACTAATCTGGTCAGCATTTGGAAAGATAATTGAAAAAATTGTAATACATTTTATTCAACATAGAATCTGCAGCACAGAAAGATGCCACTTGGTCCAGCTAGTCTGTACCGGTGTTTATGTTACACAGAAGCCTCGTCCCACTTTAATGACATCTTCCCTACCCTGCACCTATATTGCTGCATTCCATTTTCCCACAGTAATGCAACAAACCTCCCCTTATACATGTCAGTGCTACCTGCTTCCAGCACTCCATGTAGCAATAATTGCACATTCTCACCATTTCTAAATTCAATGATTCTTAGAAACATAGAAGCAGAAAAAATAGGAGCAGGAGTAGATCATTCGCCCCTTTGATCCTGCTTTGCCATTCAATATGATCATGGATGATCCTCTATCTCAGCGCCATACTTCCATTCTCTCCCCTTACCCCTTGGCACCTTTCGAGTCTAGAAATCTATCTATTTCCTTCTTAAATATATTCAATGACTTGGCCTCCAGAGCCTCTGTGGTAGAGAATTCCACAGGTTCACCGCCTTCTGAGTGAAGAAGTTTCTCCTCATCTCAGTCCTAAATGGCCTACCCCGTATCCTGAGATTGTGGCCTTTTATTCTAGACCCCCCCACCTCCGAGTCTGGGCAAATATCATCCCAGTCTGTCCAGCCCTGTCAGAATTTTATATGTTCCAATGAGATCACCTTTCATTCTTCTAAACTCCAGTGAATACAAGCCCAGTTTAGTTCTCTCCCTCTTTTTGACAATAAGAATTACATTTATTATCCATGCCGTCTGGCACTATTTATTTTTATATTGCATTTTTATACATGTATATTAGTATCACTGTCATATCTTCCCTAGCCTCTATTGAGAATTCATGAGTGAAATCCATCAGGACCTATGGTCTTGTCTCCATTAAGTTTGATTAGTATCTCCTTGCTTTCTACCTTAAGTGTTGTAATAACCCTCTTAAATTATTCCACTCTTGTCATTTCCTTTAGTTACCCTTTCAGTGAAATCTGAGGCAATGTATCTCTTCGGTGTTTGTGCCATTTTGCTACCATCTCTGGTAACTTTATCTTGCACATTTTTTTTTAACTAGTCCCATATCTGTGTTAGTTCTCCTTTATATGTCTACAGAAAACTTCACTATTTCATTTTATACTCTTTGATATTTTAATTTTGCGTTTCATCTTTGTTAGCCTAAGTGACTTATATACCTCTTTCCTAAGCTTAGAGGAGATGGTGGCATAGTGGTATTGTCACTGGACTAGTACTCCAGAGACCCAGGGTAATGCTCTGGGGACTTGGGTTTGGCACCACAGCAGATGGTGGAATTTGAAATCATTAAAAATCTGGAATTAAAAGTCTGATGATGACCATGAAACCATTGCCAATTGTCGTTAAAAACCCTTCTGGGTCACTAGTGTCCTTTGGGGAAGGAAATCTGCCATTCTAACCTGGTTTGGCCCAGATGTGAGTCCAGACCCACAGCAATGTGGTTGACTCTTAAATGCCCTCTGAATAAGGGCAATTAGGGATGGCCAGCGACACCCTCATTCATAAAAGAATAAAAAAAATTTTCCTTTATTGTTCATTACTTCATGTAAGTCTTTTTCAGTCAATCCACACACCTGCTTATCCATAGAATCTCTCAGCTGGTTTGTTCTTATTTCCTCATGCGATATATTTCTTCTGAACTCTATCAATTATTCTGTGAATGCTTTTTTCACACCTGGGGACCACTTCATTTTAATGCTTGGTTACTGGACTGCAGTAAAATTAATTGTGAATCTGAGGGTGGACATGATTTTATAATATTCAACATCAAGAACAGATTCACTTTAGCAAATGTCAATGGCAGAAAATGAATACATAAGGAAAGTTGGAAGGTTTGTTTAGTTTGAAATGGCAGAAATGATTTGCAAAAATATCAGATTATTTTTCTTAGAAATTCTCGTTTCATCCAAACAAAAACGAGCCACCCATGTTAAATGCAAAGTGTTGTTCTAAGTATTATAATATAGTTTGCATGGCTGCTACTCATTAAATCACATCTTGCTTAACAGCTTCTGGGAATCTTTTTATACTGCATTAATTTTTGTCAACCTATTTCTGAATTGTAGTTCTGGAAATGTGATTGAACTGCAAAGAAAAATAAATTAAATAAAAGATATTTTATGTTTTGCACACAACCAAACAGTATATATTTTTTTTCACTATTCACTCTTCACTATGACTGCCCATTTCACTCTGTGGAAAGGAAAGCCCAGAGAGCTCAACCACGATTAGGAGCTTGCTACGTATAGAATTCCGTGCAATGAATCCACGTCATGACATTCATGCCCAAATAGCCTTTGCCACGTTTTTGGCTGCTTTTCTTTTAAAATTTTAAGTGGACGCAGTGAACGCTTAGCAGAAATGTGTGACTAGCAGAAGGTCACTAAAGCCCTCCTGTGACGGGTCACATTTACAAATTCAAATGTTAACCTGACAAAGCCTGAGTGTTATTGCTCCGAACTAAATGCAATTGGTTGGCACTGTACTCCCTGTAAAATACTAGCATCAAATATACATTCCCTAGTTACTTCTGGCATTGTGTACTGTAGAATTGATTGTACGATGTTCAGCACCATTCGTGACTCCTCAGATACTGAAGCAGTCCATGTCCAAATCCAGCAAGACCTGGACAATATCCAGGCTTGGGCTGACAAGTGGCAAGTAACACTCACGCCACACAAATGCCAGGCAATGAGCAACTCCGACGAGCGAGAATCTAACCGTTGCCCCTTGATGTTCAATGGTATTACCATCACTGAATCCCCCATTAATAACATCCTGGGGGTTACCATTGACCAGAAGCTGAACTAGATTAGCCATATAAATACTGTGGCTACAAGAGCTGATCAGATGCTAGGAATCCTGCAGCGAGTAACTCACCTCCTCACTCCCCAAAGGCTGTCCACCATCTACAAGGCACAAGTCAGGAGTGTGATGGAATACTCCCCACTTGCCTGGATGAGTGCAGCTCGTACAACACTCAAGAAGCCTGACACCGTTCAGGACAAAGCAGCCCACTTGATTGGCACCACATCCACAAACATTCATTCCCTCCACCACCGACGCTCAGTAGCAGCAGTGTGTACCATCTACAAGATGCAGGAATTCACCAAGGCTCCTTAGACAGCACCTTCCAAACCCACGACCACTACCATCTAGGACAAGGGCAGCAGACACATGGGAACACCACCACCTGGAAGTTCCCCTCCAAGCCACTCACCATCCTGACTTGGAAATATATCGCCGTTCCTTCACTGTCGCTGGGTCAAAATCCTGGAACTCACTTCCTAACAGCACTGTGGGTGCACCTACACCACATGGACTGCAGCGGTTCAAGAAGGCAGCTCAGCACCACCTTCTCATGGGCAACTAGGGATGGGCAATAAATGCTGGTCTGGCCAGCAATGCCCAAATCCCATGAATGAACTAAAAAATAGAATGGTCAGCAAAATAGCTCCCAGTAATGGAGTAAAAAGAAATTCTGTCGGTGGAGTGCTGCATAAGCTTTTATACTAAAACAGGAAATATTTTCTCTGATACATCCATACGGATACCAACGTTTGTTTTGCGTACTCAACTTGTTCATAATTTATAAAAGCAAACATTCTCAAGCCATTCTTGTTAACCGTTTTTACCAAATTACTGATTGTCACAGTTGAGAGCGATGTTATATCATACAGGGTTATTATACTCTATCTCTGTCGGGATATGTTCCCGCTAATATTGGCATTTTCTGCCAGGTGATATGCAATACATTAGGCTCTTTGTTAAACAAGCTGTCACGTTGCATCATAACTGCTGCTGGAAATGGTCCCATTTGCTTAGGCAGAACATAAAGATAACTAGATGGCTGAAGAATAACAACACTGATGAGACAATCTTGGCCTTTAGCCAGGATGGTGGGCACTCAATCAGCTCCAAGGCATCTGTTGACCTTTAGCCAGAAGCTGGTTATTGCACAAGACTGATCAATTATACCCCTTTTTTCTTCTTCCTCTCTGTGGAGGAACTATGCAGCACTTCTTCTATGAACGTATGAAAAAGATTAACTGGTCCAATTAGCCCTGTCACATCTGGACATAATGCCGCCTACTTACATCATCCACCCAATCACCAATGTAGGTGATTATAATTGGAGTGGGTTCAATTTTATAGAATTTTCAAAAGCCTTCTCATGTCATCAATATTTTTCTTAAGCAGCCAACATATTTTTGGAATTAAAATCTTTTTTTTGCTCTGCGTCTCACTGGATCAAGACAGCCAGATCTAACAATTAACCCCCAGTCATGACAAATGGAGAGGATATCTGGGATACTCATTTAGGCTCTCTTTCTCTTCTGTCAGCTCTCATTTCTCTCAGCTTTGTAACGGCTGAACTAAAAATGATAACTTACAATCTAGTAAAGAAGTTCTAAGAGTAAAAATACAGGAACAATTAACCACCACAATACTTGTAGAAGGGAACTAGAAAGGATTTACAATTGAATAATACAGATAGAATTATATGAAATTAGTGCAATGGAACAAGCCATTTGGCCCAACCAGGCCGTGTTGGTGTTTCTCCTCCGCATGAACAGCGGTGCTAATCCCAACGGCTTGCCCTGTCCCATATCCCCTCATCTCACTTTCTTTCAACTACTTGTCTAACCTATTCTTAAATGCATGGTCTCTGCCTTAATCACCAACTCCAGTAGTGCATTCCACAGTCTCACAACCCTCTGCGTAAGAATTAAAATTCGCCTGCTCCCTGTCCTAAAGCTCATAAGTTTAACATGATATGCCCTCTCATTCTAGGCCCCTTCACCTCCCTGTCCCATTTCTTCACCACTTTGAACACCTCTGTCAAATCTTTGAGCATTCGACATTTTGTGATTAAAATTGAACAATGCAGAAAATGCTTGTTACAGGTTTCCTTACCTTCTATTTTGGAATGGAACAGTTTTCCAGGAGGAATAGCAGCCACAGTTTCTTGTTCCTTGGTAAACAAGCGTGCAATCTTGAAGAAATATCTTTCAGGAGGAGGTATTACACATGGAAGAGGTGAGTCCCAATAGCCCAGGGTCAAATATTTGTTCGGCTTCTATGGCCAGAAATGCTAATCACTTAAACAACTGATATAACATCTCTTTCCCTCTTCAGAGATTTTTTTTTTTAACAACCAGTGCTTATAGTATAATGGCTTGCACCATTAAAGCTCTACTGAAGGCTAATGAAACAAATCTGACCATGGTACATTGCCTTTGTAGTTGCCTTACTTTGCACCCCCTTGAGAACCCTCCCTCCACTTTTTCACACCTTTCTCAGGTGCAGAATGTGCCTGGATTGCTGCTGTCAGTGCCTGCCAATCACAAACACAGTCACGGGACCAGAGATAAAGAAGCTGGGGCGATGAAGGCTCGTTGCTTACTGGCAACGCTCTTTGCATCTGTTTGCCTTTAAATATGACAGTATCGTGACAAACATTGAAAGCCTTCGGATTTTTGTGCTGAGTTTGGAGATTGCATTAGATTTTGTTACTTTTTACTGCATTACTGTGCACATTCCACCTTTATACTTTGGCAGTTCAGGCTGCTTCCCTCACAGATATTTAATGATAATGGTGCCAATGTTGATTGAAAACTGTTTTCCAATTTGTTCCGGTAAGCTAAATTTATTCATCATTCAAGTAACATTGTCATATCTCCATTCTTACCATCATAGAAAGTGCCGAATTCAGCCACTTTACAAGGACAGCATGACCTATTTTAGCAAAATGAGTGCTGACCAAATTAGTTACGAGTTTATAAGGTTTTCCGTACTGAGATAAATGGTCACACGAGCTCTGAGATTTTGTTGCAGAAATAATGGTGTATGGAGCTAAACCGCACTGTGCTCTTTGTACTCAAGCCTTTTTAAGGTGACAATCCATTAAACATGGATAGGGTGGAAGGAAGCTGCTATTTAATTGGAAAGCAATAAAGCTCCCATACTTTTTAAACTTGTACAAATTATAATGGGGAAAGAGGGTGAGATGCTTCTTATTTCAAGATCAATGGTAGCACTCCTGTCAGTCAGAAGAACATGGGTTCAGGTCCCATTGCAGGACTTTTTAAAAATTCATTTATGGGATGTGGGCTTCGCTGGCTAGGCCAGCATTTGTTGCCCATCCCTAATTGCCCTTGAGAAGTTGGTGATGAGCCGCCTTCTTGAACCGCTGCAGTCCATATGGTGTAGGTACAGGTGTAGGAGGGAATTCCAGGATTTTGATGATTATCAAACCATCAGTACCAGTGCTGAGGGAGCACCCTCTTTCAAATGAGATGCCAGACTAAGGGCACAGACAATATATTCAAGAGAAATTTCATCAGTGCCTCCTATCAGAAATGAAGACATTACTGGGGAACTGGAATATTCCTGGCAAATGGGGGAGGTGATGGTGTAGTGGTATTGTCACTGACCCAGGGTAATTCCCTGAGGACCCAGGTTCAAACCCCACCATGGCTGATGATGGAATTCAAATTCAATAAAAATCTGGAATTAAAAGTCTAATGATAACCATGACCCAATGTCGATTGTTGTAAAAACCCATCTGGTTCACTAATTCCCTTTAGAGAAGGAAATCTGCTGGTCTGGCTTACATGTGACTCTAGACCCACAGCAATGTGGTTGACTCCTAAATGCCCCCTGAACTAGGGGGTAACTAGGGATGGGTAATAAATGCTGGTGATGCCCACATCCCATGAGTGAATAATAAAAAAATCCAATTGTGATGCAATACTTTCCTGGATGGGTCATCATTGGCTGTCCCTAAATTCGAGGATGATGTTCTACTCAGTTCTGCTATGGGTCTTCCTGTGACTGAATAAGCTGATTCTCAGACTGCAGGTCTTTGGATACATGGGACAGGATATCCTGTGAGGTAGTGGGATCCGGAATGCAGGAATTGCTTCCTTCTCTGTCGCCGCTCTGCTGCATCATTAAGGCTTTTGGACCCAAAGCCTGGTGCAGCTTGATGGACAAGTTGTTGCCATTTTGAACAATTGGTAGTGAGCCCCTCCCAATCGTTAATGTCAATGCTGTCATGCTTCAAGGAGAGATTCAGAGTGTCTTTGAAGTGTTTCCTTCACCCTCCCCTGGAAAGTTGGGAACCTGAAATATGAAAGAGCAGGACCTGTCGGAGGGGGAATGCTTTTCGGTCATCTGAACACAGTGTCACGTCCATTGTAGTTGATTTTGCAGGAGTTTAGCCTGAATGCTTGTGGAGCTGGCTTCAAGAAGGACATTAGCTTTTGTCCGACAGTCCTCCCATTGAATCTGGAGGATGCAGCGGAGGCATTGCCGATGGAATTTCTCCATCACCCCTATGCTTCACTGACACACAGTCCAAGTCTCACTGTAGTACAGGAGTGTGGTGACGACAACTGCTCTGTACATGAGGACTTTGGCTGAGTTGCGGAGGTCTTTGTTGTGGAAGGTTGAGCTGGCGCAGATGATCAGTGTTGGATCTTCTCATTGATGGTGCAACAACACTCAAGAAGTTTGACACCATCCAGGATAAATGTGCCCACTTGATCGGCAGCCCATCCATCACCTTAAATATTCACTTGCTTCACTATTGGCACACTGTGGTAGCAGTGTGTACCATCTACAGGATGCACCGCAGCAGCTCGTCAAGCCTTCTTCAACAGCACTTCCAAACCCTTGACATCTATCAACTAGAAGGACAATGGGAATACCACCACTTCTAAATCACACACCATCCCGACTTGAGTATATATCACTGTTCTTTCATTGTTCAGAATCACAGAATCACACAGTGCAGAAGAGGCCTTCGGCCCATCGAGTCTGCACCGACATGTGAGAAACACCTGACCTACCTACCTAATCCCATTTACCAGCACTTGGCCCATAGCCTTGAATGTTATGATGTGCCAAGTGCTCATCCAGGTACTTTTTAAAGGATGTGAGGCAACCCGCCTCCACCACCCTCCCAGGCAGCGCATTCCAATCCGTTACCACCCTCTGGGTAAAAACGTTTTTCCTCACATCTCCCCTAAATCTCCTGCCCCTCACCTTGAACTTGTGTCCCCTCGTGACTGACCCTTCAACTAAGGGGAACAGCTGCTCCCTATCCACCCTGTCCATGCCCCTCATAATCTTGTACACCTCAATCAGGTCGCCCCTCAGTCTTCTCTGCTCCAACAAAAACAACCCAAGTCTATCCAACCTCTCTTCATAACATAAATGTTTCATCCCAGGCAACAACCTAATGAATCTCCTCTGCACCCCCTCCAGTGCAATCACATCCTTCCTATAATGTGGCGACCAGAACTGCACACAATACTCCAGCTGTGGCCTCACCAAGGTTCTATACAACTCCAACATGACCTCCTTACTTTTGTAATCTATGCCTTGATTGATAAAGGCAAATGTCCCATATGCCTTTTTCACCACCCCACTAACATGCCCCTCTGCCTTCAGAGATCTATGGACACACACGCCAAGGTCCCTTTGTTCCTCAGAACTTCCTAGTGTCATGCCATTCATTGAATACTTCCTTGTCAAATTACTCCTTCCAAAGTGTACCACTTCACACTTTTCAGGGTTAAATTCCATCTGCCACTTATCTGCCCATTTGACCATCCTGTCTATATCTTCCTGTAGCCCAAGACACTCAACCTCACTGTTAACCACCCGGTCAATCTTTGTGTCATCCGCAAACTTACTAATCCTACCCCCCACATAGTCATCTATGTCATTTATATAAATGACAAATAATAGGGGACCGAGCACAGATCCCTGTGGTACGCCACTGGACACTGGCTTCCAGTCACTAAAGCATCCTTCTGTCATCACCTTCTGTCTCCTACAACTAAGCCAATTTTGAATCCACCTTATCAAATTACCCTATATCCCATGTGCATTTGCCTTCTTTATAAGTCTCCCATGTGGGACCTTGTCAAAGGCTTTGCTGAAATCCATATAAACTACATCAACTGTACTATCCTCATCTACACACTTGGTCACCTCCTCAAAAAATTCAATCAAATTTGTTAGGCATGACCTCCCTCTGACAAAGCCATGCTGACTATCCCTGATCAAACCTTGCATCTCCAAGTGGAGATAGATTCTCTCCTTCAGAATTTTCTCCAATAGTTTCCCTACCACTGACGTGAGACTCACTGGCCTGTAGATCCCTGGCTTATCTCTACAACCCTTCTTAAATAGCGGAACCACATTAGTTGTTCTCCAGTCCTCTAGCACCTCCCCCGTGGCCAGAGAGGAATTAAAAATTTGGGTCAGAGCCCCAGCGATCTCCTCCCTTGCCCCTCTCAGCAGTCTGGAACACAAATCATCCAGACCTGGAGATTTGTCCACTTTTAAGCCTGCCAACACCACCAATACCTTGTCAATCCCTATATCAAATTGCTCAAGAACCTCGCAGTCTCTCTCCCCGAGTTCCATACCTTCATCCCCATTCTCTTGGGTGAAGACAGATATGAAGTGATTGTTGCTGGGTCAAAATCTTGGAACTCCCTTCGTAATAGCACTGTGGGACCCCCTTTGGCACACGGACTGCAGAGGGTCATGATGAAGGCTCTCAACCATCTTCTCAAGAGGAATGTGCAATAAATGATGGCCATGCCAGCACATAATGGCCAGAATTTTAACATTGATTGGGCGGGTGCGCGCCCGACCCGAAACTGCGTGAAATGATGATGGGCGTGCATCCCGATGTCATCTCGCACGTGAGCGATATTGAAGTCTGATTCCCGCGCACGCCTGCTGATGAGTAAAGGGCTGATTAAAGGGCTGATTACGGCCATTAAAAACCCGATTTTCTACGATTTTACGTTGCTCGTGCGATTTCACGCTCGCCACACAGGCAAAACGGGCAGGCGGGCAGCCCGTTTTTAACAAAACCTCATCCAAGAGCGGGATGAAATGTCCGGGGTGAAATATAATAGAAAAAAACGATATCTGGTGACTGATGTTTTTTTGAGTTCTGCTGTCAGGTGCTTGAATGTGTTGCATAGACACAGTTTGGTGCATTTTATTCTTGCCGTTTAATCTGTCCGGGTCTGCAGCTCCCCGGGGCATCTCCGCAGCAGCTACCTGCCTTCAGGGAGCTCGCTAGAAGCCCCCACCCGCACCCTCATTTTTGTCGGCACCCACCCTCTTCCCAGCAACCCCCCCCAACCTCGGCAGCGCTGAGGCTTTCTCAGTGCGCGTTCCACGCTGGCCGACCATTAATTGGCCAGCCGGCATGAAATTGCGTTTGCGAACCAATTGCGGGCGGAAACGCATTTCACACCCGCTTCTGGGCCTGCGTATGCGCCAAGCGTGAAATTCAGGCCAATGTGAGGATTAATTTTTTTTTAAATCTTAAAAGGTAAATCTAGTGCCTGGGCTGCATTTAGCTGCTTGCAACCTTTGTTCCGTCATAAGGAGGGCGAAACTAGCCCAGGCGCCAGGTCGAAATGTTTTGAAGTCACACACAGCAGTTGCTTTAAGTTAAACCCCGCCAGATTCGGCTGGATGCAGTGCCAGTAAAACGGAGCTCAAGCTGGTAAACGGTGCGGGTTTCAAAGCACTGGCGTCTAAATACCGCAATCTCGTTGTGTAGTCGGAGAGAACACAAAAACATAAACAGGAAAAGTGTACACATAAGAGAGAGTGAAAACCGGGATGGTGTTTTCGTTATCAAAATGAGGATGGAGAGTCCTGGACATAAAGTTATCTTTGGGAACGTTATGTACTGCTGTGCAAATATTTGTTAAGGAAGAAAAGATAGGAGTTGGTTTAATTTTAAAGTTTGGTTTGTTATCCTTTATCAAAGATCGGCCCGAGACACTGATGGAATAGGCTGGATATCTTTATTTCAATCTGCCTTATCCAACCTCTCACCTTATTAAAGGCTTGATGAAACCATACCTGCCGCACATAAAAGTTGTTCTAAGCAAGCCTAGCTGACCAGAGAGAGAGAGAATACATCAAACCATGGTCCTAAAAAGGAAATTATTAACACAGCTGCGGAAACACAATGCCGGATATATGTATGGAAACAGCTGGATTCTCGAAATGCCTACTCCTCCCTTCAGCCGGTCTAGGGGGGAAAGCTGTTCAAGAAGAAAGGCTTAAAGGGTCAAAAAATCAACATGAGTGGGTGATGCATAGCTTCAGAAATTTGTTAAAGGTTTTCCGTTTCAGGTTCATGTGAATAAAAGCTACAGTGGTGTAACGACATGACCTGCCGGACAGGTTTCAAGAAAAAACAAATAAACTTTATTACAAAGAGTATTTCAGATCCTACATAGTAGAACAGGATCCTTGACAGGAGGCCACCCCCTGGATTACCCGTGCTTAGGGCCCATTGGTCGGAGCCTCCAAGAACATCACTTGACCACTTGATAGACAGTAGGAGGGGCTATACCTTCAGTTACTACATTTCCTCCCCCGTTAGCTTTTCACAGTTTCTACTTACAGGAAACATTTGAATATCCAATAACACATGCATATGTACAATTCAGGTGAATAGAGATTAAGTCTCTGAACTTTCCTTATTTGGTTAGAGCGGAGTAGCTCTACCACTTAAGGTTCTTCCACAGGATTGACATGATCAGGAATCACAGCACCAGAAACATCATCAGAAAGTGGCAGATCAGGGTTTGGCAACTCTACAGAGAATCGGGCATGTCTATTCTAGGTAAACCTGTCACCTCAGGGATTAATGGTTCGAGGTTAATCACAAGCGGAATAGTTGGTTGCTGGAATGTGTCTCTATCCCAAAGATGGTCCACGTGTTTTCGAAAAATTCTGTCTTCCACTTCCACCTGGAAATATAATGGATCAGTTTCTGAGACAATGGTCCCAGGAGCACAACAAGGTCTACTTCCAAAATTCCACACGAATGCTGTGCCTTCTGCAGTGAAGCTGTGAGCTTTGCAATGAATATCGTGAGTCAATTTTTGATTACTCTGCTTCCTCTCTACCTTCCCCTCTAAGTTTGGAAAAAAACAAGACTTAACCAGGTACGTAGGCAGCGTTTCATCAATAATTCAGACGCTGTTGGACCCGTAGTCAAATGTGGCTTTGTACGATAACTGTGAAGAAAGAGGGAAAGTTGAGTTTCTGGAGTACCTTCTGATAATCTCTTCATTCCAGATTGAAAGTTTGCACAGCTCTCTCAGCTAAATCATTCCATTTAAATTCATGAATCTCTGAAACTTTGTACTGGTAAAGATTGTACCGTTATCAGAAACGATGCTTTCCAGTAAGTCAGGTATGCTAAAACAATGACACAGCTTCTCGATAGTTGTGAATGATCTGAAATCATACACACCCATCCATTTAGAATGTACCATCTACAATCAACAAAACCATGGTGCCTAATAATGGTCCTACATAATCAATATGTAGTCTAACCCAAGGTTGACCAGACTACTCGCACGGATGCAGTGGAACTGAAACAGGCAATTCCTATTGCTGCTGACACTGGAGACAGTGCTTGACCATGTTTTCAATGTCACTGTCAATGCCCGGCCACCAGACATAGCTTCGGGCAAGCGTTTTCAGCTTTGAAATGCCTGGATGCACACTGTGAACTCTGTCAAGAGTGGTTCTCTTCCTTGCGAAGGGACGAGAAGCCTTGATCCCCACAACAAGATTCCACATTGACAACTTAACTTTGTTTTTCGGGCATGGAATGGTCTCATCCCTTCAGACACTGGTGAATTTAACTTTGCAAAACAAAGTCTCTGACTTTTGACAAAATTGGATCTCTGTTCATCCCATTTCTAACTTGCTTCGCACACACAGGCGAGGAATCCAAGAAATTCAGCACAAGCAGAACTTCTTGTGGCACTGGAGCATGTACAATGCTATTTGGTAACGGGAGACAGCTGAGTACGTCCACATTTGCAATGTGTAAGCCCAGAGGTTACATAAAAGTATACTCATACGCAGATAATATCAGAGCCCAATGTTGTATTCTTGCTGAGGCTATTGGTGGAATGGCCTTATCCTCATTGAATAAACCCATTAATGGTTTATGGTCCAACACAATGGTGAAATGTAGTCCAAGCAGACACTGGTGGAATTTCTTCACTCCAAATACGACCGATAAACCTCCCTTTTCTAGCTGGGAATAACCCTTCTCAGCTGTGGAGAGAGTTCTCGAGACATAGCCAATGGGCCTTTCTGATCCATTTTCCATTCTATGTGATAACACAGCTCCTACACCATAAGAAGAAGCGTCATGTGTTAATGCTAATTCTTTCAATGGGTCGTAGTGTACCAATAAATACGACAAATGCAACAGTTTCTTTACTTTCACCAAGACTTCCTGTTGTGAATTCCAAGACCAACAGTGATTCTTTTTTAACAACAAGTGTAATGCTGCTAACACAGTTGATATGTTTGGCAAGAAGCGTCTATAATCGTTGAACATACCCAGGAAGGATTTAAGTTCAGTTATGCTGGATGGAGAGGGTGCATCTTTGATTCTGCTAACTTTATCTTCAACCGGATGCAAACCCAACGGCATCCATCCTGTGACCCAGGTAAGTAACCTCTGGTGCTTGGAATGTACATTTCCCTTTCTTTAATCGTAAGCTGGCTTCCAAGAAACTTCTTATCACTGCTTCCAGGTTGGCCAAGTGTTCGGTCTCGGTTGACCCCGTGATCAGAACATCAGCTGGGTATATTACTACTTGGGGAAGTCCTTGCAAGAGACTCTCCATTGTCCTTTGGAAGATTGCACATGCAGACGATACTCCAAAGGGTAGGCGAGTATATTGATACAGACCCTCGTGCGTGTTGATGGTTATATATCCTCTAGACGTGCTATCCAGCTCTAATTGTTGGTAAGCATGGCTCATATCCAATTTTGTATAGGATTTGCCTCCAGCCAGCTTTGCATATAAGTTGTCTATCCTTGGAATAGGGTACTTATCTAGTTTGGCTGCCTTGTTCACGGTCAATTTATAGTCCCCACAAATGCATATAGTTTGGCCAGGTTTCACCACTGGGTCTATGGGCGCTGTCCATTCTGAAAATTGGACTGTCTGGATGATGCCCAGCTTTTCTAACCAGCACGGTTCTGCATCCACCTTCTCCTTTAGGACATAAGGCACAGGTCTGGCCTTAAATAAACGGAGTTATGCCAGAGGGTCCACATATATTTTTGCTTGCAAGAATTTTAACTTCCCTAATTCATCCCGAAATACACTGTCATATTCCCTTAGCTGTTCAGGAGCTCCTCCTGTTCTCACTTGAAATATTTCAGACCAGTCAGGCTGATTTTTTGTAACCAGTCTCAGCCCAGAAGACTAACTCCTTCTCCTGTCACTATTATCACTGGAAACTGAGCTGTCTGTTGCCTATAAGACACTGGTACTGTGGCGATGCCCTTTACCTGTATAGATTCTCCTGTGTATGTTTTCGATTTGACACTTGTCTGCTCCAGATTCAGTGGCTGGGTTCCTTCATTTAGGTATTTAAATGTGTGCTCTCCCACCACTGTGGATGAGACTCTCGTATCCACTTCTATTGTTAGTGGCTTCCCATTAACTTGCATTGTGACAGTGATAGGTTCAGTTTTTACAGCTGTGACATTGTACAGAGAATAGATGTCGGTATCGGCAGCTTCAGGTTGTATTTTCAATTCAGTCAGGTTGTTTTGCTGCTTTATGGGCTGTTTCGACTTTGCCCTGCTATGCCTTACTACGTGACCTTTCTTATGGCAGTAATGGCATTCTGCCTCCTTGAATCTGCAGGTGTCTGGTCTGTGGTCACCCCCACATCTATAACAGATTAACATTGAGTTGCTGCTTAAGTGTTTCTACTAGGCCTTTTCGTGTTTCTAACAGCAGACGTTGCCTCTCTCTTCGCTGCTGTGTCTCTGGTTTGCACGCCACGTCAGGGGGTAGGTTCCCACCCCACATGAAGAACAGCTTGTATGTGTTGTCTCTTTAGTGTATGTATGCGAGTCTCTCACAGCACTTTCCATGGCGAGTGATATTTCCAGGGTGCTCTTCAAATCCATGTCGGCCTCTGCGAGTAAACGGCGCTGAATGACATCGTCACGAACTCCATAAGCTAGCCTGTCCCGCAACAAATCATTTAGTGTGTCCCCGAATTCGCAGTGTTCTGTCAACTGCTTCAACTTCACTATATAAGTTGTGATGAACTCTCCTGGGGCCCTCACCCTGGAATTAAATTTAAACCACTGCATTATTATGGAGGCTTCAGCTGGAAATACATTTTCATGAGGTCCATTAATTCATTAAAGGATTTAGAATTGGACGCATTCGGGGCTGTCAGGTTGCAGGTGAGACTGTACGTCTTGCTACCACATACACTTAAAAGGATGGCTTTCTCCTTTTCCTCCCTGGTAATTTCATTCGCTACGAAATAAAAACCGAGGCACTCTACACACTGGCTCCAGTCTTCCATAGTCGCATCGTAAGGATCGATTCTGCCGAAGAGTGGCATGACTGGTGAGTAGTGTTTTATTTTTTCCCTTAAGATTTGATGTGCTCACGTTAGCAAGGTGAGGTGCAGCGTCGGAGCTATTTTACCCTTGTCGCCAAATGTAACCGGACAGGTTTCAACAAGAAACAAATAAACTTTATTACAAAGAGATTTTCAGATGCTACACGCTCAATCAGGGCTTTCATCAGGAAGTCCCACCCTGGGTTACCTACGCTTAGGGCTCATTGGCCAGAGCCTCCAAGAACATCACGTGACCCCTGATAGACAGTGCACGTGGTACGAAGTAATAGATGGTGAAAGAGGCGGAGAGGGATGGATTCAGCAGAGGTACAGATCAGAGATCAGAAGGAAAAGACAAATTGCTTTGGAAGTAATTTGGAAAAGAAAGGCCAATCAGAACAGTGAAAAAGGTAGGCGTGCGCGAGGCTGGAAGGGAGCGAGGGAAGAAATAAAATGGAAAAGGATGGAGATTAGGAAGGTCAGGACAAGGAATTTATTGTCATGATGGAGAAGTGGGTGGAGATAGTGTCCAGGGTGTGGAGAGTTGTTGGAGTGGATGGTAGTTGGCAGACAGGTAATGATATATGGGGATGTGATAGTTCATGGGGAGGGGAATGATAATTGGTGCTTTGTTGGGAGTTTGGAGTCTCTTAACATTGTGTCCAGATTTCACTCACAGCTAAAGACAGAGATAGGTTTTAAGGAGCTGAAGGAGGAGAGAAAAGTTGAGAGGCAGAAAGGTTTTAGAAGCAGATTCTGGAGTTTAGGGCCCTAAGCAGCTGAAGGCATGGCTGCTAATGGTGCAGCAATGAAAATGAGGGATGTGCAAGAGGCCAGATTTGAAAGAAACCAGAGGGCTGCAGGAGAAGATTACAAAAGGAGGATGGGGACGAGGCTATGAAAGCATTTGAACACAAGGATGAAAATTTAAAATCAAGACATCGATGGACAGGTAACTAATGTAGGTCAGTGAGCACCAAAGGTGTGATGGTTGAAAGGAACTTGGAATGATTTAAGATGCGGGCAGCAGAGTTTTAGATGAGACCTGCAATTTAAAATTCTCATCCTCGCGTTGAAATCTCTTGTTGACCTAGCCACCTCCCCCTACGTCCGTAACCCCTCCAACCCCAAACACAACACACAACACCAAGTTCTCCATTCCTCTCACACTTGCTGTCTCCTCAACCCTTCACCCCACCATTGGCAACTTTACCTTCAGTTGCTTAGGCTCTGTACTCTGGATATCCCTCTCTAAACCTCTCTGCTTCACTACTGCTCTCTCTACTATTAAGAGCCGCCTCAAAACCTATCTATTTTGGTCACCTCCTACGCTTTTACTTTGACTTGTTTTTGATTCAGATCTGTGAAGTGGCTCAAAACACTTCTCCACGTTAAAGGCTGTTTCTGCGGGCACATTGTTCCTGCTGTTATAATCCAGTGTCACAATTTACATGGAGTCCACTAAGCAGACTTTGAGATAAACTTGTTCGATATCAGATAAATCACGTCAGTATGTTAGTTCTTGAAACAGAACGTGCTGTTCCATTCAAGAACGGAAACATGTTTTTTTTACAAATGATCTGATTCCCTAATGTTTCACATTGCATGAAGTAAACAGAATATACAAGTGAATGAAATGTATCCCAGCTAACCTTCTTAAAGATTTATATCTAGCAGATAAGCCACCCAGCATTTGTGCATCATTGCTCTGGCGCAAAGAATGAGTAAGCACAGGTTGTGTGGATGTCTCCTGCCTTTGCGAATGCTGCCTGACGTACGGAGTGCTTTCCACAATTTCGGTTTCTATTCCAGATTTTCGGCAGCTGCAGTTTTTTGTGTTTCGTGGTGTGTGCTGTCTTTGTCCTCACACACACCAAATGTCATTCATCCATTACCCCTGTGGACAGTGAACTATATTGACCCTCGGTCCAACAGCACCTCCATTTTAAAATTATATCTTGTTTTCAAATCGATCTATTGCCTCTTCACTCCCTATCTCTGTAATCCCCTTCAGTCCTCCAACCCTTAGAGATCTCTGTGGTCCTCCAAGACCTGTCTCTTGTACATGCCCAATTTTCATTTGACCCACCATTGGTAATTGTGCCTTCAGTTGCCAAGGCCCTAAGCTCTGGGTTTAATTTCCCTCCCACCCCAACAAAACTCCCTGTAAAGTAAAGGGTTAATGTTTATGTTAATTAGACAACAATGTTAATGATGATGTCAGCATGGCATCATATTAAAGATGACCACCAAGGTACTCAAAAGGAGCAGGCCACAGAAGAGCCTGTGTAAAGAGAGGAATGCTTGCGGTCTTGGTTGTAAACAAAAATAAACAGATCGTGTTAAGAAATCCTTAAAACAGCCGATGTCCAAGTCACTCACAGGGCAAGAAGAATCTGAGTCAGCCCGAAACCAACAGGAAGCATCTGACAATGATCCAAACCGCTCTCCATCTCTCTACTTCTCTTTCCTCCTTTACTGCATTCCTTACACCTGACCTTTTGGCCTCCTGTCCGAGCATCTGTTTATGTACCAAACAAATTTTGTTTCATGACGCTGCTGTGAAACGCCTTGAGTTGTTAAAGGTGCTAGATAAGTATAAGTTGTTGTTGTTGTTGTCGTTTTCAGCGTTTTCTCGTTTTGTTTCAGATTTCCAGGCACTGCAGTATTTTGTTTTCCGTGCACCTGTGCTGATGTTCAAATGTCCACCTTGCGGAGTACCTCAGCCCCAGGTCTATCTGAGGAGAATGTTTTTTTTAGCGAGACATAAGTAAAACAAGAACATAAGAAATGAGTGCAGGGTTAGGCCACTCGGCCCCTTGTGCCTGCTCTGCCATTCAATAAGAACCATGGCTGATCTTCTACCTCAACTCCGCATTCCCATCCTATCCCCAGATTCCTTAATTCCCTTAGCACCCAAAAATCTATGGCCTCTATCTGGAACGCACACCATAAATGAACAGCCACTGCCCTCTGGGAGAGAAAATTCCAAAGATTCACAACCCTGAGTGAAGAACCTTCTCCTCATCTCACTCTTAAATGGCCGACCGGTTTGTCCTGAGGCTGTGACCCCCTGCCCTACCGGTTCTGGAAAAGAGAAACCTGACCATTGCAGTTTACCATTCAAATGAATTTGAGGCAGCATTAAAGTGTCAGCTGAGAATATACACAGTGCGTTTTTCAATAGAGCAACCTTTCCACAGAAAAGGTTAATGTGCTGTAAAATTGTGTAGCACCAGCACATTAATTCCAGAAGGAGATAACACATTCAGGTTATTCTGCTCATTGAAGTTAAAAATTGTTTGTCTTGTTGGGGGAAGAAGCATATCTGGCACAAAATACAAATCAAGATATGACAACGCGTTAAGAAGCACAGGTCTATTTGTTGTAGGTTCAGTAGGTCCCACAGAGAAGTTCTGAGTCCTGTGTAGTTGAACATTTACTGTTTATTGATAACACATAACTTTGTATATATACAGGGCATAACCCAAGCTATGAGCAAACTCCATGCTTGCTTCTACACAGGTCTCTGTCCAGTCCACAGCTGACTCTAGTCTCAGGTCATGTGTCTCTTTACATCACACTGTGGGCACTACTGTTCCCCAGTCCCACATTAAACCTTGCTATGCCAGATACCCTTATACTACACTATTCACTGCAACAAATTGTTTCTGTATCATAAATCACTGTAAAAGAGGTTATTCACCCTGCAGTTCTGCAAAGAATTTAATTGCTTTGTCCAATTATATTGTGGGGATGAGGAGGACAAGGTAATGGAACTCTCCAAATGAACATGAAAACAGCCAGAATGTGAAAATGCTTAATAAATAACTGCTAAAATTAGAGGCATAAGGCTCAATTTTAAGTGTCTGACGCATTGGAATGGAGGAGGGGGAAGTGTTTGGTAGAGTGTGGGAAACCCAGAGACCAGTGCAGTGCATCTGTCAATGAGTTTTTAACCCAGCCACTGCAATTCCATGCTATAGGAGAGGTAGTGGCGTAGTGGTATTTTTGCTGGGCTAGTACTCCAGATACCGAGGGTAATGCTCTGGGGACCTGGGTTCGAATCCCATGGTGTAATTTGAGCTTAATTTTAAAAAGAAATCTGGAATTAAAATCTAATGATAACCATGAAACAAACCATTGTCGATTATCGTAAAAACCCATCTGCTGTTGGTCTGCCCTACATGTGACTCCAGACCCATATCAATGGGGATGACTGAAATGGCCTAGCAAGTTATTCAGTTCTCAAGGGTAATTAAGGATGGACAATAAATGTTGGCCCACGTCCCATGAATAAGATTTCCAGGTTTCCCAACCAATTAGCCTGAGTGGGCGTCTTAACATGAAATAAGCTGTCTTAACATGAGATTTGATGGACGTCAGAGTTAGAAGTAGAATACTGTATAACAAACTGACAAAATGGAGTGGAAATGTGCAAAGGCTATGCCCTGTGTTAGTGATGCCTCCCCAATGTGATGCATAAAGAGATACTGTTCACCACTGACTGGAGGAAGAAGCCTTTTTTTTACTCATTCATGGGATGTGGGCCAGCATTTATTGCCCATCCCTAGTTATCCTTGAGAAAGTGGTGCTGAGCTGCCTTCTTGAACCGCTGCAGTCCATGTGGTGTAGGTACACCCACAGTGCTGTTAGGGAGAGAGTTCCAGGGTTTTGACCCAGCGTCAGTGAAGGAACGGCGATATATTTCCAAGTCAGGATGGTGAATGACCTGGAGGGGAAATTCCAAGTGGTGGTGTTCCCATCTATCTGCTGCCCTTGTCCTTCTAGATGGTAGTGGTCGTGGTTTGGAAGGTGCTGTCCAAGGAGCCTTGGTGAATTCCTGCAATGCATCTTGTAGATGGTACACACTGCTGTTATTGTGCGTCGGTGGTGGAGGGAGTGAATGTTTGTGGATGTGGTGCCAATCAAGCAGGCTGCTTTGTCCTGGACAGTGTCAAGCTTCTTGAGTGTTGTGGCAGCTGCACTCATCCAGGCAAGTGGGGAGTATTCCATCACACTCCTGACTTGTGCCTTGTAGATGGTGGACAGGCTTTGGGGAGTCAGGAGGTGGGTTACTCGTAGCACTATTCCAAGCCTCTGACCTGCTGTTGTAGCCACAGTATTTATATGGCTAGTCCAGTTCAGCTTCTGGTCAATGGTAACCCCCAGGATATTGTTACTGGGGGATTCAGCGATGGTAATGCCATTGAAAATCAAGGGGCAATGGTTGGATTCTCTCTTGTTGGAGATGGTCATTGCCTGACACTCGTGTGGTGCGAATGTTACTTGCCATTTGTCAACCCAAGCCTGGATATTGTCCAGGTCTTGCTGCATTTGGAAATGGACTGCTTCAGTATCTGAGGAGTTGCGAATGGTGCTGAACATTGTGCAACCATCAGTGAACATCCCCACTTCTGACCTTATGATGGAAAAAAGGCCTGCAAATGAAACCAAGACGCTTAACGAATCATACACAGTGAGCCATCGACAGGCGCACATAATCTAACAACTAAATAATTGAATACCACAAATAGAACACAAGGGAGAGGCAGGGAACTGGAGGTGGCCCTCCAGCCATCACTGAATTAACAGATCAGAGTAGTATGGCTGGAGGTAGGAGAGTACGTCAGCAACAGTGGTGTGGTGCCACGATTGTTGACTCAATGCCAACTGCGATTTGGTGACCTCAGCAGGGCAGAAGAGGTGAGTGCAATGGTGTGTATATAACTCCAGCCCCCCTCAGTCTGCCTTCCCAAACACATCACTCCTCACACCAACCCATCCCTCTCTGTCGGTGCACTTCCTCACATCCCCAATCTGACCACTACTGACATTCATCTCGTCTTTATGCAATATCATGCCTCTCCCTCAGTCACCCTCAATAAAGCCTCTCCATCCATCCATTCAACACATGCCATTACTCACTCATAACTCTCATCTTTCCCTCCACGAACAGTGTTATATTTTAAGCCTTGGAGATATGCAGAAATGATACGCTCCAGGGTATATGTGTGCAGGAGCTTTATTCTTGAGCTGTTGCAGATGGGGAGATAGCAACCTCCCATCTATCTGGTGACAGAATTAAATGTCAGACGCATGGCATAGAATACTAACTCATGTTGACTTGATGTCAGCATTGAATGAAATATAATGATCAGTTAAAATATTCTTACCTTGACAGTTGGTTCTCATATGGCTCTCATAGCATCATTCCTCAGCCTCATTGGGTGGGTTCCTCACAATTGTCATTAGTTATTTTTTAAGTGAGTATTTTTTCTTGCCGAACAGCCAGCTGGTAAATCTGCTTCAGGGGTGAGGAGATTAAGAAAAGTGGGCTAGCACAAGACAAAAATACCATGGCAACTGCGTGGGAATCTGGTATATACCTGCATGACGATCTTTCTGTGGTTGCACAACAACTCCAAATTGATGGAGTGGAAGCCTGTGCATAAGAACCTAAGAAATAGGAGCAGGAGTAGGCCATTCAGCCCCTCAAGCCTGCCCTGCCATTCAATAAGATCATGGCTGATCTGCCCCAGGCCTCTCTTTCGTGTCAGCTCCACATGGCCCTCAACTCACTGATATTTCCGAAATCTATCTACCTCCTCTTTAAATACTTTCAGTGGTCTAGCCTCCACAACTCTCTGAGCTGGAGAATTCCAGACATTTGATACCCTCTGAGAGAAGAAATTCCTTCGCATCTCAGTTTTAAATGAATGCCCCTTTATTCTGTAACTATGTCCCCTAATTTGAGATTTCCCCCACTAGTGGAAACATCTTCTCAACATCTACCCTGTCAAGCCCCCTCAGAATCTTGTACGTTTCAATAAGATCACCCCTCGTTCTTCTAAACTCTAATGACTAAAGGCCTAACTTGTTTAGCCGTTTTTAATAAATCAACCCCTTCATCCCAGGAATCAGCCTAGTGAATCTCTTTTGAACTGCCTCCAATGCCAGTATATCCTTTCTTAAATACGGGGGCCAAAACTGTACACAGTACTCCAGGTGCGGCCTCACCAACACCCTGTACAGTTGTAACAAAACTTCCCTATTGTTAAACTCCAACCCCCTAGCAATACAGGCTAAAATTCCATTTGCCTTCTTAAATACTTGTTGTATCTGCATGCTAACTTTTTGTGTTTCATGCACAAGAACACCCAGATCCCTCTGTGCTGCACTTTTTTGGAGTCTCTCTCCATTTACTTAATAGTCTGCCTTTTGATTCTTCCTACCAAAGTGCATGACCTCACACTTTCCTACATTAAACTCCATCTGCCAAGTTTTTGCCCACTCATTCAACCTGTCCATATCCCCTTGCAGATTCTTTATGTCCTCATCACAACATGCCCTCCCACCTATTTTTGTTTCATCAGGAAATTTGGATACATTACACTCTGCCCCCTCCTCCAAGTCATTAATATAGATAGTAAATAATTGAGGCCCTAAGACTGATGCTTGTGGCACTCCACCAGTCACGTCTTTCCAACCCGAAAAAGACCCATTAATCCCGACTCTCTGTCTTCTGTGTATTAACCAATCCTCAATCTATGCTAATGCAATACCCCCAATACAGTGAGCTCTTAACTTGTGAGGCACCTTATCGAATGCCTTCTGTGAATCCAAAAACACTACACCTAACAGTTCCCCTTTATCAACTCTGTTTGTTATATCCTCAAAGAATTCTAGCAAATTTGTCAAACATGATTTCCCTTTCACAAAACCATCATGATTGTTTTACTGAGTTAAGTTTTCCTAAATGTCCTGCTATTTCTTCCTTAATAACGGGCTCTAGTGTTTTCCCAATGACAGATGTTAGGCTGACTGGCCTATAGTTTCTTGCTTTTTGTTTCCCTCTCTTCTTGAACAGGGACGTCACATTAGCAGTTTTCCAATCCGCTGGGACCCTCCTGGAATCCAGCGAGTTCTGGAATATTGTGACCAATGCCTCCACTATCTCTCCAGCCACTTCCTTTAAAACCCTTTGATGCAGACCATCAGGTCCTGGCGACATGTCTGCCTTTAGTTCCATTAGTTTCTCAAACATTTTGTCCCTCGTGATAAAGACTGTTACAAGATCTTTCCTCCCATTAGCTCCTTGCTTATCTGATGTCTTTGAAATGTATATAGTGTCCCGAAGACCGCTGTAAAATATTGGTTTAAATTGTCTGCTATTTCCCTGTTCCCCATTATCAATTCTCCCATTGCATCCACCAAGGGTCCCACACTCACATTAGCTACTCTTTTGTCTTTATATACCCGTAGAAGCTCTTGCTGTTTGTTTTTATATTTTCTGCAAATTTACTTTCATAATCAATTTTCTCCCTCTTTATTAGCTTTTTAGTCATCTGCTGCTGGTTCCTAAAAAATTCCCAATCCCCTGGCCTACCACTAGTTTTCACCGCTTTGTAAGCCTTAGTTTTTGATTGGATGCTCTCCTTGACTGCCTTTGTTAACCACAGGTGGTTCATCCTTCTCATCGAGTCCTTCTTTTTGACCGGGATAAATTTTTGCTGAGTGTTATGAAGTATCTGCTTAAATGTCTCTCAATGCCCATCCACTGACCCTCCCCTTAGTCTATTTTCCCAGCCACTTTAGACAACCCTTTCTTCATACCTCTGTAATTGCCCTTATTTAAGTTGAGGACACTGGTTTGAGATCCAAGTTGGTCGCCTTCAAAATGAATTTCAAATTCCACCATGTTGTGATCGCTACTCCCTAGAGGATCCTTAACTATGAGATCTCTTATTAATCCTACCTATTACACATTACCAGATCTAAAATAGCCTGTTCTCAGGTAGGTCAGGTCTTCCATGTTACCCCTGCCAACCTGATTTGTCCAGTCAATATGCAGATTAAAAGCACCTATGATAATTGTAGCGTCCTTCTTACACATCTCCATTATTTCCTAACTTAGACTTTGTCCTAAAGTGAGGCAACTTTTCGGGGGCCTTTAGACGACTCCCACCCGTGACTTCTTCCCCTTGCTATTCCTTATTTCCACCCAAACTGATTCCACATCATGATCTATTGCACCAATATCACCACTTACCACCGCATGATACCTTCCTTTATTAACAAAGCTACCTCACCTCCTTTTCCTTTTTGCCTATTTTTCTGGAATGTTAAATACCCTTAAATATTGAGTTCCCAGTCTTGGTCACCCTGCAACCACGTCTCTGTAATAGCTATCAACTCATATCCATTTACTTCTATTTGTGCCGTCAGCTCATCTACCTTTTCCACATGCTGTGTGCATTCAGATAAAGAGCCTTAAGCTTTGACTTTTTGCCATTATTACTCATTCTGGTTCTAATTTCTGCTGCACTCTTCTGCTTACATTTTCTGCCCTTTCCTGTCACATTTTGATTATCATTCACCTCTTCACTACCCTGCGCCTCTGCTCTCTCGTTTATTTTTGATTTTTTAAACTTCCCTTCAATTGAACCCTCCACCCCATTAATTAGTTCAAAGCCCTATCTACAACCCTAGCTATATGATTCGGCAGGACACTGGCCCCAGCATAGTTCAAAGGAAGCCCGTCCCAATGGAACAGCCCTCTCCTTCCTCAGTACTGGTGCCAGTGCCCCACGAATCAGAACCCATTTCTCCCACATCAATCTTTGAGCCACACATTTACCTCTCTAATCTTATTTACCCTATGCCAATTTGCACATAGCTCAGGTAGTAATCCAGAGATTATTGCATTTGTGGTTCTGCTATTTAACTTAACCTTGAGCTGCCCGTAGTCCCACAGCAGAACCTCTTTCCTAGTCCTATCTATGTCGCTCGTACCTATGTGGACCACGACAACTGGATCCTTCTCCTCCCACTCCTCTCCAGCCCAGAAAAGATCCTTAACCTTGGCACAAGGTAGGTAACATAGCCTTTGGGACTCTCCATCTATGCTGCAGAGAACAGTATCTATTCCCCTAACAATGCTATCCCCTATTACTACTATATTTCTCTTTTCTCCCCCCACTTGAATGGCGCTCTGAACCATGGTGCTGTGGTCAGCTCACTCATCCTCCCTGCAGTCTGTGCCCTTGTCCACACTGGGAGCAAGAACCTCGAACCTATTGGACAAGGGCACTGGCTGAGACTCCTCCATAGCTAGATTCTGGATCCCCATACCTGCCTCAGTTGATGAATATTCCTAAATGATCTATGAGTGCCTTAATTGCTGCATGTGACACCCTGCACCTCTTGGAAGCCAGCCAGACCTGAGCACCCATTCATTCTGACTGGCGTCACTGGTGCAAAAGTTGACATAGTTGCCCTCCCTGGCAAACAAGCCTGTGACTCTCAGCCAGCCATGGCCTCTGCATGTTGACGATGTGTGAGCTCGTGGTGCTCTCATCTCATCCTGGATTAGTTGGCCTTGTTTGGGCTGGGTGCAGGCTTTATCTCCATGAGAGCAAAATTGAACTCTGAGACAAGGCCAAGTTCAGCATATCCAGCTCCCAACCTAATTTGTGACTGTTCTATTATTGTGCTATGACCTCATTAGAGACCGATGACAGTTTTTTTTAAAGAAATACAAAATCCCAATTATTTATTAAAGAAATGAAACCACAGGATTCCATGGTTTATAACAGAAGAATTTTTACTATACAAGAATCAATAAAGCAAACACTAAATACTATCTACCCTATACCCTAACATCCATTATTAACATGAGTTAAACATGAATGAACAGGCAAATTGTTGTCACATATAAACTATAAATTGCCCTTAAATGGCAATTACAAATTATCTCAGCAGTCCACTCTGACTTTGGTGATCTCACTCAGTCACAAAGTCCTTCAATCTCTATTCCTTATTGGGAATTTCAGCTCCTCTTCTTCTGACCCCCCAGCCGACAGCAGCACAGGGCCAACCCGAGGTCCATAGGCACGGTCTTCATCACAAAAGGTACACATCTGCAGAACCTCCTCAACTCAGCCTGGAGAGGGTGGACCCTCCGACGCTAAGTTCCAGTAACAGAAACGCCTCAGCAACTTATTCTCAGCTTCTGGGTCTGGACTGCCTTCTTCAGTTTGCTTATACTGCATCAGCGGACCCAACAAACGCTCCTGCTGCTTGGACTGATCTGTGTCCCTTTAACGAGGCTTCAGTTTCCATTTCCCAACCTCAGCTTGTTTCTGGTTGTCCTGGAAACTGGGAAGTTCAGTTTCATTTCCAATTTACGTTTTTTTGCTTCCCTTTCAGATTCATTTTCAGTTTAGTTTCTGTTTTGAGGTAGGGTCTGCCTCAAAAAATATACACTCTAAATTTAAAAACATAGATTCCCTCACAATTTTCCCAATGGAGTTATGAATGGAGTCACCATAAAAGGCCGCAGGAAACATATAAGGCTAATTGCAGTGTTAAGGAAAGCATGCACATGGCTGAGTGATTTTAATAAGGGTTAGTTCTAGAGGGTTTTCAGAACATACAATGAGAATTGATCATACAGCTCATCAAGGCCAACCTTTCAGGTTATTGAGGATGATTTGTCCTAATTTCTAATTTAATGGTCTGGATTTTGTGGTCAGTGCTGAAGGAACGATGCTGGCCATTCATGATGTCTACATTTGCCCATGGACTTACTGTGGGCTTCTGAGTGGCAAACTTAGGAGTTATCAGGCACCTGATAGAGTACACTGCCCTTCACAGGGAATATGCCTCTTGTGCGAACAACAGAGCACCTCTTCAACCAATCAGATTGACGAATCCTTACTGAGGGCAGAATTTTGCTCTTGGTAGGCTGGCTCGGTGGGGGTGGGTGGGAAGCTTACCGCTGCCCGCGATCGGGAACGGACCATGATTTCATGCTGACGGGCCTATTAAGGTACGCCCAGCGTGAAAGGCGCCTGGGGAAGCTCCATGAAGGGGCGGGCGGGGGTGGGGGCATGATGTCTGCTGGGTCCAATAGCGACCCAGCGGCTGATTCAAAAGTGGCCCAGGCAGCCCCCGGAAGGTTCTGCCACGGAAGGATGCTGAACTCTCCATGGATTCCGGTGCAGTTGGACACGACAGGCGGGAGGAGGGAAGGTTGGCGGGGCGTTTCTCCGACGGGTGCCTCACAGCCCTCCTGGAGGAGGTGGCAGCCAGGAGGGAAACCCTTGTCCCCAGGGATGGGAGGAGGAGGCCCCCGCACCTCACCAAAAATGCCTGGGAGGAGGTGGTATCCAGGGTCAGCAGCCACGACGTGGTGAGGTGCACGTGGGTGCAGTGCTGGAAGCACTTCAACGATCTGCTGAGATCGAGAAAGGTGAGTACTGTGTTGGCATGGGTCAGTGTGCAGAACAGATAAGGGTTGGCCATCCCCTGGTGGACCTGTGTGAGAGCGGCAACTGTCAATGACGCCGGAGCTGGCCAAGTGGGTGAGCCCTGGCTGCTTGGACTGAGTGCCTTGCAGCTCAAGGGCCATGACTCAGATGTGCCCTGCCAGGTGTTCCTCAGCTGGGGTTGGTCAGGCTGCAATGGCGCTGTAAGTAGAGAGGGGATTAATCAATGCTCCTCTATCCTTTCAGGAGAAGACATCCCATAACAATATTGAGAGGTTACGGACTGGCGGGGGACCCCCACACCTAATCCTCACGCGCTATGAACAGGAGGCACTGGAGCTCGACAGGCAGCGAGCACCTCGGTCAACCGACTGCGGTGAGGTTGGGGTGCCAGACGAAGATAAGAGTGCAGTGCACTGAGGTGAGAATGTCAGTTATTGCAACCAATCTACACTACTATAGTGTAGTCTCTATAGTGATGTGAGCCTCAAAACTGGAGTCCCCTTTGATCATCGAGAGACGGACGCCATGATGTAGGTCTCTGTTGTCTCACCAGGGTGCCTGGCATGCACAATGACAGTGTCATGACTTTAATTCATGACTTGTCCTTCTTCTCCCTTTGAGGCTCACCAGCAGGCGCTCACAATGAGGACCCTGAAGGGCCACCCTTGACCCCAGAGGACCACCATGTTCCCCATGCACCTGCATTACACCCGCTTTGTCAAGCAGGCAACAGCGCAGATACCAGCATCTCAGTGGGCATAAGATCACAGTGTAGCATCTCGGTGCACACTGGTGAGGGCACTTCACATTCGCTTGAGGTGCAGGTGGAAGGAGAGAGTGCCCAGGGCTCTGGCAGTCGGAGGACTGTTACCGACAGGACAATGCTCAGTCGATGGCTGATGATTGGCCTCTGGAGTTTGTCCAGCAGGGTGTGCGGGAGGATCTGGCGGAGATCCATGAGGGAATGTGTGCCATGGTGTCCGTTTGGGGGGGCTACCTGCAGAGCGTAAGTACTGCGTTGACCCTCATTGCTGAACGCAATGCCTCCTCCATGGAGAGAGTGGCGACTCTCATGGAGAGGCTACTCCAGGGACTCACTTAGGGGTCCCTGGGGATGCACTCGGACCTGCAAGCCCACACATCGGCAATGACCTCAGCTGGTCACTGTCCGTGTGAGAGATGGATTGGGCACCTAGTATCTCAGCTAGGTGCCCGTCCATCAGTGGTGAGCAGGGAGGTCCAGAGCGACCTCACGTTGGCGCACGAGATGCCTGTTGTCTCTGCGGGCTTCTCTCAGGGCGCTGAGGATGATGGCAGCAGCTCTTCTGCCCCTCTGCCAGTGACCATGGCATCTGATGAGGCTGCGTCGACTGGGGAGATGCCAGCTGTGGCACTGGCCACTCCTTCACAGGCTCCATGGGCCAGAGGACGACTGCCAAGGTCATCAAGGCCAACAAGACAGCAGAGTGAGCAGGCTGCCTCCAATGCCAGTGTCAGCGAGGGAGGGGGCACCTAGACATAGCACCCGCAAATGTAAATGTAAAGCACCTTAAACACAAGACGGCCTTATCACGGGTGATATTTTGCTCCCCTATTTTGCTTTAACTTTTTTCATCGTGTGATAAAAAACACCGGTTAATGTTTATTTCAGCTGTGTTTCACACGCACAATTAAATGAGATTTTATTTTGTGCTATTGGCCTCTCTGTGCTTCATTTGTTCTGTAACTCTTTTGAGTCATAACAATTAAATTAAGTTAACAAAATCAGGGACAAAGTAAAAGCAGCCCCTTAAAGGGAAATTGCAAAAACAAAAAAACCAAAATTCAAAGGAAACTTACAAACATCAAACCAAAATTGATCAAAAGGGTTTATAAAACACCCCAGTCCCACTGAGCATGGACGGCCTCGACGGTACTGGCAGACACTGCGTGCTCTCTCCTCACGGACACGTGGCCGCAAACATAGCCGCGGAAGAGGGGCAGACAGTCGGGTTGGACGGCCCCCTCGATCGCCCGCTGCCTGGACTTATTAATGGCCAACTTGGCCAGGTCCAGGAGCAGGTTCACAAGGAGGTTCTCCTCCCGGCCCCCCTCCGCACTGGGTACCCCGGAGATCAGGAGCGTGGGGCTGAAGTGCAAAAACAGCAGTAAAAGGTTTTTCAAACAACTGAAAAGGGAGTGCAGCCTACAACGCCCTATGTATACGTGGTCCATAGACTCCACAAGGCCACAAAAGATATCCTGGGAGTCCATGACCTGACACATCCTGCTGTTGTAGGGGACTGCTGCGTGCAACACCCTCCACCCCAGGTCCCCGAGGGAAAATGGGAGGACACCCCTGTAGGGGGCCCCCACACTGGGGACCTCCACTGCCGGACGGCAACAAGGCACGCCAGGGCGTGTCGGGGCAGTGGGCGAGGGCAAGGAAGTGAAGGGTGTGCAGCAGCAGCCCGTACAGGAAACCCCTCCGCGCCTTCATTTGTTCTGTAGGTACAGGGTAAGCTATTATGTAATGATGAACGTGTGTCTCCTGAAACTTTATTGCACAGGCACTGAGCGCATGTTGGTGGCCAAGGAAATGTTCCTCTCTGGGATCGAGTATGGAACCTGCAGCCCTGGCGTGTGGTGGTGGTTCTTATTTGGTAGCCTAGCTGAAGGAGCGTTGGATCAAGGCGTCCCGGGTGTCCCTGCCTCCCTGGAGGTTACCCAGGTCTGGCTCCACGTCCTCAGCATTCTCCTCACCGTGCTCATCCTCGGACTCACTACTGGACTCACCTGTTGCCTGTGCAGCTGTGTCAAGATCTTCTTCCACCAGTGGGTCCCCCCTTGCCAGTGCCAGATAGCGATTGCATGCTGCGCTCTACACTATCAGTGACACACGATCTGGGGTGTATTGCAGTATTCGCCCTGAATGGTCCAGGCATAGGAAGCGCATCTTGAAAAGACCGATGGCTCTCTCCACCACCGCCCTTGTGGAGATGTGGCTCCTATTGTACCACTGCTCAGCCCCTGTTTTTGGGTGGCAGAGAGGCGTCATGAGCCACCTTTTAAACGGATAGCCCTTGTCACCCAGCAGCCATCCATCCAGTCGGGCTGGAGCACTGAAGAGCCTCAGCACCTGGGAGTGTCTCAGGATGTAAGCGTCATGGGAGCTGCCTGGGTACCTTGCACAGACTTGCAGAATATGCATCCTGTGATCACACACTATCTGCACGTTCATGGAGTGAAATCCCTTCCTGTTGACGAAGGCACCGGGCTCACCCGCTGGCGTCTTGATGGCCACATGTGTGCAGTCTATTGCACCCTGGACACGGGGGAACCCAGCAATCACTGCAAAGCCTCTGGCTCGCTCAGCCTGGCTGGCCTTGTCCATACAGTAATGAATGAAATTCAATACCCGCCTGAACAGAGCGTCTGTCACCAGCTCGATGCGCCTGTGGACAGCTGATTGGGAAACTCCACACAGATTCCCCACTGACCCCTGGAAAGAACCATGGGCATTGAAGTTGAGAGTCACTGTGACCTTCAGAGTCACTGGCATAGGGTGTCCACCCACACAGTCGGAGCTGATCTCAGATCCGATTCTCTGACAAATGGAGGTCACTGTCTCCCTGGAGAGCGCCTTGGCACCTGGGAGTGTCTCAGGATGTAAGCGTCAAGGGAGCTGCCAGAGCACCTTGCACAGACTTGCTGAATCTTGTGATCTCACACTATCTGCAGCCTCCTTCGGCATTGCGTCTCAGACATATTGAGGTAACTGCATCGCCGCCTGTAAACCCTGGCAGCAGGATAGTGGTGTCTTCTGCGGCCCCTTCCACCTTGGACTACCAGCTGGCCCTGCGCCCCTTGTGCCTGCGCCTCTCCTCCCACAGGTCGCTCCCCTGGAGGCTGAATAGGGGCACTTGGCCTCCTCTCCCTTCTGCCCCTCTCTTCCTCCTCAGAGGAGGTGCCACCAGCGGAGACCACAATCCCCATCACCAGGGTAAGGGAAGGCTGTCTGATACCTGGAAGGGCCCACGCAGTGTGAATCCTCTGGGGGCCTGGAAGACAACAATGAGTCCCGAAACGAAGCCTAGAGATGCTCTGAATGCAGCTCTGAAGTGAGATGAAACTGTCCAGTTCACATAAGCGACCAGCAGCACACAATCTCCAAAACTCCTCACTACTCACAGTGACAATGCTGCTGACCCTTCTTATCCCCACCATTGTGAATGAGCTTTTGCAAATTGGGGCCTGCCCATTTTGCCTGTGAAACGGCCGAAGATTCGCACGGGCTACGCAAACCTGGAGACAATCGGTGTGTCAAACGCCTCTTAATTAATGGCGGGCAGCCTCCATCTCCCTCGCGTGCCTGCCTAGTGAAATAGCACACTCAGCTGATGTCAACGCGTGTTATTTCACGCTCGAGCAGGTGGGGCGCGTGCCCGCCGAGCGAGGGAAAATTCTGCCCATACAAACTCTGCGCCAGGAACTCCAAGTTAGATCATTTCATTCACTTTCAAAACATGTACAGAAAGTGAAATAAAGAGAGGGAAAGGAGGGTGAGATTAAGGAAAATAGTGAAAATCTGGGATGATTCCGCTCTAAGTGCGGTAGCGGGCACTTTACCTGTCGGCAGCAATGGCAGTTTTTCACGCTGTTCCATCCCCTTCCCATAAATTATGCAGTCACGGGAAACACGCCGGATCACTGGAGGTTGGTCTCTGCTTTGCCTGCCACGCCACTACATCTCCACTTCCTCACTCCGGGCGCCATATTGAAACTGCAGCCGCGCACACGCTTCTCAATGCTTGCAGCCCCAGGACTGCTCCAGTGAAGACATGGCTCCAAAAGCCAAGAAGAGTGCAGCCCCCCCGATTCAGTGTCGCATCCCTGGGGTGCCCTTTGGACACTGCAGAGGTGAGTGCACTGTAACATTGCAGAATGCTCATGAGGGACGCCTCTTGGACTTCAAGGTTGAGGCGTGTTGAGGGTGGGGGTGGGGGTTGGGGGGAGTGCCAAAGGCTGCCCTGCAGTTGAGGCGACTTTGGGGAGGGGGGAAAAGGCTGCCCTGCGGTTGAAGGGAGTGCAGAAGCACATACGGGGGTGTGGGTGTGGGTGTGGGTTTGGGCGAGGGAAGTGGCCACACATTAGTGAAACCTATAAAAAGTGACCATTTCCCTGTAGCTGAGACAGTTCAGGCGCAGCCACATTGATATGATTGGAGTCGGGCTTCTAGCTTCTCTGCCCACTCAGCAATGCAGAGGCATCAAAGTGCCACCAAGTGCTCCAGAGATTTTCACCCCTCGGGCACAGACCGCAAAGTCATGAGTGTTTGAGTGGACTGCAGGACAGTTGGACGATTGCACATGTTGTACAATCTCCTCGCTAGAGTTGGCCATGGAGCAGTCACTGCTGGAGGAGCTCACAGACCCTGGCAATGTCAGCATCCCGGTCAGCATCAGTCTCCCCCATGGTTCAAGCTAACAGTGCAGCCTTGCAGCACGGGTTAGGAGAATGCCTGCGCCTGAGCAGAAAGCACAGCATGCAGTCCAATGGGCAAAGCTGCCGCCAATCATTCGGGTGAAGTGGGCAGAGGAAGGTGGAGTTTTGGGCAGCCATGCAGCGCACTAATCTCTGGCCATCCAAGTGGTGGCCAGCACTCTCCGGGATGCGTTAAGAGGCCTTCAGACTTAGCCAAGAGAGGCTCTTAGTACACTCATGCTAACCCATGTGTCTCTCTCTTTCATCCTGCAGAATGAATACATCAGGAGCGTGGAGCCTGGTGAACTAGCTGTATGCCTCGTGGCGTACAGAGAGCGAAGACGATGGAGAAGAGAGCGACAGACTGCACGGAGGGAGGAGCAGCACCCTCTGGAAGAAGGGCGGCTGGGGCTCCGGCATTCACCGCCCAAAAGCCAAGACGAGCCGTCGCTAGTCAGCGCCTAGCTAGACCCAGCGTCTATAGATGCTGCCTTTCATTCTTGCAGATGACCGAGAACCAGTGTCGCCAAAGACTCCGAATGTCTAGGGACCTGGTCGGTCACATCTGCCAGTTACTGCAGGATTTAGTGCCACGGGGACATGGAGGGCATCCACTGCCAGTGGCTGTGAAAGTGACCATGGCGCTCAATTTCTGAGCCAGTGGCTCCTTCCAGGGCTCCACAGGTGCCTTCCGTGGGATATCACAAGCCTCCAGCTGCAAATGCATCCATGCGGTCACGGATGCCATCTTTGCGAGGGCACACAACTTTGTGTATTTCGCCCAGGGCCATGATAGCCAGGATGCAAGAGCGATTGGATTCACCCAGATCTCGGGTTTCCCACAGGTGCAGGTTGCCATCGACTGCACTCACGTGGCGCTCAGATCTCCGTGACAACAAGCAGTCAACTATGTCAACTGCAAGGGCTTACATTCACTGAATATACAGCTGGAGTGCGACCACCACAAACACATCCTGCAGGTCTGCGCACGGTTTCCAGGGAGTGTGCACAACTCCTACATCCTCAGTCGGTCACAGATCCCTGATGTCTTCCAGGGTCCACAGAGGCTGCAGGGATGGTTCCTCAGGAACAAGGGCTACCCGCAGAGGCCGTGGCTGATGACACCCGTGTGGTGGCCTCAGACTGCAGCAGAGCGACTGTATAATGAGGCTCATGCTGCAACTCGCAACTTGGTGGAGCAGCCCATCGGGATGCTGAAATTGAGGTTTCCAGTGCCTGGACCGGTCTGGTGGAGCCCTGCACAGAGGGTGTCACGCATCACCCTTTATAACCTGGCACTGCAACTGGGAGAGGAGCTGGCTGAGGAAGAGATGCAGGAGCTGAAGGTCTCCCCTGATGAGGACGTTGACGGGGATGAGGGTAAGGAGGTCCTTGAAGATGATGATGACAGCAATGAGGCCCTCGCATTGGCCAGGCGAGGCAAGCGCTCAGGACACCCTCATGGCTGCTAGATTTTTTGAGGATGATGATGACATGCAGTGAGGAGACACCATTAAATCCTCAGATTGCATCTATTAACGTTTGACCCCAGTCTGGCTTATTGCAGCGCACTTACCCTCTGTGAGAATGCTCCTGTCATGGAGAGGCAGTGGAAGCCCTAATAGTCACTTGACTGCAGGAGGATGATGATGACATGCATTGAGAGGACACTCCAGAAATCTTCACATAGCTTCTGAGAATGTCTGACTCCTGTCTTGCTGAGGGCAGCCCACTTGTGCTTCGTGATCACAGAATCACACAGGAGGCCATTCGGCCCATCGTGTCTGCACCAGCTCTCCCAAATAAACACTACAACCTAGTGCCATTTGCCCTGTCTTTTCCCTGTACCCCTGCACCTTGCTTCTATTCAAATAATCATCTAATGTCCTCTTGAATGCCTCGATTGAACCTGCCTCCACCCCACTTCCAGGCATTACAGGCCCGAACCACTCGTGTGAAAAAACTTTTTCTCATGTCACATTTGTTTCTTCTGTAAATCACTTTAAATCTGTGCCCTCTCTGTGTGATATCATAGAGACGCAGCCATGAAACTTTAAAAGCATCTGATGCTCTTCAGCATCCGAGCCCTTCAGCAGCACAGCATCACTGGTCACAGATGCTGAAGAGATGGGGGCAAGCCCCACCTTAAAGGTGCTGAGAGCACACAGAGAGAATGATGGAACTCTGTGACCCCTGCCCATGACACTCTGGCAGCAATGACAAGCACCGTCAAGGTGCAGGTATCAGTAATATGCCCAGGGAGTGTGACCATCACTTTGGTTCGAAGGCTGCACAAAACCCAGGGAAGAGGCCCTGGACTGAGACACCTGCCTTTATCTTGTGCAGAAAGATTTCACATCTGAGTGACATGAACACTGCTCATCAGAACAAGAAGCCGTAGACGGGGAGATATCTTTGGGCGTTTATTGACAATAGTGAACATTATGTGCAAGTGATTAACATCTCCACCCAGGCTGTGCAACTAAAGCTTCTTAACCTTCCTAACCCTGCTGCTACGTCTTAGTGCTCCCCGGACATCCACAGCGGAGGTGGAGGCAGTCTGCTGACCATTATGCCCTGTCTGTGATGACCTTGGTGGGCGTCCTCTGAAGGACTGAGACCTGGAGGGCCCCAGCCTGCTTTCGGGAATCTGCTGTGTGACAGCAGCACCCTCCTCGGCCTGTGGAGCTGGAGCTGTGGGGTTCACAGGGAGAGGGGATTCGGATGGGCCGGACACTCCCGGAGTCACCTGGGTGAATGGCCCCAGGGTGTGCACCTGCTGATCCTCCTCCCTATGGGTGTCCAAGGGCCCTGGCTGACTCCGTGAGGAGAAGGGGTAGCTGGAGTGAGATCGAGCTGCTCCACACCCCTCTCGCATACACACTGTTGGAGGCCAACTATAGCTTTAGCAATGGAGTTCAGCCCACACTGCAGTGCAGGAGTGATGTCTCGGAACAAGGTCTCCACATCCTACTAGTATTGACCTCTGTGCGTTGGCATGCCGGCGCTATCACCTCAGCCTGAAGGCGGATGGACTCCTCCATCGTGCCTTACAATCTGAGGAGTGTGGCGGACATCCCTTCCTGATGTTCCTGAGTTTGCCTTTGCAGCTCCAGCGACTGTGACATGACTGAGTCCAGAGGCTCCTCATCTGACTTGGACTCAGCAACGTTCTGGCCTCCAGCAGCCCTCCAAGTGGCGGGGACCTGGGAAGTCCCTGCCGCCGCCTGCTGTAGATCAGGGTGATGTGCTCACCAGATTGTGATCCCAAGGCTATTCTAAAGCTAGGTCCACCGAGGTGTGTGTCTCTGCGCTGGTGGAGGGTGTGGGTAAGCGCTGTGATGGGACTTCAGGGTGCCTTCAGATTCCTCTTCAGAGGTTTCTTCAGGGTTTGATTGGAGGCCCTGGGTCATGGGCTCTGTCAGCTGTTTGGCAGATGTGCCTGCGAAAGCAAGGAGAGATAATTAGTGCCTGGCAGTGGCCTGTGAAACAGGACACATCACTCACAGCATGGTTATTTGATGTTGCACTGCTGGACCCTCATTTGGTAGAGCAGCGCTGACCTCACCATCAGCACAGGACTGGTCCAGGTCCTCACCGGCCAGCTGGATGGCTCTGTTTTCAGAGTCTGTGAGGACCTTGATTTCGGGCATTCTTCCAGTGGTATGTGACCCCTCCCTCTTGTTGTGTGCCAGCTTGTCCTGCATGGATAGAGATGGAGAGAGTGTAAGCAGGACACCTGCCAGGCCAGATGATAAGGATGCCTGGCATGTGTGGGTGGTGGGTGGTCCCATGGACGGGATGAGGACAATGAAGGTGTGTGTGAGAGAGTGAATGGTGATGTCCCTTGAACTGGCAGTGAGTGAGATCCCTGTGGACGTGCGATGTGTTTGTGAGTGTGTGAATTGAGAGCGATGAGAAGAGTGTCTTACCCTGGTGGAACGGAGGAGATTATTCATCCTCTTGCAGCAATGGGTGACTGTCCTCTTTTGGTGGGCGTTGGTGCTGACCACCTCTGCCACTGCCTCCCAAGCTGGTATAGTCGGGTTACTATCCAGCCTGTGGCCAGAGCAGGGGTAGAGGACATCACAGTGAGCCTCCACGGCATCCAAAAGGCGTTCGAGAGATGCATCATTGAACTTGGGGGCTGCAGTCTTCTTGCCTTTGAGGGCCTTGTCTTCTTTGCAGCAGTCCTGGGCTGGAAGCTCTGATAGAGGTGAGCGCACGACTGGACTTTAAATATGGCGCCCGGCGTGATGAAATGGCGAGGTGATGGTGTGGCGGGCAAATGAGGGCCCGCCTGCCATAGAAATAGCGTGTTTCCTAGGAATGTCATTGCGGCAGGCAGGTAGAACATCATTTTACTCGCCCGCTACTGCACTTAGTGCAAATCTGGAGCAATTCTGCCCTTGGCGGCATTTCATACTTTTGTGTTGCTTGAGCGGGCAGGAATGCTTCAGAGGCCTGTTTCCAAGCATGTCCATGGGAGCTTCTGCTAAACAGTCTCAGCGGCAGAAGAATGCTCACTTTTGAGAATTTCCAAGTGCAAGGTCGCTTCTCTCACCCTCCATCCACTACCCCTTCCCACCCCCACAACCCCCTGCAGGTGCTTCCTTCAGTCTGTGCTGCCTCCACCCCGCTCCCCCACCGGAACCCTTGCCTTGGCACTTCACTGAAAGCCAGCCGGGAAAAAGCGACTTGCTTGTGACATTCTGAAGTCACGTCCAAAGTGGGTGGTATATTTGGTGTGTGGGGGGGGGGGATGATTCCAGTGTAAGCACAATAATGATATGCAAACGCATTAAAATTAAGTTCCTGACGTCGGATGGTGGGCCACCATTGACGTGTGGAGTGGATGATTGCAAACTGGCTTCATGACAGCGTAAAACTGATTTCTGGTCTTCCCACCATATTCTCCGCTCATGCCCACCTTGACACCCGCCACCAATGGGAGTGGATGGTTCCGGCTAGAAAAGAGATAAGAAAGTAATAGTTGAAGGATTATGTTACATTCTTTTAAATGCTCTCCTGCAAAAATTTAAATCTGAAGGAATGAGAATCCACACTTGTAAGAGTTAATTTTCAGTGTCAGAGAGATTGTTTGGCAGTAATTACAATTTAGCACGCAGTTAAAAAATGCATTTACTCTTGAATGGACAAGTTCTAGCTTTTTCTTGAGTGTTCCGTGGGTGAACACAGCTACTTCATACCATGGTCTGTGTTCGAATGTCAAGGCCCTTGGTGAGATATTGGTGCAGTGAACTTCCTGATTTCTGCATTCAACTGCATAATTGTGGATGCTGGGAGTCACTCTTCTAACTTACTCTTTAATAACTCCTTAGCTGATAGCCTCACTGTCATTCTTAATGCAAACTCCAGGTCAATCGATTGAAAGTTCTGCATAGTTCTTTTTTTTGCAGTCCCAAAGGCCAATAATCCACGCTCCAGATTTCAGGTTACTTCATTTTTACCATTACAGTGGTTTCAGAAGCAACCTATAATGCGTAGTGAGTGATTATTTCATCTAAGATACTTAATCTTCAACCCCATTCTGAATCTGATCGTCATCTAGTTTTTTTTTTAAAGGAGTTGAATCAAAGCAGCATTAATTGTTTTTGCTGGCCGTCTTTTCCAGATAAACATTACTCTCCAAGGAGCCAAAATTCCTTTTAATCTTCAGTCAGAACATCATAGAAACGACTATACAACTGAAGCCCTTGGGTCATTTGGCCTGTGCAGGTGGGACTAGTTAAAGTTCGAATACTTTTTTTTTTATTATTCATTCACAGGATGTGGGTGTCACTGGCAAGGCCAGCATTTATTGCCCATCCCTAATTTACTTTGAGAACGTGGTGCTGAGCTGCCTTCTTAAACCCGCTGCAGTCCACGTGTTGCAGGTACACCCGCAGTGCTGTTAGGGGAGGGAGTTCCAGGATTTTGACCCAACGACGGCGTATCACAAAAAGAACCTGTACAGCGATGGGCTCCTTAAATAAAATAAAATCTTTTGCCTACTTTTTTATATAATGAATAGCAAGTGGATTCAAATACAATAAACAGCCCATCACAAAATCACTGATTTACACATTTCTTTTATTAAAAGAGTAGCTACACGATTGTCTTAATGAATATAAGCAAACCCTTATTCTTCAATACACTTCATGAAGCCTAACTATAACTTAATCCCTATAGTTCAGAACCTAGAACCATTAATATGCAGTAATATATTCATTTACCACCATGAACAACATTTACTATGTAGAAAGCTAAGTCATTCTCTTGACTTCCTATGATATCAAGGCATTCAACTAAAATTATACATCTTCTGTACTATTTACAGCTACTGCCATGACACTCTTATGAAGGCCATTCATAACTGCTTACATTATATTTCCTTATATACACAATGTTAACTCAGCCTTGCATGATTTCAGTGGGTTATGCAGTCTTTTCTCAGAAGGTAGCAAGTGTACATAGTGCCATTATTTGTACAATCTGTTTCATATAGATATGGCACAGGTGCATTTCGAAATGAGTCACTCCAATTAAACAGCAGATACAAGAACATGGAAAAATAAGATCAAGGAAAAAAAAACTCCGGTTGCCATGGCACTCCCTCCAAGTCATGGCGACCCAAGTAAATTAATAATTAGAGCTGCATTGAAGCTTTTGCAGTCTCTTCTTTTAGTTGGCTTAGGTATACCAAAACCAGAAGCAACATCCTTCATCTTTTCCTGTTCAGCCATAACATTGGGTGGTCTAGCCAAAAAATTGTGATTTTTCTTAAGGAAGTAAATGATTTTTTTTATATGTTGGTTCTCTCTGAGCTTTATGTCCTTCCTGGAGGGCAGCCTAGCTAATGCTCCCTTAGACCAATTACTTTGAGCTGCCTTCAACTGGTGAACAACTCACTCACTGGGGTCTCCCTCCTTTATGAAGGAAGGTCTTGAGTCACCATTCAATGTCTCCCCGCAGTGACGTCGGGACTCAGCCACATGGGGCAATCCAATTTAATTGCTTTTTCAAAGATTATAGGCAAATATCATAAATTAACACCATATTTTAAAAAAAAAATTATGCTATTTCGGTTCAAACGATAACATTTCCAATTATTGAGGAGAACACTTTGATCTCCTCCGTGTAAAGTCTGAGTGGACAGTGTGGGCTATTGCACCGGATTATCGGAAATATATCAAATATGCAACCAGTTTATTGGTCCATCAACTCTAAATGATCAAAAACCATAATCCAGGTTCTTGAATGAAGCAGTTAATGCAGTTGGAGCCTCCTCGTGGCTAAAAAGTTCTGTTTCATACAGGCCTAAGGGAGGGTCCAGTAAAATCATGGAGGGTGGAGTGAACCGGGATCACCATCACAATCCATTGATGATCTCCGGTCACGTTTCCACACTGTGTCTTGCAAGCATATGTGACTCAGGATCTGTAGTGATTGGAATGTTATGTAAAATGAAGTGACTGACAGGTCCTGAGGGTATGTCAAAAGCACTACTGGCTAGTTCAATTGCATGCTACAACATTTGTGGCACCACCGCTGTACAATGCACTTGGAATGAGAAATGAAGACAAGAGCACAATAGAAGGATTGGCCTCCAACAATCGCAAACATCTTCCTTGGTGCTAGGTATGACTCTAACCAATGGAGAGTTCTCCCTCTGATTCCCATCGGCTTCAACTATATCCAAATTAGGATGGCGTGTGACTTTGGGTGGTTGTGGGGAAGCTTCGTTCTGGTTGTTAGTTGCCAAATTTAGATTTGAAAAGCATTCAGATTCAAGAAAGAAGGTAAGACTGAGGGAGGCATGAGGTCTTGTCCTGGGGGAAAAAAATGAGTTACAGTAGAAACCAAAGCAATGAGTTTTATTAAAATGCAGTTAGAGTGTTGAAAGAGGAATAGCATGTATGAACGACAGGTAGGATGGTGTGTACTTGGAGGGAGGAGAAAAAAAGCTTCGGAGGAGCAATCGCCATAAAGAGATTAAAAATACAAACTAGATCGTGTTACAATGGGAAGTGAGAGGTGAGGGTCGACCTAAGCGATGAGGTCAATCAATACCTTATCCAGAAGACGTTAGAAAAACTTCCCCTGACGTGGGAAGGTTCTTCAAGCCTTGGGAGGACGGAAGCTTTTATAAAAAGGTTAAGAGCTGTTGTGCCAGGGATGAGGGAATCAAAATGACTGGAGCTATCGCAATGAAATGGCTCCGCTGCAAATACTTTGAAAGCAAATATAATAATAACATTTAATAACAAACTCAGGAATACCATATTATCACCGCAGTTTACTTGTAAATTTGGTTAGTTGGGAGTGCGGCACGGTGCATTATCCTTATACCAAGTAGTCTTTGTCTGCTCTACTTTCCTTTATGCCCGTCAACCAAGAAATCAGGATGCACCATGAGTGAACCCCTATCTAGCAGCAGGCTAGTTCACTCTGCCTTTCCCCTTAGGAGCATTGATGGTTAGGTTATAAACTTTGTAAATACGTCACTGAAGTGCAGTTATGTGACAGTACGCACTAGCAGTCATGCTCACACTTAGTCCTGAGTCTGTCGAAAAGTCCAAACAAGGAATGACAAAGAGAGTGTAGTAAAATACTGTTAAAGAACATAAGTTCATCCCAAATCCTTATCTCAAATTCAGAACGCTAATCTGATGGCCAGTCAGTATTAATGCAGGCTTGCTGTTGTAAAGGTCACTGCCCAGTATCTTTACAGGCTAAAGCTTTTAAAGAACTCCTTAACAGATGGCTTTTTTTTTCAGGTTAAGTAGCATTAGAGAAAATCAATCACTGGAATATCACAAAAATGCAGCCTCCCAGCTGGCAACGGGGGCTGCCATTACTTTTTTGTCGCGCGCTCTCTGAGCTCTGGCAGCGTCAGCATTTCCGGGGCAGATTTTTTCCGAGGTCTGTCCTTTGGCACGCTGAGGAAGTCGGGCGGGTCGCCACTGAGCGGGGTGGAGGGCGCGCTGGCAGGGGCGCTGCGGGTGGTCGAAGGCTGAGCAGCTTCGCTGATGGAGATAGTGGGGGCCATGATCCCAATCTTCTCATTCGTGGCTTCCTGAGTTTGCTTCTCATATTCTCGAACTTCGTCCATCGTCATATCTGCAAAGCAAACGAGGGCGGGGTAGAAACAACAGAGATGAGCCACGTATTGAGCCTCTGGGGCTACAGCCGCGCCCGCGCGTTTTTGTGACCACCGTTGTGGAAAACCCATCAGCTCAGATCGACAAACATGCGCGCGGTTGCTTAGCAAAGAAACCCCACCATTTTGTGATTCCCTCATCTCCCCAGTATCAGATAACCCCACAAGATTTACAGTCCACCCAAGTAAGTCAGCGATAGGTCAGGAACATTCATTTGACATTTCCTCACATATAAATATACAAACATCATGGATGACTTAACACGCTTCATTTCGGAATGAAGGGAAGGCAGGTCTGTTTGAGACATGTGACTTCATACTGTGTTCCTCGGCTTCCTGTACCAAATATAAGAAACAGCAACAGGCCCCTCAAGCTTTCTCCGCCATTCAGAAAGATCATGGCTGATTTTCTACCTTAACTCCACTTTCTCACCCTACCCCCATATCCCTTGATTCTTTTAATGTCCAAAGAAAACGGAGGGAGGTTTAAGGCAACTCATTGATCCCAGATGGTTTCAGAGCAGCTCTGAAGAAGGGTCATACGGACTCGAAACGTTAACTCTGTTTCTCTCTCCGTAGATGCTGTCAGGCCTGCTGAGTTTTTCCACCATTTTCTGTTTTTATTTGGTTTCAACTGTTGCCGTGCTGCTTTGAAGCTTTCAGCCATTGTTACCCAACCTCAGCAGTGGAGAACTTTCTGGAAGCACTGACGTTTTGAAGATTATTCATTAACATCCTGCTGGATGAGCACCTCATCCTGGAAGACCCTCAATCTGAAGCTGTCAGTCAGAATGCTGTGCCTCCAAATGCAGGTTGGAAGGCCTGTTAAAAAGTCTCCTGTACCAGGGAAATCTTGGGCAAGTTTCTAATATGTACTCAATTTATATTTGACTTGCAGAGTTAGCGTCTTAATGCAGGAGCATCTGTTGAATTCTTTTCTCATCAGGGAAGGGAATACAACCAAAGGAGGGTTACATCAATTGCAGAATATGATATACCGTTCGTTATGTTGTGATATGATTCATGCCGTAACATTGTGGGTCTGTAAACAAATGAAAAAGGCTTGCCAAACGCTTTCCCCCAAAGTTTGCTGACTCTGTTGAGTCAGCAAATTGTGGGCTCAAGTCCCGCTCCAGAATATCGGGCACATGCTCCATGCTGCTATTTGCAGTGCAGTACTGAGGGAGTGCTGCACTGTTGGAGGTGCCGTCTTTTGGATGAGATGTTAAACTGAGTCTTCCCTCTCAGGTAGTTGCAAAAGAACTCCTAGTACCATATGAAGAGCAAGGGATTCTACCCTGTGTCCTCACCAATACTTATCTCTCAACCAACATCAGCAAAACCGATAATTTGGTCATTATTTCACTGCAGTTTGTGGGAGCTTACTATGCACAAATTGACTGATTGTAGCATCTCCTACACCAGTGACTGCACTTCAGAAGTGCTTCATTGGCTATAAAGTGCTTTGGGATATCCGTGTGGTTGTAAAAGGTGATATATAAATGCAAACTCTTTCTTTTCCCTTTTAAAATCGCATGGCTGCCAGTACTTAGTGCTGCTATATGAAGTTATGTGGAACTGTGAATAAGCATGCACACAAACATAGGGCATAGAAACTTGGATCGATCTAAGTGAGGTTTCCTCATCAGGGTGCAGCATTCTCCATCTGTAGAAGTAAAAGTTAGCCATATAACTTCTTTCGGAGCTAACTAGTCCCACCATAATTCCTAACTCTAAAAGCTTAGCGACATTAGGCTGAATTTTTATGAAACCTAATAAATAAAAGTGATTGGAAAATACTGTTTCATGTAGCTTTGTTTAGCGCACTGCACTTACAGATCTGTCCATGAGAATATTACACTAGTGACATGAATATTTGTATGATTCAGTTGATCTCGTAACTGATGTTTACCCAAGTGAAGTTTAAATCTACAGTTACTGTAAATGGGATAGATATTCAATCCCTCTCTGTGTTTGCTTTTAAATGTGCCCAGAACAACTAGGTGGTATGGAATTTTAAATAACAAACACACCCATTTATTATAAAAGCAGCTATTACTTTCATTACAGTTTATCTGGATTTCTCTTTTGCTCAGAATTAGTGACATCCACAAAATAATCTACACTGAAGAACAGGATAGGTTCATCTGCGTTGGCACGATTTATTCCAACCTCGATGCTGTAAACCATCTGATTACTGAATATTCAGGTGCCGGGAATTCCCTCAGGATTGCTCCCACCATACCGTAAACGCAGGGAAAATTCTGCCGAGTGGCTCCCAACAAACCTTCTACCATAGGAGATCCAGAATAGAGACACTAAGGATGACAAGTAAACTGGACTTGGCACCATGGGAGCCAAGACAACATTTCAAAGGGCACAATAAGCTCTCCGAATGAAATTCAAAACTTTATTCAATAGGCTTATTTTAGCGGTCATAGAGTGAGCTCAATCTGAAAAATGTTACATGGTGCTGGTAGCTCTTTTGAAACACCAGTTTGTCCTGTGCATTGATGTGAACCTTGGCGGATTCATGGCTTCTTAATGATGTTTTAAAGAGCTCCGTCCTGATATTTTGTCATCTTGGGTGCAAACCTACGGAATTCCAGTAGAGGGCTCCCAAAGCCTTGAGTTCCAACTAATCTATACTGGTGTTTATGGTCTTCAACAAATCCTTCTATCCCTTTCTCCCTCTCCCTAGCTTTCCCTTAAATAAATCAATGTTATTCACCTCAGCTGCTCCCCGTGGGAGTGAGTTTCCACGTCCTAATCACTGTCTGAGTAAAGATGTTTCTCCTGAATTTCCAATTGCATTTATTACCAATTATCTTATGGTTACGCCCCCCTAGTTTTGGTCTCCTTCACAAATACAGAGGATGTGGACATAAGGGCAAATAAAGGTTAAAATGTATTTTGCTTTTAAATAAAGATCAGCTTTAGCCTCCGGCTAAAATTGCAGTCATTGGCAATCACAATGCTTGAAGAAAGATCTTGCTTCTCACTTGCCTGCTCAAAAACAGCAGGTCAACAGTGGGACACTATGGTATCAGAGGGAATAAGTCATTGCCTCCGTTTCCAGCCCAGTTTCCAGCAGGCCCGATGAGTTAAAATTGGAACCATAATAATCTCAGCCCTAAATTTGCTTCAGCCTGCATTGTATGCTGTTATAATGCATAGTTCATTATAAATACACAAAAGGTACAGCTCCTGAGAAGGAGTATGTGCTGAACAGCTAAGGAATAGCAATTCACAGACTCAGTGAGTAAGAAATGGAGATGGGATAATGTAATGGAAGAATAGAAGACAAAACCGCCTGCGATGTGACAGCCCTGCGGGATTGTAACAACCGAAATGGTTTTTTGTTCTGCTGTTATTTCTCCTTAAACGTGGTTTACTGTTGAGATTAAAAAGGAAGAAAACATCTAAAGGTTTCATGCTGGAAACGCACAGCATGTCCAGTCAAAGACAAAAACCCTTGAATATTTCAGCACTTTCTGAAACTTTTGTGCGCCAAAAGAGTTTTTGAGAGTCAAAACCTTGCACTTGGGATTCTTCCTTGTTCCGATTCTGACTGACACACTGAATATCCACTTTTTAACAATAAGTTAGCGCTATATGTAATCAAGTTCCTTCGGTGATTATAATACCACTCAACAAGAAGTCAAGTAGATGTTTGAATGAAAAGTATTCTTCAGACATCTTTCAGCACCACTTGAGTGCTTCTAAATGCATTTCACCTTTTCAGCACAATACTGTAAAATTATCCTGTCAACTTGTGGTGATAAAGAGAACGTTTACAAAAAGGACGTGCCTTCTTTTTAAGAATCGTAATTTCTCACATTAACTGGCAGACTGGCCTCTACATGGAACCCCAACATACTAGTCAAAGCCAGCAGCATTCACCTATTACACTGCAGCTATTGGTGCTTCATTAAAATATGTGCAAGAAACACCAGTGATAATAATGTAACGCATATGAAATTATCATCAGCTTAAAGGGCTGAATGCTGCACAGGTGACATTAAACGAATGTCCCTTTACCCGGACGGAAGAGAGAAACCGAGAATAAAAACCAAATGACCATTTTAATCCAGTCATCATCGGTTATCACAAGTGGGTCTCACTGATCCACAAATAGTGATTAACCTAAACAATGGGATGTAAAACAAGCTGCTGCCTTGACAGCGCCCGAATGCCAAGACCAATTTCAGCACCTAGGAGTCTACAGAAGTCAGGTCGCTGTGATCTTGGGGGGGGAGGCAACACTTGGAACACTGGGAACTGCCACACTTCATAAGGGGCATCCACACGTGGCTGCGCAGTACAGCAAACACAAGAGATTCCAAATGTGAAATCAAGGCAGTGTGAAAAAAGGTTAGGGAAGCTTAAATCCTACACTGAAGAAACAGGAAGATTAAGTGGTACTTCGTTAGGGTTGATAAGATATTAAACAATGAGTTAGACCCAGTGGGAGATAATGGGGAAAAAGTAGGGAAAAGCAAACTCAAAGCAGATTTCAGAAAAAGGGTGATAAGTGTTCTGGAATAATATACCAGTAATCAAAGGCACTAACGGAATGTAAAATGCAGTTGGACGCTCGGGTTGGACCACCAGAGGAATATGCTTCAAAAGGCAGAACATGCTCCTCAGTTGTTTAATGCAACTATGAAAGGAAGGCAAAAGCAGAGCGGTTTTAAAGCATTACTTGAAGCGTCTTTGGAGCAATCAAGAACTGCTGTAAAGGTAGATTATGATGTTGTGAAGCTGAGAGGATCATTAGATAGATGAAGTGGAATAAGTGGGTTGTTGTGTTCGTTTACAAGGATGTGCAATTACACTAAAATTACCCTGAATCATATTTATCTTCGCTAAATCCCATCATTAATCATTGAAAGGGCTGGCCTGGCCTGGTGCCAAAGACTGAGAAGGCTGGTACTCTTTAACAAAAGCTATGTGTGGGCATCTTCAGGGTGTGCGGAGAGCATAATCTCTAACCCAAGGGGCCGTAGTAGGAGTCCATCTCTGTGGAAATTCAAAAAGTTGCTGGGGTTGGATAGACTGGGGAACCCTTCTGATCAGAGTTAATGTGTGTTCTGTATGGATTAATGGTAAAGTAGTGGGCTTTGATACTGAATTCTTAAAAACTGTTAGGAACAGAGGAACATAGAGCTTAAGAGTAGGAGTAAACCATTCAGCTCTTCGAGTCTGCTCCACCATTCAAAAAGACCATGGCTGATCTGATTGTGGCCTTAACTCCACTTTACCATCTGCCCCCACCCCCCGATGATATGGAGTTTACCCTTATAGTCAGGGGACAGAGTAGTGATTATGTTACTGGACTAGTAATCCAGTGTGTTCCAATCCAAGCAGACAGTTTGCGAATTTGAACTCAATTTTAAAAATAAACTCAGGAAATAAAAAGCTGGTGCCAATTCAAGTGGCCATGAAGGTGTCTTACTGTGATACTGCCTCACTGATATCCTTGAGGGAAGGAAACCTGCCTGTTTTACGTGGGCTGGTCTATATGTGAGGCCAGTCCTGCACTGTCAGTCCAGCAGACACTCGAGTTGTACCAAAGCCCACTACCAGTGGTTTAGGAAGTCAGGAGTGCGAATGAATACTCTCTGCATGCCTGGATGAGTGCAACTCCAACAACACTAGCGATTCGATGCATCCAGGACAAAGCAGCCCATTTGATTGGCACCCCATCCAACACCTTAAACATTCACTCCCTCCACAAATGGCACACAGTAGCAGCAGTGTGTACTATAGGCAGGATGCACTGAAGCAACTCACCAAGGTTCCTTCTCCAGCACCTTCCAAACCCACGACCTCTACAATCTCTTTTTAAAATGTGTTCTTTCTTGAGATGTGGGTGTTGCTGGCTGGGCCAGCATTTATTGTCCATCCCTAATTGCCCTTGAGAAGGCGGTGCTGAGCTGCCTTCCTGAGCTGCTGCGGTCCATGGGGTGTAGGTGCACCCACCGTGCTGTTAGGGAGGGAGTTCCAGGATTTTGACCCAGCGACAGTGAAGGAACGGCTGATATATTTCCAAGTCAGGATGGTGAGTGGCTTGGAGGGGAGCTTCCAGGTGGTGCTGTTCCGATCTACCTGCTGCCCTTGTTCTTCTAGGAGCAGAACTTTACGAGTTGGCGAGTCGGGGTGGGGCCTGTTCACCGACGCGTAAAATGACGCACGGTGACTTTGAGGGGGGAAACTCCTGACGTCACTGCGCCCGATTTAAATTTTCAGGAAGGCGGGGGCGCAGCAAAATCAGCTGCGCACCCGCCAACCTGTCAATGGCCAATTGAAGCCATTGACAGGGTCAATTAAGTAATTAAAGTTTGGCGGGCAGGCCAGGAGCCCAGGCGGGAACTAGAAAAAACATCAAACTTCACCCTTGGGCGGGATGAGGTTTCATGTAGGCTTTAAAAAATTTTAATAAAGATTTTGTAAAAATTATGGACTTGTCACATGAGGGGACATGTAAGGGAAATTTTATTTTTCTATTTTTATCTTTTTTACATGTACAGCCGATCTCCCTGAGGCAGCACTTAGCCTTAAGATGAGATGACTTAGATGAGTGCGCTCTTTCCTGTGCATGCGTGAAAGAGCGCACTCTCGATTTTGGGATTCCCCCCCTGCCCGCATAGTGCTTCTGTGCGGATGTCACGCTGGGCGGGCCTTAATTGGCCCGCCCACGTAAAATGGCACCACGCCTCTGATCAGTGGCGTCGATCGGAAGCGCGCCCGCACGTGCCCGCTCATCAACTTCCCCCCTTCCGACGGGGGGAAAATTCAGCCCTAGGTGGTAGAGATGAGTGACTATGGTGGAACCCAATGTAAACATCAGTGAGCAGGCTGCTGCCGAACATATGTGCTGCTTGATAGCACCATTGACAAGGTGAAGAACAAGTGCAGCAGATGCAAGGGACCACCTTCTCAAGAGCAATTAGGGATGGGCGACAATAACTGCCGGGGGGTGGGGCGGGGGGGGGCAGCCCTACGTCCTATGGACGAATAAAAAATTAAAGGCGCAGGACCATCTCCTACTTCGGAAGGAGAGCCAATGAGCACTCGAGTGAGACAAGACCAAATCTCAACCCAACAACAGGATTAAACTGAACAGAGCACAGCTGTTAGTACAATTCAATCTGTTTCCTACTGCTCTTCGAATCATTGCAAAAGGAGAAGTTATGTAAACATAGAACGATAGCCTCTGCCACCCCCTCAAAAAGGAGCTTAATGGTTGTGAGATTGCCTGCCGTGCAGTCATTTTAACCGATGTTTGCAGGCTCTGTCACTGTTCCTTTTCCTCAGTTTGGATTCACTGCAAGAAAGCGAGCTACACAATCATTCAATCTGAAGCATCATGGTTCTGATTTTGCTTCCCCCTCGTTGTCTGCCTTCTCCTCTTAAAGAGTGGTACGTCACAGAGGTCTGGTCTCAGCTGTGCCAAGTAGGCTTATAATCCTTCTCCCGCATGCCATTCATCAAGTGTGATCACTGAGCGCTGGGCGTTACCAGGCTACCTAGCTACCAAGGTTAGTGCAGTCAAGCCTGAGCCTGTTTGTGCAAGCACCCTGTTCAGCCTGGGTCACAGGGTGAGAGAGACGTTCGACAGTTTAACAAATAGTATATGATTACAATAGTGCCCTGAGACCATGGTTACTTCTTTCAGAAGAGGATGCAACCTGCAGCGGGGGAAACAAATCAGGAGAATCTGCATATGGCAGAAGGGTTGGTCACCAGAGGATGCAACTGAAGGGATTGGCAAAGGTAATCAGAGGGGGAGAGGAGGAGGAGGCTTCCTTTAAACAGTGATTTGTGATCTGGAATTCGCTGCCTGAAAGGGCAGTGGAAGCACATTTAACAGTAACATTCAAAAGGGAACTGGGGATTATTTTTGAAAGAGAAACATTTTGTGGGCCTGGGGTCGGGGAAAGAGCAGGGGAGTAGGGATGGTTGGACAGCTCTTTCAAGGGGCCAGCACAGGCAGGGGTGGGCTGAATGGCCTCCCTCTGTGCTTTTATGATTCTATGACTCAATGCTTTCTGGGGTCTGGGTTAAAAGTTCAATTTTTGCAGTTGGGTTTAATTGCATTTGAATATTCCGGCCAGTTCCGAAATGCGTTATTAATGTGCTGTTCTTAACCTAACCATGGCATTTGATACAGTGAAAGAATGTTTACAATGCAGCAATTTGGCAACAAAAATCCCCTCACTGCTTCCAAATTCAGTCAAACAGAGATTAGGAAGATTTTCACAATTTAAGTAACTAAACTTTGTAACTTTGAGCAAACAAGTCAGTATGGGTTTCATCAAGTTACTTTAGTAGAATTGATCTCATAATTCCACACATTTAATCAGAAACAGGGTCAAATGTCACTATGTGGATGAGCTGAGGCCTGAGGGGCGTAATGGTTGTGTCACTCGGGCTGACTTTGGCAAAACATCATATTTTTGTATATAAATGTTCGCGTATAAGCTGCGGGGGAGGGTTATTTGGTCTGGGTTAGGAAGAACAGCTGTTCCTGCCCTGGGGTGGCGGTGGGGAGTGGGGGAGGGGGGCGGGGAGCGGGGGGGGGGGTGGGAAGAGAGGGTGGGGCTGAAGGAGCTGAGAGGCACAGAAGAGGTTGGGCCTGGGCCTGCATGGGTCTGGGTCTGGGGTCTGAGGCCTGGGCCCCAGAAGAGCTCGGCCCCCCGAGAGCAAATGATGGTGCCATCTACGGGGGTCCGCGAGAATCTGGGGTGCGGATCTGTGGCTGGGAAAACCCCCGAGCTGGATTTATTCGGAAGAATTTGAAATGTGGGGTCTGGAGCAGGATGGCCAAGCACCCTGGATTTTAAGGAATAATCCCATTCAACCGAGGCGGATATCCTGTGGCCCAGGCTGTATGTCCCCGGGACGCGGTTTTTCCTGTCAGATCCTTAAATTTCGTGCGTGCCGTGTATGTATCTGCGCACTCGCATTGCTCCCTGGCTGAAGGAGCTGATCGGTTCGCCAGGACTCCCACCCCTTCGCGCTCTGGCGTGTTCGCCAAGGATTCCCGCCCCCCCCACCCTCCCCCAATGGTTTGGCCCAGCACCACCCCGCCTGCCTTCACAGGTCTGCCAGGAACCACCCTGCCCCCACTCAGACAAGTTCACCGGCAACCCCTGCCCACTCATATGGTCCCCACGCCCCAAAGTGCCCCTTAATTTCACCCAACCCCCACCCCCCACCTCTTGAGAGGTGGTCACCCTGGCTTGGAGCTGGGAGAATGTGGAAGAGCTGACCTGGGACTTTGGAAACTCAGCCTCTTTACATAGAGAAGCAGGTTGTATTTGGCATAACCAAAGAGCGACGGTGCTCAGGGTTGACTTACAAACCATGTGGTATATATTCCATCTGCTCTGGGAGTTGGAGCAGCGTACCCAGTGCTGGAATGTCAGGTCAGGACATGAAACTCAAACACAGCGGCAGTGATCCAGGGCAAATTTTCCTGCTGTTGCTTCTACAAACCTACATTTGCACAAGAAATTGAACCAGAAAGAGAAAGTACCGCCGTCCCCTTCTTCCACCCCACCCCCACAAGGGCCATCTGTCACTTGTTCATGTTGTTCTTGCCAGAGTGCTTACCCTTGTTCTGCTATTACCACATTCTGCTTTCTGACCTTAATGCCACCATCAGCACCTCCTTTAGCCAGTCCCACTACCCTTAACAACCCTTTGTCCTTTTGTTCACGACATCTTCGTCAATCTCTCCTTTGCCTCTACCTATCACTGGCCTTCTATCCAGCTTCACCCGCTCCACCCTCCCTTAAACAGTACAAATTTCATCACATTTTTACTTCTCTTTAGCTCTGATGAAGAGTCATACGGACTCGAAACATTAACTCTGTTTTTCTCTCCACAGATGCTGTCAGACCTGCTGAGTTTTTCCAGCATTTTCTGTTTTTGTTTCAGATTTCCAGCATCCGCAGTGTTTTGCTTTTTATATAAATCCAAGTCTTTATTGGTTAAAAGTCACTTCTTATTTCTTATTAGCAACTTAACTTTTTGAACAAAGCAGGAGATGAGCCCGAGAGAGGAAGTCCTTTGCAAGGGGAAGTCAGCAGGTGGTATTATGGAAGATGGGAGCATCGAAGTATTGTAATTCTTTACGAGTATTTAATTCTTTATGTGTTTATGTCATGAATGTAACTTTTAGAGGCAGTGAGGTGAATGGGAAAACGAGCATGGTTGCAAAAGATAAGCTTTATCTGTCTCAGGGATTTGATTGGTTCGTTTTGAGATGGTTGCTGGTCGTTTGTTCAATACATTTTGATTGATTTGATTTTTTTTTAAATGAAGGAGACAGTTAAACCAAGCAGGACTTTTTTCGGCAGGTGGACATTTTTCCATGCCCCATAGATGGCTGCCAGACCCAAAAGGCTGGATAGTCACATAAGGACTGGGGTTTCTTATAATTGAAGAGCATCCCTGGGGTGCAGGGTTGGGAGTTTGAGGTGGGGGGGGGGGGGGGGTGGGGGGGGGGGAATGGCAGAGGTTGTGGGGGGTGGTGGAGACTGGGTATAAAGAAAGGATGGGATGTAACCTCTTGACTTTTAGGGGTTGGGCCTGTTGATCCTTGCCAATCCTCAATCATTGGGATCATTAGTATTTTGGAGGTTGGCTCCAGGACGTCTGCTGGAGACTTGGGCCAGGCCGGGGATTTTTGCTTCAATAGCCTCAGACACCTGCCCATCACCGTGGCGATGCAGACAGCCTCTGGGCTGCTTGAAGTCCTCCTTTTAAAGATGTTGAAGCCGCCTCTCTGGCCTGTGCAAGGCCTCACTCTGAACATTTGCTGCTTCTACAACCTAGGCTGCAAAAATGATTCAGGGCCCCTCGCCCTTTGACCTTCGAACTCTGGGCCGAATATGCATCCCTTTCGTCCACCATTCAAACCAGGCGAATTTGCAGAGAATGTGTAGGAGGCTGTCCCTCCCTGATTCGTATTTAATTACCTCATGCCTGCCCAGAAACCCAATTGTCCAGCCCTACTTATACCTGGGCTACCAAAAAGAGGCCTTGAAATCTAAGTAAAGCTTATTAATTTCTGAAGATCTAATAACTGGTCATTTAACGTTACATGTACAAGGCTGAGGGAGCATTCACAAGGACATTACTCTACAATTATATCAAACAGCACACATCCCTTCAGCAAAACTCAGCACATAATGTCTAACGTTAGATGTGATTGTGTGATTGGACAGCACTTGCTAAACAATTAAATAATCCTCAATGTGCTAAGAATTACACAAACAACCAATTTAAGATTATCAGTTGGGCTTGCAATATAGCTCACTTAGGCTTGATGGAAACTACACACATACATACATACGATGGGACCTGCCCTCTTCAGGCAAAAGGAATATGTCGAGGCATTGGTACCTTTTTTGAATTAAACAAGCAAAAGCATAGGGTCAATATTTGCCTGGAACATTTTACATGGCAACGCCTTGTCCAATCAGAGTCGACTTGCCAACCAATCAGCACTCTTTTTTCGATGCTGTACAAGATGCTGCTCCCTTTGAAATTTGGTTTTCTTGTGTCTGTCCTGATGATTGCGAGACGAAAAGCTTCAACAGCATCTTTTTCTTCAGCAATGCTCTTCGAGCAGAATTTTCCCCTCATCGGGCGGCTGTGCGCCCGACCTGAACGGGAGTAAAATAGTGCGCGGTGATGTCGGGCAAGCGTCCTGACATCATCGCGCAGTCTTGCATTTGTCATGAAGCTATCAATGTATATATTATTGGAAAATATTTTCCTTTTAAAATAGAGGTTTACCTTGTGGGTGTGGCTTAATTGAATTAAAGCCAGCTAGTCTGGGTGCTTTGATGTGTATTAGTTTTGATATGTAAGAGAGGTGGAGTGCATTTTCATTTCTTGAATAGAGCATTCAAGAAGTGGGGTGAAAACTACCACCTAGCTAGCAGATACCAAGCAATATGCTTATATTACTAATAAAATTGGTGCTATGAAAGGGGTTTTATTGTTAAAAGATGAAGTTCAAAGAGGCTGGTGATACAATGAGAATTTACATTCAATGAGTGGTGCTAGGTATAACTTCAGCAGTTTTATGCGTGTAGCACAGAGGCAACGTGAGATCAAAGCAGCTGTAAGCCTCCAACTGGCTCCACAGGAACCAAAGTGAAAAGAACCTAATTTTGAATTTGTGAGGTGAAAATGCTTTGCCTGGTGTTTGGTTAAGTCTATGGGTTGCTGTTGCCTTAATGGAGATTAGTTTGGGAATTTGTTAAAAGTTATGATAGTAGTAATTTGTAGCCATGTATCTGTGTTTAATGTGTTGTAACTTATTAAAATGTTTCATCTAGTTTAATATAAAACCTCTCGAGAACTGGTGGTCTGGTTCCTGAAGCTATACCTTTAAGAAATATTACAACTAAGAAGATTGTGGAGGAGTTAATTCAATATTTCAAACAAAATGGTTTGCCTAAAGAAATACAATAAGATCAGGGGTCAAATTTCTTGTCACAGCTGTTTAAGGAAGTAATGGACAGCTTGGGGAGAAAACAGTTTAAATCAACAGTTTATCATCCGGAATCACGAGGAGCTTTGGAAAGATGGCATCAAACTTTAAAAACCAAGACGAAAGCATACTGTCAGGATTATGTACAGCATTGGGATATAGGAATTCCATTTTTGTTATTTGCTATTAGAGGCACTCTTAATGCTTTGATTGGTTTTTAGCCCTTTTGAACTAGTTTATGATCATGAGGTAAGGGGACCACTGAAATTGATTCATGAGAAATTGGTGGGTCAAAATTCAGAAACTACTCTCCTGAATTACATATCAAATTTCAGTGAAAGATTGAACAGAGCGTGTGAGTTGGCTAGGAAACATTTAAAGATATCACAGCAAGTGATGAAAATGAAAGCAGATAAGAAGGCTAAAATTCGCAGTTTTGTTTCTGGAAAGAAAGTACTAGTTTTGTTAGGTGATTCATTAAATGCAACATTTAGTGGGCCTTACAGGATTGAAAATAATTGAGCAAAGTAAATTATTTAATAAATACTCCAGATAGAAGAAAGAAGCAGATGGTGTGTCATGTAAACATGTTTAAAAAGTACGTTGACAGGGAAGAGGAACAAAAAGAGGTTTTAGTGATGGTGGATGGTAAGAAAGAGGTGGAAGTGCAAGACTCTGAAATTGATTTTCCTCTAAACAAATTGGATAATGAGGGGGTACTTGAAAATTTAAATGAAATATTGAGTTACCTTCCAAACAAGTGTCAAAGTGATTTGGGAAAGCTATTGCAGTCACACAAACCTATTTGTGGAAATAAGTTGGGAAAGACACATTTAGCTTTACATGATGTACGTATAGGAATATCATCTACAACAAGGCACCAACCTTGTAGATTAAATCCAGAAAAGTTATCATAAGTGCAAAAAGAAATTGATTTCATGCTTCAAAATGATATCGTTGAGTCTAGTTGCTGTAGCTGGAGTTTGCCTATTGTACTGGTAAACCAGATGGGACACAAAGACTGTGTGGGGATTATCGAAAGGTGAATGCGGTGACAAAAGCAGATTCATATCCCATACCATGGTTGGAGGATTGCATTGAGAAAGTGGGACAATCGAAATTTATCACAAAGATTGACTTGCTAAAAGGATATTGGCAGGTACCGTTGTTGGAGAGGGCAAAGGAGATATCAGCTTTCGTAATGCCAAGTGGACTATATCAGCTTAGTCATGCTGTTTGGTATGAAGAATGTACCTGCGACATTTCAAAGGCTGACAAACAAAGTAATTGTGAGTCTAAGGAATTGTATGGTTTATATTGATGATCTAATAGTTTTCAGTCAGACGTGGGAGGAGCATTAACAGCTTCTGGAAGAATCATTTGTTCAATTACAAGAAGCTAATTTGGTGATGAACTTGGCTAAAAGTGAATTTGCAAAAGCGCAAGTTACGTATCTAGGCCACACCATTAGATATGGTAAGGTGGCTCTGTGAGATGCGAAAGTCAAGGCTATCGTGGATTTCCCCCTGCCTACAACAAAACGAGAAGGTTTGAGATTTCTGGGCATGAGTGGGTTTTACCTGAAATTTGTACCAAATTTTAGCAGTGTGGTTGCTCCACTGACTGAACTATTAAAAAAGAACAAGATGATTCAATGGTCACTGGAGTGTCAGAAGCCATTGAATAGTTTGAAAACTGTATTAACTGCGACACCAGTGTTGGCAGTACCCAATTATGCCAAGCAATTCAAATTGACCACTGATGCAAACGATATAGGCATTGGGGCTGTACTGTTACAAGAAGATGACATTGGAATTGAAAAACCAATAGGGTATTTTACACGGACGCTGAGTGTACAACAGAGAAGATATTCAATGATCGGAAAAGAGTTTGGTGTTAGCATTGCAGCATTTTGAAATTTATGTTGCAAACAATTCATCTTGGACAATTGTTTATACAGACCATCGTCCTTTGAAGTTTTTGGACAAATTTCGAGCTAAAAGTGCAAGGCTTTTCAGATGGAGTCTATTAATACAACCATTTAATCTACGTATTAAACATGTTGCTGGAAGAGAAAATCTGTTCGCAGATGCATTATCAAGAGTTTGAAGCTTAAAGGAAAATGGGGCATTTAAAAACCTGGGCACTGAACTGGAGTGATTGCTGTTGATACCAAGGACTTGTGTGTATATATATATATATATATATATATATATATATACACATATATTGTTATGCTAATGCATGCACCTGGTAATGTAACAGTGTAATAAGTATAGGAGATAGTGTGAGATGGGTTATTAAAAATGAAGCCATCTTTTAGAATTATGACAGTTCATTTTCCGATAAGAAGGGGGACGTCATGAAGCTATTAAAGTATATTTTATTGGAAAATATTTTTCTTTTAAAATTGAGGTTTACTCTGTGGGTGTGGCTTAATTGAATTAAAGCCAGCTAGTCTGGGTGCTTTGATGTGTATTAGTTTTGATATGTAAGAGAGATAGCGTGCATTTGCGTTTTTTGAATAGAGCATTCAAGAAGTGGGGTGAAAACTACAACCTAGCTAGCAGATACCAAGCAATATGTTTATATTACTAATAAAATTGGTACTATGAAAGGGCTTTTATTGTTAAAAGGTGAAGTTCAAGGAGGCTGGCGATACAATGAGAATTTACATTCAATGAGCAGTGCTAAGTATAACCTCAGCGGTTTTGTATGTGTAGAGCAGAGGCAACGTGGGATCAAAAGCAGCTGTAAGCCTCCAACTGGCTCCACTGGAACCAAAGTGAAAAGAACCTCATTTTGAATTCATAAGGTGAAAATGCTTTGCCTGGTGTCTGGTTAAGTCTGTGGGTTGCTGTTGCCTTAATGGAGATTAGTTTGGGAATTTGTTAAAAGTTATGATAGTAGCAATTTGTAGCCATGTGTATATATTTAACGTGCGTAAATTAATATGTTTCATTTAGTTTAATATAAAACCTCTTGAGAACTGGTGGTCTGATTCCTGAATTTAAAGTTGCATCTCAAACTTAAAATTATAGGTTATGACAGTTGTTTAAAGTTTCCCTCTGGGATTTTTAAATAACTCAGCTTTACCAACTGCATTGGGTATAACACAATATCTTGCTCGGCGGGCGCGAGCGAGAGGCAGCAGCGCACTTGCCGACAATTAAGAGGCCTACGAAGGCCCTTAATCAATTAGTTAAATCGAATTTTTTGCTGCCCGTCCAACTGTTCGGGTTGGCAGGTGGGCGAATAGGCAAGACGGCCTTTGCATTTTTAATGAAACCTGAGGCACGGGCGGGATGAGGTTTCGGACATTAAATTTAAAAAAAAGTTAATAAGAACTCATTTTGAACATGTCCCTGCATTTGTGACAGAGTCACATGAGGGGACATGTTTTCCTTATTTTTGAATTCTTTCCTTTTGGTGTTAAAAATCTCCAGCTCCCTGAAGGGAGCTTTCACTGAGCGCATTCCCCCCGCACGTGCGCACACTTCAGCACTCGCGCTCCTCTCGCTGCTCCCCCCCCCCCCCCCCCCCCACCCAGGTAGTGCTGAGCCCCTCAGCCACTAATTGGCCAGTCAGCGCGAAATCGCGGTCGAGGCCCGATTGCGGGTGGTGGCCGATTTCACGGCCGCTCCCGGGCCCACCCGCCGAACGAGGTAAAATATCCTGCCATTCATTTCCAAATCCTTGAGTTTACTGCTGGTCTTAGAGGTGTGGGAAGCCACGAAACAATACTTTGCTGCATTCAGTTGTTGTAAAAAAAAAAGAAACCTTTAGAGGCTCAGTGGTATCCAGACCTTAAAAGTTGAATGATGCCCAGCTGTTCTGTATAAAACACTTACAGTTTGACCACAATCCTTGAGAGGGCAGGTTCAAAGCATAATTCCAAAAAGATATAAAATAAAATATGTATATGTAAATACTCATAAAAATAATAAAGGAAACAAATAAATCATAAAAAAACATACATTTGTCCAACAGAAACTTTATGGGTCGGGGGAAGCAGGGGCCTGTGATCCAATTTTTTGGTTGGTTTCAACTTGCATCTGGCACTCGAATTTGCGGACTTCCTCCAAAGTCAAATCTGTGAAAAGGTCAAATAGGCTGCTGACTGCGGTCATGTAACCCTTCAGCCGATTCAGTAAAGGTGGGGGAGGGGAGAAAGTAAGTTACAAGACAGGAGCAGCTGTCGCATTAGTAAAGAGCCAGTGAGAAATGTCGGGTGTTAGTATTTTTTTTATTGGAAAGAAGCAGAAGTTGGAAAAAAAAACAAATCGAAGATTTTTCGGAGATTGGCAAGCGGCGATGAAAATACACTGAGCTTCGATCGAAGATCAACTTGCAGCGCGAAGATTGCAACACTCTCGTGTGTTGCAGCTGCAGGCATAAAGTGCAGATTTGGTCAACGAGAAGAGACATTTCCTCAGAGAGCCTGAGGATTCAGCTCCTGCGCACTGACGAGACTGAACAGTGGGCTCGTTGACCCAGACTAATAGATACACTGTGCAGGTCGGGGTACAATGTTGTAAAATTGGAGAGGTGGGAAAAGATAGCTGGTCAATCAAGTCTGCCTTGTGCTTCAGGATGGCCGGGGATATAGTGGGACCGAACACCTTCCTCCTTGTCCTCCTCCTGCTCCCCCTGTACATTTTGCCCTTCAATAACTAGCCAGAGCAGATTGCTGCTTTATTGTAGAACTTGCCGGAATTTTCACCCTGACATTTTAATCGATTAGCTTGGCTGGATTACCAGATTATCTCCCGGGCAATGGAGACAATTTTACCTCAGTGCCTTTAAAAATGATTCATTGTTACCACCTTTACCTCAGCCAACAGTGTTGACCAACTGTGGTCAAAAGAACAATCCTCTGACAAATTCCCCAACGTATCCTGGCCAATTTTAACCCTCACTCGACACAGTCCAAAAAAACCACCTGGTCATTATCGCATTGCTGTTTGTGGGACTTTACTGTGTGCAAATTGACTGCCGCATTTGGAATGTCCTGAGGTTGTGAAAGGCACAATACAAATGCAACTCTTCCTTTCTTCAAATCTGCACATAATTAAATGCAGCCACAGTATAGACAGGTTTAAAACCAGTGTCAACTGTTCCCATTGCATCCACTACAAAAAATATTTTTCAAATAATGTCTCTAAAAATTCAACTTAACCGGCCCTCCAAATCATTCCTACCCCAAAGAGTGTTATTTGGAAACATCGCAATGCCTTCTTGTTTTAGGGCTTTTCTGCATCAAATCTGAATTTAATTTGAAAAAAAAAAATCAGAAAATAAGAGGCTGGAATCAGAGAAATTGAGGCAGCTTTGTAGGATCGTCATTAAAACAAAAATCAAACTCCTTCAACAGTGTCCTACAGGGAAAGGAACCAGCTGCCCTTACTCAGTCTGCCTCACAGGCGACTCCATTCCCATAGCAACCCGGTAGGCCACCTAATTAACCCACCATCACCTTCTTAGAGTAACTCCGGAAGGTAATAAATGATGGCCATGCCAATGATGATTACGCTGGGAGATTGAAATCAAAAATCACCCAGTTTTTTTTATATATATATATATAGTCGATACCTGTGCAGACAAGGCACCATTTTGAATGTAGAGGTCCCTTTGCACATCTTTTACATGCCAGGCACAGTCTGGGGCATCGAGTGTTCCATTTATCAAACTGTAAATGTGTCAAAATGATGCAGACTTTGGGAAATTTATAGAAAACATGGGAATAATGGCAACTCTCACGCATTTATTTCTTTTGACACAGTCATCAGGGAGCCTTCTATTCCGCAATGATCACCTGTCAGTGTTGGCAAAGCTCTCTCTAAAAAGCTCTGAAGGCGTGCTCTGTTTTTCTAGAAGCTCTGGGAAAGTACCAAAAAAAAAACCAGCACATCAGCTGGGAGTCTGACGGAAACCCACAGGGGATCAACTGCCTCCCGGGTCCAGCTGAACAACTCCACTATCAGCTGCGCAATTGTTCTGCCAACTCTTAGTGTGGAGGGGGCTGGTGGGGTGGGGGAACGGGTGGGGCATTCAGAATCCAGCTGCTGCAATGCAGTGGCCAAATGTCTCTCCAGCCTCTTAGGCCCCATTCAGGGCAAGCGTCAGGTGCCAGTGGCCCACCCCAGGGTAACGACGCCAGGCTCAGAAAGCTGCCAAAGCAGTCATCAGGAATTTTGGGGCCTAATTAAATTCCCAACAGGAAAATGATCATATGGAAACCACGCTGAGCACTCGTTCTTGGAAAAGGAAACAGGGAAGGAAGCGGAAGCTGAGCGTTAGCCTGTGGCCCTGCACCGGTGATCTCTCAGCTTGCCACGGGTGCTTTTAACTTGCCTTGTCTGCAATACACCTTTAAACAAGGACAGGCTACACACGGAAGATGAGGCCAGAAGATCATCTTGAGGAGCTGACAGCTGCATGATAGCAGCCGAGGCCTGGGATCAAGTTAACTAGCCCACAGCCACAGCTGGGGAGCTATACATTGTGTGGGAACAAACTAACCTTGGAGAGATAAGACCCGTTAGAGAGGGAGGGGGAGTTCGAGAAGCAGGGATATCTGCACGGTTATGAGACAAATTGTTAATCTGATAATGCTGCTATTTATCTACCTAATTAAATATGCATCAAATGGAAAGCTATTTGTGTGGTTTAAAACTTTAATTATCTCTCTCCTTTACGCAAATTTATAAATGCCTAGCTCCACAAGGAGGATCTGAATCATTCTTAATATCTGTATTAGCAGCATGCGGCTGCTGGTATTTAACTGACCAACATATCCACCGGTTACAAATCTGCTTTATCGTGCTGTCCTCCGTCTTCTGCACTATAATTTCAGCACTACAAAAACTCTCATTAAGGATTTAGCTGGTTCCAAGGTCTATTTAATGAGTTGGGATGAAAGGTTTAGCATTTTATCCACTCCACTTTTCTTTTTCACTGGCGGGGGGTGAGCGTTGCTGGCTGGGCCAGCGTTTATTGCTCATCCCCAAGTAGGGGGTGGTGAGCCGCCTTCTTGAACCGCTGCAATACCTGTAGTGTAGGTGCACCCAGTGCTGTTGGGGGTGGGGGGGGAGGGGGTGGGGGGAAAGTTCCAGGATTTTGACCCAGTGACACTGAGGGAATGGCAATATAGTTCCAAATCCTGTGCTAAAGTCTCTCACAATCAGCTGCACTGAAGAGGCAAAGCAACAGATTTGCTGCAGTGTGTCATCTCCAATTTCTCCAGAGTAGGGTGTTTTGCTGTGAAGCTCCAATGGGATTCCTATTGTACACTCCTGTTATTTACATCCCTCAATAGTGCACAAGGATTAAAGCAGTTTCTGATTGCCAGTTTAGCTTCTCAACCTCTTGGTGGGAACTTTCTTTATTTTATTTGTTTTTTTTTTAAACTCATTATTGGAAAGTGAGTGTCGGTGGCCTGGCCTGTATTTATTGCCCATCCCTAACCGCCCTCCAGAAGGTGGTGGTGAGCTGCCTTCTTGAACCGCTGCAGGCCATGTGGTATAGGTACACCCACAGTGCGGTTAAGGAGGGAGTTCCAGGATTTTGACACAGCGACAGTGAAGGAACTGTCTCCTGTTTCCAAGTCAGGATGGTGAGTGGCTTGGAAGGGAACTTGCATTGCAGGTGGTGGTGTTTCCATGTGTCTGCTACCCTTTTGCATCGGTGGTGGCAGGGGTAAATGTTTAAGGTGGTGGATGGGGTGCCAATCAAGCGGGCTGCTTTGTCCTGAATGGTGTCGAATCTCTTGAATGTTGTTGGAGCTGCACTCATCCAGACAAGTGGAGAGTATTCCATCACACTCCTGACTTGTGCCTTGCTGAACATTTTGTGAAGATCCATTATTTCTTGTTACAGGAGAAGAACCCTTTCCCCAAATGGGCTTTCTACTAGCACAGGGGAATTTCCTCTCTATTTCAAAGGGACAGGACAATTAGGGGGAAGTAGGATAAGAAGAAGCTGAAGGATATGTTGTTACCCTTTTCATGCCTCCCTCCTTCATTCATTCATTGGGCTGAATTTTCCTGGCCCATTGGAGATGGGCTGGGAGGTGCGAGGGCTGACAAGATGGCAGCAGAAGGTGTTGGGATCATAAGGAAGAGGGGAAGTAGGCCATTCAGCCCACTCCACCATTCAATAAGATCATTATTGGATTGTGATCACGTTCCTGCCTGCCCCCCCCATAGCCCTTGACTCCCTCGTCAATCAAAACATCCGTCTAACTCATCGACCAATGTCTTCCTGCCATCATGGCATATTGCCAGTGGTGGGGACTTTGACAGCATGGCCACTCCCAGGCAACCAATTAAGGGTCACTTCCCTCTTCCATGGGCATAGTATAATGAAGAATTTACATCCATTTGGTATTCAACCACACCTTCAATGTGTAGACGAGTCTAGCCCGTTGGCAAGATGGGAGCACTGTGCCCTTGTGATCAATCACCCAGAGTAGGGAGGAAGAGATACTCACTGGTCCAGTCCTTAGACAGGGCAACATCACCTGTCAGCTGGAAACACTGCAAGGTTACAGCTGGATAAGAGAAAAGAATGAACACTTGCTCTCCTGTCACCTGAGTCAAAGGAAGGCGAAATGGTGGGCCCTATACAAAGGAGGAAGGAATGAACACGTTCTACGCCTCAAATTCAAAGCAAAGGGGCAGTTCTAACCCAACCCTCTCAGGAAACTGATGGGATCGGGTGCAATGCTAACTTAACAACTCCTCCAGATTTCACCCTCCGTCTAAGTCATCCAATCTCGTGGGTTTCTTGCCTGGTGTGATGGGTTCAAACGCCAAGACGTGTTTGCCCGATGCAATAAGAGAGGCAGGGCTGCAGCGCTTGACAGAATTTGTTTCAGTCAGGATGACAGTCTGTTAACTCCAGTGTCATTTCAAGCAGAGAAGCCCAAAAATTTTAATGGAAATAGTGCGAACATCAGATCTCGTGGGCTTACCTCCGCGGTGCCCATTTTGGGACTACTGTCAAGATGATCAAGCGCTCTTGTTAGTAGAGGTTAGGAAAGGAAAGCACAGGTGACAATCATAGTTATCTCAAGATCTCAGGGGAAATGCCACATCCAAAAGAAGGGGCAGTAATATGATTTGCTCATTCAATACTCCTGCAGAATATTTTGACAGGAGCTAACAATCAGATCTCTGACATTTTAGTGCAAGTGAGCGATTAGCAGCAGAGAATGTTAAGAGCTTTGCTTCATTTGCCAGAACGGTTTGACAGGAGACAATATAAACCACAATTTTAATTACAGTAGATCTACAGGGGATCTGAGAATTAATAAGAATATGCTGCAATGCATACCACAAAGCAACTTCAGGACAATTCTATTTTTTATTTTAAACCTAACTCACTTTAACCAGAGCTCTCAAAAGGTTCCAGTGCCATTTTCCAGTGAATTCCAAATGCACACTTAATTGCAAGCTGATAGAGAGAAACCTGTCCTTCCATTGGCATGAATATAATTAACTGCTCTTGTACAGTCAGAAGACTTGAATAATGCTTATGAGTTGTGACTAAGGCCAACATTTGGGCTGTCAAGCTGCAAGACTGATGAAGTGGATTTATGCAAAGGTCCTCAAAGTCCCGTAAAGTAATGTTTTACAAGCTTATGTAAGGGCTTCATTCCAACCACAAAAAGCAACAAAGCTAATATTTCCAGTACTGTGAGCTGTGCAGTGTGACATCTCGTTAGTGTACTTTCCTCCCGCTAACAGGAAGTAAATGGCAACGGGCAGTCTTTCTGTTATACCAGAGCTAAAACAATTCCAATCATAACAAGAGGTGATGAAGCATCAGGGAAGGATTCAGTGGTGAGAATTTTGGTTTCCTATTTCCTTCACTGAATCATGCTCAAAGGCAACAGGAACTAACGAACGTGAATCTGTGTTTTAAATTTTTTAAAAATTCATTCACGGGATGTGGGCGTCGCTGGCTGGGCCAGCATTTATTGCCCAGCCCTAGTTGCCCTTAAGAAGGTGCTGGTGAGCTGCCCCCATGAACCGCTGCAGTCCATGTGGTGTAGGTACATCCACAGTGCTGTTAGGAAGGGAGTTCCAGGATTTTGACCCAGTGACAGTGAAGGAACGGCGTTATATTTCCAAGTCAGGATGGTGAGTGACTTGGAGGGAAACTTCCAGGTGGTGGTGTTCCCATCTATCTGCTGCCCTTGTCCTTCTAGATGGCAGTGGCTGTGGGTTTGGAAGGTGCTGTCTAAGGAGCCTTGGTGAATTCCTGCAGTGCATCTTGTAGATGGTACACACTGCTGCCACTGTGCATTGGTGGTGGAGGAAGGGAATGTTTGTGGATGTGGTGCCAATCAAGTGGGCTGCTTTGTCCTGGACGGTGTCAAGTTTCGAGTGTTATGCTGCACTCATCCAGGCAAGTGGAGAGTATTCCATCACACTCCTTACTCGTGTTTTGTAGATGAGGATTTGACATTCAGATCCTAATTTTCTGAATGCTCTTACATCAAAATGTGCAAATTATTTCCTTGGCATTTCACACTCCTCCTGTCATTTGCTGCCTCTCCTGATGGGAAACGGTTATCAAAAACCACCAGTTCACCCCCAAGTAGTGATCTTGTTTTGATGTAACTTCAGTCTTTCCCAGTACGGAAACAATGCTCATAAAATATATATTCAGGACTTTGGACAACACTAATGAAGGATGGGATGATGTGTGGTGTCCAACTTTGGGTTGTGGGGGCGCAGGGGGGCAGGGGTTGGAGGTACATATCTCAACCAGCCATTACTGAAAATGGAATGGAACATTCCCGACTGAAGCTGTCATTTTTCTCCCCAGTCTTATTACAACAGCCTTGTTGTCATGGTGATGCAGCGTGCTGTAACATCAGTACAATCGTCATTTCTCATACCACTGAATTCTTGAATTCTAGACGCGGCCACAATCATTGCTTAGTAAGTCCACTGCAACTGTAGTACCAGCATTTGAAAGGGTGCAAATAGTGAAATGGAGATTTACTCAAGTTCTTCCAAGGGATGTTTTCAGGAATTGAGCTCAAATGGGAGGAATGAGTCACCTATTTCTTGGTAGCGTGTCTGGAGGCTTTGTACGTGACCTCCCAATCACCTTGCCCAAACAGCCTGGTTTCCCACCACCAATATTGCTAAGTTCAAAGTAAATGAGCAAAACATAATTTTCTTCAAATGCCCCAAAGATTTTCCTACATGGTTTGCCCCCAGCAGTGTCACAGTTATTAATCTTTAATTCCTGGAGACTCCAGGGCAGCCCCTGGGGGCAGTTGGCAACCTTACTTCTGACACGTGTTGTTACAAACTTGGTTGCGGGGGGGCGGGCGGTGGGTGGACTTTGTGGTAGTGGGGCGTAGGCTGATTCTGTGGAGCCTGGAGAGGGGATTTGCTGCTCCTCCCAGCCCCACAGAAACAAAGATGCACCAACTATCAGGGTCCTCTGGCCACCAGCTGATGCCAGTCAGAGAGCTCCGAGTGCCAACTCTACCCAGTTCAATCCAAAACTGGCAGCCCAGCTCCAATGCGCACCACAGGGCACTAAGCAGCATTGTAAACGACCCTGACACAGGAGGACTGCTCCAGTTGCCTAGCAGTAGGCCTGGGGGAAACGGTGTTGTTTCCATAGTGATAAAAGGGGAAATGGGTCATTGCCCATCATACTTTGGGTGGGTACTATCCCCTCCTACCCAACACCCCCCCCACAGCCACTGTTTCCACAGGGTTGGAGACCTGAAAATACCACCCCCCCCCCCACCCCCACCCACACACAAGCAGGATTCCTGCTATCCTGGTGCATTATAACCTCACATGGTGGAATATCATAGTCTTCTGTGACTAGCAGAAGGAAACCTCCAGGTATTTATAAATGGAGAGTTGAACCGGAGAGTAACTAATTGAGCCCAATACGGACTCTTTCCCCAAAGCCTCCTGTGTGCTAATTGGTAGTGCAAAGCTGTCTATGGAGAAACAACACTGAACAGACACAGACAGACTCGACACTGACAATCAGATTGTCTGTGAAAGCACTGCCCATATAACTCTCAGGTGAAACCTGCCCACGAGCTGCATCAAGCCTCTGCTGACTGGCAGTCATTAATTTTAATGATGGTTTAGCTTTTGTCAGCGCCTGAATGAAATGGCTTTGGGCTGGACTCGTGAAGATATCTGTGGAGAGGTGAGTTGTCACTTATGACCTTACTGATTTGGCCAATTCGCAGGAACACTCACCGAGTTTAACAACCAAGCTAAAAATCATCAAAATCGTCTTCTAACCTCCACGTGTGTGCAGTGAAACAAGTTACCACAAAATGGTGGGGCAAATCATATTATTAGAATGGTTACAGTACAGAAGGAGGGGCTATTCGGCCCATTGACGCTGAGCTAGCTCGCTGCAAGAACAATCTGGCTCGTCCCACCTCTCCATCACCCCCACTCCCTGATGCTCGTTCCTGTAGACCTGAAAATTCTTCCTCTTTAGGTGCTTATTCAATATTCTTTTGAAAGCACGATTGAATCTGTCTCCACTGCCCTTTCAGGCAGAGCATTTCAGATCATAATCATTCACTGCATTAAAAAAAACTGTTTTCCCACGTGTCGCCTTTGATTCTTTCGCCAATCGCTTTAAAATGTTTCCACCGGTTCTCGTCCCTTCTGCCGGTGGGATCCGCTTCTTCCTCTCTACTCCCGTCAAGTGTTATATTGACCCATTCTGCTAAGTCCCAAATTTCCACTTTGCCACTGGGAATGATTTTCGGCCCCCGCCTCTACACTTTACGCTGGGAAAAAGGGACTCAGCTGAGTGTTTCTTACAAATCAACCCCCAACCCGATTTTCAGGCGAGCCAATAGGTGGCCAGCACCCCTGTGGATAAAAGGCGGGAGCCAAACTTGCCTCTGTACACTCGAGTCTTGGGCCTGCTGCTAATTTCCCCTTTGCAGTGTCGACAGGCGAGTCTTGTACTGAGCATGTGCCGCTTATTGGAACTAGACCTTGAGAGGACTAGTTCTCTACCTGACCCCACAAAGAAAAACACTGCGACCTGCTATTGGCTACTCAATGTGCTCCCTCCTCCGTTACACGAGTGTGCCACTGCGCTAAAGAGGCACCAGGTTTCCCACCTTCCCCCATGCTTGGACTCATGAGCTACCCGATAGTGCTCATTAAACACTCAGGCCTGGATTTTTCCTATGGCGGGCGGGCTGGGCGGGAGCGGGCGCAGAGCTGATCGCCGCTCGCGATCAGCTGCGCGCTGCCATTTTACGCGGGCGGGCCGATTAAGGCCCTCCCAGTATAACATGCGGCCGGAAGCGCTCAACACTACCTGTGCAGGCTGGGTGGGGGGGGGTAGAGAGGGTGGAGGAGGGACAGTCGGAACCTGCGCTCTTTCGCGCACGCGCGTGAAAGAATGCGGCAATTTCCCTGCGGCACGGAGCTGCCTCAGGGAGATTGGACGGTTATGAGAATTAATAAAAAAAAAATAGATTTAAAAATTTATTCAAACATGTCCCCTCACGTGACTGTGTCACATGAGTTGGGACACGTCTGAAAAAGGTGGGAAAATTTATGTATTTATTTCATTAAAGCTTCAGGAAACCTCATCCCGCCCGTGGATGAGGTTTCCCGAAAAACACGAAGGCCGCTTGGGCTTTTCACCTGCCCGCCAACCTTAAGGTTGGGCGCGCAGCGTTCCGAACTATTTTAATTACTTCTTTACTGGCCTTAATAGGCCATCGACATTTCGGCAGGCGCGCAGCTGTGTCTGACTCGCAGCCGCTGAAGGAAATATCAAGATGGCGCACGATGGCGTCGGGACGCACGCGCGCCATTTTACGCGTCGGCGTGTCGGGCCCCGCCCCCGCACGCCAACCGGACGATTCAACCCTCAGGGTCAAGGGCCATGGGTCACAACAATCTTAGCAGCGCCCAGGGCAGATGGGCGCCCACACCACTGAATAACATTCACTGGCTCCCAACAGAAACCTCTACTTGCGACTGCGATCCTGGACCTAGCAGCCCAGCGGAGAACGCTTGTGACTCGGACCGGGCGGCTTTAAAAAGGCGATGAGGGCCAATTCACTAATACATGGCTTGATTTGAACTCCACCCACGAATACCGATTCAGTGAAAAACAATGGGTGGGATTGTCCCAGAAATTGGAAAAGTCCGGTATCGGGCGGGGAAATCGGCGTGTGGTTGTCGGCGTCTTCTGCTGTATCGTACGCCACTTGGTTTAAAAAATTAAGAGGCACGGGTTTTACACCGGATCTCTGATTCCCCCACCCTGTCCTGATCTCAGGCCTTCAGTAAACCAGGCGCTATATTTAAAGGGTGCCCCTGCACAGAGCTAGCTCCCTTCAAGGGATAGGGAGCTGCTGGTAACTGCTTGCTGCCAAAGGGAGGGAACATGCTGCCCCCAAATTTAGTAATGCTTCCCTTGGGCACCTGCTGGACACAGTGCAGGCCCACCGTAATGCCCCTACCCCCTGCTCTGGGTGAACAGCCTCATCCGAGGTGACAAATCCAGCATCCAACACGGCAGGCAGTGGCAGCGGTGGTCGGCGCCAACGCCCTCCAAAAGAGGACAGCCACCCAGCGCCGAAAGAGGGTGAATGATCTCCTCTGTTCCGCCAGGGTGAGTCACTTATCACTCTCAACTCACCCACTCACAAACCCATCACACACCCACAGGGATCTCACTCACTGCCAGCTCAAGGGGCATCACCATTCATTCTCCCACATACACCTTCATCTGCCCTGCGGATCCTGCCCTCATCCCGTCCGTGGCACCACTCAGCACCCGCTTATGCCAGGCATCCTTCTCACCTGGCCTGGCAGGCATCCTGCTTTAGACTTTCTCCATCTGTATTCATGCAGGACAAGCTGGCACACAACAAAATGGAGAGGTCGCAAACTGGTGAAGGGATGCCTGTTCACAAGGTCCTCACAGGGTTTGAAAACAGAGCCATCCAGCTGTCCGGCGATGATGTAGGCCATTCCTGTGCTGACGGTGAGGTCGCTAGCACTAAACCAAGTGAGGATCCAGCAGTGCAACATCCATCAGACAACCATGCTGTGAGTCAGTTCCCCTATTCCACAGTCCCCTGCCATGCACTAAATATCTCTCCTTGCTTTCACAGGCACATCTGAGAAGCAGCCGAGGGGGTCCATGACCCAGGTCCACGACTCCAGCCCCGAGGACAGCATGCAAAAGGAATCCATAGACACCAACAGTGAAGATCTGTCACAGCGCTCACCCACACCCTCCACCAGCGCAGAGACACACACCTCAGTGGGACCTAGTTCTAGAGTAGCCTCAGGGTGGCAATCTGGTGAACACATCGCACTGTCTGATCCACAGCAGGTGGAAGCCGCGACTTCCCAGGTTTCTGGCACTCAGAGGACTGCTGGAGGCCAGAAATCTGCTCAGTCCAAGTCAGATGAAGAGACTGGACTCCGTCAGACCTCAGTGGCAGGAGCGGCAAAGGCAAGCTCGGGAACATCGGGAAGGGATGTCCGCTGCACTCCTCAGATTGCAAGGCACGATGGAGGTCTCCTTCCGCCTTCAGCCGGAGGTGATAGTGCCGGCATGCCAACGCGCAACGGTCAATACTGGTAGGATGGCGGCCGCCATGGAGACATTGGTCCAGGACATTGGTCCTGCACTGCTGCACTCCATTGCCAAGGCACTTGCAGGCATCCAGCCAATAGCAGAGGAGCAATCATTGGCACTGTGAGGAATTAGTGCCGCTTGAGTGCGCACAATTGCTTAACTAAGCCGATTTCAAGCATGTCAATTGAGCTCAAGCTAAATGCTCTCAGATGCGGAAGGGTGCTCATCTTTGACATGTTTTGGAATTTGCCTGGCTGTTTTCTTCCCCTCCTCCCCAGCAAGTGTTTATGCTCAAGCTTCAGTATGTGCTGCCATGAACCCTTCCCCTTGCACTGTCACCCTTGCCCTGAGGTTCCCTTCCACCCGGCACTGTCGCCCTTGCTCTGGCACCACAAGCCAGCCGCGGAGAAGCCGCTGCGGACACTTTCCTGTGACCCACCCCCCCACCCCCACCCCGAATCTGCAGAGCAGCTTTCTTGCATTGGGATCATCGCGAGTGTGTTGCGCAAAGTTATGTGCTCTCACCTCCAAGTTCCCCTCAAAGTTCAGGTTGCCAGGTGCACGCCTTTTAAAGGCAGTTGTAATTCGTTCAGGGGATCTAGCTAGGCCAGCATTTATTGCCCATACCTAATTGCCCTTGAGAACTGAGTGGCTTGCTAGGCCATTTCAGAGGGCATATAAGAGTCAACCACATTGCTGTGGGCCTGGAGTCACATGTAGGCCAGACCAGGTAAGGATGGCAGATTTCCTTCCCTAAAGGACATTAGTGAACCAGATGGGTTTTTACAACAATTGACAATGGTCTCATGGTCACCGATAGACTTTTAATTCCAGAGAGTTATTGGAACCAAGTTTCACCATCTGTCATGGTGGGATTTGAACCCAGGTCCCCAGAGAATTACCCTGGGTATCGAGTCCAGTGATAATACCACTACACCACCGCCTCCCCTAATCACCCTCATGTGGGGGTGATTCCGACGTGTGGCCACAATAATAAGGTGCAAATACATTCAAACTAACTCCCTGATATTCAGTGGTGGGAAACGCGGCTTGCCGTTGATTGGGGGGGTGGGGGATGGGGCGGGGCGGAAGGGACAATCGCTTCCTGGGTTGCCGGGAAACCCCGCCTGGGGTTTTCTCGCGCGATCCTCCAATCTCACCACCGAACACGCCCGTCATGATCGGACGCGGAAAATCCTGGCCAATGTTTCTGCTCTCCTATGCCTGGGTCACCAATAGTATAAGAACAACCCGCAATTACTGAAGTGATGCACTATGACATAAAAAATGTGACATCAACTATGAAAGTTAAATATATATATTCATGACTTGGACGAAGACTGAAGTAGAAATTTGGAGGAAAAAAAATCAGCGGAAGACTTTTGCGTTCAGTTACACATCAATGGTGACTGTGAAGATTATTAAGTGAAATCTGGCGTTTGGAAGTCAACAAAACTTTGATTTTGCACGACTCTCATAAGAGAATTAGCTGAAAAATGTAGTTGTATGGCAGGCATGACTCTGGCAGGTAAAAAGCAACCCCATTTGTCCAATCTGCTAAGACAGGTTGTGAAATGGTTTCGAAAATTGAAACGTTAGACATTGAGCACCTTCCTCACTGTGTGCTGAACTGAGTGGGTGCCTTTGAAAAATAGCCTATGAAAGACATATAGATTGCGAAATTTGATTCATCTTCTCAACGGGTCTTAAAAAAAATATTAACTTCAGAAGTCAGAAATGGATGTGTCAAAAATATAAAACAAGTATTCCATTTAAACTGAACATAAAAGGTAATGATACATTCACTGATGCCAAACTCCCAATAGGCAGCTTCTTGCAAAGGGAATGTTGGTTTGGTGATAGGGGTACAATACCATAGTGACAGCTTCACTTAATTGCAGTTCCCCGCCAGGAGCATGCATTCATGAATTGGCCCTCACTACCTTTTACAGGGTGCCTACTAGCTGCTAACTGGAGGAAAAACACGGTTCACTGCCGTAGGCTAATGTATATTCTTGATGCTCGGAACAGATAATTTTCCTGTTACCATAGATTAAATTTCAGCATGCTGGTGCTTTTAGCCAGGGATTTTTTTTGTGCAATTCAACAGAGCTTAACTCCACTGTCAGGACTTAAGCACGTCATGTAGACTGACACCGACACTAAGGGAATACTGTCGGAGGTGCCCTCTTTCAGATAGTGGGCCAATGTTTACCTGCCTCCTCGCGAGTGCAAAAGATCCCAAGGCACGATTCAAAGAAGCACAGGGAGTCCTACTGATGTCCTGGCCAACATTCCTCCCTCAAGCAAAGCTGCCATTTGTCCATTTGCCATATGTGAGGCCGTGCTGTTCATAAATCGACCTTAACTTTGGCCTACATAATGATGACTGCACTTTAAAAATAGTTTATTGGTTGTGAAACCTTTGGAACAAATAGAGAATGCGATAGGGTAAAGGAAAAAAATACTTTTATTTTTATTCATTCATGGGATGTGGGCTTCGCTGGCTGGGTCAGCATTTATTGCCCATCCCTAGTTGCCCTTGAGAAGGGGGTGGTGAGCTGCCTTCTTGAACCTCCGCAGTCCATGTGGTGTAGGTACACCCACAGTGCTGTTAGGGAAGGAGTTCCAGGATTTTGACCCAGCAACAGTGAAGGAACGGCGATATATTTCCAAGTCAGGATGGTGAGTGACTTGAAGGGGAAATTCCAGGTGGTGGCGTTCCCATCTATCTGCTGCACTTGTCCTTCTAGCTGGTAGTGGTCATGGGTTTGGAAGGTGCTGTCGAAGGAGCCTTGGTGAATTTCTGCAATGCATCTTGTAGGTGGGTACACACTGCTGCTACTGTATGTCGGTGGTGGAGGGAGTGAATGCTTGTGGATGTGGTGCCAATCAAGCAGCTGCTTTGTCCTGGACAATGTCAAGCTTCTCGAACGTTGTGGAAGCTGCACTCATCCAGGCAAGTGGGGAGTATTCCATCAGACTCCTGACTTGTGCCTTGTAGATGGTGGACAGGCTTTGGGGAGTCAGGAGGTGAGTTACTCAATGTACAATTCCTACCCTCTGACCTGCTCTTGTAGCCACAGTATTTATATGGCTAGTCCAGTTCTATTCTGGTCAATGGTAAATCCCAGGATATTGATAGTGGGGGATTAAGTGATGGTAATGCCATTGAACATCAAGGGGTGACGATTAAATTCTCTTGTTGGAGATGGGCATTGCCCAACACTTGTATGGCACAAATGTTACTTGCCACTTGTCAGCCCAAGCCTAGACATTGCCCAGGTCTTGCTGCATTTGAACATGGACTGCTTCAGTATCTGAGGGGTCACGAATGGTGCTGAACATTGTGCAATCATCAGCGAACATCCCCACGTCTGACCTTATGATAGAAGGAAGGTCATTGATGAAGCAACTGAAGATGATTGGTCCTAGGATACTACCCTGAGGAACTCCTGCAGTGATGCCCTGGAGCTGAGATGACTGACCTCCAACAACCACAACCATCTTCCTTTGTGCTAGGTATGACTCCAACCAGCAGAATGTTTTCCCCCAGATTCCCATTGACTCCAGTTTTGCTAGGGCTCCTTGATGCCACAGTCAGTCAAATGCAGCCTTGATGTTAAGGGCAGTCAATCTCACCTCGAGAGTTCAGCTCTTTTGCCCTCGTTTGAACCAAGGCTGTAATGAGGTCAGGAGCTGTGTGGCCCTGGCGGAACCCAAACTGAGTGTCAGTGAGCAGGTAATTGCTAAGCAAGTGCCGCTTGATAGCACTGTTGATGACCCCTTCCATTACTTTATATGTTGGAGAGTAGACTGATGGGGCAGTAATTGGCTGGGTTGGATTTGTCCTGCTTTTTGTGTACAGGACGCACCTGGGCAATTTTCCACATAGCTGAGTAGATGCATCTTTCATGACCTCAGGTCGTCCCAAAGCACTTTACAGCCAGTTAAATATTTAAAGTGCCATAAGATACAATTTCTTTTCTTCCGTAAATAGGTTCAGTGATCTGGATCCGAGCCCTTTTCTTAAATTTTGCTTTGTCGTCAAGTGCAGTTCAGTTTAACCTCAGTCAGACGGAGCAAATGGAGAAAGAGCATAACATGCCAAAGGCTTGGGGTATTGCAATTTAAAGCAGTCATAGGCAAAAAAAGTGTGGGCGACTAACGTTTTTTTTTCCACTCTGAGGGGGAGGAGCTGCACAACATTCTACTCATGGCAACACTGTGCACAAATAATGCGATAATGCTTATTTATGGCTTTGTAAACAAATGGCTAACTTAACAAATAGATGTACATAAAGGTGGTACACCCCTTCCCAAGCCTCTCTTTTGACCTTGGTTTCTCGTTGGAGTGCGATGGAAAGCCTATAGATTTTCACTTCTCTTATCTTATATCCTGTAGCCAAGCTACACAATGGAAATTGCACCTTAATCAGATTTAACTTGTTGCAGTAGGAACAACATTCCCATGATGCAACGTGTCATGTAATTTGCTAGAAGGCAAATAGCAGAGAATATTCTGAACAAAGAGAAAGTCTTTTTTTTAAAAACAAAAAGGCAATTTCCACACAGACGTACAAATTAGGAGCACGAGTAGGCCATTTGACCCCTCGAGCCTGTTCCGCCATTCAGTCAGATCATGGCTGATCTGATTGTGGCCTCAATGCCACTTTCTTGTCTACTCCCTATACCCTTAGATTCTTGACCAACAAGGGAATCAATCTACCTCTGCATTAAAAATATTCAATAAACCTGCCTCTACCGCTCTCTGGGAAAGAGAGTTCCATAGACGCATGACCTGCAGAGAAAAAATTCTCCTCGTCTCAGTCTTGAATTGGATACTTCTTATTTTTAAACTCTTCAGGTAGATTCAGATTTCAGACCAGCAACTAGAACATCCTAAGCTTGAAAGCAACTGACTACAGTCGTTTTTACCAGGACTAATGCAAATATTTCTCCTACTGAAGACACCTCATATGATGAGCACACAATTCATTACACTGCAATGATGTTTAAGAAACTCATGGGAACCTGGTTGAATGCAACCGGTAATAACAGCCTCAGAAGGCTACTGATTGCCGGTTGGGTGGTGTAAATCTGCCTATTAGAGTAATTGGGCAATGCAAGCACTGTTTCAAAAACAGATAAAAGCAAAAAACTCCGGATGCTGGAAATCCAAAACAAAAATAAAAATTCCTTGAAAAACTCAGCAGGTCTGGCAGCATCTGCGGAGAGGAACACAGAGAGAGGTTCTGTTGAAGAGTCATACGGACTCGAAACGTTAACTGTGTTCCTCTCCGCAGACGCTGCCAGACCTGCTGAGTTTTTCCAGGTATTTTTATTTTTGTTCAAAAGCAGATGTTTGCCTCTGATCCAGTTTTTTACTGCCAGAAAACACAAGATACATATGCATTAGGAGCAGGAGTAGGCCACTTGGCCCCTCGAGCCTGCTCCGCCATTGAATAAGGTCATGGCTGATGATTGTAACCTCAGCTCCACATTCTTCCCTACCCCCAATAACTTTCGACTCCCATGTTAGTCAGGAGTCTATCTACCTCTGCTTTAAAAATATTCAATGACCTTGTCTCCACCGCTCTCTGTGGAAGAGAATTTAAAGATGCATGACCCTCAGAAAAAATGTCTTCTTATCCCCGTCTTAAATGTTTAAACGTTAAACTGTGTCCCCCTAGTTCTAGTCTCTCCCATAAGGGGAAACACCCTTTCAGCATCCACTCTGTCAAGTCCCCTCAGGATTTTATATGTTTCAATAAGATCACCTCTCATTCTTCTAAGCTACAATGGATACAGGCGCAGTCTGTCTAACCTTTCCTCGTAAGATAACCATCCCCGTCCCACGTATAAGCTGAGTGAACCTTCTCTGAACTGCTTCTAACACATTTATATCCTTTCTTAAATAAGGAGACCAAAACTGTATACAGTACTCTAGATGTGGTCTCATAAATGCCCTGTAGCAAAATATCCCTACTTTTATATTCCACTCCTCTTGCAATAAACGACAACATTCCATTTGCCTTACGAATCACTTGCTGCATCTGCATACTAATTTTTTGTGATTCATGTACCAGCACAGATCCCTCTATATGTCAGAGTTCTGCAATATCTCCTATTTAAATGATATACTGCTTTCCTATTCTTCCTGCCAAAGTGGACAAGTTCACATTTTCCCACATTTTACTCCCTCTGACAAATTTTTGCCCATTCATTTAACTTATGTCCCTTTGCAGATTCCTTATGTCCTCCTCAGTTTTGCTCCTTATGTCCTCTTCACAACTTAAAATAGCTGTGCTTCCCTCTGCTTTCAAAACACCACAAGTTGTCTCTTTGTTCATTTTTTTATTCATTCAAGGGATGTGGGCGTCACTGGCTAGGCCATCATTTACTGCCCATCCCGAATTGCCCTTGAGAAGGCGGTGGTGAGCTGCCTTCTTGAACCGCTGCAGTCCATGTGTAGGTCCACCCGCAGTGCCGTTAGGAAGGGAGTTCCAGGATTTTGACCTGGCAACAGTGAAGGAACAGCGATATATTTTCCAAGTCAGGATGGGGAGTGTCTGTCTGCTGCCCTTGTCTTTCTAGGTGGCAGTGGTTATGGGTTTGGAAGGTGCTGTCTAAGGAAGCTTGGTGTGTTCCTGCAGTGCATATTGTAGAAGGTACACACTGCTGCTACTGTGATGACTATGTCAGGCTGATGCTCGACTAGCCTGTGAGACAGTTCTCTCAATTTTGACACTAGCCCCCAGATGTTAGTCAGGAGGACTTTGCAGGCTCGGTGTGCTGTTGTCATTGCTATTGCCTAGGTCGATGCCAGGCCGTCCAGTTCTATTCCATTTAGGCTTTTTAGCGGATTGATACAACTGAGTGGCTTGCTAGGCCATTTCAGAGGGCAGTTGTGAGATAACCACATTGCTGTGGGTCTGGAGTCAAGTGCAGGCCAGACCAGGTAAGGGCGGCAGATTTCCTTCCCTAAAGGACATTGGCGAACCAGGTGGGTTTTTACAACAATGGTTTCTAGGTCCTCATTAGACTTTTAATTCCAGATTTTTATTAAATTTAAATTTCATCATTTGCTGTGGTGGGATTCGAACCCAGGTCCCCAGAGCATTACCCTGTTCATGTGATGTGACACATCCAACCAGAGATGGCAACTCTGTCTGGAAGGTGGCGAGAAGGAGTCCCTCTACAACTTAAAAGGGGGCATTAGCTTGCCTCAAGCCTCCAAACGAGGCACTCTTTTCAAAGATACTGCTGAGGGGGGCCCATAACAGCAGGCAATCAATGGCTGTCAGTCCAGGTAGCCGAAATGCACCATTGAAATAGCCTAGATTAATAGGTGTTAATAAGGTCGCTTCGATCACTGTGGTCTGAGGGCAACCAATGCTGTCACTGGATTGCTATAACGACACAGCATTATTTATATCTTTTGGAGAAATGAAGTCAGTTTCATTGTTAATAAGCAAGAGCTGCATAGAGGGTTGAAGCCGTTTATAACCACTGGGGTTATCAGAAAGTCCTGCTAACTAGGGCTAATTTGAGATCACATTCTCTTTATTGCTGCGATTTTTATTCCTTACCAATTATTTACTCCTTTCACATCCCCACTACTTGTTTTTCTCCAGGAGGGGAAGGAATCAAAGGGAAAAAATGAGAGCCTGCCTTTCCTGATCCCCAAACTCTGTTGCCCAGGTTACAGGACAGGTGGCATGCACCTGAAGTGAGCACCAGAGGTCCTGGTCCCGGTGTGTCTGAACTCGGTGGGCTGGCTGATTATTGTGGCCTCTTGTGCGTTCCCAATTTTCATCGCTCTCCCTCTGGCGGCCATGCCTTCAGCCGCCTGGACTCAGCTCTGTAATCCCCTCCCTCCCTCAGCCTCCTGGGGGTGAGAGGGTTGCCCTACAAGGAAAGAGCAAGTAAAATGGGCCTACATTTTCTGGACTTTAAAAGAGCGAGCAGTGATCTCATTTAAACATATAAAATTCTTAGATGGTGGGGCAGGGTAGATTGAGGTTGTTTCCCCTGGCTGGAGAGTCTAGAACTTGGGGACGTAGTCTCAGGATAAGGGGTTAGCCATTTGGGATTGAGGTGAGGAAAAATTTCTTCACTTAGACAGTTGTGAATCTTAGGAATTCTCTACGACAGAAGGCCGTAGATGCTCAGTCATTGAGCATATGGAAGACAGAGATCGATAGATTTTTGCAGACTAAAGGAATTAAGGAATCATGGGAAAAGGGAGGGAAAGTCGAAAGGTTCAATCATGATCTCACTGAATGGCGGAGCAGGGTTGAGGGGCCGAAAGACTATGTCTGTTCCTAGTTATGTTATTACCCCGGTGCCTCCATTAAGGTAGTCCGTAAAACCGGAGGCTGGAATTTTCCAGCCCCTCACGTTGGTGGGATCTTCTGGTCCCACCGATGTGAATGGACATTTCAGTGGCTCGCTGACCCCACCATAGTGGGGCTGGAAAATTCTGGCCTGAGTCTTTGACCAAACCTTTGGTCAGTTGTCCTAGTATCTCATGTTAATCCACCTTACATTTTGTTAAATAATCGCTCCTGTGAAGCACCTCGGGGTATTTAACTATATAAAAAGGCACTATATAAATGCAAGTTGTTGCTGATCTATAGGTACCATTACATGCAACTGAAGCTTCCTGTAGGCTATGTTTGCTCTCCATACATTTATTTTTCAAGGGTCACCAGTCTACAACCATCAAAGGAGATGCAGCACACACTATACACAGCAGATTGCAAACTTCTTCATTCATTTCTTTGACAGGGGCAAGTTGACCAGCAGAAATGGAAAATAACCCCAAAACTGAAATTAGCTCTGATTAACATTGATGATGTCTCAATTTAACCTGCAGCACCGCTAGTCAGAATTCCTTAAAGTAAGTTATTTTCGGAATTGGTTGTCCTGGTAACCTTGAGAATAGTTTTATGTCAGCATCTCTGGACCCAGTCACCTCGAACTCTTTAAATGAGAACAGGAAATGCTGGGGGTAATTCAGTAGGTCAGGCAGCATTGGCGAAGAGAGAAACAGAGTTAACGGGCTGGGTTTAACAGCCCCCGCCGGGCGTGTTTTTGGCGGGGGCGGCCACACGTCAAATATGTTGGGTGGCTAGCCCACTAGACCACCCACCGTAGGTCTACTGAGGCCCTTAGGTGGCCAATTATTGCCCACTTAAGGGCCTTGATCTGTCTCCAGTGCCACACTGAACAGTGAAAGGTGGGCAAGAGTGAGAAAGCTGATTTTTAAATCAACTCGGTGAAAAGGTGGGAGTGAGGGGTGGGGTACACCTGCTCTGTGCAATTGGGGACCCCCTCCCCCACCATGTTCTCTACCTGCCTAGCCTCCAGACCTCCACCCACCCCCATCCCTAGGGGGCCCAATCCCTCCCTGCATTAGAAGTCCAGGACTTACCCGGTTCTGGATGCCACGATCGTATTCCCAGGACCTCCTTGCAGTTCCAGCAGTGCCCACTAGTGAGTGGCGGCACTATTGGGACTGCTAGAGTTGCTGGCCAATCAGACTGGCAGGCAGCTCTCGAGAACGGGGCTTCCTTTCCACTGAGGGGTAGAAGTCCAACACTCACCCTGTTCAGACCATTCCCGGTACGTTATCGCTGCAGGGCAGGCTTTTTAAAATTTTCTGTCGGGGGGAGAGCAATATGCACCCCCTGACCAGCCCCTGTAAAATTCAGTCCAACGTTTCAAGTCAATAAACCTTGGTTAGAACCTCAAAATCTTTGGGCTGAATTTTCAAATGGTCATGGTGGTGGGACTGAAGGCGGGATGGGCTTGCAATTTCCCACCACCAGTTGACCTGGTGGTCTCCTACCACGGTCCCACCTCTTGAGGCATTTCCACTCCTGAAAGTGAGGGTGGGTGAGGGGGTGGTTGTTGCCTCAGCCTTGGGGTGCCCCCTCTCGCTCTCCTACCTACATCGACAGCGCCCACCTCTGATGGTGGGGCTGCCAATCTCAGTGCTGGAGGGCCTCCTATTAGCCCTTCAGCCTTACGCGCCAACCTGCCATCCTTAATTGGACAACATTAATTGGTCTGCTTGCTAAAAATCACTTCAGACATCAGGCAAGTGAAGCAAAGTAGGGTTGGGACCCAGAAATGCACCTGACATCGGGGTCCTGACCCCAGAGCCCCATACTTTCCCCCCCAAGTTCTGAGCTGACACTTACCAATGAAGTATATGATATGATTATTGCAAATTAAGTACCTAACCAGGACATCTTGCACCTTAATGCTTGCAAAGGCAGGCCAAACACTCAACAAGCCATTAAGTTTATTTTCCACTGTGTTCCATCAAGCTGTGAAAGCGTTCCAATTAAAGTGGAGCGCACACTAACTCACAGCTGACTCAACAAAACAAAATTTGGTGGTGCTGTCAGCAAAAATACTGTCCTTTTCAAATTGGTGCTCGATTCCACAGCAAAATGGCCTGAAGGATTTTAGGAAATTGAATTTCCCCCTTCTTGTTTCGATTTGACTGTCGAGATAAGTTTATAGCCTTTGAGGCAGACAAGTATTTCCTCCTCCAGAGGATTATGTAACTTTCAGATATTGTATGAATGACGTGTAGCTACAATGAGAGTGCTGGAAACAAGTACAGACCGTACGTATCCACGGGTCAAACATGAATGATATCCATTATTAAAAGTCACCCCTCTTGGGTGTTAATATTGAATTCAACTCGAGTGGACGTACATGCAGTAGGAACCTGCTTATCGGAGTGCAGGGCCAGCACTCAGTCAGAAGGGACAAATCTGCATTTTGTGCAACGCCAAATAAAATCTAAAAAAGCAAAATACTGCAGATGCTGGAAATCCGAAATAAAAACAGAAAATGCTGGAAATACTCAGCAGGTCAGACAGCATCTGTGGGGATAATAGAGTCAACGTTTCAGGTCAATGATGAACGGAAGATTTAAATCTAATTGTGGACTCGCTATCACCTGCTATATACTACTGTGTGGCACTAGGTCACCCAAAGTGTCAAATTGCTACTGTTGGGATTCATTGGAAAATGGTCACCTTGAACTATTGTCATCGATAGTGCTAAAGCTCTTAATATATCTGTCAAAGAAACCAAACTCCTTTCCTTTTCCTTTCCCACTTACATACACAATACAAGAGAGCTCTGGTTAAGAGATATTGATGATGTGCTATTGCTTTACATATATTAAAAACAATCACAATTGTTTAGATTAACTCACCACACCATTCATCCACCCAGGCAAAGGCTTGCCGATGACCTATTAGCAAGATGTCCCTGATGACCTGCAACAAGAGAAAAAAGCATGATTGAATTCATTTTGGCAGTTACCTCTTTGTTTAACCTTTGAAGCAATGCTGATAAACAATTATGGACAAATGTTTTATTCCGCTGAACATCACTTTATTTTATTTGGCAATTAAAGATGTGAACACAACTTATTTCTGGTTCATCTCAGTCCAGTGAAGACAAATCATTGAAAAGTTCAAATTTCACCTAAAAATAATGGATTCATCCCCTCCCCTTTAATTTCACCGCTCAGGTATCTCATTGCCTTATTGGGCCAAGGTCTCCCACTTTAGAAGCTAGACACCATCCAGGACAAAACAGGCCGTTTGGTGGGCATCCCTGCACACCACCTTAAACATTCACTCCCCCCACCAGCAGTGCACAGTAGCAGCAGTGTGCACCATTGGCAAGATGCACTGCAGCAACTCGCCAAGGCTCCTTCAACAACACCTTCCAAACCTGTGACCTCTGCTACTGAAAAGGACAAGGACAGCAGGCAAATGGGAACACCACCACCTGCAAGATCCCCTCCTAATCGCATACCATCCTGACTTAGAACTATAGCTCTGCCCCTTCACTGTTGCTGGATCAAAATCGTGGAACTCCCTCCCTAAAAGCACTGTGGGCGTACATATACCAGATGGACTGCAATGGTTCAAGAGGCAGCTCACCACCACCCTCTCGAGGGCATTTAGGGATGGGAAACAAATGCTGACCTTGCCAGTGACACTCCCATCCCATGAAGGAATAAAGAAAAATTGCTCTCTTTCTCCTACTGCATGGAGTCTCCTAACAGGAATTCTCCTTTTGTTTGGAAGTAACTGAGACTTCAGACCAAATATTTTCCAAAGGCTGACACCAATGTTGCTAAAGATCTCTGCGCTTCTCCAATTCTGGCCCCTTGAGCATCCCTGATTTTAGTAGCTCCCAATTGGCAGCTGGGCCCTCAGCTGCCTAGACCCTAAAAGCTCTGGAAGTCCCTCTCTAAACCTCTCCACCTCGCTTCCTTTAAGATGTTCCTTAAAACCTACCACTTTGTCCAAGCTTTTGCTCACCATCCTAATATCGCCTTACGAGGCTCTGGGTCAAACTTTGTTTGATAATTGCTCCTTTGAAGCACTTTGGGATGTGTGATGACATTACAGGCATTATGTAAATGCAGGCTGTTGTGTTAGGAATGTGGGGAGGTAGAATTCAGATATAACACAGCTGGCTGTCTCTCCCCACCCGTCCCTGATTGGTGCAAAGTGCCAGGTGAAACTCCACCAAACTGAGCGTTGGTGACTGGTGGCCTTCAGGGATGGGAGTAGAAAGTCTGAAGCTTACATTAACAAAGCGAAAGGTGGAGGGAAAAGTGTTGCTCTGACATGACTGTCAAAACAGCCTTTTCTAGATCGTCCGGACAGCAGGAACGGAGCGTAGACTTTTCCCCAAAACCTGCCTCTCTGACCAAGATTTTGGTTACTTGTCCTAATATCTCTATGTCATTCAGTGTCATATGGTGCTTGGCAATGCTCCTGTGAAGCACCTCAGGATGCTTTACCATGTTAAAAGCGCTACATGAATGCACGTTGTTGTTTTTGCATACAAAAGCCGATGACACAAACCAGGTTATGTGCCCTGGGCAGTCTCACTGGGCTGTTTGTGAGGTATTGCTGCTTTCGCTTTTGGCTCCCTCCAACTAGTTGAACAGTGCCAATGAGCTCTTAATAAGTCGGTAAATAAAGCTTCCAAAAACTGTGCTGCCAGGTCCTGTCTGGTTGTATGAGTGACAGTGAGTACGCAATTCCTAATCCTTGGCTCCCAGGTCTCGACTGTAAATATCCTTGCGGAAAAGTCAACGCCCCAAAACAAAAGGAGGGAGAAACAAATATCGCAGCCACCTCAGTTTATAATTCTAGTGTCATGCAAACTGGCCATGGGTTCTGCTGCTCCCCATTGATCAGAATGGCATTATTTGTAGGGGGAATGTTATACGTGTCCGTCAACAGAGCTTCAGCTAGATTCCAACTCAGCTTTCCTGGAATTTGAGAATGCATCAAGGAAATAACTGAAGTATCAAGAGTACAAAACTCATCCAAAGTCACAGAAATATTTCATGCGGGGCAGGATTTTTCAAGTGGCAGGGTTTCCCGCCCCGCCATCCCAAGGGTCGGCGGGGGGTCGTATCGCTGCTGATCGAGGCAGTCTCATGTCGCTTTACGCTCCAGGGGTAACTGGCTGCCTCGGGACCTCCACCCCTCAACTCAGGCGAGGTCCTGCCTCAGAGCAGCTGCCAGCTCCACAGACCCAGCAGCGCCAGCAACAGCAGTGGCCAAGACCACCTGCGGGAGGCAGACATTGTGTGGGGGGGGGGCGAGCACCCGATGTAGAAAGGGGCCCTTCCTTTTCCCACCCAAATCCCGACCAGGGTGACCTGCCGGGTATCTTCCCCTGCCCCGATCCCCCTCTCAGAAGCCTCAAAATTGAGGCAGGGCAGGAAACGGTGGACAATAATCGACCCAGTGACTGTGAAGGGACGGTGATATAGTTCCCAATCAGGATGCTTTGTGGCTTGGAGGGAATAACACCCCCAAGTTTCCCATGTGCCTGCTGCCCTTCTAGGCTGCAGCGGTTTGGAAGGTGCTTTCAAAAAAGGATGCAAGTGCACCTTGTAGGTGATGCACACTGCTGCCTCTGGTGTGTTGGTGGTGGAGGGAGTGAATGTTTAAGGTGGTGGATGGAGGTGTCACTCAAGGGGGCTGCTTTGCCCTGGATGGTGTCAAGCTTCTTGAGTGTTGTTGGAGCTGCACTCATCCAGGCAAGTGGAGAGTATTCCCTCACACTCCTGACTTGTGCCTTGTAGATAAATGGTGGACTGGCTTTGGGGAGTCAGGAGGTGAGTTACTCACCACAGAATTCCTAGCCTCTGACCTGCTCATGTAGCCACAGTATTTATGTGGCTGGTCAACGGTGACCCCCAGCATCTTGATAGTGGGAGATTCAGCAATGGTAACACTGTTGAACATGAAAGGGGGTTTTTTAATTCCAACATAGATATGGCTACTGCCAGGCACTTGGGTGCCACAAATATTAGTCCTCACTTTTCAGTCCAATCCTGAATGTTGTCCAGGTCTTACTACATGCATGCACGGACTGCTTCAGTAGCTGAACAGTCTCAAATGGTACTGAACACTGGGCTTAAAAACCTCTAGCTTTTTTCAGCCCTGACGAAGGGTCATCGACCTGAAACGTTAACTCAGTTTTTCTCTTTCCACAGATGCTGCCCAAGCTCCTGAGTATTTCCAGCATTTTCTGTTTTTATTTTAGATTTCCAGCATCCGCGGTATTTTGCTTTAGACTATGAATTCATATAGTAATTAGCAGCAGGGCATCTGGTGCATTTACAAAGCTATTTTTACTCTGTGACAACGTGCTACAGCATGAAGTGTGAACGTTATAAATAGAACCACAGTTAGATGAGTTTCACTAATGACACCTTCTCCAGCTAAACTAATTACTTCTGAAAAAGAGGAACCAAACTGTAAGCCAAGGGCAGAAATGATTTTCGTTTCCTGGGCAAAGTGGAAAAAAAAAGCCTCATTTGATGATTGCAAGGATCAATTACAGTAAAAGACTGATGACCATTCAGCATTAAGACCAGAGTACCAGAATCACGCCAACTCAATACAGGCAGTCGGATAATCCCCGTCACAGTTTACCTTAACTGCAAAATGTAAAGGGCCTTAATGGTTTCCGAAGCAAGTTCGGATTCGGAACCTGGCAAAAGTCCATGGCTGCGAATGCAGCTTTTCCAATTTAAAACAAAGACCATCATTCAGCATTTGCTAAAGCAAATCCTATCACTGGGTATCAGGTGGGTCAATGGTGACATTTTAGGTGGTGTTTAGTGGAGGTGACAGGGATCTCGTTCGCCATTTAGAAAGCGGGAGATCCGTATTAGGGAAGGCCTGCCATATTAAGGACAACTCGGGCACTTCACTGGAGAGTGTTGGGCCTTTCCTGGGATCAAGGGCCCCAAGAACAGGGGCTCTGCCTGCTCGAGAGCTGCTGACCAATCAGAGGCTGATGGCTCTATTGCGCGGCAGCACCACCAGGGAGGTAGTGGTTGCTGCCGGTACTACAAGCACCCGAGGCTCAGGGTCACCCATGGACCCAGGCCATAGGTGAATGATGGCGGGAGGGGTGGGTCACAGGGGGAGGTGAAGGGTGGGAGTTGACAACAAGGGCAGGGGGGGGTGGTTCTCAGCTTCCCCTGTTCCCAATACTAGGTCGGTCAATCAGGCACTGAGTGCCTTTGAATGAGGGACCTTCTCTGGGAGCCGCAAGGAACCCTGCTTCATATCAGCAGCCTTTAAGCTGGCATTAATTTCCCATCCTCCTGACTTGGTCAGGACAAGGGGTGGGGAGGCAGCATGGTCTCCATCTGCCAATCTCCTGCCTGATTAAACCACCCCACCCCCTGCTACCAAACTCACCATGGGGGGAGCACATTAAATTCCACCCTGTGTAATGAATGATACCTGCCAGCAGGGGGCTCATTTGGGGTGCCCTTGTCTAAATAAAGTGCCTCTGTTCAGACTCACGAGTCATTCTGTTAACATCCAGTTTACATACATCGCGCAATAGAAGTATCGTTACTGCACAGTCATTATTAACCATCAGTTTCTTTAAGAGGTATAGTTTAAAATAGCATTCTCAAGTTAGTGCAGCTGCAACTCGCTAACTGTTACCAACGAGAATTAACTCATGTCTATAAACATTGAAGGCGGCCAAGGAAATGGGTTTAAGATTCAAGAAGCTGATTCCAGATTCACTTCATGTTATTAGAGATCCACAGAGCAGGTGGATAGGTGACCAGTGATTGACCTGTAGAAACATCAGAAATTTACAGCACAAAAGATGTCCATTCAGCCCATCTTCTGTGCTGACTGGAAAGGAGTTATCCCATCCTCCCAGCTTGTGTTCTATAGCACTGCAGGTTACAGCACTGCATATCCAAGTGTTTTTTTAATGAGGGTTTCTGCCTCCACCACCTTTTCATGCAGTGAGTTCCAGGCCCCTATAACCTTTCGGGCAGAAAGGTTTCTCCTCAACTCCGCTCTAATCCTTCTACCAATTACTTTAAATCTATGCTCCCCGGTTACTGATCGCGCGGTTAACAGAAATAGGTCCTTCATAATTTTATGCGTCTCAATTAAATCTCCCCTCAGTCTCTTCTGTTCCAAGGAAACCCCCCAGCCTATCTAAGACTTCCTCATGGCTAAAATTCTCCCATTGCTAGTAGCATCCTTCTGAATCTCCTCTGTACCCTCGCTGGTGCAATCACATCATTCTCGTAATGCAGTGACCAGAACTGTATACAATACTCTAGCTGGAGTCTAACCAGCGCTTTATACAGTTTAAGCATAACTGCCGTACTTTTCTTGCTCTATGCCTCTCTCAATAACGGAAAGTGGCCAATATGCCATTTTAACCATTATATGTACCTGTCCTGCTGCCTTCAAGGACCTGTGGGCATGCACCCCCCTATCCTTCCGTTTCTGTACACTTCTGGTCAACACATTACCAGGAGGATATGGTGGCGTTGGAGAGGGTGCAGAGGAGGTTTACCAGGATGCTGCCTGGTCTGGAGGTTATTAGCTATGAGGAGAGGTTGGAGAAACTCGGATTGTTCTCACTAGAGCGACGGAGATTGAGGGGCGAATTGATAGAAGTTTACAAAATTATGAGTGGCATGGACAGAGTAGATAGTCAGAAGCTTTTTCCCAGGGTGGAAGAGTCAATTACTAGGGGACATAGATTTAAGGTGAGAGGAGAAAACTATAGAGGAGATGTGCGGGGCAAGTTTTTTACGCAGAGGGTAGTGAGTGTCTGGAATTCGCTGCCAGAGGTGGTGGAGGAAGCAGGTACGATAGTGGTGTTTAAGAGGAAGCTTGACAAATACATGAATAGGATGGGAATAGATGGATACGGACCCCGGAAGTGCAAAGTGTTTTAGTTTGACAGGCAATCTGATCGGCGCAGGCTTGCAGGGCCGAAGGGCCTGTTCCTGTGCTGTACTTTTCTTTGTTCTCAGTATCCTATTGTTTATCGTGTACTCCCTTTGCCTTGTTTGACCTCCCCAGTACTTTACTGCAGATTCCCCGCAGGGCAGGTCGGGGTGTCAGTAAGGGGCTAGAGAGGGAAAGACTCACATGTGATAGAATCAGTACTCCGATGAATATCAAAGCTGGAGAACAGAACTGATCTGCTCCCCTCAATCAAAGCATGAGGTACATTCTATAGATCTTCTGTTGAGGGGAGGGTTGCAGGAGAAGGTTGTAATATGATTGAAGCAAGCAGTACAGGCTTTGAAACGTTCTAATTACCAAGAGCAACTGTCGGAATAGAAATGTTCCAGGCTGCGGTCATTGAGATTGCACACGTCTTTCTTGCAAGCTTAACTTTGAAAAAAAAAACCCTTTTAAAATGCCAGGTAGTTATTATTCAGTCCTTTCCTCGTTTACTGCCAATATTGCAGGGTGCACCTGCCCAATTGTTTTCAGCAATTGCTCTCCTGGACGCTTTTTCCTCAGCATGTTTCCCATCACTCACTGGACTTCGAAGCAGGTCTATCAAACCATGAGGGCCACCATAGCCAAGTATGACCCTGGCCTCACTCGGTGGGGGGTCGGTGGGAGGGGGAGGGGTGAGTCATCTTATCCCAACTTGCTGGGCAGGGAATCCATGATTTGGGTGGGAATGCTGGTTTTACTCCCTGTCCAGTAATGCGCCCCGTGAAAGTGGGAGAGATGGAAAACCAGCATTTCAAAACTGACAAGATCATTTCCCGACGGCCTTATTCAATTAAAGTTGCTCCCTTGACCTCTAACCCTGCGTGTTCTCTAGCAGGAACCCCAGCTCCTTCCTAGAACGGGGGTGGGAGGAGTACTAACACACAATGCGGGACATTCCTACCACTACTGGGCTGGGGGTCGGGTTACCTCAGCAAAAGACTGGGAAATCAAACCTGGGATCTTCCTGTGCTATGTGGCTCAGCCACTCAAGTGAGTAAACTTGTTTTTTGTCTTTCATTATTTTGATGTTCATCTTCAGGAGCCCAGCTGTCTCAGATCCCAGCTGAATTGATAAATAAGCCGCTTGTAAAATGGCCATGCACAGTTATGAAGGCATTTATATTTATCAGTGTTCCCATAATCCCATAAAGTACTTTCACTTTCCAGCTTGTAAAAGCTGACTTTAGAAAATTCTCGAGATGTCCTTTAAAATCTGATTACATATTTTCCAAGCAGATGGGGAAAGTCAGTGGCAATGATTAAACACAAACAATAGAGCCAGCAACTGAAACCTAACTTCATTCAGAGAAAAACTGACCATTTTCAGAGTCTTCCCGAACTAGAATAATACACCCGGACCATTTCCCCCACTTCTGCCCTCACCCCCTTACCCTCCCTCCCAGAACCATGATAGGGTTTCCCCTTCGTCCTCCCTTTCCATCCCACCAGCCTCCGTGTTCAAAAGATCACCCTCCGCCATTTCTGCCAACTCCAGCATGATGCCACCACCAACCAAAAACATCTTCCTCTCACCCACTCTATCAGCACTCCGTAGGGACCATTCCCTCCAGGACACCCTGGTCCACTCCTCCATCACCCCCCAACTCCTCATCCCCCTCCCACGACACTTTCCCAAGCAATCGGTGGAGGCGTAACACCTGCCCCTTTACCTCATCCCTCCTCACTGCCCAAGGGCCCCTTCCAAATGAAGCAGCAATTCACTTGCACTTATTTCAATGTGGTCGACAGCATTCGCTGCTCACAACGCAATCTCCTCTATGGTGGGGACACTAAACGCAGTCTGGGTGACTGCTTTGTGGAACACCTTCACTCAGTCCGCCAGCGTCACCCAGACCTTCCTGTCGCTTGCCATTTTAATTCACCATCTTGCTATCGCGCTCCCATCTGTGTCCTCGGCCTGCAGCAATGTTCCAGTGAAGCCCAATGCAAGCTGGAGGAGCAGCATGTCATCTTCCGATTAGGTACCTTACAGCCTCTGGACTTAACATGGCATTCAACAATTTCAGACCATGAAATTTCTTTGATTTCCCCCCCTCCCCTCCCCACAAAGTGACAGTATGTAACTTGTTCCCATCTTTTGCTTTCAGGAATTCCTGACCCTCGTTCTGCTATTGACACATTCCGCTATCTGACCTTTATGCCGCTATGAACGCCTGCTTTAGTCTTTCTACCACTATCATTACCACTCCCTTTGCCTTGTGTCCATGACATCTTCGTCATTTAATCTCTCCTGAGCTCCCACCTTTCCCTGACCTTCTATGTTGCTCCACCTACTCTACACTCTCTCTTCAACAGCACATTCAACCCATCACATTTCTACCTCTCTTCAGAGCTCTGAAGGAGGGTCATACAGACTCAAAACATTGACTCTGTTCCTCTCTCCACAGATGCTGCCCGACCTGCTGAGCCTTTCCAGCCTTTCCCGTTTTTATTTCAGATTTCCAGCAAGTGCAGCATTTTGCTTTTAGACTGACATGATCCCCCCGAGTGAACAACCCTGAAATTTTTGCAGTTGCCGTTTTATTTTTGGAGGGCTAGCTGAGGACAGAGTTGCCCCCCCCGCCACAGCATTTTGGTGACCTTGTCACTTCTGGACTGCGTAAAGTTTTTCATTGTGAGACAGGACAAGACGTTTCGCAGTTCTCAAGCCCCAGGTGATGTCTTGTGGGCAATGCGGAGCACCCCGCCTTAGTAAAGGCCTTAAAAAGGGCGCAGGGCCAGTTGGCCTGGATCTTACCAGGGATGGGGGACTTCGGATATGAGGAGAGGTTGGAAAAGTCAGGACTGTTTCGCTTTGGAACAGGGAAGATTAAGGTGGTCTCAAGAAAAAGAGGTTTTGATGCAGCAGGTTGAGAAAAACCATTCCCTCCGGTCATAGGTTCAAAATCACTGGCAGAAGACCGAGAAGGGGGAATGAGGAGGGTTTGCTTCATTTAGAAAGTTGTCAGGATCTGGAAAGCTCAATCTGAAAAGGTGAACCAGGATACGAGGCATCAGAGCCGCGATCGGTGGCTAAATGGCCTTGGGGGTCCTAATGGCATCATTGGAACCTGATGTTCAAATAGTTCCGAGGCCGTTGGCAGTTAAAACGAAGGTGGGTGCGAATGCTTCAGGAACGCAGCATTAAGGGCCCAGCCGCCATTTTAACCACTCACCTGCCCCATTACTGCTAGGTGAGCAAGGTTAAAATTGGGCCTTAGTTCCATGGGAGTAGCCTGCAGTTCAGGTCTTAGTCATACATTTTATCTTCGTAAGATGGAGGTGGTGTGGGGAATGTTAAGAATAGCATTGGAGATCATTCTTTTCTATTCTTTAATGGGATCTGGGCGTTCCTGACAGAGCCAGGCTTTTGATAAACCGAGTGGTTTGCTAGGCCATTTCGGAGGGCAGTTAAGAGTCAGCCATATTTCTGTGGGTGGGAGTCATGTGTGGGCCAGACCAGGTAAGGACGGCAGATGAAGGGCACGAGTGACAACAATCAATGATAGCTGTCATGGTTGCCATTACTAAGGCTAGCTTTATATTCCAAATTTATTAACCAAATTCAAATTCCACCAGCTGCTGTGGTGGGATTTGAACCCCTGTCCTGAGTCTCTGATTTAGCACTCCAGTGATATTACCACTACGCCAGCATCTCCCCCTGGGGACAACACGAAGGCAAGTCAAACACACCAGGCTGAACAGAAGCAAGAGGTCCCAAGTAACAATCGCCATCGCTTATGTGAGCGCAACCCATCTCTCAGTAGCACTCACCTTCTGGACAAACTGTTCCACTCTCCCCTGCAGTCCCCAGACTTCAAACTTGACGGTCACTTGTTTGTATGAGCACATGACGGGTGAGGGGTCATCCCGCCAACCCTCCTTTAGGGGGCCCCGTCCAGTCTTCACTGATGCAAAATACCTGAGGTCCTGTTGGCACAAGACATTAAAATGGAGCTGATTAAAAGACGTGGGCCATGCTTAAATCATCGGGCGAACGGTCTGACGAATCCGTTACCCATGTTCAAAAGCTTTTCGAGGGCAAGTAGAAATGAAACAACCGGATCAGCTTTAGGTGATGGAGGAGACTACTGCTAGGCTGATGGAGTACCACAGCCACTCGCTATTTCTCTTCCATTTTGTCATCCAGCATTTCGCTGTCAGGAAGGTGACTCTCTCACATTGGTGCCCACATGGCCCTTATTATTTAGATGTCAGCCGTGGTTCAGCCTCAGAGTCAGAAGCTTCTTGGTTCACCCCTACTCCAGGAATTTGAGCGCTAATCTGGGCTGACGTTTCAGTGCTGCACTGCCAGTGCTGAGGGAGCGCCGCCAGTGCTGAGGGAGCGCTGCCAGTGCTGAGGGAGTGCTGCCAGTGCCGAGGGAGCGCTGCACCGCCAGTGCCGAGGGAGCGCTGCACCGCCAGCGCCGAGGGAGCACTGCACCGCCAGTGCCGAGGGAGCGCAGCGCTGCCAGTGCCGAGGGAGCGCAGCACCGCCAGTGCCGAGGGAGCGCCGCACCGCCAGTGCCGAGGGAACGCAGCACCACCAGTGCCGAGGGAACGCAGCACCACCAGTGCCGAGGGAGCGCAGCACCACCAGTGCTGAAGGAGTGCAGCACCGTCAGTGCCGAGGGAGCGCTGCACTGCCAGTAGTGCCGAGGGAGCGCTGCGCCGCCAGTGCCGAGGGAGTGCTGCACTGCCAGTAGTGCCGTCTCTTGGATGAAACGCTAAACTGAGGACCCCGGCTTCTCTCAGGTGGACACAAATCTCCCCAGTGTCCTGGCCAATAGTTATCCCTCAAGCAGCATCATTGAAACAGATTATCACATTGCTATTTGCGGGAACTTGCTGGGCACTGATTGGCTGTGACGCATTTCAGCATATCCTGAGGACGAGGTGCTATATAAGTGCAAATATTTCTTTCCTTTAAGAGTGAGCCAAGGTGACACCCATCTCATTCCATATCCTCCCCTTCCCACACCTTCTGACCGGAAGTGCTTGCCATTCTCTGGATTAGGTATGCAGGAACAAAACCACAAACAAAAACAAAAAATGCTGGAAAAGCTCAGCAGGTCTGACAGCATCTGTGGAGAGAGACACGGAGATAACGTTCTGAGTCCGTGTGACTCTTCTTCAGATCTGAAGAGTCATAAAGACTCAAAACGATATCTCTGTCTCTCTCTCTCTCTCCACAGATGCTGTCAGGCCTGCTGAGTTTTTCCAGCATTTGTTGTTTTTGTTTCAGGTTTCCAGCACCTGCAGTATTTTGCCTTTATTATAACAAATTCACAATGCCAACACTTACAGAATGAAAGACATAGCAATGCTCTGGCCAGCTGTGACAAACTTTGGCTGTTCCGAAAATAACATGATCTGAAATGCAAATAACTTGCACTCAGGCGACATCATTTCACAGCATCTTATCCACCCCTGGAAGGTGAGGTAACAGATCATTTCTCACCTTGATGAGACAGGAGTGTAAACAGGCATGCCTGCATACAGTGACAGATACAGCCAATTACTCCCATGCAGGCTGACTGACCGATGCAGAGAGGCTGACAAACAGGTGGGCAAGGGTACTAGAGTGGCACAAACAGGTCCAATTAAAGCGACAGTGGCCTCGCGGTGTGCACATGGATAAAATGGGGAAAAAAAATCGAATCTGGAGTAACATGACCTGGACAGCATTTGCTGCCGATTGTTGCACTGCTAACGCTGCCTTGGAGATGACTCAGCTTGTCCGCCGCTGTCTGAGCGAGCTGGAGAAGCGGGAGACAAACGTCTGTCGACCCTATTGCTGACTAAGCCCCGGTACCATAGTGGGTGTTGCACGCAGCCAGCTCACAGCGTCTTTCTAGCAGAGGGGCAGCAGCAGCAAAGTACGGGCGACTGATTATCAGGAGCTGACTTCGCTTACCGTCCGTCAAGGAACTGGCCAACACTCGCCAGATTCTCAACAGCTCACCGCTTTTGTTGCTGGTTCTTAGGATGTGCGCCCCAATCTTTCCTCAATTCCTATCACCTGCTCTTACTCACAACTACAGCATGCACTCAATTGTCACCGCGTTTGCAACATGGATATGATGGATGAGGCAGAAGCGGAGAGATTTTCACCCTGTAGACTTTTCAATACAGAATCCAGCTGGAGGCACGCTCATGAATGACACCAGCCGGGTGCGGCATACAGGGTTCCTCAGTGGTGCACAAGAGATGAGAGAAAATCAGTGACGTGCAGGAGAGAATGGGACATTAACCACCAGAAACCATTCACAGTAGATTTGTCGAGAAGGCAAAATAAACTTGTGGAAAGTGATTTTTTTTTCAAGAAAGGCAGGCTTGGATTTATGTAGCACTTGTCACAAACATAGGATGTCTCAAAGCGCTTTACAGCCAATGAAGCACTGTTTGAAGTGTAGTCACTGTTGTCATGTAGGGAACACAGCAGCCACTTTGCACACAGCAAGCTCCCACAAATGGCAACGTGAAAACGGCCAGATAACCCGTCTTCAAAATGATGTCTGAGGGATAAACGGGACATCTCGGAATAACCCCCCTGCTTTTCTACGGAATTGTGCTACGGGACCTCCTACAGCCACCCGAGCAGGCCAACAGGGGCCTCACTTTATCATCCCATCCAAAAGATGGCACAGTCAATAGTGCAGCACTCCCCATGCACTGGAACGTCAGCTTATATTTTTGTGCTCGAGCCCTGGAGTGGGGGCTTGAACCCAGAACTTTTGACAGTCCGAGGCAAACGTGCTACCGACTGAGCTACAGCTGACCAAGCTAAGGATGAGCTAAGATTGTGTGCGTAGATTACTTAGTAATCCAGGTAGAAATTGAACACTGCAAATCATTAACTGTGCCTTCACCCCCACCCACCTCTGCTGCTCAGGCTGTCAAAGGGGCTTACCTCTGAACTCTTGTAGTAACGGTCCGGAATTTCATCATAAGCAATGTCTAGGAAACACACCTCATGATCCGTGTGGTTTTTGTCAGAGTCAAAAATCTGTGGGGATATAGGAAAGGAAGCTAATTAGTGACTGAGCATGTTCACCTCGACCATAATGCAACATTTGGGAACACTACTATTGGACGAAAGCTTTCATTTCTTTTGAACTTTATACCCTCCCGCTCTCCATGGAGAAGGGAGTTGAAGATTGGTGCAGCATACACATCCTTACATACATCATACATAGGCTGTAAGAACAGAGTCGCTGGTTGTGAGAGAATGGTATAACACGAGTTTCCCATCAGCTCTTCAGTTATCATGAATTGCTAACAAGCACGTTTCCCATAGCTTTTTTTATTCTCAAAAAAGGCATCTACCAGAGCTTTACATCGAAGAAGAGGCGAGCTGAGGCCTTTCTGTGCCAGCTCTTGCCAGTCTTTATCTAATGGAACCCCCAAGACAAGTGGGAGTTGCGAGTGGGGTATTTCACCTCCAGGACCTAGTCCGCATGCCACTGGTCAGTTGCCCGCAGAAAGTGGGCAGAAAAGTGACGCCTGGTTAGTGGTTTCAGGCAACTGGGTAAAGTCACGGGGAAGGGCTATGAAGCATAAACACGGAAAATGTGAGTCAAGGCACAACGATCTTCAGTCAGGAAAAACAAACATTAGAATAAATATGTGCTCAGCTCTACTGCACAATGATTGCTATGTGACATAGTCTAATGCTCTGATCTGCACGAGGACTCACATGATCATTGCACCCATTGTTGTCTTCGTATTTCGTCTCGATGTAAATGGAGAATTTCGGCAAAAAGGAGCACTAGGGAAAATGGAGGAGAAAAAGTAAAGTGAGTCAAGAAACACACACCTCACACAATACACAAGAAACACACTTCGGTGCAGTACTGAGGGCTGCCTTTCAGATAAGACATAGAACTGAAGCCCTGACTGTCCTCTCAAGTGAGTATGGGCCAACCCATAGTGGCACTATTTTGAAGAAGGGCAGTTAAAATCTCCCCAGTGGCCTGGCCAATGTTTAAACCTCAACCAGCAGCCAAAACAAATTATCTGGCCATCTATGGCATTGCTGTACACAGATTGGCTGCCACATTTTCCTATATTGCAACCTTCATTAGCTGCAAGGCACCTTGGGACCTTCTGAAGTCGTGAAAGGGATTGTAATGTGGGTAATGCAGCAGCCAATTTGCATACAGCAAGATCTCTCAAACAGCAAAGTGACAACAACCAGATAACCTCTTTTTGTGATGCGAATTGAGGGGTAAATATTGGCTAGGCCATTGGGGACAGCTCCCCTGCTCTTCATCGAAATGGTGCCTAGGGATCTTTTACATCCACCTGAGAGGGTAGACAGGGCCTCAGTTTAACATCTCATCCAAAAGACAGCGCCTCTGACAGTGCAGTGCTCCCTCAGCACAACACTGGAGTATTAACCTGGGTTTTCTTTTCCACTCAAGGCCTATAGAGAGACTATGAACTCAGAACCTTCTGACTGAAAGGCGAAAGCACTACCATCTAAGCCGATTTCTGGATATAATCTTAAAACTAAAGCTAGGTCATTTGTGACAGTCACCTCCTGCCCATAAAGATAATTGGCAGCGGACGCTGTACTTGAAAGTGACATGCAATAAAGGACACTGTACCCTCTCAAAGTAGTTTCTGGAAAGTCAGGTGACTTTTGCTTGTGGGTTTCTGGACAGTGTCATGAAGCTATTAATGTATATGATATTTTGGAAAATATTTTTCTTTTAAAATAGAGGTTTAGTCTGTGGGTGTATCTTAACTGGATGGGTGCTTTCACTCTCCCCCCACCCAACGAAGCATATCCCCAACCCCGCCAACCCCCAACATTTACCTTTGGCCTGGGCTGCTCTGCAATCCCGGGGCTCTGGTGCCTGTTATTTCTGGCAGCAGCCACGGCCTCCCCTGTGGTGCTAATGAACGCAAGAGCTGCCAGCCTCTGATTGGCAGACAGCTCTCAGTAGGTGAGACTTCCGCCCCGGGGGTCTTGATTCCAGGGGAAGGCTCACCGCTGCCTGATTGTCATGTGATTTTTTTTTTGGGGGGGGGGGTGGGGGGTGGTGTTGGGGGTGTGGGAGGAGAGAGGTGGCCTTCCTGAAAAGAGGCAGCGCAGGTCTTTCACTGGCTTTTCTGTGACAGGCAAGGCCTCGGACGCCTCAACAAGATTCCACCCAATAAGTCTGGGAAGCTGCTTCAAAATGCAACTGGATTTTCCCTATCGACTGCCCCCCGTCATTTCAATGGAAGAGACTTAAAAGACAATGGCGACCAGACCTGTCGACCCCATAAAGATGGAATGTCAAATAAAGTCTTTCAGTGAACTAAACCCAACTGGTATGTTGTTGTGATGCCAATCACACCTCCGCCTCCCCCTGAACCATGTGTATCAATCACATCAGCCTCACCCCATTATGTGGACAATGGGAAACCTTGAAACTGCTGTCACATGACCAAAACCAGCTGGAGAAGAGGTCAACGGCTTATTATTTCACAAGAGAACCCAGCAAGGCAATCTGGAACCAACAGAGAGACTACACCCAACAAAGATGAAAAGAACCCAGCTTTTAAAAGGCAATCATCTCAGGTAGTGAAAGGGGCTAATTTGTTTCACCTGCAAGATTATATTTCTTATCTATAGAAGCTCGGCCACAAGTTCATATGAAATACCCAGAAATTTCCAATCTCTGATGTCTTCACAGAACCAAGAGAGAGAATCCTTCAAGTCTGCAATGCTTTTCATTTTAAAGAACTGGTTAAGAACATGTGACTTGTCTCTTGTTACTCTGCTAACAATCGAAGTGCATGTTTCATCTCTCGAACTCACCTTTTCTTCTGTGCATGTATGTTTCAGGCAGTGGGTGTTTCATGGTGTTTTGTTTTGTCCCACAATCCCACAGTGTCGCCAGTATTCCTCCCCCCACTCCCCCCGATTCCTACGGTCCCCCAATGCCAAAGCGTCCCTATGTTTTTCCCTCTGCGAGTTGGTCTCCCTGCTATCGAGATCGTTGGGCTTTTGTCAGCAAGGCGTATCAAGGGATATGGAGCAATAATAGGGTCTAACTGAATGGCGAAACAAGCCCAAAGGGCTGCATAGCCTACACTATGTTACAGGGCAGTGAATTTGAGACGTTTGTTAATGATGTACTTTACAGCCTTGGATCACACTCTGGACCAAAAAGAAATCCATTTCTAATTATTTTCTGTTCCCAGTTTCTGTTGACAAATGGCGTGTCACATCAGTGATGGGTAGCAAGACTTCTGCAATCAAATTGTGCGATTTGACAAACAGTAACAGAGAGATTTATCTCACTATAATATACAGTAACTGTGATATTCCCCTGTGAGTGCTTCACCGACTAAACAACTGACAACTGCTGCATCCAGCACAGAACCATGCTGACAGCTTTGCAATTCTGCTCCATAACGAGCATTAATTTTTTGAACAGCAGCGTTGCAGGGTACGTGGGGAATCATAAAAACAAACTGCAGAGGTTACAAACAGGGGAAGCGAAAGAGACAAGCATGGCACAACTCCCGAGCACAAGATCGATACGAATGACGTGGATATTCCCCAAATTCCTGGGACTAGAGATAGACTTCTTAGTTTCCTGACCACTCTGTGAACTTTAAGAAAAGGTAGCTAATTATAGCACCGACGAGAGCTGGACTGCGCCTTTCAATCAGAGGTTCACCATGGCAACCATAATGCATTTGTTGATCGCCTGTACAATTGCCCAAACCGCCATACCCCACAAAATGACTTGACCCATCACTGGCCATCTGCGAATTAAAAAATCATGATTTTTGGAACCTTAGAAGATTGGTAACATTATTTAGTGAAGCAACACTGGGAGGGAGACAAAGCGATGGTGTCAATGATAATTTGAAGCTCGCTAAAATAATTACAAATCAAATGATACTTTTTTCACACATGGCAACAGTTATCTCTGTGCCCCATTTGCTCTCCTTTCTTTCACTTTTTCTCCCAATTGGATTACCTTGTGTGTGTGGCATGGTGGGGGGGAAATTACAATTCTCTGTCTGTTCTCATCACCTCAGAATGATACTCCCTCAGATTTTCTCTCACTCACTTCAGGAAAATGCCAAAACACTGCGTTGATGCACAGCAGAGCTGAGATCACGAGTTCACTGGGTGATGAATGGCTTTCACTAATTTGTCACCTAACATGCTGCGGCATAATGCACAACACCACAGCAATGACGGTGATCAGATTGTATCATTTTGCAGCAAAAGTTCATGTGCTCCTCAGGTCGCCACTCTGGTTGGCCATATTCAGGAAGGCTTGATCACTTGGACCTCCCGATTCCAAATGGCCCAACCCCACACTATTGCCCGACTTGTCCATCCATGGGGTCCATCCATTTTCCCACCAAATCGGCAAGTGGACTCTTCACAACACAATGGGTAGATTCTTGACTGTCAAACAGCATTTTTTCCAAATATTACCATAACTAATAAACAGAAGTGCACAAAGGAAATGAGAAACACACTCAAATTTCTTTTTAATGTGCCTATGATTTTTTTTCTCCTGGGTTTTCCCGATGCAGTGTCCTGGGGCTTAATCTTTAATTGCTGGAAACTCCTGACCAACCCTGGAGGATTATCAACCTTGTGTGCTCCTCAATCTCTGGTATGCATATCATATCGTGAATATTGCAGAAAGGAGAGACGTGTTGCCGAAGCTTTTTTGACTCATCAGGACAAATTTCAAACGATCACAACACTTTGTACGATAGGAGAAAAGGGTGCTGATTGGTTGGCAAGTAGACTCTGATTGGCTGAATATTGCCATGGAGAAAGCAATGGGGAGCTATAGGTTCCCCAGCTCCCAGGTAATTCGCAAAAGGCGCAAGGCTTGAACATGTTCCTTTTGTTTACAGAGGACGGGTCCCTGTATTTCACTTCCAGAAAGCTCAACTGATTATCTTGAAGTGGCTCTTAGTGTAGTTATTAGCACACTCGGGGTTGTTCAGCAAGTGCTGTCCAATTGCAGAATAACATCTAACAGTGGATGTTTTGTCATTTCATATCATATATCATACCTATATCTTTAACTTTAGTACGTTGTAGAGCCTTCTTAAACTCAGCAGGGAACGTGGGGATATTAATATAGGGGCTTCAAGTACACTTAATGGAGCACCAGCTTTAATTCCTGTTCCATTTATTCAGCCTCACTCTCTGACAAGCTCAGCATCCCTTTAAGCATCAGGAGCTGAGACAGATAATGGCTACAAGTCCGATTATCCGCAGTACTGCTACTAGCCAGCAAAGTCGATGAGAATGATCCTTCAATTCTAGTTACAACTGGGGCTTGCTATAACAACAACTTGCAGTTATGTAGTGCCTTTAACATTGTAACATAGGAGTGTGAACAAACAAAAATTTGACAGCCACATAAAGGGATGCCAGAACAGGCGACCAAAAGTCTGATCAAGGAAGTGAGTTTTAAGAAGCATCTTAAAGGGAGGATAATGAGGTAGTGAGGTGGAGGTAATTCCAGAGCTTAGGGCCTTGGCAATAGCTAATGGTGGGGTGAGCGAAATTGGGGATGAACAAGAGACCAGAATCGGAGAAGTGTGGAGATCTGAGAGTGTTGTTGGATTGGAGGAGATTACAGAGATAAAGTGAGGAAATTGAGGGATTTAAACATGGATGAAAATTTTTAATTTGTGTTGCGGTACCAGGAGCCAATATAGGTCAGCAAGCACAGGGGTGATGGATGAACGGTACATGGTGCAAGTGAGGATACAGCAGTAGATGTTGCAAAATAAAACTAAAAATAACTTTTAAATTAATACCTGCTGCAATTTTTTTCAGGTGGTGAAGACAAACTAAATTCCTCTTCAGCATAACATATTTACTCTATTTTGATTAAATATTTATTTTGTTGCAGAAGGATGCTTTTTGCATTAATATATTCATTATTTGTTTTAAGAAAAAAAACACGCGAGCTTGAACATTAGGAAAAGAGGAGAAAGCGGAGACAGTAATAGAGTAATCGCCCGCCACGATCTCGCGGTTGTCATACTTGCATTTTAGAACATTTAAGCTTTGAGCTATGGTGAAAAGAAAGATGTTGATGTGGTATCCATTTTCATTCTCCTACTATCCAAATGTTTTGATCCTGGATCAAATCATTCACTTCATTGTAGTTAAGAAATTTGTAAAGCACTCAATGACAGCTGGTCGTGTTTGCCTACATTCACTACGATGGACTGAAAGGATGGCCAGCAATTACTCACTGCCCATATGACTTGCATTATGTACTTATTTTGAATTGATTCCATTCACAGTGTCTTCCGCGTATCCTTTAATCCAAACCACGTTCTGATTCCAATTTCACCCAAATTGATAGCCCCGATGAATGAAGGATTTGTGTCTAGGCCAGGCAGGGACACAAAGGCAGAAATTAATTTATATCTTTCCTTGTTCCAATACGCTCGGGTCTAAAAAATTGTTTGTTGTTAACCAGAAACATGTTGAAGTGACTGAGGCCCAATACTGCAACAGGCGACCTGGGAAGGGGGTCTATGAATCTCCGGCTTGCGCTGTCAGACATGAGGATGATCCCCTGCCCCCCGCACAGCAGGAAGGGATCTGAGCAGCTCATCGGCACACTAATTATTAAGCATGACCAATGTATACCTTAGGTATGCTATGGTATCTTCTAGGCAGTACACACAGGCAGCAGATAAATGATGAAGCTTGCTGCTTCACACGTTATTAACTGTTGCTAACCAGTGCCACTTTCTCACCAAATAGTCTATCATCTGTTGGGAAGGTGATAAAACTAGTTTCTCAGGTTCTAACGATGTGGTTATGAATGGGTTTGACACAAGAGTCCTTTAACACAGCACGTTTCTACTTACAATGGTACCAAGGCATTAAAACTAAAGCAAAATAAATGGGGCTGGTGAAGCTTAGTGCTCCTCCACATACGCATTAAATTGAAGGACTATGTTGAGTTGTGACTCAGGGATGCAGGTCTTATTTGGTACAAGAGACACAGTTGAGATCGGCTTTAACTACAGCGTAGCCATTTTCCACTTGACCTTGCTATTTTGCTCTGACAACTTTCTTTCACAGAATCTTTACAGTGCAGGAGGCCATTTGGCCCATCAAATCTGCACTGGCTCTCTGAAAGAGCGATCCACCTATTCCCACTCCCCTGCCTTGTCCCCGTAACCTTGCATACTCCTTCTTTTCAAGTAGCAATCCTATTCCCTTTCGAACACCTCGATCGAACCTGCCTCCACCACCCTTTTAGGGAGTTTGCCCCAAATTACAACCACCCTCTGGGTGAAAAATGTTTTCCTCATTTGATGTTTTCTTGAGCGGGAATAGTTTCTCAATATTTACCCTGTCCCTACCCCTCAGGATCTTAATAACCTCAATCAAGTCTCCTCTCAACCAGTAAGTTTCAAGGTACTGGTGGATAAGGATAACAGGAGTCCTCGGGTTAAGGTGCTTAATTGGGGGAAGGCTAATTATAACAATATTAGGCAGGAACAGAGGAATCTAGACTGGAGGCGGATGTTTGAGGGCAAATCAACAACTGACATGTGGGGGGGCTTTCAAACGTCAGTTGATAAGAATTCAGGACCGGCATGTTCCTGCTAGGATGAAGGATAAGCATGGCAAGTTTCAGGAACCTTGGATAACGAAGGATATTGTGAGATTAGTCAAAAAGAAAAGGGAAGCTTTCATAAGGGCTAGAAGGCTGGGAACAGATGAAGCCCGTGGAGAATATAAAGAAAGTAGGAAGAAACTTAAGCAAGGAGTCAGGAGGGCTAAAAGGGGTCATGAAAAGTCACTGGCAACCAGGATTAAGGAAAATCCCAAGGCCTTTTATACATATGTAAAAAGCAAGAGGGTAGCCAGGGAAAGGGTAGGCCCACTCATGGACAGAGGTGGGAATCTGTGTGTGGAGCCAGAAGAAATGGGAGAGATAATAAATGAATACTTCTCATCAGTATGCACCAAAGAGAAGGACTTAGCAGTCAATTTGTCTAGGGAAGAGTGTGTAGATAGCCTGGATCATGTTGAGATCAAAAAAGGTGTTAGGTGTCTTGAAGAATATTAAGGTGGATAAGTCCCCAGGGCCAGATGGGATCTACCCCAGAGTACTGAGGGAGGCAAGGGAGGAGATTGCTGGGGCCTTAACAGAAATCTTTGTATCCTCACTGGCTACGGTTGAGGTCCCAGAGGACTGGAGAATGGCCAAGGTTGTTCCATTGTTTAAGAAGGGTAGCAGGGATAATCCAGGAAATTACAGGCCGGGGAGCCTTACGTCAGTGGTAGGGAAATTATTGGAGAAGATTCTTTGTGACAGGATTTACTACCATTTGGAAGCAAATGGGCGCATTAGTGAGAGGCAGCACGGTTTTGTGAAGGGGAGGTCGTGTCTCACTAACTTGATCGAGTTTTTCGAGGAAGTGACAAAGATGATCGACGATGGAAGGGCAGTGGATATTATATACATGGATTTCAGTAAGGCCTTTGACAAGGTCCCTCATGGCAGACTGGTACAGAAGGTAAAGTCGCACGGGATCAGAGGTGAGCTGGCAAGATGGATACAGAATTGGCTTGGTCATAGAAGACAGAGAGTAGCAGTGGAAGGGTGCTTTTCTGAATGGAGAACTGTGACTAGTGGAGTTCCGCAGGGATCAGTGCTGGGACCTTTGCTGTTTGTAGTATACATAAATGATTTAGAGGAAAATGTAACTGGGCTAATTAGTAAGTTTGCAGACGATACTAAGGTTGGAGGAGTTGCAGATAGTGAAGAGGATTGTCAAAGGATACAAAGGGATATAGAGCGGTTGGAGACTTGGGCGGAGAAATGGCAGATGGAGTTTAATCTGGACAAATGCGAGGTAATGCATTTTGGAAGGTCTAATACAGGCAGGAATTATACAGTAAATGGCAGAACCCTTAAATGCATTGACAGGCAGAGGGATCTGGGTGTACAGGTCCACAGGTCACTGAAAGTGGCAACGCAGGTGGATAAGGTAGTCAGGAAGGCATATGGCATGCTTGCCTTCATTGGCAGGGATATTGAGTATAAAAGCTGGGAAGTCATGCTGCAGCTGTATAGAACCTTGGTTAGGCCACACTTGGAATATTGCGTGTAATTCTGGTCGCCACATTACCAGAAGGATATGGAGGCATTGGAAAGGGTGCAGAGGAGGTTTACCAGGATGCTGCCTGGTCTGGAGGTTATTAGCTATGAGGAGAGGTTGGAGAAACTCGGATTGTTCTCACTACAGTGACGGAGATTGAGGAGCGAATTGATAGAAGTTTACAAAATTATGAGTGGCATGAACAGAGTAGATAGTCAGAAGCTTCTTCCCAGGGTGGAAGAGTCAATTACTAGGGGACATAGATTTAAGGTGAGAGGAGAAAACTATAGAGGAGATGTGCGGGGCAAGTTTTTTACGCAGAGGGTAGCGTGTCTGGAATTCGCTGCCAGAGGAGGTGGTGGAAGCAGGTACGATAGTGGTGTTTAAGAGGCAGCTTGACAAATACATGAATAGGATGGGAATGGAGGGATACGAACCTCGGAAGTGCAAAATGTTTTAGTTGACGGGCAATATGATCGGCGCAGGCTTGGAGGGCCAAAGGGCCTGTTCCTGTGCTGTACTTTTCTTTGTTCTTTGTTCTTTTCTCCAAGGAAAACAATCCCAACCTCTCCAATCTATCCTCATAGCTGCAGTTCTTCATCCCGGGAATCATCCTCGTGAATCCCCTCTGTACTCTCTCCAATGCTTTCACATCCTTCCTCACGTATGGTGCCCAGAAATGGACACAATGCTCCAGATGAGGCCTAACTAGTGTCTTATACAAATTCAACATGACCTCCTTACTCTTATACTCAATGCCCCTATTAATAAAACCTAAGATACTATATGCTTTATTAACTGTTCTCTCAACATGTCCTGCCATCTTCAATGATTTATGTATGTATATGCTGAGGTCTCTCTGTTCCTGCACCTCCTTTACAGGCTCTCCCTTTGTTATATATGTTCTCACCATATCTTTCCTGCCAAAGCGAATCACCTTACTTCTCTACATTGAGCTTCACCTGCCACTCGTCTGCCCAATCCACCAACATATCTATGTCCTTTTGAAGTTCAAGACTATCCCTATCACAGTTGACAACATTTCCAATCTTTGTATCATCTGCAAATTTTGAAACTATGCCCTGCACACCACAGTCTAGGTCATTAATATATATCAGGAAGAGCCAGGGTCCCTACACTCACCCCTGAGGAGCTCCACTACAAACCTTTCTTCAATCTGAAAAACAACCATTTATCACTACTCCATTTCCTGTCACTCAGCCAATTTCTTATCCAAGTGCTTACTTTCCCTTTTATTCCATGACCTAGAATTTTACTCACAAGTCTGTTGTGTGGCACTGTATCAATTTTTTTTATTCATTCATGGGATGAGAGTGTCGCTGGCTGGGCCAGCATTTATTGTCCATCCCTAGTTGCCCTTGAAAAGGTGGTGATGAACTGCCTTCTTGAACCGCTGCAGTCCATGTGGTGTAGGTACACCCACAGTGCTGTTAGGAAGGAAGTTCCAGGATTTTGACCCAGTGACAGTGAAGGAATGGCGAGATATTTCCAAGTCAGGATGCTGAGTGACTTGGATGGGAACCTCCAGGTGGTGGTGTTCCCATCTATCTGCTGCCCTTGTCCTTCTTAGGTGGTAGTGGTTGTGGGTTTGGAAGGTGCTGTCTAAGGAGCCTTGGTGAATTCCTGCAGTGCATTTTGAATGCTTTTTGAAAATCCATATACACCACATCAACAGTGTTTCCTTTATCAACCTTCTCTGTTACCTCCTCAAAAAACTCCAGCAAGTCAAACATAATTTTCCCTTGATGAATCCATGCTGGTTTTCCTTAATTATCCTAAGTGATTACTGATTTTATCCCGTATTATAGTTTCCCTACCATTGAGGTCAAACTGACTGGCCTGTAGTTGCCAGCTTTATCCTTGCACCCCTTTTTGAACAAGGGTGTAACATTCACAATTCTCCAGTCCTCTGGCACCTCCCCTGTGTCTAAAGGCGACTGGAAGATTATCACTAGTGCCTCTGCAATTTCCACTCTCACTTCCCTCAGTTCCCTTGGATGCATCTCATCTGGTCCTGGTACCTCATCTATTTTAACTCCTTTTGATATTGCTCCAATATCTCGGTAGCTACTAAACCCAGTGGGGTAGATTGGGTCCCGATGTCCATTATACAAGTGTCACCAGAATGAGAGGTAATAATAACATTTTGCCGCAATTAGGCAAATAAATGCACAAAGAGCAAGGGCAGACACTTTGCCCACTTCTCATAAAAATATATCTGAAGACAATGAACACATACTCCATTAGGCGTTGTATAATAAAGGATTTTTTTTGGGAGGGGGGGGGGGGGGGCAGGGGGGAAGAGGGGCATTACAAAGGGAAGAGGTATTACTACTCGAAATTCAAACATTTTTTCATTCACGGTTTGTAACAATCACTCCCGTATCAGTTAGAAGATTGACTGGTCCAGAGAAAAAGTTATTTTACTCAATCCTAAGAACAGGCCTAACCTTAAATGGGCATCTTTTACACCCAGGTAATATTTGACTAACTATAGTGTCCATTCTTTGGTCACTAACTGTTGAGTAAATACCAATGAGCGCTGAACTAAGGCCTCATGTCCACTGAATACTAAGACCCATCTAAAATCACTTCACGTTAGTCATTTAGGGCGTGTGGCAGAAATGGGATATTCCATCAATCTTGGTTGGATTCAAAGGTGACTCGGTTTTGTGAGTAGGACCATTTAGTGTATTATTGCCAGTACTCCAATTAATAAATCTCTTAAAGCCAGAGCACTTCAATATTGTGTGATATTCTTGTTTTATATTATGATGAACAGAAGTGGGCCACTCAGGCTCTTGAGCCTGTTCTGCCACTCAATTAGATCATGGCTTAACTCCCTGTATCTTAACTTCCATTGACCCAGGGGATCCACATCCTTAATTAATATTCTTGACTAACAAAAATGTAGTAATCTCAGTTTTGCAATTTTCAATTGACCTGGCTTCAATATCTTTTTGGGCAGAGAATTCCTGATTTCCATCATACTTTTTACACTCACCATCCTGACTTGGAAATATATCGGCCGTTCCTTCACTGTCGCTGGGTCAAAATCCTGGAACTCTCTAACAGCACTGTGGGTGTCCCTACACCACATGGACTGCAGCGGTTCAAGAAGGCAGCTCACCACCACCTTCTCAAGGGCAACTAGGGATGGGCAATAAATGCTGGCCCAGCCAGCGAAGCCCACATCCCGTGAATGAATTTTTTAACAAGTGCTTCCAATATCACCCCTGAATGGCCTAGCTGTAATTTTAAGGTTACATCCCTCATTATTGCCTTTGCCATCAGGGGAAATAGTTTCTCGCTATCTACCCTGTCAAGTCCTTTAATCGTGTTATTGTAGTGAGGCTTCTGGCAGCAGGTGGCAATGGTGGGGAAGAGCCCCGAGCAGGGGAACTGGTCGGCCCCTCTGCGCAGGGAGCAGTGCCTTTAGCAAGCTGAGGGGGTGGAGCCAGGTGCCATGGGGTGAGGGAGAAAGCAGCAAGGACAAATCTAGGCCTTGTGAGTGGCAGTGTGGCAGGAGCCAAGGCCACCAATAGGGGAGCTTGAAGCCCTCGATGATGGCTCAAGAGCCAGGAATGGGGAATTGGGGAGCTAGTCAGGCAGACTGGCAGCACCCGAGTCTGAGGAGCCTCATGGAGAGAGGAGGCGCGCAGGTCTGCAGCCAGGAGCTGGAGCAGCAGGTCAAGGCTGGTGAGTCGCTGCGTTGAGGAGCTGAGGCCACGAATAGGGCAGAGATCTGGAGCATTGGCCTTGACTATACAATAGAAATAGTTTGCTCCTTGAGAGTTTATACAGCTTTGATGCTAATGGATTAAAGGAACCTTGTTCTTTAAACTTCGTGCACTCTGTGCTCTTAAATTGCATATTACATTATGCACTACTTAAATATTCCATATTCAAGGAAATACAAGTTTATGCAACCTGTCCTCATAATGTAACTGCTTGGTTCTCATTACTTCAGCCCCTCAAAGTGTCTCTCTCACTGCCACCAACAATGACAAGTTCGTTCGTATCTACCAGGTTTTTTCAAACAGCTCAAGTGGAAATTGTAGAAACATTTTACACATAGGCTGTAATGGAATGCTAATAAAAAGACTGATAGCTGTGCTAGAGGTGAATAGACAATGTTCTGATCTGCTGCACCATCCAAATTAACCAAATTTTTTTAAACCCTCTCCACGGTCACACACAGTTTGAGTGCTGAGAGAACAGTCAAGCGCACAGTTAGCCAAAAAGCACTCGAGGTTCAACTACTCTTCCTGAGCTGGCTGCTCAGATGTTTATCTTCACCAGTGAGATTTCGGTTCCTTCTTTGGCCCTTTTGAACAGGCAGACTTGCATTTGTATAGCGCCTTTCACAACCTTAGGACGTCCCAAAGCGCTTTACAGTCAATGAAGTACTTTCCTGAAGTTTAGTCACTGTTGTAATGTAGAAGACATTTAGAGGAACCTTTTTTTTTTAAGTACAGTTTTTCCCCACTACACCCCACCCTTGAGGGAACCGCTGGCAGGTCTCTGGCATGTTGTATCGTCTTTTTTTTCCCATTTCCTGTACAAATGTTCTTCTTTCCTTGGTGGAGATTGCATTACCCGGGAACTTGGCGAACACAAGCCTCACTTGGAGAGTTTAGTTGCTTGGTGGGGATGGAAAACTCTCTGGGGTGATCCATTCTCCAATTTTCCTCCACCTGCCCCTTCACCCGGAAGGCCAGGCTGAGATCCAAGATCATGTTTTGTATGTGATGATGAGCACCCATCCTGTCACTTCACAGGATATTCGGTGCACCGCACATCAACGTGAATAGTTTAATAGTACCGGAGAGCTTTCATTCTAAACAGATGCTTGTTAAAGTCACAGCTCAAGAGGGAAGGAAAGCCCCAATATGAACAAGATGTCACTATGCTGTCCTAAACATGCCAATCAAGCACATAGTTAGCATAAGCTTTTGGATGACAAGTTAAACTGGGGCCCCGTCTACCCTGGCAGCTGAATGTAGAATATCTCACAGCTCTATCCAAGAAGAGCAGGCGAGTTCTCCTGGCATCCTGGCCAATATTTATTCCTCAAGTAACATCGTTAAAATAGATCATCTTGCCATGATCACATTGCTGTTTATGGGAGCTTTCTGTGTGCAAATTGGCTGCTGTGTTTCCGACATTACAACTGTGACTATGCTTCAAAAGTGCTTCATTAGCTGAAAAGCGCTTTGGGGTGTCCTGAGGTTGTGAAAGGCCCTATATCAATGCAAGTCTTTCTTTCTTTCAATTCAGGAGCGAGTCTAACACTGGCAGCAAGAGGAGGAGGGAAAACCATCTCCTCTGTCGGTATCTGAGATGTGGGACAACAGAACCACTGAGAACAACGGGAAGGAAGACACCTCTTACCTACTGGTGCTACACTGATTGTTTGATTTTGGCATTTTTACTCTCAACTCATGCAAATGACACATATTTCAGACTTGCTAAGTAGTTAAAATAACTGCTGGTTCAGTCTAATGGTGCAAAAGACAAAAAAAAAAAAAAATTTTTTTTAAAGGTAGAAAGTGAAATCACTGAATGTGCGAAAAATCAATCTTCCACCTTTGCTGAGATTTGCTCTGTCAGTAGCTTCCAGCCGAATGCAAAAAAAAAAAGCATCAACTGGCCCATTCCATAGCAGGAATCATCTCCAATTACAGCTATCCCTCCTTTAAATAGCGTGCGAAATGGAACTCACTTTCCCATATGAATAAAGGTGGCTTACTTGTAATTTTTATATTAAAAGCCTATTGGCTGCCTTGAACCTAACTGGCCAAAAAATCCTCTTCCTAACTCTTAAGAACTCACTCTTCCAAATTACATCAGCTCACCCCTTCTCCCCACTCTCCCCAAACCCTCCCACTTGCCGTCTCTTCCAACTCGTCGCACCTCCAGCTCACCGCTTCCATCCCCAGCCTTCCCGCTCACCGCCTCTCCTGCTCACCGCCTCTCCCGCTCACCGCCTCTCCCGCTCACCGCCTCTCCCGCTCACCGTCTCTCCCGCTCACCGACCGTCCCGCTCACCGACCGTCCCGCTCACCACCTCTCCCGCTCACCACCTCTCCCGCTCACCGACCTTCCCGCATGCCGCTTTCCTCTCCTCCTTCTTGCTCACCGCTTCCCTCTCCCAAACCCTTGGGGTGAGTGAGGGCCCGGGAGAAGGGCGGCCAGCTGGGGGGGAAGCGAGCGAGGGAGCAAGGGGAGCGGTTGAATGGAACAAAGGGGTGTTGAAGATCAGGGAGGGAGGTGGCAAGCAGGAGGGTTGGCAAGCGGGATGGTCGGGGAGAGGCCGCAAGTGGGAGGGTCAACGAGTGGGAGGGAAGCAGCAAGCAGGAGCGTCGGGGAGAGGCGGGGAATGGGAGAGGAGTGGCAAGCGGGGGCATTAGAGAGAGGCAGCGAGTGGGAACACCGGAGAGTGGCGGGGAGCGGGAGGGACACGGGGAGTGGGAGGGGTGCAGGGAGCTGTTTTTAAAATAATCTGAACATACTCAGTAACCACAATAAAATGAAAATGGTAGCAGTGCTATTCAAGGAACATCCCTAATCTACCAACCATGTTAAAACAAAACGTGCTCTTAGAACACGCTTTAAACAGAGGATACCTGTACGGGAGATGAAGCGACCAAACCATAACTCTCACAGAAATTTGAAGTAATAGAAACTTACCAAGCCAGTGAAAACCTAATCTCAACATAAGTGATTTTTTGTTTCCTTTTTTAAAGGAATTATCTTCCCCTCTCCTTTTTCTGATTTGTCTCTTTTAAAGAAGGCTATAATTGTAGCACCCGTGTACGACATGATACATCTAAGGCAGCCAAAGAGCTTCACATTAGCAGATCACCTAGAACTCTTTACTGTACTCTTGGCTGGTCAACAGAAGTGACTTCAATACGAGACCTACACTTGATGAATGTCAGTTATATATAAAAAATGAGTCTTCCATTTATACCTTGTCTTTGGCTCAAAACGGAGGTATCAATGTGATCGACTCTCAACGCCAACAATCTCTCACCGAGAGTATGTGAATTTATTTTGCAATGAAGCTGTGACAATGCTTTCCATCACTGAGACAAATAATGAATTCCTTCAGGCATTTTCCTGCATATTATTAATGAGAGAGAAGTAGATAATATTTCACTATTCAGCTATGACGAGTAGACTACATTTTTCTCCAACAGTAGTTTTGCTCTTCCCCTGGCGCCCATCTTATAATCAACGTTCGAGAGCAGGACACTCGTCCTCAAGAGCTTGATCATTGGTTCTTTACCCACCCATGAGCAACCTGGCCATTCCATTCCCTCCATGGAGAAATATCACCCCCCCTATGTAGGCTGTAAACAGGATTTCCCCACGTGGGTGACGTCAAACTTCCATCCTAATCAATCTTCAAATGAGCCTCTTTCCAATTGCAAACTGCTTATGTCTAACTGATTGGGCAATGATTGAAACATGGAAAGTAGGAGCAGGAGTAGGTCATTCGGCTCTTCGAGCCTGCTCCGCCATTCAAATGATCATGGCTGATCCTCTATCTCAACGCCATACTCCTGCTCTCTCTCCATACCCCCTCATGCCTTTAGAAATCTATCTATTTCCTTCTTAAATATGTCCAGGGACTTGCCCTCCATAGCCCTCTGTGGTAGGGAATTCCACAGGTTCACCTACTGAGTGAAGAAGTTTCTCCTCATCTCAGTCCTAAATGGCCTACCCCCATATCCTGAGGCTGTGACCCCTTGTTTTAGATCCCACCCCCCAGCCAGAGGAAACATCATCCCTGCATCCAGTTTGTCCATCCTTATCAGAATTTTATACGTTTCAATGAGATCCCCTCTCATTATTCTAAACTCCAGTGAATACAGGCCTAGTTGGCCCAATCCCTCCTCATACGACAATCCTGCCATCCCAGGGATCAGTCTGGTGAACCTTCACTGCATTCCCTCTATGACAAGTGTCCTCAAAAAACTCCTGAAGAGGTCAAACCATACCCGCCAACTTATGGGAGATCCAGGCGTGTGACCAACTGAAAATAGGGAAGGCTCATTTGGGAAGGTACCAAACACATCAAGAAACTCGGTCGGGAACATGCAAAGGCAAAGCCGAGGCACAAACCTCCAAACAGCCTATCTACCCAAACCTTCAAGCAGCACCCGCCCCACATGTGGCAGAGTCTGCAGATCGCACATTGGGCTTATCAGCCATTTCAGAACCCATTGAACCAGAATGGAAGCAAGTCATCCTCAATCCCAAGGGACTGCCTAAGAGAGGAGGAGGAGGAGGAGAAGGAGGAACACCAGAGATAACTGTAGATATCGGAGGGAAAAACTCGACTCAATGGATAAGCGCAAACTGAACTGAATATTTTGGTGAGGAAAGTGGAGAAACATATTTCAAAATTAAACAAACTCAAGAATTGTTCATGAATGTTTAGCACAGTTAGCCCTTGGCCATGTTTTTATTTAAATTAGGGATGTTGCTGCTATTGTTGGAATACATTTTGAAGCTACTGAATTGTCACATTAGTTGTCCTGTAGAACATGATGGGAACTAATCACTGAGAATGTGTCTAGTTTGTTTTTCCTCGAATAGAATTTAGTAGGGCTGTGATGATCTAGTCAGATCAGCTACCTAGCCACATTGCTGATGAACTATAGTTAGAAAAGGATCCTTGTCCAGTCTCAGACTTGCTGAATTCCCAATAAGCCTGATTAAAGTACAAAGGATTATTGATCCATTCTTCTTACTGCCTCTGAAAGAGGGAGCAAAGAAGCCAGTGAAAGGAGCAGGAAAAGGTTAATGTTTGCTTATTAGGGCCTAGCCAAGGTCATTAATGAAGACCATATTATTGATGGACTTCTGTTGCTGCACAGCCAACTCAAATGAGCATTTAATTCGTCATCAAATTGGGTGTTTATGGTTTAATGATTTATCACCAGTGCATCAGTAAAAGGAGCAAGTAGCACACAGGGGGTTTCTGGCTGTAATGGCTGTTGGTGAGTATAAACATTAAGCAAGGCTTTCTCCCGTGGGCTTTGGGACTGTCTGTTGGCAACAACTGGGTGTCCTGAGCCCACGCTCGTCAGGAGCCTGACTGGAGGGAGCTATTTTTCTGAAGCTGACTCCTAATTGGTTGGCTCCATGCTCACCATCCTATTAAGGATGGCGAGTGGTCTCCCAGCCCAATCAGCATCTCTAGAGCCTCAGCAGTCCCACCGGGAGAGGAGGACGCTGCTAAGGTACATAAGAGACCTCAAGGGCACCTCACAATGGAGGCGCCCTCGGAGGCATAAATTTAAACTATAAATTCCGAGGGGTCGAGCAGGCAGGCCCCTTTGGAAAAAGGGAAATTCCTCTGGCAACAGTGCTTGGGCCTAGGGTGTGGCCTTTGCTGCCGGTGGCTCCCTCATTAGGGAATTGGGCATTCAGCTCCAATGGCCTCCAACCCTCCGCAGGGGGGATGCCACCATTAAGATGCCAGTCTTCCCAGCTGACAGCAGCATTTTGCTGGTGGGCCCTCTAAATTGCCCCCTACTTGGGCCTTTAATTATTTAAATTGACTGCCCGGCTCCGTTCAGCAGGGGGGCAATCTGCATCCTGGCATGCCTCCGGGAAACTTCCTCGGCAGCAGGAATGAATGCGAAGGGGAGCAGCCCTGATCCAGCTCCCTATTTCCCCAGCAACCCACCCCCATGACCGCCAACCGGGGCTGGGGAAATTCTGCCCACAGGGACAGGAGTAGGCCATTCAGCCCCTCAAGCCTGTTAAGCCATTCGATTAGATTGTGGGTCAATGGTCCATTTATCTACCTTGGTTCCACATGCCTTAATATCTTTGCGGTTCAGCAGAAGGAGGAGGGATAGGACAAGTGGGTGGCTCAGAAACCTCGAGCCCACAACTGGTCCGACCCCAGGCAATGGGTTTGCTGCAGCGCAGTCATGGCGTGTTATGAGGCACAGCTTGCCAGGGGAGCCACAAAAAGCCTGCGGGGACAATCACCCATTAGCTGGACTCCAAAGTGCCCTTGGCAGTAAAAGGAAGGATTCATGAGAGATGTCCCCCGCTGTGTTTACAACCTAAATGAACAATGTCTTCAGCGTGGGCATCATTGGTGTTGCTGCGTGCTGAAAGCAGCATGCAGTGTAGACAACCAGTGATCCACACGATCACTCAGGCAGTACCTTCAATCTAAGCGCCAGACTCCTCCACACTAGCCCAGCTACCTTCTAACATTGTGGGCCAGCTCTTGTGCCAATCTCCATTCAGAGCAAGCCCGCTCCAGTCCACGTTGCAAGATGGAGACAAATGGAGATGACTATTCTGCCCGAAGCAAGTAATGAGCCCTCGGCAATTAACATTGTGTCGACTCTGTGTCGGTTTCACAAATTAGAAAGTAGCCAATCTCCTTAATTAGGTTAACCTCCACCTCTCAATTAATGTAATTATAGAGGCTGATCATCTGTGAAGAAGCAGATTACAACAATGAATAACCTTCACAGCAAAATGGAAAATGCACCAGAAGATAATGTTAAGCACTGGGATGATGTTTCTTCATAAGTATTCTATATGGGTTTTTAAATTACTGGGAAGCTTTTTGTGGCAATTGACATTGTGATAAGTTTTCTAACTCAATCTTGGGTTAGAAAGCCAATCTCCGACTCTATGCACAAGTTGGTTTTCTATGTATTAATTCAAGTGAATAGCTGTATCAGATTTCAGTAATATCATGGTCTGGGAATTCAGAGAACATTAAGGTTTATTTAGAATCGATTTCAAAGATCATTTCTTCAAAATGGGGACAGTTCATAGCTCTAATATGCTAGCGAGGCTGAAATAGGGGATAAATTCAAAATACGTGCACCAAATGGATTAATTCCTTCAGGTCTTCACTAGGTAAACACATACTCGCCATAGCTGGTCATAATTCAGACAGGATCGGCAACTGCCATAAATGAGATACATAACTCAAACAGAGTAAAAAGGGTTCAAAGTTAAAGTCCTTAGTGATGAATGGCATTCATCCTAAGGGTTTAAAGAATGAAGACTTGGGAGTTTCTGCGATGCCAGAGAGGTCTTGCTATATATAAAGGAACGAGTTAATGTGGCATCCATTTTCGGACAGAACTAACCTATTAATCTTTCATCAATACTTGGTAAAACAGTGGAATCGGTTACCCATGATTGACCTGTGACATTAATATTTATGATCATGGTCACAGATATTTATGAAAGGAACGTACCCAATATCATTAAAACACAAGAGATCTATGTCACCTGCAGCGCATCTAATCCTATGCATTTTGTCACGCAAGAACATCCACAATAGGAGGAGTAGGCCAATCGGCCCCTCGAGCCTGCTCCCCCATTCAAGAAGATCTTGGCTGATCAGATTGTGGCCTTAACTCCACCTTCCTGCCTGTGCCCCCATAATCTCCCCAACCAATCAAAAGTCTAACTCCGCCTCGCATATATCCAGTGACCCAGCCTCCACTGCTGGTTGGGGAAGAGAAACGCCAACGATCCTCAGGGAAGAAATTCCTCCTCATCTCCGTCTTAAATGGGGGACCCCTTATCTTGAAACTGTGCCCCTTAGTTGTAGATTCCCCCACGAGGGGAGACATCCTCTGAGCATCTACAGTGCCAATGGTCACAAAGCTTCATGTTATCCCTTCACTAGAAACTTCTAAAAGCAACACTAAGAACTTATGAAAAGTGCAGCAGACTATTTTTAAAAGGTATCTTTCAGTATAAAATTATTTCCCTCATGTGTTTGCCAATGCAAGTTATTTATTGCTGTAACCTACACCTTCACCAGCAGTTTCTGCAATTGCATTAATTGAGAGAAAGAGATTGACCTGATTATGGAGATTCAGTGCTTTCTAGTTTGTGACTAAGGCTAACATAGTGTTAATTGTAGAAAGCTTATTGCTGTCTTAAGCAAGACTAGGGAATCTCCTTCAATGTTGCTTTCATTCATAGTATCAGGAAGTTTTAACTAGCTTCCAATGCCAGATCAATGCTAAACAGAAAGAGGTTTCTTTTCTAACTTGTTAATAGGATGTGGCATTGTTGACAAAGTCAGCATTTATTGCCCAATTCTAAATGCCTTGAGAAGGTGAGCTGCATTTTTGAACCACTGCAGTCCATGTGGTTTAGATGCACCCACAGTGCTGCAAGGGAGGAAGTTCCAGGATTTTGACCCAGCGACACTGAAGGGACGGTGATATAGTTCCGAGTCAGGACGGTGTGTGTCTTGGAGGGGAACTTGCAAGTGGTGGTGGGGCTGAGGGTAGCTTGAGGCACTGAGGGAGGGAGTGGGAGGGAGCCAGAGCAGGAGGGAGGAATAGGTCAACTGGATTTGAAGAACTAAATGAATTGGCATTGGTGGGTGGGTAAAGTCTTGGGACATGTGCAAAATTAATAAGCGAGCTGTTTTTTCCCCTTACCCTTTTCTGTAAACAGCATGATTAGTTCAAAGAGCAGCTCACCTTCCCAAGGGCATTTAGAGGGAGGCAATAGACACTGGCTTTGCCAGCAATGCCCATGAACAAGCTACAAAACAAAACCTCTTTCTGTTCGGCATTGATCAATTGGTTAAAATTCCCTGATACCATGAATGAAAGCAACGTTGCAGGAGGTCCCCTAGTAGTCTTGCTTAAGACAATAATAAACCTCTCCAATTAATACCATGTTGGCCTTAGTCACAAATTAGAAAGCTACTTGTGAACTAAATCGCTCTGATAGGTTTCAAAACTGATTAACTGGGTCTACGCTGACCACATGGATAGCGTAGCAAGGACCAACAACACAGGAGCTAATGTACAATCAGGCAGTGATATCATAGAATCATAAGGCACCAGAGGCCATTTGACCCTTCACACTTGAGCTTATAGCTCTTTCAAAGGGCTAATCAGACAGCTCCACTCCCCTGCTCTTTCCCTGTAGCCCTGCAAATTTTCCTTCTCAAGTATTTATCCGACTCCCTTTTGAAAGTTACTGTTGGATCTGCTTCCACCACACTGCAATTCAAATCAGAACAACTCTGTGGAAAACAAGTGTTTCCTCATCTCACTTCTGATTCTTCTGCCAATTATTTTAAAACCAACACCTTCGAGTTCCCAACCCTACTTCCAGTACAAATAATTTCTCCTTTTTTCACTTCACTCACTTTTCCAGAACCTCTTCATCCAAATCAGGGTTGCAGGGAGTCGGAGCCTATCCCGACAGGCAGCGGGCGCTAGGCGGGGTACACCCTGTATGGGACCAGTCCATCACAGGGCACATACTCACACGCGCGCGCGCACACATAGAGGGACAGTTTACTAGAGCCAATCCACCTGAGCAGTACGTCTTTGGACGGTGCAAGGAAACCAGGGCACCCAGAGGAAACCCACACACAGACACAGGGAGTACGTGTAAACTCCACACAGAGAATCACCCGAGGTCAGGATCAAACCCGGGTCCCTGGAGCTGGGAGGCAGCAGCGCTAACCACTGCGCCACCCGAATCCCTTAACATTTTGTGCATTACCATTAAATCTCCCTTTAATAATCTCTGTTCTAAGGAGATATGCTATGGGTCACACCAACATATTAAATGTAGATGACTCTCTCATCAAATATCATGCTAAATGGTACAAGTGGGCAGTATTGTGTTGAAACTTATCTAACTTATTCAGGAGAGCGATGGCCCCAAGTAAGTTTTGCATGTCACCTATAAATATGGCAGTGGGGGGGCGTGGCTCCTTTTTACTGGATATTTGTTGCATCCGTCATACCCATTACATGCTACATTACTTATTTATCTATGCACAGAATATAAAACCTGAGAGTACTCACTGTGTATTCTAGTTGCGCAGGACGGAAGAGAGGCAATGAAGAGGAAGAGCGGGGAATAAAAAGAGAATAAATTATTAAAACGATCTCAAGCCTACACCACCTCTAAAAGTTACCTGAGAAGGTAATTTCGATCAACATGCCCAATAAATAAGCTGCTTGAGCAAATAGGTTTAAGTGAGTTCATCCTGTGCCTAAAGGACTTTGCAGTCTTTTATGAATCAAGAACAAAAAGCTGTTGCCTAGCAGCAAGGTCCTTAGGAAGAACAGCATTGCATTTTCCAGCAGCTAGGGTACAGAATACAATCGTTCTTCACACTCCAGTGTCGACTGTAGTGTGAGTTAAAGGGAAAACAAACATGTGACCCAAATTAAAGGCTGCAAATCAGATTTTGTGGCATTTAGCGCACAAGCAATTCTGAAATTTGACACTGTTCCAAATGCGTTTTCCTCAGCACAAAGGGAATATATTTCTTTTAATCACCAGTAGAATTAAAAATTGGCAGGGCTGCAAAGACTCCCTTGAAAACCTCCATCTCCACCCAGCCACCCACACTTTCAGCAATACCTCTCAGGATCCGATAGGTGCTACAAGCCAGCCAAGACCACTGGTCACTGGAGCTCTTTAAAACGTCACTGGGCGCTTAAGGCTGTGCCTTTCCAGTTTAACCCAGGAGGTTTTTTTTCTTCAAAACCCAGCCTTGGCAAATTTAAATGGAGCCTGTTTATTCTCAGTCCAGTTGCTAGGCGGAACTCCATGGGTGGGGGGTCAGTAAGAGGAATCAGGAACTGCTCCCTTGCCATTCACCAAGCGGCTCAGGCAGCAGCTGTGGAGAATTACTATCTCCCCTCAGTGGAAGAAAGCGTCAGTCAACCCCTTGCAGCCTCTGTGTCAGAAGGTTGTGGGTTCAAACCCCACTCCAGGACTTGAGTGCAAAAATCTAAGCTGACACATTTCAGTGCAATGCTGAAGTAATACTGCACCATCAGAGATGCTGCCTAGTCCTGGCCAACATTTCTCCCTCACCCAATACTGACTGAAACAGTTTAGCCAGTCTTTCATTTCATTCACTGTCTGTGGGTCCATTCACGCAAACTAGCTCCCATGTTTGCCTGGGGAGCAACCAAGACTGCGTTTCATAAGTACGCTATTGGCTGCAAAGTGCTTGGAGACATTGCAAGGATGTGAAAGGTCCCATAACAAATCTTAACTTCTAGCTTTCTTTCCAGGTAAATTCCTCTGCGCAGGTTACCCGAGTTTAACAATCCTCATCAAGTCCGAATCACACTGGGTAATGAACCCTAACCACGGCAGCCCATTTATTACTGAGCAGGCCTGACAAAATTGTGCTTTCATTGCATTGGGGGCTATTTAAGAGCAGGCACAAGTTCCAGGCAGTTAAGTGCATGGTTCGCAGTAAGTGCCAAAACTCACTGCACTTGTCACAGCATATCAAGCTATGCCAGATACTTTGTCCTTTTTTAGTTTGCTTCCTTGCTGAAACAGTGCACCTCTTGTCTTGAGCTTCACCTCATACCCAAAAGGCAGAGGGGATGCAAAGGAACCCAAAGGGTAAATTGGGAGAGCATGCAAATCACAAATTCAACGACATAAAACAGGAGTACTTGTGTGCTGTTCAGAAGCGCACAGGCTTATGAATCCTGGAAATGCACAACGCATTGCTGCTCTGTCGGAACACATTTGGCAAAAATTTCCATCTTAATGATAATTCCAAATGGAAAACAATAATTGGAAAGGCTTCTTACCTGTGATAGTATAAGGATAGTAGTTCCAGGCCTTTTCTGTGATATAAAATATTCGAGGTACCACAGCCCTAGCCCAGCTAGGGAGTTTGCTGTAAAAAAAAAGGTGAAAATAGTATCAGTAATGACAGAATCCCACATTGAACATGAATGCAAGGTTCTGTACAATAGCCAAGATCATAGGCTAAGCTTATAAATATTCTAAAACATAAGAATCGACAACCATATATGAATGAATCCCAAATTAGGTGCATTACTCCTTGCGTTGCACAGCCCAGTTATTGTATATCATCATGATATGTCACATGTGCTCTGCCTGAAGGCAGGCCCTTGGCTGATCGTCAGCTGCAGCTTCACCCTGACCTGTTTCCTTGCCAGATTTTGTCAATGGCGGTTTGCCATTACCTTCCACTCTCAGAGGCAGCTCGTAATTCTACCTCAGTCAGAATAGGAATCAAACCTGCACTGTTGGCGTTATTCAGAACCACATGCTAGCCATCCAGCCAACTGAGCTAGCCAGCCCCCTATTGTATATCGCATCTCTACACAAATGGACATACGAACATGCAAATTTGGAGGAGGAGTAGGCCACTCGGCCCCTCGAACCTGCTCCGCCATTCAATAAGATCATGGTTGATCCGATTGTAACCTAAGCCCCACATTCCTGCCTACCCCCGATAACATTTCATCCCCTTTTTAATCAAGAATCTAACTAGCTGTGCCTCGACTTCCAAAGACTCACGGCCCTCAGAAAAAAATTTCTACTCATCTCGGTCTCAAATGTGCGACCCCTTATTTTTAAACAGCGTTCCCTAGTTCTAGATTCTCCCACAAGAGGAAACACCCTCTCCATATCCACTTTGTCAAGATCCCTCAGGATCTTAAAGGTTTCAATTAAGTCAACTCTTACTCTTCTAAATTCTAGTGGATACAAGCCTAACCTGTCCAGCCTTTCCTCATAAGACAACCCACCCATTCCTGGTATTGGTCTAGTAAACCTTCTCTGAACTACTTCTAACGCATTTACATCCTTCCTTAAATAAGGAGACTGGTACTGTACACAGTACTCCAGATGGTCTCACCAGTGCCCTCTACGACTGAAGCATAACTTCCCTGCTTTTGTAATCAATTCCCCTCACAATAAATTATAACATTCTATTAGTTTTCCGAATTAATTGCTGTAACTGCATACTAGCCTTTTGTGATTCGTGCACTAGGACACCCAGATCCCTCCAAATCTCAGAGCTCTGCAATCTATCATTCAGATAATAATGAGCTTCTTTTTTATTCTTCCTGCCAAAACAGACAATGTGTGCCTCACCCATACCTCAGGATATCACTGCTGTCCATACTGAAATCTGCATAACTCTCTCCTTTTTATACTTCAGATATATCAGAGCAGAGTGTTGGGTCTATTAGGGTCATTATTATAGGGCAGTATTGGAACCGACCATAGGGTCTCGTTGTGCCTAATGAGGGAGTAGAGCTGAGAATCCGCCTGCCAGGTTTGTGAAATCAAGGCAGTTGAACCCAGCAGCAATACCAACATAAAATGTTTTCCCTGGCTGGGGAAAATCTAGCACATGGGGTCACAGTCTCACAATAAGGGGTCAGCCATTTAGGACTCAGATGAGGAGGAACTTGTCCACTTAAAAGGGTTGTGAATTCGCTAGCCTAGAGAGCTGTGGATGCTCAGTTGTTGAGAATACTCAAGACAGAGGTTGATCGGTTTTTGGTTGCTAAGGGAATTAAGGGACTATGGGAACGGTACGGGAGTTGAGGTAGATGATCAGCTCTGACCTTGTTGAATGGCGGAGGAAGCTCAAGTGGCCAAATGACATATTCGAGCTCTAATTTCTATGCTCTTGTGTTCTAACATTGATGCAACAACAAATACAAACATGGCATTGCCAAGGCTGAGTATGTTTGGATAAATCGAGGGTTTGGTAGGCTGGATTTTTGTACCTTGCAAAGCCAGCGCTGCTGAACCAGTAGAACTACGCTTTTGTCAAAAACCATCCCAGCTCTGGTTATTCACCCTCCTTCAGGCAATGCTTTGTATTTACAGTGCTGTAATGTTTATTACATTAAAATTATGGTTACACCCACACAAAACTTTATAGTCCCACAAGTCATGAAAAATGGCAAATGCCAAAGAGTTGCAGTGAAGAAAAATAGACCCTTTAGGGCATTGTTTAAGAGCATGACAGGACACGGATAAATGACAAATGATAAATGGCAAGCTGATCGGCATCCTTAAACACCCCCTTGTTGCTGGCTTCTGACCTCAGCAATCCCACTGTGGGGAAATCCTGAGGCAGGTCTTTCCTATGGAAGGGAGAGGGAATAACATCCATCTCTTACACCGACCCACCCTCATCATCCTCCCACTGCCCCCGCCCCACCCCCACCAGCAGGCTTTGTTGATGGAAGTGCAAAATTACAGAACAACAATACCATTTTCTGACACAAGGCTTTCACATTACAGAAATACAGTCTTAAAAAAAAAAGCACAGGATGACAAAGGCACTTTTACATTATGCCACTTTTTACAGGGTACAAGCAAGGAAATCATTCAACGCAGGCCATTTATTTAACAGTGACAGAATGGGATTGTGTGTATTCAGCTGGCTGCCTTTGACAGATATTTCACCATCACTTGGTGTGGTGTATTCTGCAAGAATCTATTTCACTGAATAGACATGATTCAATGTTTGAGACATGCTGAGTTATAAAATGTGTTTATATAAACTTTAAAGATTGCCATTGGTTGCAAGCCAAGTTCTGATGCAGATTCATAATGTCTATGTACCAAACTGCACTCCATTGCTTTCCATTGTTTAAATTCCAATACAGAAAAAGAACATTATCCCATTTTACTCCTGCTGTGTAGAATGCCGCTTTTCCCCCTCTTCTTGGCCCATTGACAGTCCCCCATCTATCTGGCCAATCGATATACAAACTCCATTAAAGGCTATTCTTTAAGATGGATAACAAGAGAGTGAGTTGACAACTTCATCTTCCCTCTTCTCCTTTCTTTCCTGTGGGGGAGTGGCTTCCCCCACCCTTCCCAGAGGTTTGCTGCACAGAAAATCCCAGACATGAAGTTATGCAACCTGTTCTTGAAGTACAAAATAGGCAGTGCCATTTCAGTCTCTTAAGGCGTACTACTAATATAGAGAGGCTTCCCTTTTCAACAGGTTCAGCCTTAATTGTTCCTACCTCAGGTTTTTCAACAAAGGTCTTTCAAGACCTCAGGATGTCCCACAAGCAGCGACAAGGTAATTTTTTTGAATGGTATTGATTGAGGGATACCAGGAAGCACTCCCCACTCTTCAAAATGGCATGGGATCTTTTACCATCCATCCCAGAGAGCAGATGGGGCCCCAGTTTATCTCGTCTGAAAGATGGCATCAGCTGACAGTGCAGTACTCCCTCCGTACGATTAAGTTCGATTTTAAGTCGAGCACTGGAGTGGGACTTGAACTCTCAAACTTTCTAACTCAGGGGTGACTAACAGCTGAGTCACTGCTGACAATGCTATACCACTAGCTTCTGGTAGTTACTTGCAATTTTGTTTTCAAGCAAGATTTATAGCATAAAGCCAGCAAAAAAAAAGAGGCACTGTGACTTTAATCCATGCTAAATGCTTGTTGGTCATTAAAGCTTGACTGACCTTTGCAAGTGTTGGAGTTGCACATAATGATATGGCTTTATTCAAAAGGTCAGCTCCAGCAAACTGGCTGCAACAAATGGAGGGTCCATCAAGTTTGTATAAAATTTATTAGAAGTGTCTATTAATTCTCCTTCCCATCTTGTTCCATTTTCATTCAATAAATTTTGTGAATTAAATTAATCTGCCGTGGCTCATTATTGTTCAGCGCCTGATTCTCTTGCGAACGCCACATGAAAGTACTCGCACTCCAGTCTTTACTCCGGCACTGAATGATGTCTGACCCTAACCTGCTAAATTAGGCCTAATAACACTTGGGTAATGTACCGCGGGACGAGAACAAACATCTTGCCAAACTGCTACCAAAATGAAGATAAATGCCCTCTCGACTAAAATGGCGGCAGCAGGCAATTTATTATCACTTGTGCAAAATATTGTCACTCCCAGTACAAGGCTCCAAGGCAGGCTTGAATAATGTGGTGCCAGAAATAGCAGCCTCGGGATTTTAAATTGAAAAATTGCGCTGGGGAAAGCGAGACAAAAATAATTGGATAATGGGCTTCATCGCGTCTATATTTAGCTGCACAGATTAATGTCTGCTTAATGAAAGAACCAATTTCACGTGTCGTCAATGCAAGTTTATGCAACCCATCCCCCCGTCATCCCTCACTTACTAGATCTTTGAGCCTAAAGTACGAAATGAGAGCCTGTTAAATATAGAGGTCCATGTTTTATTTAAAAAAGAAAAAAAGAGGGTGCTACATTGTTAATTATTAAATCCATATTAAAGAAGGGAAAGATCTGCTTAAATTAGACTGAAGGTGTTATTAAATACTTTATGCCTCACAGCAATGGATAGCCGTGACTGTTTAATCAGGAACGGACTGGCATCCAATGGAACTTTTCTGTCAATAATTCATTTCCATAGTGACTAACAAATCAATAATGTATTGATACTCACTAAAGCAAAGAATGCACTTGGAAATGTATTAAAAAATCGATCTTTATGCAAGAAAAACTTTTTATCACCCTATTTTCGTTGCTATAACTTATTAAACATCTTGGAACTTTATAGCACACAGAGAGCTAGGAAGATGTTAATATTCTAAACTAAAGATGTGGAAGGCAAGAGAGGTACTCTCTCCGATTGGGTAGGGTTGCCAACTCTGGCTGAACATATTTCAGGAGATTTACTGCCTGCAAATTAATTTTTAATTCTTGGAGATTCCAAGGTAACCCTGGAGGTCTGACAACCTGACTGAAGTGGGGTTTCCACACTCTTAGTAGGAAAGCCCCACGCAGGGAGCCCAGGTTAGAGTTTCAGAGCTACCATGTTAACAACTCTTATCGTCAACCTGTGCCCTCTGATAGCGTGGCTTCCCCTTGGGGGACAAGGGGCGGTGGGATCATCCATTGAACTGGAGAGAGGAACATTAAGTTCAATGGCTATGCCCAAACTATACAAACCAGAAAAATGCAGTACAAATCAGATTTGTTTGGGGGGGGGGGCAGGGTTTTATGCCCCGCAGGCGGGCGCGTGCCCGACCTGATCGGGCATTAAGTAGCACGTGATGGCCGTGGGCGACGTCGTCTCACAGGCATGTGAGAGAGAGTTGGCAGCACGTCTGTCAACAATGAACAAGCCTATTAATCGATTAATTTAAAGCTATCTTTCGTTGCCCGTCCAACCTCACGGTTGGCGGGTGGACGAATCAGCCAGGCGGCCTTTGGATTTTTTTTTTAGGAAACCTGATCCACGGGGGTGGTTCTTGTGAGTGAGTCTTATGTGGGGATTTGTTTGTTTTCAGATTTTCGAAAGCTTTATTTTGGATTTTAGACGTCTTCAGCTCCCTCAGGCAGGTCCCTACCTTCAGGGAGCTTTCAGCACACGCTATCCCGGCGCATGATTTAAATGAGGCTTGCATGTTAAAATGCTTGGTATGAACGGTTACCTTTAATTCAGGTGTACTGCAGGTTAGTTTCAAGGGGATTTTTAATGCAAGCTGAAGTATTTAGCTGGAAGCCCAGGCTAATGCTCTGGGAGACAGGGGTTCATTGCAGCTGGTGGAATTTAAATCCAATCAATGAATAAATCCAGAACTGAAAGCTAGTTTCAGTAATGGTGACCATCGGTCGTCATAAAAACCCATCCTAGATGTGACTCCAGACTCTCTCACGTGGTTGACCCTTAACTGCCCTCTGAAATGGCCTAGCAAGCCACTCAGTTCAAGGGCAATTAGGGATGGGCGACGAATGGTGGCTTTGCAGAAAATGCCAACATCTCAAGAGAGAATAAAAAAATTCTTGTTGTGGAATCTTGGAATATTGCAGCACAAAAAAGGTGAGCAAACATCCAATCCCACCAAGCCAGCTCGCTAAAAGAATGATCCATTCAGTCCCTTTCTTCTTCAGTTCTCTGCCTGAACTTCAGTCCAACCTGCAGCTCCACGACCTCCACCACAGGTGGGGCAGGGAGGCGGGTCCCAAACCCACCCCAGCTGGGACGGGGATTGATACCCATGCCGTCGGCACCAACCGCAAACCCCACCTCCAAGGGGCCTGTGTTGCTGTGGCAACATACACTTTCACATGCGTGATGTAGTCAAACTTTCTTTCTGCCACACGTCTGACCAGGAGTCTTTCGCACTCTCCCTGCCTGCGTGCGTTGGAAGGATTTACAAGTTGGTGCTCAACCTGTTTGGCTGCATTATGAATGCACCTTCCTTGGTCATCAAATCCTGGAGTGGGACTTGAACCCGGATCTTCTGGCTCAGAGACAGGGGCGCCACCCACTGCGCCACAAGGTCTCTTTGTTATCCTTTTAAAAGGTGTATTTTTCAAATGTTTATTCTTCTCTGTTTAAATACGCTCTTAGATCTCCTTCCACAATGTCTAGCAGGATGTTCCATGTCTGTGAAACCGTGCGTGTCAGAAGGTTTGTTCCCCTTGCACACTGCATTATTGTAATCAATTCCAGTGTCAGGTAGGGCCAAACAGGCTGTATCATGTGTTTTTTATTCTGATCTGATGATACTGCATGTTTTCTCTTCCCCCTCTCAGTCTACCCAGCCTTTCTGCCTCCCACCCCCATCTCCAGCAGCCCCATGCACCTCCCCCCACCTTTTCCTCACACTGTGGCTGTGGCTCGGGTATGGTTCCATGCGGCTAAGCACTCTTCAGTGTTGCATCAACCGTGGCTCTCTTGGTCGCACTCTTGTCAGAAAATTGTGGCTTCCTGAAGTTGGACTCGAGTACAAAAGTGAATCTAATGCTGCAGTGCAGTACTAAGGGAGTGCTGCACTGTTGGAGGCTCTGTCTCCTGGGTGAGACGTTAAACCCAAGCCCCATCAGCCCTCACTGGTAGTAGTGAAAGATCCCATGGCACTGTTTGTAAAAGAACAGGGAAATTATCTCTGGAGTTCTGCATCACTAAAACGGATTGTGATCATCATCTCATTGTTGTTTTTTTTTGTGTGTGGGATCTTGCTGTGCACTAAGTGGCGACATTATAACAGTGACTACACTTCATTGGCTGTAAAGTGCTTTGGGACCTGCTGAGGAGGTGACAGGTGCTATAAAAATGCAAACCTATCTTTTTTCATCCAGCTGGTTACTCCTCACCTATTAAGCGGTGCGCAGCTGCAGGTTTGGCTGTGTTGGTGACATCACAGCCAGGCTGATGCTACCTTCGCCCGGTACCTGCTTTTCACTGGGGAAGCATCGAAACGTTGAGTAGCCGTCAGGAGCAGAATCTCTGGCCGATTGCTCTAATTAACCCTGAACTGCAGAGATAACGGTGGGGAATCCCTGGCTGAGATGACTTAGCCTCGCACTGACTGGTAGTAAAGCCCGAGCCCCTCTGGTCTCGGTGGTGGAGTTGCACAACCACTTCACCACGTGAGGCATCGCAGGAACTAAAGCAGCGTTTCTAGCAACACTGAAATCATGGTGAATTGTTTGAAAAAACTGAAGTGTTCATCTTAGCAAAAAAAAAATAAAAATGCAGTAATCAAATAGCTGAGCTCTTAGGACAATTATGTGCCTCTCTAACAGGAGCACAAAGGCTCTTTAAAAGGGACTTGTCGTACCCTGAATTGTGCATCATTCCAAATGTTGTAAAGGGCAGTGGAAATGCTAATGGGAAACTGAAATATATACAAAAAATAATTACATTTATTGCACTGCTTCGTGACTACAAATTCAAGGGCCTGTTCTAAGTGTGTGTTGTTTTTTTTTGCCAGTTAGCACCCTTAGAAGATGAAGGATAATGTTACCCTGGGCAGGATTTCTGAATCGTTGGGCGGGCCCAGGAGCAGCTGGGAAACTGCCTTCCGCATGCAACAGTGCACGATTTCACAGAGTTAACGTTTCGAGTCCGTATGGCTCTCGAAGAGTAGAGTGGGACTCTTGAAGAGTCATCCGGACTCGAAACATGAACTCTGTTTCTCTCTCCACAGATGCTGTTAGACCTGCTGAGTTTTTCCAGCGTTTTCTGTTTTTGTTTAAGAAACAATAAGACCCTTTTGTCAAGAAAAGGATCTAATACGCGGGCAAAGTGATTAGTGACAGCAGGCAAGAGCCGCACTGTTAAAGAAGATCTTGGATTAATGTAAAATTACTTTGAGTTCAGGCAAATGAGAGTCTGCATCCGATTAATGCCTAATGAAATTTCAATGTGCTGGTGAATGTTCCTTCGAGGGAATCTTCTGACAGGCTGCTAGCTGCGATCGGGTCTGCATCAGAAACAAAGACTGAGCTAACGTGTTGTAAAAATAGAGGGCTCAATGGGATGGAGGAACAGCTTAATGGTTATTACTTTGTTGCACATGTTGGACTATTGGCCTGCACTTTGCTGTAGAAATAATGGTGAGGCTCACTGTTATTGAACAGAAAATGGGACAGCAACCACACAAGCAAAATTAAACACAGAGTTACGCACTCCTCTAGAAGCTTCAATATACAGGAAGTTCAATGAGACTTGCCATTGAAACACATACAGCAGCGTGAAGTTGTTACACTAAACAATCGTGAAAAAGTTATAGCTGGTGCATTCAGGTGTCAATGAATTGTCAATGGTGTAATTATTTCCAAACAACCTCTCTGGCCCTGAAAATTTAGTTTTACATGTATGGAGTCTCAATGCCTCAGAATTTAATTTGTGTTGGAGATTTTTTTTATTAAAAGTTCTATTTTTATTTTGTTCCTTCTTTTACACCTCTCTCCCTTTCTCTCAATTACATCTTTCTTGAACTCCCCCTGAGCTACATTACAACAATGGCTACACCTCAGGAGTACTTCCTGGCTGTGAAGTGCTTTGGTCATCTGGAGGTCATGAAAGATGTTACAGAAACAGAAATACTTTTTTTTCTTGTAGAATCTGACTTTGATGCATTTGGTGGATGGGGCATGGAATAGCACTGGATGCACAATATTCCATTTATTATAAACTCGCCAATCGATGCTGCACAGCATTCCATGACATCTCAGCTCACTTCAGTAGACAGATAACATCAGCCACGTCAGACAGGCCAAATTGGTTTATTCACAAGTATTTTGTTTTTTATATATACAGAAGCAATGTCCAACGCAGAACCAGAATTTTCAAACAACTGATAGAGGTGAATCAAAAGGAAATAAGTATTTTTGAATTGTTTCTACAGAATTCTGAGATGACACAGCTTCAGAAAAAAAAAAAGCAACCTTGTTCTTCAGTAAAAGCAGAATACAGTCACTGTAACCAGGTTTCTCACTGCACACCGGACCTCCATCCAAATCAAAAGATTTGCCCTCTGTACTTAACAAAGGAGGATAATGCATAAATCACACCAGGGACCAGCATTGGCTGTGCAGAGCTGGAAGGGAAAGATGCTTGAATTGATGCTCCTTCACTCCCCTACCTCAGGAGGAGAAAGTGGTTTATGGGCAGACTGAGTCCCACTAAAGGCCAGGGATACCAAAATGAGTGACATAGGAAAGAAAGTGAAAAATAACAATTACATGCACGAGGAACATAAGGAACTGGAGGAGACCATTTAGCCCCTTGATCCGATTCCACCATTCAATGAAATCATGGCTCATCCACAACCTAATTCTATATACCTGCTTTTGCCCCATATCACTTAACAACTTTGGGCAGCAAATATAATTCATTCTCAGATTTAAAATGTACAACAGATCTAGCATCAGTTTCCACTTGTGAGAGAGAGAGCTTCAAACTTCTACAGTCATTTGCAAGCAGACATCTTTCCTAATTGCACTCCTGTATGATCTGGCTCTAAGTTTTGATGATGTCCCTTAGTCCTAGGCTCCCAGCAGAAAAAGTTCCTACTCACCCTAACCTGCTTCCCTTAATATCCTTAAACTTTCAATATATCAGCCTAAATGTCAAATGGAAACAGTTACTCAGTTGGCAATGTATGCCAAATCACACCGCCTCTGACAATAGGAAGCCATTCAATGATGATTTAAAGAGCTTTTTCAATCTGGCTGAGAGTGGTGGGAGGCAGGTTATACATGGTGCAAATTCCCAATCATAGCTAAGCTTTCAAAAGGGCATGCTTTCCCCACAGGGAAGGGGCAAACTGGAGCTGTGAATCACAACTGCACAAGTTCCTGACTTCACAAACAACCTTGGCAGCAGCTCTGCTGCGGTGATGCAGAGATTAATGAGAGGTATCAGCTGTATCTGAAATACAGAAATTGTTCTTTCAATCGCTCGGTAGGACAGAACTTGAATTCGCTGAGAAGGGAGACCTGTTGCCGAAACTTTTCGTTTTGCACTCATCAAGGAAAAATGCAAGAATGTCAAATTTCAGACGATCTAGGGGAGGTGATGGCGCAGTGGTGTTGTCACTGGACTGGTAATCTAGAGAGCCAGGGTAATGCTCTGGGGACCTGGGTTTGAAAATTCTACCGTCTGCCATGGTGGGTTGAATTCAATAAAATCTGGAATTAAAGGTCGAATGATGGCCATGAAACCATCGTCAATGGTCATAAAAACCCATCTGCTTCACTAATGTGGTTGACTCTTAAAATGCCCTCGGAACAAGGGCAATTAGGGATGGGCAATAAATGCTGGCTTAGCCAGCGACGCCCACACCCCATGAACGAATTTTAAAAAGATAACAATTTATACTATAGGAAAAAGGGATGCTGATTGATTGTCATTGAAATGAGTGGCTTTCTAGGCCACTTCAGAGGGCAGTTAAGAGTCAACCACGTTGCTGTGGATCTGGAGTCACATTTAGGCCAGACCAGGTAACGATGGCATTAAAGGGCATTAGTGAACTGGATGGGTTTTTACGACAATCAGTGATGGTTTCATCACTGAGACAAGCTTTATATCCCTGATTTTATTAAATTGAATTTAAATTCCACCAGCTGCGATGGTGGGATTTGAACCCGTATACCCAGAGCATTAGCCTGGGCCTCTGGATTACTAGTTCAATGACATTACCACCATGGCACCATCTCCCCTCTAAGCATTGCCATGGAGAAAGCAATGGGGAGCTATAGGCTACTGCGTAATTCAAAGCAAGGCGCAGGGCTTGAACACATTCCCTTTGTTTGCAGAGAACAGGTCCCTGTGTTTGAATGTGTGCCACTTCTAGTGAATGTAAATGAGCCACTGTATGAGCTCGACTGATTTATCTTACATTGGTTGTTAGTGTAGCTATTAGCACACTCAGGATTGTTCAGGGAGTGCTGTCCAATCACAGAATCGCATCTAACCAGTAGACATTTAACTTTGGGGTTTTGCAAATCTGAGCTGGTTGAGTATATTCCGTACTCTGCCTGCTACTTTTGTTCTTTGTGTTGACACCTCTTGGTGTCCCACCCAAACTTAAACTTATCACTGAGCGATCTGGAGGTGTACGACTATACAGACTCTACACAAGAGGAGGAACAGAGTAGGGCGAGTTTAAAATCTGGCATTTAGTCCTGCACAGGCTCTCCACCAGAGCACGAGAGCTTTACACTGCATCTTGACTAAAATATTCAGCGAGGGCTTCCTGGAAAAGTGCTCAGGCTTCTCCAGAAATTGCACCGCTCAGCATCCTGATTATGTATCCCTAGCAGAATGGATTAAAATGGAGTCAGGAAGGACCATTATGATGACAGTAGCACACACTCGGAGATAATAGTCTGAAGGTGAAGCTAATTTATGCCAAGGAAGGAGTGAACTCACCAACAATAAAATCTGCAAGATTTTGCGTTTTGGGTCAGAACCCCAGTGTCAGGGTGAAAGAGGGGTCCCAACCCCACATCGTGTTGGGAACAGTCACTCCAAATTGATTTTGCCCAGGCTGACCGATAGGCGGCCAGATGGAGTGCTCATTATCCAATTAAGGGTGGCAGGCAGACTTTCCCACCTGGAGGGCCAATAGGTGGTGCTCCAGCATGGAACACGCTGATGCCTGCCATCAGGTAAGGACAAGGGAGGCAGCGAGAGGCAGGCAGCGAGAGGGAGGCAGTGAGAGGGAGGCAGCGAGAGGGAGGCAGCGAGAGGGAGGCAGCGAGAGGGAGGCAGCGAGAGAGAGAGAGAGAGGGGCAGAGAGAGAGAAAGAGAGGGGCAGAGAGAGAGAGAGAGAGAGGGGCAGAGAGAGAGAGAGAGAGGGGCAGAGAGAGAGAGAGGGGCAGAGAGAGAGAAAGAGAGGGGCAGAGAGAGAGAGAGAGAGAGGGGCAGAGAGAGAGAGAGAGAGGGGCAGAGAGAGAGAGAGGGGCAGAGAGAGAGAGAGGGGCAGAGAGAGAGAGAGAGGGGCAGAGAGAGAGAGAGAGAGGGGCAGAGAGAGGGAGAGAGAGGGGCAGAGAGAGAGAGAGAGAGAGGGGCAGAGAGAGAGAGAGAGAGAGAGGCAGGGAGAGAGAGAGGGGCAGAGAGAGAGAGAGGTGCAGAGAGAGAGAGAGGCAGAGAGAAAGAGAGGGGCAGAGAGAGAGAGGGGGGCAGAGAGAGAGAGGGGGGCAGAGAGAGAGAGAGGGGGGCAGAGAGAGAGAGAGAGAGAGAGAGAGGCAGAGAGAGAGAGGCAGAGGGAGAGAGAGAGAGAGGCAGAGGGAGAGAGAGAGAGAGGCAGAGGGAGAGAGAGAGAGAGGGAGAGGGAGAGAGAGAGAGAGAGAGGCAGAGGGAGAGAGAGAGAGAGAGAGAGGCAGAGGGAGAGAGAGAGAGAGGCAGAGGGAGAGAGAGAGAGGCAGAGGGAGAGAGAGAGAGGCAGAGGGAGAGAGAGAGAGAGAGGCAGAGGGAGAGAGAGAGAGAGGGAGAGAGAGAGAGAGAGAGGCAGAGGGAGAGAGAGAGAGAGGAAGACGGAGAGAGAGAGAGAGGCAGACGGAGAGAGAGAGAGAGGCAGAGGGAGAGGGAAGGAGAGAGAACAAAGTTCTGTCCCAAATAACAGAAAGCTTCAGAATATCCAATGAGAGGATGGTTGAACAAAGAGACAAAATCAGAATGTGTCATAGGGAAATCTAAAGCAATCTACTCTTGCTAAAAGTCAACATTTGCAACTCCCTTGGGAGTAAATCTTGGCTCTGTGACCTCATATAAAACAGGTGATAGCAAATCAGTCTTCAAGCAGGAATGTTAAAGAGGCAGCTGTTTTGCACTGAAACGAGGAGAAATGTGTTCACTCAGGGGATTTAATATTCTCTTCGCCAGAGGGCTATGGATGCTCCGTCATTGAGTATATTCAAGGCCGAGATCGACAAACATTTGACTCTTAAGGGTTTCAAGAGTTTTGGGGAAAGTTGAATTTAAATCCAGGATCAGCCAAGATTTTATTAAACGGCTGGAGGGCCTCATGGCTTATTCCTGCTTCTATTTCAACTTCTCAAGTTCTTAAGCAAAATGGGTCACTGACTCCTTATCACCCATGTTCTCCTTATACACTAGGGCAAAACAATGAATGAATTCAACAAAATGCTCTCTCTCCTGTAAAGTAACTCTTGACAAAGAGCAAGATCGACCAGACATCCTGATAAGAATATTGGCGAGATTATGGTCAGCCTTAAAAAAGGTTCAGTAAACGTTGCTGAAGTGAAACAAAGCACAGGCAAGAATGAAACAGGATGTTAAGCACCGATACATTTTCTAATATGGTCGTTAAAGTGGGCAGGGTCCTTTGATTCTCAAGCCTTTCTGGTGGTCACCAAACCCTCAAGGCCCTGTTGCGTTTGTGCAAATGCAGGCGTGTGCCCAATATTTCCTGCTTCATTTGAAAGTGGTAATTTGACCTTTGCAACTTTAGCAGAAAAGCTAAGGCTTTCTTTTGCAAGCGTTGCACCTGAGGCTGGCTTTGGCGCCGGACATTTTCTCCGCTCAAAACAGCGTGCAGATCTTTGGCGAGATAAAAAAAGATATTTTGTCACTCGAGCAAAAGATCAAAATGGTACTCGACAGCCTTTGGAGGGCCAGGCAGAGCATTTTCTTTCCAATGCGGTACAATATCTGACAGGAAGTATTACTCACTAAACATTTAACAGCATCAATGCTTTGCTGCAGGGCCAATTCGGTGGTTGGGCCAAAATGGCAGCAATTGTTGATGGAGGTTGAGTTCTATGAGAATATGGCTGCAAGGCCTCTCAAAACAGATCGCTCTGACAAAGCTATTCGAGGAGGTGGCTCTGCGAATGTGGCAAATCTCAGGGGAAGATAGAAACCATGTACAGTGAAATCAGATCTTGTACCTTCCTAAACGCACTGTGGGTGTGCTTACGCCCAATGGACTGCAGCGGTTCAAGAAGGTTGCTCACCACCACCTTCTCAAGGGCAATTAGGGAAGGGCAACAAAATGCTGGCCTAGCCAGCGATAACCACACCCCATCAATAAGTTTTTAAAGAAGGACAGGCCCTGAAATGCCAGGCTGGAAGTGTAACTAGGACTGAGTTCACCAGAAACAAGCTTAAATTTCATGCAGAGTATTTGATTAATTGGGGGACTGGAATTCTTTTAACAATGAACTCCGGTGAGACAACATGTCATAGACATGGCATTTACAGCATGAATACAGGCCATTCGGCCCTATTGTCCCAGGCTAGTGTTTATGCTCCACATGAGCCTCCTCCACTCTATCTACATAACCTTCTATTCTTTTCTCCTTCAAGTTCTTATCTAGCTTCCCCTTAAATGCATCTATGCTATTTGCAACAATTCATTTTGGCAAAAATAAAAATACCTGGAAAAACTCAGCAGGTCTGACAGCATCTGCGGAGAGGAACACAGTTAATGTTTCGAGTCCGTATGACTCTTCAACAGAACTAAGGAAAAATAGAAAAGAGGTGAAATATAAGCTGGTTTAAGGGAGGGGGGGAGTGGGACAGGTAGAGCTGGATAGAGGGTCAGTGATAGGTGAAGATAGCCAAAAGATGTCATAGACAAAAGGACAAAGAGGTGTTGAAGGTGGTGATATTATCTAAGGAATGTGCTAATTAAGGGTAGAAAGCAGGACAAGCAAGGTACAGATAGCCCTAGTGGGGGTGGGGTGGGGTGAAGGGAAGGAATCGAAATAGGCTCCTCTTCACCATGGACGTCCAATCCCTCTACACCTCCATCCCCCACCGGGATGGTCTGATGGCTCTCCGCTTCTTCCTCGAACAGAGGCCCGAACAATCCCCATCCACCACTACTCTCCGTCTGGCTGAACTTGTTCTCACACTGAACAATTTCTCCTTAAACTCCTCTCACTTCCTCCAAATAAAAGGTGTGGCTATGGGTACCCGCATGAGCCCCAGTTATGCCTGTCTCTTTATGGGGTATGTGGAGTATTCCTTGTTCCAGTCCTACTCCGGCACCCTCCCACAACTCTTTCTCCGGTACATCGATGATTACTTCGGTGCTGCTTCATGTTCTCGTCGGGACCCGGAAAAATTTATTAATTTTGCTTCCAATCTCCACCCCTCCATCATTTTCACATGGTCCATCTCTGACACTTCCCTTCCCTTCCTTGACCTCTCTGTCTCAATTTCTGGTGATAGACTGTCCACCAATATTCATTACAAGCCTACCGACTCCCACAGCTACCTCGACTACAGCTCCTCACACCCCGCCTCCTGTAAGGACTCCATCCCATTCTCTCAGTTCCTTCGCCTCCGTCGCATCTGTTCTGATGATGCCACTTTCAAAAACAGTTTCTCCGATATGTCTTCCTTCTTCCTTAACCGAGTTTTTCCACCCATGGTGGTTGACAGGGCCCTCAATTGTGTCCGGCCCATCTCCCGTGCATTTGCCCTCACACCTTCCTCTCCCTCCCAGAACCATGATAGGGTCCCCCTTGTCCTCATTTATCACCCCACCAGCCTCCGTGTTCAAAGGATCATCCTCCGCCATTTCCGCCAACTCCAGCATGATGCCACCACCAAACACATCTTCCCTTCACCCACCGGCGACATTCCACAGGGATCGTTCCCTCCGGGACACCCTGGTCCACTCCTCCATCACCCTCTACACCTCAACCCCCTACCACAGCACCTTCCCATGCAACCACAGAAGGTGCAACACCTGCCCCTTTACTTCCCCTCTCCTCACCGTCCAAGGGCCCAAACACTCCTTTCAAGTGAAGCAGCATTTCACTTGCACTTCCCTCAATTTAGTCTACTGCATTCATTGCTCCCAATGCGGTTTCCTCTACATTGGAGCGACCAAACGCAGACTGGGTGACCACTTTGCAGAACACCTTCAGTCTGTCCGCAAGCATGACCCAGACCTCCCTGTCGCTTGCCATTTCAACACACCACCCTGCTCTCATACCCACATGTCCGTCCTTGGCCTGCTGCAATGTTCCAGTGAAGCTCAACGCAAACTGGAGGAACAGCAGCTCATCTTCCGACTAGGCACTTTACAGCCTTCCGGACTGAATATGGAGTTCAACAATTTTAGATCATGAACTCTTTCCTCCATCCCCACCCCCTTTCCGATCCCCCTTTTTTTCCCAATAATTTATATAGATTTTTCTTTTCCCACCTATTTCCATTATTTTTAAATGTATTTCCATCCATTGTTTTATCTCTACCTTTTAGCCTATTTCGATCCCTTCCCTTCACCCCACCCCCACTAGGGCTATCTGTACCTTGCTCGTCCTGCTTTCTCCCCTTAATTAGCACATTCCTTAGATAATATCACCACCTTCAACACCTCTTTGTCCTTTTGTCTATCTCCACCTATCACTGGCCCTCTATCCAGCTCTCCCTGTCCCACCCACCCCACCCCCTCTTAAACCAGCTTATATTTCACGTCTTTTCTATTTTTACTTAGTTCTGTTGAAGGATCATTCGGACTCGAAAGGTTAACTGTGTTCCTCTCCGCAGATGTTGCCAGACCTGCTGAGTGTTTCCAGGTATTTTTATTTTTGTTTTGGATTTCCAGCACCCACAGTTTTTTGCTTTTAATTAATTTTGGCAGTTCATTCCACATTGTAACCACTCACTGCGTAAAAATGTTTCTCCTGAATCCTCAATGGATTATTAGACACCGTTTTTTTTATATAAAGAGTACCCGAGTTTTTGTCTCCTACAAGTGGAAATATCTCACCTACCTTGCCAAAACCCTTCAAAATTTTGAAAGCTTCTATCAGGTCACACCTCAGCCTACTCTCTTCGAGATGAAAAAGAGCTCCAACCTGTTCCACCTTTCCTGTTATTCACTGTTCATGTAAATCTCTTTCGCACTTTCTCCACTACCTCAACGTTCACTTGGTAGTCTAGAGACATGCGATCTTTCAATTTCTGTAGCTTCTAATGATCACTGCCCCTTTGTCGCAGTATGTATTCCTGCCACACAACTCTGCAAGCGCAGCTCTGGCATCTGCCCTGTCCGATGGCTGGAGTCGGACAACCACACAAGTTGGTTCATGGCAACATGAACTGAAAAGCCAATAGCATAAGCACTTCACTGATAAGTGAGGGAAAGGGGATTAAAGCCCTTCAGCGTAACACACTCACAAGCGCCATGAAGGGCAGTCATAAAGCAGCCACTGACTAACATGCACCTACTCTTTCCATCTGGAGGAGTCAGAGTCGAGAAAAATATGAAATCCATTGTCATTTAATTGCACTGGGTCATTATTTTAGCTGTTTAAAGGCAACAGCCATTTCAGAGCTCACACTGTTAATTTAACTAAATGTGAAATATTCTTCAGTTTTTTTAAAAAAAACAGAAATTTTCAATAGTTAAGATGCAATTTCCAAAATTTTTTTTAAATGGATTAATCCGCATTTCACATTTTGGTACAAAATCGTGCATGTTTGGTTTTACTAGATTACTGATTTTCTGAAGGTGTGAGACAGATTATTGTTCATTAAACAAAAAGGGCCATACAACCAAATGAACGGGTCTAATAGTACAAGCACCAGTTTTGCAGTCAGCAATTCAAGGTGGCAAAATAATTATCATAATACGTTGGAAACAGTTGGTGAAACACAATCCTAAAAGCGTCTTTCTCTCTCTCCCTCCCACAGTATTGGCACAAAGTACAGTAAATTCCTGTTACCTATCATACAGGGGGGAGCGGGGGGTTGGGGATGCATATTGCTCGATCCTGCTGCCCCACCTCATTCCAGTCACGAATCGACCGATTTTAAGAAAGGCTGACCCACAGTGATATTGCATTGCGGGTGGTCTTAACAAGCAAAGAGTATGGGGCTTGCACCCTCGAGAGCTGCCAGCCAATATGATTGGCCGGAGGCTCTTGGGCAGTCCCAGCGCTCAGTGGCGGGCGCTGCTGGGACTGTAAGTAGGCCCACAAAGACGACAACATGGATACCAGACTAAGCCAAGTCCAGGATTTTTTGGGCAGGGAGGGATTGAGCACCCTAGGGAGTGGGTGGGAGTCGGGTTTAGGGGCCAGGCACTAGGAAAGTGGGGGGGGGGGGGGGCGCGGAAGAGAAAAGGGGCCCATTTTGAGCAGAGGGGGTTGGGTGGTGCCCCTATTGTGCATAGGGTACCCCCCTTCAAAAGGAGGTAATCCCCCTTCCTCCCTGCCTTTTCTCCAGAGTTGGAAAAAAGTAGCCTGCCCATTTTTGCCCACACACCTCTGCCAACCATGTTATAGCAGTGGAGGTAGAATTAGGCCATTATTTGTCCCTAACTGGGGAATAAAAAGGGTTTCAACAGGTCTAAGGGCAGGCAGGCCAGGAAACACCTTACCCACCCACATTAGGAGGAAGGGGTCTGGTGTGAGCAGGAAGGCAGTGGGCTAGTCACCTGCAATATTTTACATGCAACCTCCCCCCACCCCACCTCACCATCAAAAACATGCCCCACAGGGGATGGTAAAATCCAAGCCCACGTCATGCTGCAAAGCCCGCGCCACACTGACACTTGGATGGAAATCTATAGAGAATTTAGAGTGTTGGAGCGCAGAGCACATATGGAAAGCCAAGCAAAATTGCAACGTAGAGTAAGGAATGGATTCTCTGCAAAAAAAAGGAATAGCGGCAAAAACTAAATAGCAGCCATTAGGGAAACTAAAGGGAGTTACAGTGAACCTTTACAAATCACTGGTTCTGCCTCAGCTGGAGTAGTGTGTCCGATTCGAGGCAACACTATTTTTAGGAGAGGAGGGGCTGACACAGGCGATTTGATAAAGGGGTTCAAAGTCATGAGGGGCCTGGACAGGATAGATAGGTACAGACTGTTCCCATTGGCGGAAGGGTAGAGAACCAGAGAACACCAACTTAAGATGAATGTCGAAAGAACCTGAGGCAACATAGGGGGAAAAACCATTTTTAATGCAGCAAGCGGTTAGGATCTGCACTGCCCGAGAGAGTGCGGCGGGGGCCGATTCAATCCTTCCTTTCAAAAGGGAATTGCATACTTATCTGAAGAGAAAATAAAACCTTGCAGGGCTCCAGCTAGGGTAAAGGCAGAGGACTGGGATTAGCGGAGTTGTTCTTATGGAGGAACAGCACAGGCATGAACAGGCTGAATGGCCTCCTTCGGTACTGTAACCATTCTATGATTCCACAATAACATAAACACAAAACATAACGGTGTGGTTAGGATGCAGTGGAGACACTGGAGCTTCTTGATGGAGAAATCCAGTTGAGGATCATTTATTTACTTTTGAGCCCCAAGCTTGCTCAGTTGGCACCAGGGAGTTTGTCAACACTGATCCTCTGAGTTGGCACACAAGGGGAGGCAACTGTGAAGGATGCCAGGCAGATCAGGTTACCTATGACAGAAGCTCTATGCCTCCTGACACCTGCGTCGCTGCATTGGCAGAGCAAGTCAACTCGCTTTGGCAAGTGCAGGATCCTCTTCGCAAATTGGCTGACTTGAACTTGTGAAAGAAAAACCCCAATATTTTCCAACCTGTAATTCCAGGATTCGGGTGCTCTTATTGACACGACAGTCTAATCCTGTACGTGTCCCTGCTGGTCAAGAGCAACACGAAGCTGGATGATGGTAGAACCCGCGGGGTTGCAGAAGCCGAGGGCTGGAGCCCTAATGGGAAGGAACTCGATGAGGCATAGGAAATAGGAGGAGGCCATTCAGCCCCTCGAGGCTGCCTCGCCATTCAATTAGATCATGGCTGATCTTCTACCTCTGCGCCATTTCTCCACACTATCCTCCTATCCCTTGATGTCTTTACCAACTTGAATTCTATTGATCCCTGCCTTGAACATACTCAATGAGTGAGCCTCCACAGCCCTCTCTGGGGTAGGAGTGTTCCAAAGATTCACCACCCCGAGTGAAGAAATTCCTCCTCACCTCCATCCTAACTCTTATCCCGAGACTGCGTCCCCCCGATTCTAGAGCACCCCCACACCAGCCAGGGGATATATTCCCCCCAAACAGGGGAAATATCCCCCCCAACCAGGGGAAACATCCTTCCTGCATCCACCCCGCCAAACCCTGCGAGAATTTTGCGGTGTTTCAAAGAAACGGGCTGGGGGCTTCCTCCAGTTGCCCCCAACCACAGCCCAGGGTTTCATTGTCCATCGGTGGGGCTTACAGGGAAATGGAGGGGGGTGCTGCAGCAGTGGTCCGGGAAGGGCAGGAAGAAAAGCAGTCCCAGGGCCCTGGAAGGGATGAACCGATCATCCATTAAAAGGCCTCAAGGTGAAACCAAGGTCTTCCAGCACATAAGTGATTGCAAAGGGGTGGATTGCAAGGTCCCCCCCTTTTGTTTACAATAGTTGGGGCCGTTGCCACAGTTTCGGGGGCCTACAGCCCCCTTTCAGGGAGGCAGAGTGCCAGAAACCGGGGTCCTATCCTCCCCATTGGTATTTGTATGCAGCAAGTTGTGAGTGGGGGGTGGGGGGGAGGGAGGGCAGCAGCAGTGACCTGAAGTTGGGGTGAGGAATCAGCTGCAGCTCTTCCTGCTCTTTCCATCACGATTTGGGGCAGATTTGCACAGCCACATCTTGTCACTACTCCCTATCTGGATTCACCTATATATTAAAAAAAAGAGAAATTGGGCAATTTACCCAGAACAAGACACTGCCAACAGGGGGGCAAAAAGCTGCTGCACTTAGCTTCATCCTCTTCCCAACGTCCTTTAAAACTAGTCTGTTCCCTGCCTGCGAGGTTCCAATCACACATCATTTTAATTCTCTGACCTCTCTGCTCTCAGCTTCCTACGCAGCCTCTTTGAAACCAGCCTGAGAGAGAACACACAGTGGCAGGAACGCAGTTAAAAGCAGAGGACCCCGATTTAAGATGATCGGCAAATAGCAGCAATGGTAACATGGAGAAAAGCTTTTTTCTTTAAGGGCAGTGAGTGGTTAGGATCTGGAATGCGTTCCCCGGGAGTTTGATAGAACTAGATTCAATCATAGCTTTCAAAAGGAGAACTGGATCGTTATCTGAAGAGGAAAAGTTTGCAGGGCTACAAGGAAAAGACAAGGGAGTGGCACAACCTGAGTTGCTCTTGCCGAGAGCCAGCACAGACATGGGCCAAATGGCCTCCTTTTGGGCTGTAACCATTCTCTGATCCTTCTATTCCCAGATTCCGTTTCCCTTTTTTTTAAAAAAAATTTGTTCCTGGGGTGTGGGCATCATCAGCATTTATTGCCCATCCCCAGTTGCCCTTGTTCAGACGCTGTGGATCTGGAGTCACGTGTAGACCAGACCAGATAAGGCAGATTTCCTTCCCTAAAATTCCCCTTAGTGAACCAGATGGGTTTTTAAAAACGGCAATCTGCGATGGTTACGTGGTCATCCGACTTTTAATTCCAGATTTTTAATTTATTATCCCACCATCTGCCGTGGTGGGATTCGAACCCGGCTCCCCACAGCATTACCCTGGGACTCTGGAATGCTAGTCCAGTGATAATACCATTATACCACCACCATTTCCCTCAGTCTATAAACTAAGAGTATTTTTCTCACCCTGATCTTGCCAGGCCGTAGTGTCCCATATGCTTCACCATCCATGGGAACTCCTTCCAGACCTTAACAATCTCTCATTAATCTTTTGCAGACACCCAGCATACACTTGGTGGGCCAAATGGCCTCCTTCTACACTGTAACCATCCTATGATCCTAATGGATGCCTTTCTCCTTTAACTTTGAGGCAGGAGCAGGGTTTAAAGAGCTGCATCCAGCTCAAGGAGTTGAGTCGCTGGCAGGAGGTTGGCACTGGTCAAAGCAGCCGACGTAAGGTGGGGTGCTGAAGCTTTGCAGACCACTTTGTAGGAGTGCTGCTGGCTGAATTAAGGCAGAAAAGGGTTGGGATTCTCAGTTGTTGACGAGGTAAGAGGCCCCGATATTTCAAAGGCCGTGGCAGGAGCGGTCACGGTCACCAAGGGCTCCGTCCCCTGGCAAGAAATTTACTGACCTCATCAGGGCAACAAAGGTAAGTGACATGAAATTTAAGTGCCCCGACAGTCTTCCGGAACTCCTTTGAGAAAATTGATCGCTCTCAAATGCTGAGCTTTAATACCCCAGGGGATTGACAGAACATATACTGTTCCATATTGCTCGTTTGGCTGTCACATGCACTTTTACTTAACATTCCCTCACATCCGACTGTGTAAGTTGTCCTTTAAAGCTCACCTCCCCTGTCCAAACGCTCAGACACATCAGTCTGTCTTGCTACACACCTTAAATACAGACCATCGATCTGCGGGTGTTGTGCGCTCTGCTGGAAACCGTATCGTACAAGCCCTTTGGATTAACGTGTTCGTGTCTGGTCACGGAAACACAACTCGAGGCTGCTCAGAGAGACGGACTTGACTTTTGTCAAAATGTCAAACCAATTTGGGCTTGGCAGCCTGAAAAGGAGGCCACTGAGAAGAGAGCATTGCAAAGGTACACAGGATAGTAAACGTGTGAAAAAGACAGGTCCAGAAAAACTCGCAAAACTTACTCTGAGTAAAATGACGAGGGCACATGGGGCTCAAACGAAGGACTGGTGTCAGAAACTTTTTCTTAACACAGGGAGTGATCAATACGCAGAAAGGATTCCTGAGTAGAGGCGGCAAAAAACTTGGGGATTAATTAAAAAGAGTATCGGAATTAAGTGACAATGGGGAGGGTGGATGGTGAGGAAGAATTTAAGGATTTTTTTTCCCCCTAATGAATGACAAGCTTTTCTCTGGCCTATCTCACAATCTGAGCAAGCGCAAACATCTGGAAGATTGAATTATATGAATCATTCCTAAACAAGCTGAAAAATGTTGTTGCATTGAGTACAGAACAGCGCACCAATTGGGCCTGGGTGTTGCGTATCTGGGTGTCGTGTTCCCTTCTCTCATAATCTGAGTTACAGATAACTTTGAAAAGGAATGGATCTTGGAAAAGGGAGGGAGCCAAATGAGAATTCCCAATGTTTTCTAGCATTTGTTGCCCAATTTTAAGAAGCAGGATCGAGGGCTTTGCTGCTTTTTTTCCCCCCCCAGGAAGTAAAGGGGTAGCAGCAGCTCCTGGGTTAAAGTGCGGCGTGCTTTGATTTGAATGGCACACGGAGGGAGGAACATATGCAGCCGAGATAACTTTTCTTTCATTTTGAAAAAAATCAGATAAATTAGGAGGCTGCATTCCTAAATCTGACTGAACATCTGGCAGGCATGTTAATCCTGGCCTCTTGAAAAGGTCAGAGTTGAGTACCGCAGCTGTACACAATACCCTGCTCACAAAGCTCTGCTGTTGGCCAATTCGCAGACACATTTTTTTTTAAAAAAAAAGTTAAGCCAACCTTTCAATCCCCCACAGTTCTCAGTTTCAGGAAAGAGGATGCGACATTGGAATTCCAAAGAGGAGGCAACGCTGCAGCAAGCTGTGTGGGAGTATCTCCTTTGTCCTCTGTCCGAACTGCATTCAACGTTTAATCATCCGCTTTGGGAATGAGAAACTCTTGTCCGGTCCTCCCGTCCCCTTTTAGTGTTTTTTTTTTCCTTCCCTGTTGTCCATTTTTACCATTCGTTCCCTTGCCTCGGATTGAATGCAACATGGCCGCCGTCACTAATGCTGTCTCAGTCAGCGGGGCGGGTCACTCCATTTCCCAGCAAGCACTGCGTTTTAAACTATCAGAAGTGCTGAGCAGGGTTTGTAATGGTGCCCACACGAACCTCAATGGGGATGGGGGTCCTCTGGCTGGCTGGCTAGCCACCCGTGCCTGCCAGCTTCGAACAGCTTACCTGGACAAATGCACCCTTTTCTCCGTGAACTGTCCTTTTCCGTGGACGGGATCCTCGTGGGGTTCGTTTTTAACCACTTCCACCCCCTCGCCCTTGTCGCTCTGTTCGTGGCTGTGTTTGCTGATGGTGTACAGCTGTCCTATCCTGTACTGTGGCAAGAAAAGAAAGACAGCCGTGTTAATATCAAAAATTGTCCGATTCCCACCCGACGCAGAGGGAATACTCCACCAGAACCCATGATGGGAGCAGCAGCTGCCATTAGCTTTAAAAAGGAAAGTGGCTAAATGTATCAAAACAACTCATAGGGGTAATGGAAACTTCTCTCAGAAAGCCGATGGAGGAATGATGGGCTGAATGGCCTCCTGCACTGGAACATTCTGAGATTCTCTGACTTTGAAGTAAATCTAGTGAGCTTCAGATTATTTTTCAGCTTTTAAATCCCCCAGTTAGCGAAATCGTTGATAGTTTGGTAGGTGACTATTAAAAGGAGTAAAAAAAAAAGGACTTGCATTTAAATAGTGCCTTCCATGACCACAGTCCACCCCAAAGCGATTTACAGTCAATGAAGGGCTTCACTTGCTTTTGTAAATGTAGGAAATGAGGCAGCCAGTTTCTGCACAGCAAGCCCCCACTAACAACAAAACTAAGGGAAAGCCATTCTACCCGGGAGAAGGCAGCAGTGGATAATTTTTATGTAATGATTACAAATAATGACAACATCCATTATCAGCAAAAGTCCTGGAGTCAGTGACACATAAGGAAGAGAGGGACAGAAAGAGCTTGCATTTATATAGCACCTTTCACAACCACCGGACATCTCAAAGTACTCTGCAGCCAATGAAGTGCAGTCACTATTTTAAGGCAGGAAACCCGGTTGCCAATTTGTGCAAAGCCAGCTCCCACGATGTGTTAATGACCAGATAAATCGGCCTTGGTGATGCTGATTAAGGGATAAACATTGGCCAGAACACCAGGCATAACTCCCCTGCCCTTCTTCAAAATAACGCCATGGGATCTTTTACATCCACCTGTAAGAGCAGGAAGATTCTCTGTTCAACACCTTCTCTGAAAAATAGCACCTCAAACAGAGCAGCACTCCCCTCAGTACCGCACTGGAGTGAAAGCCTCGATTCTTATGGTCAAATCTCTGGAGTGAGACTTGAACCCAAAACCTTCTGACTCAGCGGGGGGGCGAGAGAGCTACCAACTCAGCTGAAGCTGACCATGGGAAACATTGCTAAGAAACCAAGTTATAATGATACTGCTGACAAATGAAATAAATCTAGTGCCTCATAAATAACAATGAGTTCTTTAGACAGTTGAAACTGAAAAACTACTGCGCCTGGGGGGAATTCAGAAATAAAAATAAAAGGACAAGGGAAGCTGATAGATGGGAACACCACGGGCAGAATTTTCTGCCTGTCAGGCGGGCGGGCCCGACCCAATCTCCGGCGGGTGGGGAGCCGATCCCTGCTGGAGAACCGAGCCCCGCCGCCATTTTACGTGGGTGGGCCAATTAAGGCCCGCCCAGCGTGATGCCCGGTGGGAAGCGCTATGCACTCCCTGTGCGGGCAGAGGGGGGATTCCCCAAAAGCGAGAGTGCGCTCTTTCACGCATGCGCACGAAAGAGCGCACATCTCCCTGAGGCTAAGTGCAGCCTCAGGGAGATCACTAACAGTTCTAAAAATATGAAAATTAGAAAAAAAATTCCCTAACATCCCCCTCATGTGACAATGTCACATGAGATGGGACATGTTCATAATTTACATTATAAGTTTATTAAACTTTTTAAAATCCCTACGTGAAACCTCATCCCACTGGTGGATGAGGTTTCATGTTTTTTCTATTTGCCTTAAGGTTGGACGGGCAGGTCCTTTAATTGTTTAAATGATCCTGTCAATGGCCTCAATTGGCCGTTGACAGGTCGGTGGGCGCACAGCTGATTTTGCTGCGCCCCCGCCTTCCTGAAAATTTAAATGGGGCGGGGTGACATCGGGGGTTCCGCTCAACATCATCCCACATCATTTTACGAGTTGGCAAGCGGGCCCCGCCCCCTGCTCACCGACGGCAAAATTCTGCCCCACCACCTGGAAGTTCCCCTCCAAGTCACTCACCATCCTGACCTGGAAATATATCGCCATTCCTTCACTGTCACCGGGTCAAAATCCTGGAACTCCCTTCCTAACAGCACTGTGGATGTACCTACACCACATGGACTGCAGCGGTTCAAGAAGGCAGCTCATCACCACCTTCTCAAGGGCAATTAAGGATGGGCAATAAATGCTGGCCCAGCCAGCGAAGCCCACATCCCGTAAATGAAAAAAAAAATTGGCCCTTTCCTGACAAGATGGCAAAGATCATCCAAATTATTCAAATCAAATAGTCACCGACACTTTATTTTTGATCCCCTGATCAATTTTCCCAATCTCTTCCCTCTCAGACATGTTGACTCCTTGTTGGGTTTCTGTCCTACAGGGTGCTTAGTTGGCTCCAGTTCATTTCTGAACTTAGGATCAGCAGGCCATTTGACTACTAGGGACATCACACCAGAGCCAAATCTTGTCCCGACTTGCAGCAGAGGTCATTTTTGGCACTGACCAGGGGAGGGAACCCTGGTCAATCAGTCCCTTCGTAACTGTGGCCTAAAATAGTTCCTCTACCTCTTATGTGACCACGGTGATTACACTTCCAAATACTTCGTTGGGTGTAAAGAATTGTGAAAAAGGGCCTTTAAAAAATTCAAGTGCTTTTGTTTTTTTCTCCATCAGCGCACCAACTGAGATTAGATAAATTGGCACAGATCCTGGATTAAACCTAGGGTTGTCTCCATATAATCCATATGGTTTAGCTATCTCCAGCATAATCTGCTAAATCTTCATGGTTGGGGTGTGAGGTGAGAGGGGCTTGAAAGGTGGGCAGCATAAAAGCTGTAGAGAGAGGGTTCAGCAGGAGGCCGACAGTTGTGGTCCCACAAAGACATCGCACTCAAGTATCCCCAGCGTCAGCTGTGGCTGAGTGCATAGCACTCTCGTTTCTGAATCAGATGGTTGTGGGTTCAAATCCCACCCCAAACACTCGGGCACAAAATCTAGGCAGAGTGCCACACCTTTGGAGCCGCTGTCTCTCATGTATGACACTTTAAACAGAGACACTGCCTGGCCCTTCAGTTGGCCCCCTACGTCTAGGATGACCAGGTGGGTTTCTCTGTTTATCCTGCAACCAACGTCGCTTAAAATAAAACTGATTATTCGGCCATTGCCACATTGTTGCTTGTGGGATCTTGCTGTGCACAAACTGGCCGCTGCTTAACAATAGCGACCACACTGCAACAGTCCTTCAGCAAAAATACTGCAGATGCCGGAAATACTCAGCCGGTCAGGCAGCATCTGTGAAGAAAGAGACAGACGTTTCAGGTCGATGACCTCGCAGCAGAACTGGGGGTAAAAAATAGGGATATGACAGCTTTTAATCGAATATAGAAGCAGGGGGGGTGTGGGTAAAGAGCAAAGGCTGTGTTTATTTGTGCCAGAGCGCTAGGGGGAAACGCTCCTTCCTGCACATGCTCAGTTGCAGTCTCAATGTCAGTGTCAAGTGTCCTATTATCTACACATGGAGGGACTTGGAGGTGTAGAAACTTCTAGGTGCACAAAGTCTCGACCGACTGGATCTAGGTTAAGGAGGCAGCACTCAAAATCTTACTCAAATCGCGACCTGGCCTGAGCTGTTACCAGCAAATCATGTTTTTCTACGTGCGATTAAACATTGAAACACTACCCTGGAATTCCCATGATAATGGCGCTGGGTGGTATTGCCGGCAACGTACACACAAGTAAAGCATTGAACGTTAGCATTAGAATTCCCATGGGAAATGCCGGTTCCAATGTCATGCGAGGCTGCACAGCTTTTGCCAGACCCAAGCTCCGGCCGCCGACCAGGAAGGCGCCAGGAGCAGTTGCGCGATGGGCCCCACAGCCGTGGCGTGGGCCGAGTGCACCCGCGTAACTGCCCTCCCGACGCTTTTCCAGTCGGCAGCCGGAGTTACGGTGAAGGACACAAGAGTGAAGGTCAGCGATAGGGTGGAAGGCAGGAGAGATTAGGAGGCCGTAGAGTGCCTAATCGAAAGGCGTGATGCTCCCCTTCGAGCTTACAATTCTGATAGACATGCTCCAGTCTCCTGGGCTCCACATTGAGTTCAACAACTTCAGATCACATCCCCTTTCCAGTTCTTTCCTCCTTTAACTCCCCACCCGCCCACCTACCTCCCTCCCTCCCTCCCTCCCAGCCCCCCTCCCCCACCTCTATCCTCACTTCATACCTGCCACATCTCTCATTTTAACCCGGTTCTGATGAGAAACGTCAATCCCATTTCTCTCTCTCTCTCTCCGCAGACGCTGCCCAGAAGCTGCTGAGTATTTCCAGCCTTTACTTCAAAAAGTGCCATTGGTTGTGAAGTGCTTTGGGACATCCCGAGGCGGTGAAAGGGCGCTATGTAAATGCAAGTCTTCCTTTCAAGCGGGGCGATCTTGTTTTGAAACAAATGAGCGTGTTCAAAAGGGGGGGTGGGGGGTGGGGAAACAATCTAAAGATTGGGGTATGTTTTTTCTAAGCTTTTTTTCCATCAAGAGTGAAATTACCGAAGGTTGTGCAATCTCCCTCTTGGCACTGGAGGTTGCAAAGGAGCAGGCTGTTCTTTCAGATGTGCGGTTACCTGCTTTAGAAAGCACCTCGGTGCCACATTTCTAAATTCAGCCCCCTTCCATATTCTACACACACAACCCATCATCACAAGCAGGGTCTAATTCCCCTCACCCGGGCAGCGCGATGTTTAACAGATGAGCTCTTTCCTTCCCCGGGCTCCTGAAATAACACAAGTGAGGCAACCACGTCACTTTGATGTCAAGAGGTAGCTAAAAATAGCCGCACGCTTTGTTGCAGTTAATGATTTGGTCACGAATGACAAAGCCGGCCACACTTCAGTGCTGCTCAGGCACATTCTCCGGAGTAAAAGTGCTAGGGCTGCAAGAAATCACCAATAAATCTTTCAGCGTGTGAGGAGAGGTCATCAATTGCTTCAAAGTTTTCTGTGCTATGACATACAATAGGGTACAACCAGACAGCATCTGTCTACCCGACAGCATCTCGTATATCACTGCACTCTTTTTATGATAAACAAACAACTTGTATTTATAGAGCGCATTTAACATAGTAAATGTGTTTTACGTATATATTTGTAAATAATGGACATAGTCAGCTATGACTCAGTCGGTAGTACTCTCACGCAAGCCAGTAGGTTGTGAAGGTTCAAGTCCCATTGCAGAGATTTGAGCACAAAAATCTAGGTTGACACGCCAGTGCAGTACTGAGGGAGTGCCGCACTGTCTAAGGTGCCATCTTCCAGATGAGATGTCAATCCCTCTCAGGTGGACATAAACGACCCTGTGGCACTACCATGAAGAGGAGCAGGGGAGTTACCCCAGTGCCCTGGACACTATCCCTCAATTAGCATCAATAAAAACAGATTATCTGGTCATTATCTGATTGTTGTGTCTGTGGGAGCTTGCTGTGTGAAAATTGGCTGCCACATTTCCTGCATTACAATGGTGAGTACACTTGAAAAGGCACTTCATTTGTCGTAAAGCACTTTGAGATGTTCGGTGGTCGTGCATGGTGCTATATAAATGCTATGTAAAATATAATTTTAAATAAGCATCCTAAGGTACTTCACAGGAGCATAATCACAGGAAAAAATGGGCACCGAGGAAAAGGAGATGACATTAGGACCACTGTAGTACACCGTGAATCACCCAGACCTTGGGCTATTTTTACTACGTTAAAGGCCCTATGTTAATGCAAATTAGGTTTGTCCTGAAGTCTCCAGAAATTGAAGATTAACTTTCTGGACACTACTGTGAGCAACACAGGAGAAAATTTCCATTATCTTTGAACACCTTGAAAAAAAATTGGAGATGTGGGGAGAAAGGCTGTGAGATTAAGAATGAATAATTATCCAATTGAGTAATGAAGAGTATTATCGCTTTCCAATTGTCATGAGAAGGCAGTGTGTGGTGAGGATGGATGGACTGAGTGGCCAGTGGTGGGACTGGACGGTTAGGAGGACACAGGAAGCCTCCCAAGAGTACGCAACGCGCATCGGCAACATGACTGCAACATGGTCTCGACACTCAGTGTTTGCACATTTGTTGCTTCCTTCCCTGTGTGCAATCACTAAAACATCACCAGGGTTAATGGTCCTTTACTCACATTAACAACAAACTAGCTGGAATGGCAGTTCCTCATTTACTAAATGAGTGCAATATTTATGGCTGGACTGACAGCACAGTCTGAAAATTAATTATTTTTGGCAGTTTTACATCACAAGAAATGGATACAAGTTACTGCCCACGTAAATTTGAACGAATTTAGAACAAAATTGGGAAGCTCTTCCTCCTTTACTGTGCCAGCTTGCAGCTCTTAGTGCATCAGGTCCACTTTGTGCACTCAGTGGCGTCTGTGTTCATTATATTATCATCCAACTTGCTTTCAACATGAGATGTTATATTATAGCTGCATTCTTATCCTTGCCTTCAAATCACACCATGGTGTTGAACCTCTCTAACCTTAACTCTCAGATCTCTTCGCCCCTCTAATTCTGGCCCCTTGTGCATCCCCGATTTCCTTCACTCCATTACTGGTGGCCATGCCTTCAGCTGCCAGGCTGAAAGCCCTCAGATTCCCTCCGTAAGCCTCTCCTCTAAGATGCTCCTTAAACCCACCTCTCGCCAAACCTTTGGTCACCTGTCTTAATACCTCCTTTTGCGGTTCAGTGTCAATTGTTGTTTGATAACGCTCCTGTTAAGTGCCTTGGGACATTATACTCCATTAAAGACTCCACGCAAATACAAGTTGCTCTTGTCGAATGGCGCGCTGTGGAGGCACAGCCCATGACTTTCACCTCATTAAAACTAATCACGAGCTGCGCACCAGAATTTCCCCTCAGTGCATTCTCTGAGCTTCCCATTAGAATCAGCCTTCATATTGCGTCGAACAGGCTTACCCAATGATGCGCCAGGATTTTTGGCATGAGTGATTCTCTGAGTAGCAAGTAGAGTTATGGGGAAAAAGCTGAGGCGACAGCGGTGGAGATTGGGACTAATTGTATGCTTCTTTCAAAGCCAGGCACATTGAGACAAATGGTCTAAAAATTCTATGATTTTTTTTCTTGGCGAGAAGGGGCAGACAATGAAAATGACTGAAACAAAAATCAAGGCCATCATGTTTCGTGGTCACTAGGGGGAGATTTCTGACCTGGCATCCATGATGAAAACTAGCGTTACAGGGCAGTTGTCTTTTGTAGGATCGATTCTCATTTCCATTGATTTCAATGCTGCTCAGTTTAAATGCACATCACTATGTTGTAGCATTAAAGTGTGGCATATTATGCCAATTGTTACCCCAATAGTCAACTGGCTCAATTATACGTCTCCATGGAGCCAATGAAATCAAAACAGTCAGGCCTCGTTTCTCTTTCCAACAATTTTTGTGCCAAAATACCTCCATCAGCAAGAAAATTGAAGGTTGTTCCAAATTCAGGACCATGTTTGTTGGGTTCAGGTGTTTCCAGTTGCTCCCTCTGCAGCTGATTTGAAGGAAGGGAGTTGACCGATGTTGCTCTGCAACTAGGCGTGCTGGCTGAGGGTCACAATAATAACACCCCTTTGTGATCTGAAGTGGATATTCAAGTTTTTTGCATGCGTTTTCTTACACTCTCTCTGCAGGTGGCCTGGACAAAACACTTGGTGCATTGATACGAATCATTACACTGCTTTATTTCAGCATGATGGTACATGCAGAGTAATATTTAGAATGGCTTTCACTCAGTTCAACTGTTCTTCACATTGTGGTACAAAAATAATGACCATACTACACTTTCACGCATTCGCCTTGTCTAACTGCTCTCTTCATCCAAGTCCGACTGATTCTAGCTTTCTTATTTAAAAAACGTGACTGTGTAACATTCACTTGATACAAGCCTACCTCCCTGTCTTAACATGCAGCAAGCCCTGTTCCCCTATCACCCCTGTGTTCACTGACCTACATTGGCTCCTGGTTGTTGTATGCCTGCACGCCATTGTAATGTAAATTCTTGGCAGAGCAAGGGTTAATGTGGGACTGGACCAATGGTATGATGCATGGAGTCACATGGTAATAGACTGAGAACAGTCCAGAGAAAACACTCTGGAACCAGCCAGCATGGAGCTAAACAGCACCATGCATTACAGTAACCTTTGATCTGTAAATAGCTAAAGACTACCAATAAACAGTTCATATTTAAATATGCAAGTCTCAATCTCATCATTGAGATATTTAAAAGAACCCATGTTACAACACCAGTCAAGCAATGTCTCGATTTTAAAATTATCACCCTTGTTTTCAAATCCCTCCATGATCTCGCCCTCATTTCTGTAACCTTGTCCAGTCCCACAACTCATAACTACATTCCTCTAATTCTGACCTGTTGTGCATTCCAAATTTTAATTGCTCCACCACTATTGGCCATGCCTTTAGTTGCCTATAGGCCCAAACTCTAATTCCCTACCTACACCTCTCCACCTCATTTTCCTCCTACCTTAAGACATTTAAAACCTACTTCCTCGACCAAGCTTTCAGTCACCTGACCTAAACGTCACCTCATGTGGCTCAGTGTCAGTTTTTGCTTTATAATGCTCCTGTGAAGCGCCTTGGGCTGTTGTATTACATTAAAAAGGTGCTATATAAATAAGTTGTTGTTGTTGTTGATGTTGCCTGTGTCCCTGTCTCCGTTTTGTATCTTTCATGTTCACAAAGGGATCAAAGACTATACAAACATCGTTAGCAGCAGAGATAAGCTTAGAAATTTCTTATTGTTTGCAATCTATTTGAAAACAAATGTCAAAGCTGTCTCATCAGCATCTTAACTACCGAGCAACTCAAACCTTCCCCCCACCCCCCACCACCTTTTTAATTTGCACAAATACACCTCGATTTATAATACAACGCTGCAAAGCAACCTCTTTTTGTTATCTCACAGAAAAATCGTTAAATGATACAAACACACAAGCGTAATGAGGGTATCTCACACACTAATGTTCCTCTGACAAATGTTGTAGATCAGAAGTTAAGCATTCTACCTGCCTACCCTGAACAATATCAGGGGATTAAGGGGCTATTCTGAAAACAGAATAAACCCATAAACTAGTTCATTAGAAAGATTTGTACCTAATGTCAAACAAAAATGTGACCAACGGAAACAGTGCTTGTTAGAGAGAGAAAGTTCCCCAAAAAGGGTTGTACTCCAGATTAAGGCAGGTGAGCAGCCAGGAAAAAGTGCCCTGTTGAATCCCCAATTTCAGCTGTGCCATGGTCGGGGGGGTCTCTGTTAAACATTCACTTGACGCACAGTGTCAGCAGTGTGTACCATTTACAAGATACACTGCAGCAACTCACCAAGGCTCCTTCGAGAGCCTTTTCCAAATCCACAACCTGTACCACTTAGAAGGACAAGGGCATCGCACGCATCGGAACACCGCCACCTGTAAGTTCCCCTCTGAACCGCATAGCATCCTGGCTTTCAACTATGTCACTGTTCCTTCACTGTCACTGCGTCAAAATCCTGGAATCCCTCCCGAACAGCACTGTGGGGTGTACCTACGCCACATGGACTTGAAATGGTCCAATAAGTTGGCTGACCACCACCTTCTCAAGGACAATTAGGGATGGGCAATAAATGTTGGCCTAGGCAGTGAAGCCCACATCCCATGAATGATTTTTTTTTAAATTCTGAAGGACAATTACACCAATCAGAACTTGCAGTGGCAGGAAAGGTAGCTGGTGAGTTAAGAAGTGAAGAGAGAGCGGGGCAATTCTCAAAGTAGCTCAGTGCATTCAAATCAAAACGGCCTTTGTCCAGTCAGATAACCCAGACATTAAAGTAAAAAGAGCTTGGTTAAAAGCAAAACAAATTTATTAGAGTTTTTTTGAGCGTGTAACTAGTAGGGTAGTAACAGGGAACAAGCAGATGCAGTATACTTGGGTTTCTAAAAGGCATTCGAGAAGGTGCCATACAAAAAGGTTAATAAGAACTCATGGAGTTGCAGGGATATGTTAACATCCAGAGAGGATTGGTTAACGGACAGGAAGCAGAGAGTAGGGATAAATGGGCAATTTTCAAGTTGGCAGGCTGTGACTAGGGGAGTGCTGCAGGGATCAGTGCTGGGGCCTCAGCTAGTTACAAACTATATTAATGACTTGGACAAAGAGACAGAGAGTAATGTATCTAAATTTGCTGATGATACAAGGCTAGGTGGAAATGTGCGGACGACACTAAGGCTACAAAGCGACATAGACAAGTTAAATGGGTGGGCAATAAGGTGGTGAATGGAGTTTAATGTACAGAAGTGGGAGGTTATTCACTTTGGTCATAAGAATAAAAAAGCAGAATTTTTTTTTAAAAACATGAAGCATGCAAATGTTGATGTTCAGAGAGTGTTAGGCGCACTCAAACAAGGACCATAAAAAGTTAACATGCAGGTACAGCAAGCAATTGGAAAAGCAAATGACAGGTTGACATTTATTGCAAGGGAATAAGAGTACGAGAATAAACAGGTTTTGACTTGGTGAGACCACACCTGGAATACTGTGCACAGTTTTGGTCTCCAAATCTAAGGAAGGATATACTTGTGTTGGAGGCAGTTCCCTAGATTGGTCCCTGGGGTGAAAGGGTAGCCCTTTGATGGAGAGGCTGAGTAAATTGGGTCAGAGAGCATCTAATGCATTGGCTCATTAAGGGGAACCATGACTGTTAAGTTTAACTTCACCGAAGAGTTATCAGATAGAAGTCTAACTGGAGTTGATTCTAAGAATTATTATGAAACACCTAGTTCCTGCAGCAAAGTTTTCACTATTTAGCTTTTATAAACCTTACTCAAACTTACAAAAAGGATTTGAGCCACTTAGATAATTGAAATTCAACTTACACATTCATTGAATTTTCACAGGAAGATTCCTGAAGATGCTATGCTAAACCAGTGAAAAGTTACTAATTAAATGAGAACGACTAAATAGTCTAAAGGTTACATTCGTCACAAGGCTATGTCCTTTTATTTTTCAAAATATGACTTTGTAACTTTTAGCTGACTGGAAATTTTGCAATTTGAAATGAGACGGAACAAACTACTTAAAAATGAAAGGTCACCTTCCAAGGTGAAGGTGTAAAAGCAAACAAGACACCCTCAGAGGAGTGTTGAGAGAGGGACACTTCCTATAATTCAAGGATCCAGCAAAGCTCATCACTGTCAAAGGAAGCGACATTAAAATGCAAAGTGCTGGATATTGAAACAATGACTGCCACAGGCAGACACACCCAAAACCCCTTGGAAATACACAATGGGTGAAGTGTAACAGGCCAGGCTGCAACCAATGCAGCGAGATTGCAAGTGACACAGGGAGCGTCAAGAACATTTTCAGCGAGGAAACAGGGTGAAAAGCTGCGCTCTCTCCTTCTCCCTTTTGAAAGTGTGTGTCTCAGTTTGAGAAGTCAACTATCAGAGACCTACCAGCGAACCGAGATATCGTAACAATTGCAACATTTTACATCTGACCGCATCCAAGAAACCAGCAAACCTAAAATCAGCCACAAGATTTAAAATCTACACCTCAAGGACAATCAAATGATAGTTAATTGAATATTCTTTTAATTTTTTTTTATTCGACTAACTTTCCTCATTTCTGATACCTGTGTGTGAAGCATCAGGTTTTTATTATTTATTTTCTCTTGGGTTTAGCAGTTAATGAATTTGCTCTTTCTCCAACTCAAGAAAACCTTGTTTGATTGGCTCCTTATTGCTCACAACTTAAATAGCTAAATACATTCTGATTTGGAAAAGGCATATCCTTGTGAAAAAGGAACTTAAACCTTTGTTGTGACCGACCGAGGAGGCTAAATAGAGGGCGGCCAGTTCACTCCTCTTTACCTGGTCATAACCCACCAGAGTAGTTTTGCTTCCATTGATCACCTTACATTGGGTACATGCTACAGGCAAGAGGGTAATCAGCTTTCGCTAAGGCCCTATCATTGCTCTACTGACTGAAGAACAATGCTCAAAGATCATCCAGGAAAAGAAAGACTTGCATTTGGATAGTGCCTTTCTTGACTTCAGGCTGTCTCAAAGCATTGTAGAGTCAAAAGGGAGTACTTTCGGAGCACAATGTTGCAATATAGAAAACGTGGCAGCCAATTTACACAAATTCTCCTTACTCCCATTGGTCAGGAGGGTCTCAATCTCTTCCCGTGCCTCACAGCAGAATGCCAAAAATGAGAAATCTGGAGGAGGTGGGATATCAAATCTGCACCCCAACCTTCAGATTAATAGCAGTGTACTTCAAAGGATTGGATTTTCCATATTCTGAAGTTGAGCGTGGGAATTTAAGGGATGATGGAACAATCAAAAGGTGAAAATGATATTTTATGAACTTGAGGGTTGAATGTCCAAAATTGAGTCAATTGTCCAAAGAGTCTTGGAAGCAACATCTGTAACATTTAAATTGAAGGTTAAATCCTGAGCGGATACTTCAGGGTCTTTGTTACTAACCTGAACACATAGTATTATCTACCGTTTTGCTAAGCCCCTGTGATTTTAGAGCATTATTTTGAAAGATAAGGTCCACGACCACCCTTAAAACAATTTCTGGGTCCCAAACAAATTATCAGAGACCAGCAATCCTGTTAAAAATCATTTAGCAAGCTTTGATTAGGGCAAATTATTATTAAAGTATGCATCAAGAGGCGATTGTAAATAGCTTGCAACAGATTGCAGAGTTGATCGATATTCTCCAAAACATAACTTCCCACCTTAAAAACGACGCACCCAGCTGAGAAAAATCTTGCGATAATCTAGAAGGCACATTTAATTGATTTTTTTTTTTCAAATTTGGTCCTGACTTTCTCTTCCCTTTGTTTATTCTTCCTCCCTCTCACCAGGTACAGTGATATCATGATTGGTGGGCTGAACAGCAACCAAACATGCTGCATTTTTGACAATTAGTGACTAGTTTCTTTAAATTCATTCTAGGTTTTGGGCTTCCCTAGCAAGTCCAGCATTTATTGTCCATTCCTAATTGTCCTCGAGAACGTACTGATGAGCTGTCTATATGGATCACTGCTCTTAGGTAAAGAGTGCCAGGATTTTGACCCAGTTGTGATAAAGGAACGACAAAATATTTCCATGGCTTGACGGCGAACCTGAAGGTGACAGCATCCCCGTGTGTCCGCTGCCCTTGTCTTTCTAGGCGTTGGAGGTCATGGGTTTGGGAGAGGCTGCCAATGGAGCCTTGGGTGCTGCAGTGCATTGTGTAGATAGTACAGACTGCAGCCACGACAGATTAACTGTTAGAACATGGTGGCCGTGAACATTCGAGCAAGAAAGATGTCATTATTTTGGAACTTGTTATCATGAAGGAACTAACTGTCAACCCACCAGGGGAGGTTGGTATACTATCAGCAGATAATCCAGCCACCATTGTGTTTGAGGAGTGATAGCTTCAAATGCCTTCAAAAATCAGGATGCAAGCTACCCATTTCATGCAACTGAAATGTCCCAAAGGATGTTTCTGCAAAAAGATGTTGATTGACAGCTCAGTGTCCAGACCAAAAAAAAAAGCAGTAGATTTTGATTAATTCAGTTTTTCCTATCTATAATACTTAATCCTGTTTTAAAATGGGCATTTAGTTCCAGTTATTGGGCGAGTCCACCTTTGTGTGTGGACTCAACCTTGGATATAAATTATGTTACAAACACTGGCCCAGGCTCAATGAAGTGCTTTTGAGTGTCAATTTTTTTTTATTATTTGAACTGAAGATTTTTAAGCTAGATGTTGCAATCTGCTGTTTTCTTACTAGTTTGTGCTTTTCCCTTTTGGAAGCCCTAGTTCATAGATTATAGCTCAAGTCTTATGGTCAGGTAGAGTATTGATTTTCCATTATCCAGAAGCACCTCCAAAGGCTATGTTACCCAATATTGTGTATTTAAGGTCATAAGGAACGAAGGTGGACCTTGGCACTGGCCATTAAAGAAATGGCTGATGCAACTCAAAAACTGTAACACCGACCACCCTGGCAATCCCAATATCCGAGTCTCTCTTGCTATTGGCTGAGGTAAAGTTAGCTTCATGCAAATTATAACACAACACCTACTGCACAGAACAGGTAATCTTTGCCTTCATGACCAGCAACGGTCAGGCCTGTAATATGCAGCACCTGATATTCAGTTACATTGGAGTCAATGGAATTAAATATAAGGTACTGCATATAAGCAGCAGCTGATCAGACAGACTGACTGGTGATTTGCCCTTTACGAGGACTTGCTGAATGTATCTTGCTATGTGAGAATGGATGGCAAACCCGAGTGTCAACCCCCCTTCAAATCAGTGAGCCACAGGTTGTGAATCACTTTACAACATCATGGGGAGGGGTTTGTGGCTGTGCCTTCAGCTGCCTATGGACCCCAAGTTCCAAAATTGCCTCTCTAACCCTATCCATCCACCCCTCTGCCTCAATGTTTGTTAAAACCTACCTCTCTGGCCAAGATTTTGATCACCTCCCTAATACCTCCTTCTTAGACACTGTCAAATTTTGTTCAGTAACATTCCTGTGAAGCATCATGGATGTTTTGCTACATTAAAGCAGGGGGGCGCGGCAGGCAGGGGAATGAGAGGGTGGAGGTTGGGGGAGATAGAACCAGATGAGTCAGGCTCTAAGAGGTATTCTCAATTGCCTGCTGACCATCACCACCTCCACACCTCATCCAATCCCCTGGCTGCAGTCTCCCACACGTGGAATGTGATGAACTATTGGAAAACAGCCAAAATAAATTGAAAGATGGGTGCTTTTAAAGATCTGGTGTAGGGAACAGACAGGCATAATAACCTGCTTAAAAAAGTAGACGATTTACTAAGAAAATCAACATGGAAAAACAAAGGAGTGAAATTTATACCATTCATATATTTAAGAACTTGGTGGGGTTGACATTAAAACAACTTTTATCAAAAGTATGTCAGTGTTGGGAAGGCTCCTTGTGGATTTTTACAGCTTTTTCAGCCATTTTTCAGAACTAGGCTGGGCCCAAGCAATAGGTGGTTTTAATAATCTGCCTCTTTTCTCTTTCCTGGGATCTACCGGTTTGTTAATTGGATCCACACCGGTTGGTGGAGGTAAAACGAAGACACAGCAGTTTTCTTTGCTGGAAAGTTCACAGTCAACTCTACTCCAACACACCAGTGTCCCCATTTCTAGGTGTACACATACCCATTACCTCTGTGTGATTGCCATTAAGCTTTAATGTGATTAATAAGACATTGACACTACTCATGGTACAACTGATTCTTATCAGCAATATTAGGCCGTTGCTTAAATTCTAAGATCAGAGCAGTTTGTTCAGCAACTAGTGCTCGACTCATGGGCCTCCCCCTTCACAACCTCCACAATTAAACTCTCCTCTGCTAACAGAAATGATAATTACTGATCCTAATTATTCTTCTACAAGAAACAAAGCTCCTGTTGTGTCCATTCTGTGGCTTTTGGAAAGTTGCCACCTGCTACCAAAGCAAAAGCTCATCTTGCTCCAATGCACATCAGAGGAGAAATTCCAAACCTCTTTTACTGAGGATAAAAGAATTGTGCTTACAGAGTTCCTTCATTTGGTTATGGGTAACATTGCTGCAAATGAGGTGCAAGGTCAACTTCAGAGACAGAAATCAATATGCTTAGGCTGTTTTATCTGCCAAACTTTTCAAGGCTTAATCAACACGAAAATTAAGACTAATTTGCATTCTTCCAATTGAAGTTAGGATAGGGATTAGGAACATAGGAATAAGAGTTAGCCCCTCGAACATGTTGCACCATTTAAAGAGATGGCCGATGCGCATTTCTTTTTATTCTTTCACAGGATGTGAGTGTCACTGTCTAGGCCACCATTTATTGCCCATCCCTGACTGCCATTGAGGCGGTGGTGAACTGCCTTCTTGAACTGCTGCAGGCCACGTGGTGTAGCTACAGCCACAGTGCTGTTAGGAAGGGAGCTGACCCCCTTCACCACCTTGGCTCCATAGGCCTTAATATCATTGATAGAGTTTTGCTAGCCAATCTCAGGTTTAAAATTAATAATTGAGCCAACAACTACTGTTGTTTATAGAACGAGATATAAATGAAGGGACGATGCACTTGGGTATGGGAGGTGGTTTGGTGGTGAGGGGGTGCTGACGAACCTGAGAGAGCAGGCCGCCCGTAGGACAACACAGCGTGCAGTGTTGGCAAGTGCTTGAGAGCAGGGGGAGAGGGACCTGCAACTACCCACATAGATTCAGATTCCCATCGGTCACCTGCAGGACATTCCCGATCTCAAACCATAAACATGCAGGGGCCAGGCAAATGCGGGGGAAGCAACATCACTAGCAAAACAAGGAATCCAGGACAAACCGCATCCCGGGGGATTAAGGCCTGACCCGGAAGTGGGATGAAAGGCCTAAATCCCGGATGATTGGTCACCCTGGAAGAATCCTCCCCGTCCTCGACTCCCCCCCACCCCCACCAGTGGAAAACATCCTTCCCTATTTACGCTACCAATTCCATTCAAAATCCCCAAAAAACTGAATCAAATGGCTCCTTAAATGTTCTAAGGGATACAAACCTAGTTCACTCTCATAAATGAATCCTTGGCAGAAATACCAGATGGTGATTCATAAGGCCAGAAAGACACTAAGGGTTAGGCAATGGTGAGTCTTTATTAACTGCTACCTAAAGAAAACCCAGGAACCAACAGCCTGTTTGACAATGGCAATAAGAGGGAAACAAAATAAAAACAAAAAAAGACAAAGGAGAATTGTGGAATTGCCCAGTAGATCACCTGAAGGTAGACAGGCTATTGCTTTGGGATAACCTTTTAATCTGACCTTGAATGACCCCGTACCCACACTGCTAAGCGACCTGTTTTGCATGCTAAGTATTTTCTAGTGTAATGCCTTTATGACAATGCTTTGTTCAACCACCGTTCAGCACTGAGGAATTCTTGCACAACATGCTGTAGCAAATGAAGCAGTTGTTCTTTTTATTACTGTGTGGGGAGCGTTGCTGTGGTCAAAATTACTGCTGTATTGTCCACATAACAGTGACTGCATTTCAAAGTACTAAGTTATATGTGGAGGGCTCTGCAACATTTCTGAGAGAAGTGATAAGGTGCTTGAAAATGTATGGTTTATATCCTTCCTGTGTCAAATGTTGCTACTGTTTCTATTGCATGAGAATGCTAAGAATTGTACTTATATAGCATCTTTCACAGCCCCAGGATTGAAGTACATTCAAAAGGTTGGCACTGTTTGCTGGGTCAAAATCCTGGAACTCCCTCCCTAACAGCACTGTGGGTGTACCTACACCGCATGGACTACAGAGGTTCAAGAAGGCAGCTCACCACCACCTTCTCAAGGGCAACTAGAGATAGGCAATAAATGCTGGCCCAGCCAGAGACACCCACATCCCATGAACAGATTTTTAAAAATGCAGCAGCCAATTTATGCACAGCAAGCTCCCCACAAGTAGCAATGGGATAAATGACCAGATAATCTGTATCTTGACATGTGGGTCAAAATATTTACCAAGGCACAGGGCGCTCATAATCTCTCTCTGAATAGTGGCATGAGATTTCTCGCATACTAAAAACACCTCAATTCAAAAGCCTTAACCATCGCGTATAACTCCCAACCTGTTTCAACAGGGAAAGTGTGGGCGACAGGAGGTGATTTCTCCCCCACAACTTGCAGTGTCCATTTGATATATATGAGGAATAGGAAGAATGAGCCCCATTTAAATCTATAACATCCATCAGCGTTGCTGGTCAAAAGGGGAAAAAGTCATCTTTTGAAATGGATGATTCTGGCAAGTCCACTGGAATAAATTGAAAAGACGACAACCCTGCTCCGTGAAACTCTTTTGACGTTAATCCTAACCTACCCCTTCACAGGATGGCCAATAGCTATTATTAGCCTGCATTACTCTGCTGACTCAACAGTAAACCCTCATTTCATGCACTGTGCGAGAAAGACCGATCAATTATTAAAATCAACAGAGAAGATTCACTGCCAATTCATCAAAGGTGCCCTTTTCAACTCAACACGAAGCCAACAAGGTGCCATACGACTGTTTTAATTTTCCTCGCCATGGTTACATATAGATGAAGGGGTAGAACGAGGAAACAGCTTTTCTTTCAATAAGTAATGTGGTTAAAATAAATATATTAGAAATATGAATGAGTTAGAAATGTATTGAGTCAAGTACAAAAGTTAGCACTAGGTACAGGATCAAGCACTATCTGTAATGGCCTAAACTGACTGGATTAACCCTGCTGATACCTTTTTACCAGCTCATCTTGTTGACGGCGCAGTGAGCTGAAAAGTCGCTAGCTGGTCCTTCCCTCGCCCCGTACTTTAAGAGCACTGAAGTTGCCAACCCTCCAGGACTGCCCTGGAATCTCTGACACTGCTGCCAGCAACCCAGTTAAAAAAAAAACAACGGGGTATTTTCTTCATATTTTATTCCAAATAAACTTTTGCTTATTAGTCATAAAAATGATAAGAAATGGAATAGAACAAGACTGTAAATCAAGAATCATCTGAGGGGAAGACAGAGTGCCACGAAGGCGGACGTGTTGAGTAGACTAATGGGCTGAACAGCGAGAGTCAGGACGTCATATGGTGATACTTTAGGGAATACAAGCAACCACAGTTGGCAACCCTAAATGGCACTGATTTTCAGCTGAAAATGCAAAGGAACATTACGTTCTCAGCACTGAGTGTCTGTATGAAACAGCGAGGTTAGTGCACAGAGTCCTGTCTGGCTCTCCTTCAGTTTGGAGGTGGAGGTGGCTGCCTACAGGTTTGGTCCATGACATTCTCCAGGCATTAAACAGGAATCAGTCCACCTCTTAAATTTCTCTTCTCTCTCCTCCTCAACTCGGAGAAAAAGTACAACAACACACTCCATCTAGCAGCCCTACCAAAAAGGGTAAAACCCACTCTGTGCCCCCACCGATGCTGTAACTTAATTCCTCAGGCCAGTGAAAATCTCATGCTCCCGGGAGCTTTTGTTCAGTCCTACTAACTTACAGTTTTAAATGTCCGTACAAATTCCGTATTAATATAAACTGAATGAAATGGCAAGCCTTTCAAGTGCAGTTGCCAACTCTTGTTGGATATTTTCCTGGAGATTTCATTACTTGACCTCCCAATCAAACAGCCCTTCCTCCACATCTCTAAATCCCAGCATGATGGTAAGCCTACTTTCTAGAGGGGGGACAAATGTAGTGTTCCCCTGTGCACGTTACATGTTTCAAATTTAGCATAGTTCATCAACACCAGTCAACCCTAGTCCCACCTTCCCAATTTGAGATGGCTGGGCCACTCTTTCCCTCCATTCCCGAAGACATCATGTATTGAGCTCAACTTTTGACTCTTCTTAGCCAGGCAACAGACTGTCTTGATACCTTCTCCATTTTCAAAAATTCAATAAGAACTTATGTCAGGAAGAATGGGACTCCTAAATACACAACACGATTGAATCAGTATCCTGCAGTTGATGGCTCAAAGCAATATAGGTTATTATCTTTCATTATAAAGTGCGCAGATGGCTTTGAAACTGTAATAAAGAGAGGAAAAAACTTCAGAGAGCAACGAAAATCCAAGAGTCACCCTGAAAATACTGAAATTATGTTTCGTAAACAAACATCCACCATCCCAATAAAAGGAAACCTGAAAATATTTCCCCTCTGTGCAAGATATTTTGTCCTCCTGCAGAATTCTTCTTGGAGATGGGAAAGGTTGAAAGGATATTTGGTAGAGGTGTTCAAAGTCACGAGGGGACTGGGCAGAATAGATAGGAAGAAACTGTTCCCATTGGTGGAGAGCTCGAGAAATGGAGGCCACCACTTCAAGGGGATTTGGAAAAGGAACCAGAGGCAACACGAGGTGGGGGGAGAAACATTTTGTGCAGCGAGTGATTAGGATCTAGAATGCGCTGCCCGAGAATGTGGTGACAGCAGGTTCAATTGTGGCTTTCCAAAAAGGATTGGATAGTGATCTGAAGAGAAAATAAATTAGAGCTATGGGGAAAAGGTTGGGCGGGGGGGGGGGGTGGAAGGTTGTGTGGAGCAGAAAAGGAGGGGGCAGAGTGGGATTACCCAAGTTGCTGTTGCAGAATGCCAGCACAGACATAATGGGCTGAATGGCCTCCTGTATCTGTAACCGTTCAATGGATCCAAGTACATTTTTCAGAAAAAAACACAAATCAATACTGTTATGTTGCTCATGTTCTTCAATTAAGATCACTGTCAAAAGAAAGATAGATAAACTGCATTAATTTCTGCAATGGACAATCTACACATATAACACCTACTTCCGTTGAGGTCTACACATATCATTACTGATAAATAGGTAGACTATAAACAACCAAGTTTCCATTTGAACATGCAAATCACAGGTCACTTATTCATGCAGGAGTTTACCAAACTTTTACAAAACCACCTTATTCTACTGCACTTTTTCACAAATCATCACAACAAGAACTTGCATTATATAGAGCGTTTGGTATGGATAAACAGGCTAACTAGTGCTCGAGGTCAGGCCTCTCGGTCAGAAGGTTAAAGGTTCCATTCCCACTTCATAAGCTTGAGCAGAATTTACACGATGATACATTAGTGCAGAACTGAGGGAGTGCTGCACCACCAGAGGGTCTTTCTTTGGGATGGGACATTAAAACAGAGGCCCTGCCTGCTCTCTCGAATCATAAAAGGTCCCATGGCATTATTTTGCAGAAGAGCAGGGGAGTTAGCCCCCATATTTATCTCAATACTCATCCCTTAAATCAATATTACACGGGTTCCTATCACGTTGTTCTATACGGGAGCTTGACGTGTATAAAATGGCTGCCATGTTTCCCACATTACAACAGTGACTATGAAAGTACTGCATTGGCTGTAAAACCCTTTGGGACATCATGAGGTCAGGAAAGATGCTAAATAAATGCAAGTTTCTCTTTTTCTATTTGTTAGATTTATGTCACTTTAATCTAAATACAGCAAAAAAACGAGTCATCGGAGACTCAGAGTGCTTTTGGAAACTGTCGTCTAGCTGTTTTCACAATAAAACTGATGACCAAACTCCAAGCAGTAACATTCCCTTGTCCTTTGTGGAGTCCTGGAATCTCTAAGCTTGTCAAATCTGAGATTCTGAGTTCCTCACCTAATCAATTTCAATCCTAGTAGTGTCTTGCACATTAGATTTTGCATCTTCATCAGTGTTTCTTGATTAAAAATAAGTAAGTGCCTCTTTCCATATTTGTGACCTCTTTTGGGTGATTTTGTTTTTTCAAATCGATGAGCTGCTGAACCTATGTATCAACGGGCACCATGATATTCATTCCTGGTTCAAAGCCTGGGTCTGGAGCCCATGCAGCACATCACAGGTGCTGACTTGAATTAGAAAAGAAAACACAGTTTCCAAAACATCCAACATCAAAGGAGACACAAAAGTGAGCAATGTGGAAAGAAAAGGAGACTGAATCTCACAAGAATAACGCTAAGGTGATGAATTATTTAACCACAGATGAGGCATCAGTTGCCCAGCTCCAACTTCTCAGCCAAACAGGAAGATTAAAAACTTAAATAGCAGCAGGAGTGTCTCTCAAACATCTGCTGGTTGACAATCTGAGTCCTAAATATAAAACATATGGATGTCTTTTTGTCCCCCCCCAGTAGGCTCCATTTAAAATTATTATGCTTCATTACTCTGGGACATGGTGGAAGTAATCTGCCCCATTAAAAATGGACTTCTGGTCAGGACACGTGTACACAGCTCCGAAAGCCCACTCCTAATCATTTTCCTATCCTTCCTGTAGTAGTGATCTGCCTAAAGGTAGATCCTCTGCTCTCCACGCCTCATGGCCCTGCATTTCCCCCTTCAGTTGCTCGCAAGAGCTGCCCATTTTCACCTTCAATAAAGCAATGTGACTGGGGAAAGGAATACATGAGGTGGCTCCCCATCACCCCACCTGCAAGCAGCCATGGTCCCCTGAGGCTCTAGCTCTCCTGACACCACCACCAAAAATTCACTCGTGCTGCCACTGGCTGTGGCTCGTAACCCCGAACATGAGCTGGGCCTGGGAAGACTGGCAAAAGGGCAGGATTGACCACTCCCGAAGTCTCAAGTGACCCTGCCACCCGATAAATTGGAACGTCTCATTGAAGTGAGATCTGATCACTTGTATCCTTATTTTGGTCATCACTATCCATTAAGAGATAAAATACACACACACACACAGGCAGGCGCGCGCGCACACACACAGGCAGGTGCGCACGGGCACACACACAGGCAGGCGCGCGCGCGCACACACACAGGCAGGCACACACACACACACACACACACACACACACACACACAGAGGCAGGCGCGCGCGCACACACACAGGCAGGCACACACACACACACACACACACACACACACACAGAGGCAGGCGCGCGCGCACACACACAGGCAGGCGCACACACACACACACACACACACACACACAGAGGCAGGCGCGCGCGCACACACACAGGCAGGCACGCGCGCGCGCACACACACAGGCAGGCGCGCGCGCGCACACACACACAGGCAGGCACACACACACACACACACACACAGGCAGGCGCGCGCGCGCGCACACACACACACACACACACACACACACAGGCAGGCGCGCGCGCGCACACACACACACACACACACAGGCAGGCGCGCGTGCACACACACACACAGGCAGGCACGCACACACACATACAGGCAGGCACCAGCAGTGCTGAATAAACTGAATTGATTTGTGATCCGCAAAACCAGGCAAGCAACTGATGAGCCACAAACACACGAATTCCAACAGGGCCACTGGGCACCAGACAAGGTTGGGGATAGTGAACTGTCCAGTAAAGAATCAGGATTGTTGTAGCCAATTGTGGCACCTCAATTGAGATCAGCTAACTGCAGTTTTTTTTATTCTTTCACGGGATGTGGGTGTCCCTGGCAACGCCAGCATTGAGGATGCTGCCCATCCTTAATTGTCCTTGAATTAAGTGGCCAACTCAGCCATTACAGAAAGTAGTTAAGAGCCAGCCACATTGCCGTGGGTCTGGAGTCACATGTAGACCAGACTAGATAAAGATGATAGATTTCCTTCCCTACAGGGCATTAATGAACCAAATGGGCTTTTACAACAATGATACTTCATAATCATTACTGTTCATAGCATTACTGAGACATGTTTTCAATTCCAGATTTATTAATTGAATTTTAAATTCCACCAGCTGCCATGGTGGGACTTAAACCCATTAGCCTTGGTCTCAACAGGCAAACCTGTTAAAATGGAAGTAGACACGGGAGCTTCCACTACAGTAACTGGGGAACACACTTTCAGATATTTGAATTATGGTGAACATCAATTAAGCTTGGAATGAACAGCTGCCAAGCTAAAAACATAGGAGGTGAAGACACTCAAGTAAAAGGCATAAGCAGAGTAACTGCACATATGGGAGCCAATCGGCAAAGCTACCAGTGTTGGTATTGAGGGGTAGAGGACCAAGCCTCCTAGGGCGAAATTGGCTAAGGGAAATCAACCTTGATTGGCTACTGAGATCCCGAAAGGAAGCTGGAAGCATTCTTGGTTTTGAAAAAGGAGTGTGTAAGGACTCAACAACCTGAAGAAATGCAGGCTGTCTTAAGCCAAAACCTGGAAGGACAGCAGAAGAAACTCGAAGAGACCCTGCTTGAAGGCAGAGTTTGAGACGAGGTGAGCAACCTTCACAGGGAAAAAGAAAATCTGTTGAAAGACCTTCACACACTACAAGATTCCCACAGGCCAGAGTTTGTACCTCTGGTAAAATAAGAGGAGAAACAGAAAGAATTCAGCACCTCTCTGAACAAACTGAAGAGTAAGTTGGCAGAGAAGACACAACAATGTTCAATTTTCCAGGAGGCAGTAAACAAATACAAAAAAGGGACGGAAGAACTGAAGAATCAGCTAAATGAAGCCAAAGAGGCTTTGGAAGCAAAAGTTGTAGATTTCCCAAGAAGCAGAGAGATAATGAAATTTTGGGAGACTCAGCCACTGAACTGGCACCTGATGAGTCTGGCCAACATTGAAGTCAAAAAGAAGGCCAAGAAAGTCTGTGCTAGAAAGGAGAAGGCACGTAGAAAGGAGATGCATAAATATTAATAGGGCTTTAATCCTGGCAGCGTACGAAAACACTTTTGTACATAGTCCTGGCAATCAAATCGCAAACACCAATGCCCTTAGTCGTTTGCCTTTACAAGAAAATGATGAGCATGTCCCAGTTCCACAGGAACTTGTTTTCCTGTTAAATTTCTTAGATTCCTCGCCGGTGTGGGCTCGATATATCAGAAGCTGGACAAGTCGGGACCCAGTCCTATCTCAAGTACGAGAACAAGTGGATGGTTGGTCACAGGAGCCCGTATCTGATGAAATGAAACCATACTTGAACAGAAGACATGAAATAACCAGTCAGGATGGCATCTTATTGTGGGGAGCACGAGTGATAGTTCCTCCAAAGGGAAGGGAGCCTCTTTTAGTTGAACTACACAGTGCCTATCCAGGAATTTCCCGAATGAAGACCATAACACACAGCTATCTATGGTGGTCAGGGATGGATGGTGAAAGAGAGAGTATGGTAAAGCATCGTGGGCAATGTCAGGAACTGCAAAAGTTGCCAGTGACAGCTCTATTATACCCATGGGAGTGGCCAGGTAGATTCTGGGTGTGGTTAAACATTGTTCCTGGAAAAGGTCCAATGTAGTCAATGTTTCTGCTCATTGTCGATGCCCATTCAAAATGGTTGGACGTATATGAGGTGAAGTCACCAACATTGGGCACTATAATTGAGAGGCTACATCAGAGTTTTGCCATTCACCGACCAACAGAAGTAGTCATTTCTGATAATGGCACAGTATTTACAAGTGATGAGTTTCAACAGTTTATCAGCCTCAACGGTATCACTCATGTAAAAACTGCACCGTATCACCCTTCCTCAAACAGACTAGCCGAAAGGGCAGTTCAAACGTTCAAGAAAAAGCTAACTGGTGATTCCTTGGCAACCAAGCTGGCATACTTTTCTTTTTCATTACAGGATTACCCCTCACACAACAACAGGTGTCACACCGGCAGAGTTATTGTTGAAACACCGTCTCAGGACGAGATTGAGCTTAATAATACCGAATTTAGAGGGGAAGGTGGAAAGGAGTCAGGGAAGCCAGAAAACTAACATGACTGGCATATTCATGAGAAGAAATTTACCGTGGGAGAGCCAGTATCCATGATAAGCTTCGGGGAAGGACCAAAGTGGTTACCGGGTGAAATAAGTGTGATGATTGGACCTCTATCATACCACGTGGAGGTGGAAGGTGGGATCATCCGTAAACACGTGGACCATTTAAGGAAGAGACACACAAATCATCAAGATTTGGTTCCACCGGTGACCATGACCGGGTCTGCGTTTCCTGTTGAAGATACTCAACCCAGGACTGACATGTCTGATGTTCCTGTAAAAGTTGAGGATACCGAACTGCAAGTGTCCACCAAAGCACCTGATGTTCAGGCAACTCCGGAAAAGGAGGTTCCCGACAAAGAATCTGAAGTTCTGGAGCTGCGACATGTATCAGGAAACCACCTGAAAGACTGAACTTGTAAATTCCTTACCCAGTGCAAATATTATGCTGGCTTGAAAAATATGTACTTGTAAATATAATATGTATAGCTGAGTTAAAGGAGGAAGAATGTAGTAATTATGGTTTATGTAATGTGTAATGTACCTTTAAGAAAAATACTTAATGGTCACATGATCTGTAGTAACCAATAGGAGAGTAGCGCAGGCTACCTCAGACTGTGTAGAGCTAGAGTTGGAGTTGAAAGCACACGTGTAGTTGCTGCTGAGTATATTGTAAATAAACTTAAAATGTTCCCACTCAAGAAGTGTCTGCAGATCAATTCTACTTACTAATAGTACAACTCGGCCACCATACAACACTGGGGCAATCCAAAACTAACCCATTGTCCGGCTGTCTCCTCGTGCCCCTGTTGATCCCTCAAGCTTCAGAATCATTCTCCCTTCCATTTTGGCGCGGTCAGTTTTTTTTTTAATATAAACTGCTTCGAACCAAATCCTAATTCTTTTGATAAAAGCAAAAAACTGTGGATGCTTTTCCTTCATTTTATTATCCATCTATTCACAATGTATCGAAGGATTGAAAGCAACTTTAACGTGTGCGGCATGGTGCTTTAAGACAATGCACTGCAGCCACATACAGTCAATCTGCACTGCATCAGTAAGACAGAAATCACCAATTGCCTGGTTTACTGGAATTAAATCAATGCCACAGAAAGACCACCAGTAATGGAAAGATCTTCAAAGCGGCACAAAGGTAATTGTGTTATAGTGCAATTCATCATCAAAGCTTAAAGCAGAGGTTCGATCCAGCAACTGATGGCAAAGTAAACATTATTAAAATTGCAGAACACTTCTGTACAATGACTTCTTTTAATGCGGCCTAGATATTCAAAGCCTTCTGTGACAAAAATGACTACGTTGCTAATGTGTCAAACTCAGTTAAAAACTGGAGAATGAGAGTCTCAGCATGAGGGTTCAATAAAAGCAATGTGGAAGGGAGGAACAGCCATTACAAACTATTCCATGCCGAGGGCGGGATTGCAGCAGTTTAGTGCACATTTCTTCATATACGTCAAATTTATAGCACAGAAACAGGTCATTAAGCCTAACTGGTCAATACCAGTGTCTATGTGCCACATGAGACTCCTCACATCACATCACCATAACCTTCTATAAAAACAAAAAACTGCGGATGCTGGAAATCCAAAACAAAAACAGAAACAGAAATACCTGGAAAAACTCAGCAGGTCTGGCAGCATCGGCGGAGAAGATCACAGTTGACGTTTCGAGTCCTCGTGACCCTTCAACAGAACTAAGTAAAAATAGGAAAGGGGTGAAATATAAGCTGGTTTAAGGGGGGGGTTTGTTGGGACAAGCAGCCAGTGATAGGTGGAGATAACCAAAAGATGTCACAGACAAAAGGACAAAGGTGTTGAAGGTGGTGATATTATCTAAAGGAATGTGCTAATTAAGAGTGGAAGACAGGACAGATAAGGTACAGGTAGCTCTAGTGGGGGTGGGGGAATACTAAAAGGTATAAATAAACAATGGGTGGAAATACATTTAAAAATAATGGAAATAGGTGGGAAAAGAAAAATCGATATAAATTATTGGAAAAAACAAAAAGGAGGGGGAAGAAACAGGAAGGGGGTGGGGATGGAGGAGAGAGTTCAAGATTTAAAATTGTTGAACTCAATATTCAGTCCGGAAGGCTGTAAAATGCCTAGTCGGAAGATCCTCCAGTTTCCAGCTTCACCGGAACATTGCAGCAGGCCAAGGACGGACATGTGGGCATGAGAGCAAGGTGGAGTGTTGAAATGGCAAGCGACAGGGAGGTCTGGGTAATGCTTGCAGACAGACCGAAGGTGTTCTGCAAAGCAGTCACCCAGTCTGCGTTTGGTCTCTCCAATGGGAAACTTGGTTTGTATTGGATGTAAATCCCTAATTCTAACCTTACACATATAGGGCTGGATTTTCACTGATTGGTAGGGTTGGGAATGGGTGCAGGCACGATTTAAAAATCGTGCTCCTAGCGAGGGTGCCTTTGATCATGACTCCTCTGGGACGTGCTCTGATTTTCAGAGAGGGCAGGGGAAGGGGACTGGAGAACCGGCATTGCCTCTAACAGCCCATTAAGCTCGTTAAGGGGTTTAATTAAAGGGCTTGGGAGAGCAAGAATGGGATTTTCAAATATTGGGCGAACCCGAACAGCCTGGACCACGTGGTCAGGTCCTGGAGTCTCATCCAAACAGTCTTTCAGGCTCCTGCCTCATAGGGAGACATCCTCACAAGGGGCCTTAGGCCTCTTTCTCCATTAGAGACGCAACCGGTTGAGTAGCTTAAGGGGCACCATTCCACATCAAGCACAAGGCCAGGCGAGGGGCACCATTCCACATCAGGCATAAGGCCAGGCGAGGAGGCCTCCATTCCACATCAAGCATAAGGCCAGGCGAGGAGGCACCATTCCACATCAGGCATAAGGCCAGGCGAGGAGGCCTCCATTCCACATCAAGCATAAGGCCAGGCGAGGAGGCCTCCATTCCACATCAAGCATAAGGCCAGGCGAGGAGGCACCATTCCACATCAAGCATAAGGCCAGGCGAGGAGGCCTCCATTCCACATCAAGCATAAGGCCAGGCGAGGAGGCACCATTCCACATCAAGCATAAGGCAAGGCGAGGGGGCACCATTCCACATCAAGCATAAGGCAAGGCGAGGGGCACCATTCCACATCAAGCACGAGGCAAGGTGAGGGGCACCATTCCACATCAGGCATAAGGCAAGGCGAGGGGCACCATTCCACATCAAGCATAAGGCCAGGTGAGGGGCACCATTCCACATCAAGCACAAGGCAAGGTGAGGGGCACCATTCCACATCAAGCACAAGGCAAGGCGAAGGGCACCATTCCACATCAAGCACAAGGCAAGGTGAGGGGCACCATTCCACATCAAGCACAAGGCAAGGCGAGGGGCACCATTCCACATCAGGCATAAGGCAAGGCCAGGGGCACCATTCCACATCAAGCATAAGGCAAGGTGAGGGGCACCATTCCACATCAAGCATAAGGCCAGGTGAGGGGCACCATTCCACATCAAGCATAAGGCAAGGCCAGGGGCACCATTCCACATCAGGCATAAGGCAAGGCGAGGGGCACCATTCCACATCAGGCATAAGGCAAGGTGAGGGGCACCATTCCACATCAGGCATAAGGCCAGGTGAGGGGCACCATTCCACATCAGGCATAAGGCCAGGTGAGGGGCACCATTCCACATCAGGCATAAGGCAAGGTGAGGGGCACCATTCCACATCAGGCATAAGGCAAGGCCAGGGGCACCATTCCACATCAAGCATAAGGCAAGGTGAGGGACACCATTCCACATCAAGCATAAGGCAAGGCGAGGGGACACCATTCCACATCAAGCATAAGGCAAGGCAAGGGGCACCATTCCACATCAGGCATAAGGCCAGGCGAGGGGCACCATTCCACATCAAGCATAAGGCCAGGCGAGGGGCACCATTCCACATCAAGCATAAGGCAAGGCAAGGGGCGCCATTCCACATCAAGCATAAGGCAAGGTGAGGGGCACCATTCCACATCAAGCATAAGGCAAGGTGAGGGGGCACCATTCCACATCAGGCACAAGGCCAGGTGAGGGGGCACCATTCCACATCAAGCATAAGGCAAGGCAAGGGGCACCATTCCACATCAAGCATAAGGCAAGGTGAGGGGCACCATTCCACATCAGGCATAAGGCCAGGTGAGGGGGCACCATTCCACATCAAGCATAAGGCAAGGCAAGGGGCACCATTCCACATCAAGCATAAGGCAAGGTGAGGGGCACCATTCCACATCAAGCATAAGGCAAGGCGAGGGGGCACCATTCCACATCAAGCATAAGGCAAGGCAAGGGGCACCATTCCACATCAAGCATAAGGCAAGGTGAGGGGCACCATTCCACATCAGGCATAAGGCCAGGCGAGGGGCGCCATTCCACATCAGGCATAAGACCAGGCGAGGAAGCCTCCATAATCGACCACAGCTGGAACAGGGACTGAAACCACGCTGTTGGTACCATTCTGCAACCCGCTCTAGCCAACTGAGCTAACCAACCTCACCTCACACTGGGTCAAATTTGTACTCTGCCTGTGGAGAACAGAACTCTCTCAGGGAGAACAGTAACTGAATTGAAGAGTGAAGGTTACGAGGAAATGGGCTCTTGTAAGCAGTCTTTATAAAAACAGCGGGTCATAAGGTCGGGGGGGGGTGGTGGTATCTGGAATTCACTGCCTGAAAGAGTGGTAGTGACGGGAACCTTCAACATTCGAGTAGTATTTAGATGAACACTGGAAAACGCTGCAGCATACAAGGTTATGGGCCAAGTGCTGGAAAATGGGATTAGAGTAGATAGCGGCTTGATGACAGGTGTGGACACGATGGGCCAAAGGGCGTGTCTCTGTGCCGTAAAACTGACTCTATTTTCGCCTCCACCCCGTGGCCATTAAACTGGCAGAGCAGATCACCCACCCACTTAGAACCTGCCTGATTCATTTCCAGTATTTGGTGAGGGGGGAGGGTGAATGGGGAAAAAGCTGCTGAGCTGCAATACATGACAGATATAACCTTTTGAACGGACTGTGTCACCAGTGACTTACCTTGAAGAAGAAACATTATTCCTTGCAGCCACTGAACATAAAAGGATTGGAATCCTCCATTTCCAGAGTTTTAATTGCACACATCCTGCATTTGTATGCGTGCAATGAAAGTGATCATTGTTGACAATAGTAAATTATACTATTAATGCTCCTCGGAACAACTTTTAATATCTGATCAGATTTGAGGAGACATTAATTATTGGTGAGGCAGATGCGCTGAGCACAGTTGTACACACAGTGGAATGGCAATGAGACATGAAATTCAATCAGGCCACATGCTGGTGCTAATGCTGTCCTTGGGTGAATCACATCATACACAGGATAATAGATTTCTGGTAATTTAAGAATACGGATTCACTAAACACAATCCTTCTTGCTATGCATTAGGAACTGTCGTCTGATCAAATGATATGCAAAGCCTCTGCACAACATTCATATAACTGAGAGCTCGCAAATAAATTTGTACTGTTCACGGGCACCTGGATCTCTGTTATCGGACTTGCTGAGCGTATTCAGTTACAGAGATAAAACCTTTCAGAGAGCACCTCATTGGGATCTGACGCTGGTGATTAAAACTCCTTTGAGGGTACTTCCAATCAGTGGGAACATGTGTACCAAAGCTTAAATTACAATTCCTCTAAGAGCTTCTATTGAGCAGCTGAGGTAACTAATTCAATATCACTGCGATGTGGTTGGTGGTGGGGGCGGGGGGGTGCGGAATGTGCTTCATATATTTTTGACGTTGTGTAAAGGGAGTTTTAGGTTGGGTTATCTTACACAGAAATAGAAATGAATGAAGGAGGGACAAGATTAGGAGATAAGAAAACGGCTGACTTCCCCATATAGGGAGAGAAAAAAATTCAATTGTTCTCACCTTCCTACAAGCCATCAGCATTGCACCCACATCCACTTGCTCGGTCTCACACAAGAAGGAAAAGATCAACTTCTTTCCAGTGGTGATGTGGATTGACATTGTCAGATGAAGGTTGAAGACTGATGGTACGAGATCACTAGGAAGATGGAACTAGGGGGTTTTTCAGGGCCAAACATTTCTTTGTTATATTGGTTGCATATGAATGAAGTTTTCTTTCCCCCAACAATAAGCCGATCGTTCCTCAGGGTATCAGGTAAATTGATGCTTTCTGAGAGTTGTAGCATTCAGGCATGTTTATTTAGTGTTTGCACGATAAATTAAAATAAGCTGAATAAAATCTTGAAAACTTTCATCACAACCATCCGGGATACAGTGGGCTGCTGTCTTATGTAAATCATTGGTTTCTTCAAGAGTGATTGTAGCTGCTTTTTGGAGGTAAGGAAGGTGTTCCCTGATCTGAATGCATTAACAAGCACTTTATGGTCACTGCACTTTCACAATGACCAGGGTTTTGAATATAGGGATTGGGGGGGCACAGTGATGACAAATTTAAAAAGCTACCTTGGAACTTCCATATTTAGCATTTTACTACAGAGTATTATTACTGGGGCTGTTCATGGGTGAAATGTACTAATGGTTCATCAGCTCTGACGAAGGGTCATTGACTTGAAACGTTAACTGTTTCTTTCTCCACAGATGCTGCCGGGCCTGCAGTGTGGTTTAACTCTCTCTGTGCCCGCGGTCCTGCTCTCCTCGACTGGGACTCCCGTTCACCCACTCCCGCCTGTATCCAATAGCGGGAGTATGCAGGATGGTCAGTGTGGAACTGAAATCAGATTCCCCACACTCAGGGGAGTGACGGTGAATGATTCACACAGCTCACACATCTTTCAAGAGGTGAGTGTGAAAAGCAGGGCACTGCCTCACACGCAAGTTCTCACACCCTCACTCACAGGCTTGGAAACTCCACGCTAAAACATTTCTCTTCAAAAGAGAGATTAAATTCTGCTATTTTTAACCACAAAACATGCTAATTGCCAAATTAAGCTTCGAAGATGTCAAATGATCTTGTGCAGTTTGATGATCAGCTGTTACAACCGTAGAAAAAAGTTACAGCACGGAAGGAGGCCATTCAGCCCATCTTGTCCATGCCAGCCTGAGGACACCCAGGTGCTCTTTCTAATCCCACCTTCCTGCACCCGGCCCATAGCCCTGCAGCTTACAGCACTTAAGGTGCAGATCCAGGTACTTTTTAAAAAAGAGTTTAGAGTTTCTGCCTCTACCACCAACTTGGGCAGCGAATTCCAGTCAACCACTACCCTCTGCGTAAAAAAGTTCTTCCTCATATCCCCCCTACACCTTCTGCCACTTATCTTGAATCTGTGTCCCCTGGTTCTAGAATTCTCCGCCAAGGGAAACAATGTTGTGAAAGAACAGAAACAAAAATACCTGGAAAAACTCAGCAGGTCTGACAGCATCTGTGGAGAGGAACACAGTTAACGTTTCGAGTCTGAATCAAAATAGGCTAAATTTCCCCCCCCCACCCCCACTAGGGCTGTCTGTCCCTTGCTCTTCCTGCTTTCCACCTTTAATGTCCCCATTAGCACATTTCTTAGCTAATATCACCACCGTCAACACCTCTTTGTCCTTTTGTCTGTGACATCTTTTGGTTATCTCCACCTATCACTGGCCCTCTGTCCAGCTCTACCTATCCCACCCACCCACCCCCTTAAACCAGCTTATACTTCACCTCTTTTCTATTTTTCCTTAGTTCTGATGAAGAGTCATTCGGACTCGAAACGTTAACTGTGTTCCTCTCTGCATTGTAATATTGTTTGTACTGATGCACCTGGTGATACATGTTGTAAAATTTGAACCTGATTGTACCTTTGTAATGGTGCTTTTGAAATGGTTTAGAATGTGGTTGAAGTTATTTTATGAATAAAGTATATTTTTGCAAAAAATAAAAAAGTGTTCCTCTCTGCAGATGCTGTCAGACCTGCTGAGTTTTTCCAGGTATTTTTGTTTTTGTTCTAGATTTCCAGCATCTACAGTATTTTGCTTTTATCTTAAAGTTGTGAAAGAGTTGGGTTTTGCCCCATTGGGCCTATATGGAGACTTTAAGATCACTGATCCAACAATTTGTGCTGATACAATATATTTAATGAGCATCACACAAAACACACTACTTGAAGACACTCCCAAGTTTTGGTCCACTCATATTTGCTTCTGCTGTTTAAGCCAATTAGAATATCATGTCAATTAAGAGAATAGTGGATAATTAATCATTAATTGACAGATTATCTACATTAATTAGCAACTAGAAATTTGCCACTGAAGCAGCAATGGTAATCTCTACAATTCAGAATACTTGCAAGACCTTTGCCCACAGGTATGCTTAGACTAGTTGACTAAGGGATAATCTCATTTAAATCCTTAAAGGTGATTAAAGCTGTTAATATGGTGGAGAGAGAAACTATTTCCTCTGTTGGATGAGTCAGAACAATCTTTGAATTGGAGCTAGACCCATTCAAGGGTGATGTCAGGAAGCACTTCTAGATACAAACGAACTTGGAAATCTGGAACAAAAAATAAAAAATACCTGGAAAAACTCAGCAGGTCTGGCAGCATCAGCGGAGCAGAGTACAGTTGACGTTTCGAGTCCTCATGACCCTTCAACAGAACTAAGTAAAAATAGGAGAGGGGTGAAATATAAACTGGTTTAAGGGGGGGAAAGGGGGGGGTGGGGGAGGTGGTTGTAGGGACAAGCAAGCAGTGATAGGTGGAGATAACCAAAAGATGTCACAGACAAAAGGACAAAGAGGTGTTGAAGGTGGTGATATTATCTAAAAGAATGTGCTAATTAAGAGTGGATCGCAGGACAAGCAAGGTACAGATAGCTCTAGTGGGGGTGGGGTGAAATAAGACTAAAAGGGCATAAAAGGTATAGATTTAAAAATAATGGAAATAGGTGGGAAAAGAAAATCCTATATAAATTATTGGAAAAAACAAAAAGGAGGGGGAAGAAACGGAAAGGGGGGAGTTCAAGATCTAAAATTGTTGAACTCAATATTCAGTCCGCAAGGCTGTAAAGTGCCTAGTCGGAAGATGAGGTGCTGTTCCTCCAGTCTGCGCTGAGCTTCACCGGAACAATGCAGCAAGCCAAGGACAGACATGTGGGCAAGAGAGCAGGCTGGAGTGTTAAAACGGCAAGCGACAGGGAGGTCTGGGTGATGCTTGCGGACAGACCAAAGGTGTTCTGCAAAGCGGTCACCCAGTCTGCGTTTGGTCTCTCCAATGTAGAGGAAACCGCATTGGGAGCAACGAATGCAGTAGACTAAGTTGAAGGAAGTGCAAGTGAAACACTGCTTCACTTGAAAGGAGTGTTTGGGCCCTTGGACTGTGAAGAGAGAGGAAGTGAAGGGGCAGATGTTGCATATCTTGCGTTCGCATGGGGAGGTGCCGTAGGAGGGGGTTAAAGAGTAAGGGGTGATGGAGGAGTTGACCAGGGTGTCACGGAGGGAACAATCCCTACGGAATGCCGCCAGGAGGACTTGGCGAAATCTGGAACTTTCTCCTCCAAAAGGCTGCTGAGGTCAGGGATCAATCAAAAATTTCAGAACTGAGATCGAGTCATACGGACACAAAACATTAACCCGGTTTCTCTCCCCACAGATACTGCCAGGCCGAATGAGCTTTTCCAGCATTTTGTGTTTTCTTCAGATTTCCAGTATCTTGCTTTTATTATATCGATAGATTTTGTTTGTTAGGCAAGGAGGCTAAGGGTTATGGAAGCAAGGTGAGAACGTGGAATTAAGATACAGATCAGTCATGATCTAGTTGAATGGCAGAACAGTCTCGACGGACTGAATGGCCTATTTCTGTTCCTATGTTGCATGGGGGTTTTTACAAACATGTATTGGAAGATCATTGGTTGCCAGGGTATCCTGTGACCTCCTAAGTTCCAGAAACACACCAAGAAAATAACTGAGGTAGGAAAACAAGACATCGTGAATCTTGTTGTATACTTGTGGGCTGCAAAAGCCCAACCACACACATGGGGGGGATGGGAGGAGGTTTGCGGAGGTTCTAGGTTAGAATGGCCATGCTGTAGGCTAACTAATGCTCAGGTGCTTAAAGCAGCACTAACTCCAATGACAAACCTTCTACCCTGCACAAAAAGAGAGGACATTCTGTCACAAATCCAGGAGCGAACTTTCCCCAAATCACACCCAGTCGGTAACAAAGCCTACACCGAAACTGTTCAACAGATTTACTGACGGCCCAGAGCAGATGAACACTAATGGCAAGAGAGAGATTACTGCGGGAACGATTGGGCGAGATGTCTACCATAGACAATTAACAGCAAAATCAAGGACACATGTATAAAGAATATTTTATGATTCATCTTTCAACAGTGAATAATAACCCCCTTAACAGTCCTGTGGCGCATTGGCTAGTGTCCCTGCCTTTGAGCCCGAAGCCCTGGGTTCAAGTTCCACCCCAGGATTTGATGACCAAGGAAGATGCATTCATAATGTGGCCAAACAGGATTAGGATCAACATGCAAATCCTTCCAACACCAGTGACAGGTGCTAAGAGCTGGAGGGATTCCTGGTCAGACATGTGATGGAAAGAAAACTCATCACTATTCATAGCTCTGGAATACAACGTGTGTATAAAACTGCACGTTGCCAGTTGACTGGGCAACCGGTCTGGATCAGATTGGCACCAACAGCATAGGGCTCAATCTTTGTTTTGGGCGGGTGGATTCGGCACCTACCTCCTTGCCCTGCCTGTGGAGGTCGTGGCACAATGGGTTAGACCTGTCCTCAGACAGAGAGAACTGGAGAATTCTCCATGTAGAATCATGAAGCTGTTAAGATATTCATAAAGATCCATCCGGTTCATGAGGGCAGGAAACCTGCTGTCTTTACCCAACCTGACCAATGACCCTAGTCCAACACTGTGACAGGCTCTTAAATGCCCTCTGAAGTTGTTAAGCAAGTCATTCAGCCGTTTCAAACTCGAGATGGGCAATTAATGCTGGCCACCCCAGCAACGCGCACCTCTTGAGAAGGAATTAAAAACAAACAGTGACCCTTGAGTCACCCTCCCCGGTAATACACTTGTGACCTCTTGGAACAAGCCCCAGTAATACACTACCAAGTGGAACCTCCAGCGATACACCCCTGCACCACAGCCCAGTAAAGTACCGCCACAGAAAAGTCCCAGTGATGCAACTCTACTCATGCACTTGTTCATCCGGAATCAAAAGCAGCAACAAACTGAGAGCATGTGTTTTAAATTAAAAAAACTATATCTGCTAAATGTCCAATTATCACCACTTTTCAGCCTACCGTTAGAAACAGAACAATATCCGGCCGTCATTTTGAGCATGCTGGCTTGGCAGAGATAAATAAAAATTCGGTAAAATTGATAGACAAATAGTGCAAATCGAATTTAACATTTTATTGCCTGCAAAAGGGGACAGCAATAAAGAAATCTTCAAATTTTGTCATTAAATATTTGAGTCAGAGCTTGGAGCAGTCTCGAAGCAAAAATGAACTGCAACAAGTCTATTCAATCAGCGACAGTTTGCCAGAGTGAATGGTGACAGCTAATTATTCTGCTTTGGCTTGATAAAATAAAGGTATTGTTCTGCTGCTCCACTTGCTGTTAGTTATTTTGATTAACAGAGCAACAGCACTTGTTTTCTTTGCAGCAATTTGCTTTTTAGTGCAGTGAAATTAAGCTTTGGTGCAAAATATTGCACTTGTATTGCCGTGTGTGTGTGTGTGTGTGTGTGTGGGGTGAGTGACTGGCAAGATCTGGGGAATAGGATTACCAACCCTCCAGGATTATCATGGAGTCTCCAAGACTCAAGAGGTAATCCCTAAGGGGTAAACCCACTACAAGCAGTGTGAAAATAGAAAATTATTGGAATGTTGAAAAAAATAGCAAGTTTTTTTTTTAAAAAGAAAAATCTTTGAACACTTTAGTTTAGAAAAAAACACGAACGATGGGAAAAAGACCGTTTGGCTGACAGTCAACAATCAGGTAACAAAGAGTCTGTTCGCTTTCCAATTGGCCTGGGAAGGCAGTACATGGTGAGGACAGGTATGTTATTACACCAATGATGGAAATTTTGGGGGTCAGGCAGTTAGAGGCAGGAGATCATGTGATGGAACCTCCAGGAACACAATCAACCAGAGTTGGCAAGCTGACTGCAGAACGTTCCCGGGATCTCCTTGAATGCATTCAGTCATTTCACTCGCAAATGTGGCTGTGTGACAGTGATATCATTGAAACAACAATAGAGTAGGAACTGCTCGTCAGTTAATTAGTCCAGTTAGGGAGCTTTAGGATTGCAGGGCTAAACAAAAACAGAAGAATGTTTCTGAAATGAACTTTATGAATACGCAGGTTATGAAGCACCTATGTAAACAAAGCCACCTGTGAAGGGGCTATTGGTATAGTGCGACCTTGCAGTATTGTACATCACTTTAGAGTATTCATTATCCACAGCTATTAAGACTGTCCATAAAGGGCGGGCGGGCAGGCAGGCAAAAGAAAGGACGAAAGGAAACATGGCAACCAATTTGCGCATAGCAAGATCCCACAAACAGCAAATGTGACAATGACCAGATAATCAGTGATGTTGATTAAGGGACAAATGTTGGCAGGATAATGGGAAGAACGCCCCTGCTTTTCTTCGAAATAACGCTGTGGGATCTTTACCTATACTAGAGGGGACGGACAGGCTTCAGTTTAATATCTCATCTGAAAGATGGTAGCTCTGACGGTGCTGTACTCCCCGAGTACTATTGCCCATTTAAAATTCCTAGCTCCTGCTCCATTAGAGATACGCCCATCGGTCCTACAATGACAAGCTGCAAGAGTTGTGACTGTAATTTAAACTGACAAATCTTCAATCAAAAACTTCTCAATTTTTCCAAAGTATTCATCAGAGCAGTTGACTTGTGCAACCCTCGCTACTGTTCTGTAAATACCAGGGAACACATCTTTATCAGTAACATCACATCACGGATATTCTCAGGTGCAATTTTCTACGCTGGAAAAAATAATAATAATAATAATAATAAAAAAAGAGCATTGCAAAGAACGAAGTTGCCCAAAGCTGTGGCCTCTCCTTCCAGTTAACCATAGGGGATTCAGTTTCTTAAGATTGTTTTCAGATCAACACACCGATTGCACAAGGTAATTTTTCACAAAGCCATCATAAACTTGCTATGAACAGGCACGCACTGCTTGGGTGTCTGAAGCAGATTCAATAGTAACTTTGGCAAAGGAGTCGGGTATTGCCAACAAGTTGCAAAGCACCCTTTAAAGTAGCCAAACATCATTGCTTCACAAGACTGATCAAACAAAATTGTACCAAACGTCATATAGAGATACTTAGATAGATGATCAAAAGCTTGGTCAACGAGATAGGTTTTAAGTAGAATCTTAAAAGTCGCTACCTTACAATCCCACAGGCACTGTCGATCAGACATACAGCCATTTTGAACATCAGGCAGCCATTTTGAACAGTTCGATGAAAGGTCACAGACCTGAAACGTTAACTCCGTTTCTCTCTCCACAGATGCTGCCTAACCTGCTGAGTATTTCCAGCATTTTCTGTTTTTATTTAAGCCATTTTCAACAAGTTGGCTTAATTGGTAGAGATAAATCCAATAAAACAGATGGTATAACTGAAATATGATGTTTTATTTGAAGACAAATTGCAGCTGGGTTTAAACTTAGGGTTACCAATACAGCAGTCCAGCGTTTGACTACTGGGATCTCCTTGAATGCATTCAGTCATTTCACTCGCAAATGTGGCTGTGTGACAGTGATATCATTGAAACAACAATAGAGTAGGAACTGCTCAGGACAGCAGAGTGCAAGCTTTGCATGAAGACACCAGCTCGTTTCCAGCCTTTAACCGAAATAACGGTCTTTATTTTAAAAAGAACACCTCACGGGAAGATTTCAGCTAAATCTTTTGAAAAGAAACTGCTTTAAAAAGGTTTTTAGAAGGTTGTGTGTCTTATTTAATTGGCTTGTTCTTTGTACTGGCATTAATCACGCTAAGTTAATCACACAGTTTGCTCTTGGACAGATTCTGTCATCAGAAAAATCAAGCTGTTATGAAAGTAAAGAGAACGTTTAACATCTCGAAGGAAAAGTGCTCAGAAGCAGGAGGTTTGGGGACTTTACCTCTCAGTTCGAGTGTATCGGGGACCGTTACCTTCACTATTTAAAATGTGTGACATTTCTCAGCCTAAAGTGGGATGGGGTGCAAAACGAGACGGTACTTACAAAAACAGCAGCTATCAGTACAACCACATCTGCTGGCATTTCAAACCATTAGCATAGTCAAACACTTCTAGCTTCTACACAGCAGGTCTGACAGCATCTGCGGAGAGGAATACAGTTAACGTTTCGAATCCGTATGACTCTTCATCAGGACTAAGAACAAATGGAAATGAGGTGAAATATAAGCTGTTTGAGGGGGGGGTGGGACAGGTAGCTACCTGTTTTGCACTCCCCCTGAAATCTAATGCCACGGCACTCCCTCAGTCTCACGCGCACAAACACACTCAAGTAGAAGGCAGGAGAATGGGGTTGAGAAACTTATCAGCCATGATTGAATGGCGGAGCAGACTTGATGGGCCGAATGGCCTAATTTCTGCTCCTATGTTTCATGGTCTAAGTACAGTTGAAGAGAATACTGCACTTTTACAGGTTACAAGCAAAAGAATAGATAACAATTCATGTGAATGTCTTCTTTTAGAAAATACACGTTGCACACCTGATGAAGGTGTCTTCACTCCGGAAGGGGAGTTTAGGTGAATTCAGCAGCAGAGGTCGTCGTTTCAGGATTCTCTTGAAGAAATGGACTCTCTACAGGTCACAAAGCTAGTTGCTTGTAGTCTCATTACCAGGAGATTAGTTGACTGGATTCATGGACCTGAAAAGAAACAGGCTTGGAGACCTTGCCGTGTTATAGCCTCTGGTTCTTTCAAGGCACAGGTTTCGCTGCTGTTGCCTCTTACTGTCCGCAGTCAGGTGAAGATTGAAAAAAAAAAAAAGAGGACAAGCATGGCTGCCTCACCATGTAAATGCTCACACTGTGGTCTCTTTACCAAATGCAGTGGTGGCCTCGGTGGAGGTTAGCCACACCCTGGTTCACTGTTTGAAGGCATTCAGCCCGAGGAGCTTAAGGTAATCATAATTTCCGCAAGCATTACCCAGACCTCCCTGTCGCTTGCCATTTTAACACTCCATCCTGCTCTCTTGTCCACATGTCTGTCCTTGGCCTGCTGCATTGTTCCAGTGAAGCTCAACGCAAACTGGAGGAACAGCACCTCATCTTCCGACTAGGCATTTTACAGTCTTCCGGACTGAATATTGAGTTCAACAATTTTAGATCTTGAACTCTCTCCTCCATCCCCACCCCCTTCCCGTTTCTTCCCCCTCCTTTTTGTTTTTTCCAATAATTTATATAGATTTTCCCCAGCTACTTCCATTATTTTTAAATGTATTTCCACCCATTGTTTATTTATACCTTTTAGTATTCCTTCACCCCACCCCCACTAGGTCTATCTGTACCTTGTCTGTCCTGCTTTCTACTCTTAATTAGCACATTCCTTTAGATAATATCACCACCTTCAACACCTCTTTGTCCTTTTGTCTGTGACATCTTTTGGTCATCTCCACCTATCACTGGCTGCTTGTCCCAACAACAACCCCACCCCCCCAAACCAGCTTATATTTCACCCCTTTCCTATTTTTACTTAGTTCTGTTGAAGGGTCACGAGGACTCAAAACGTCAACTGTGCTCTTCTCCGCCGATGCTGCCAGACCTGCTGAGTTTTTCCAGGTATTTCTGTTTCTGTTTTTGTTAAGGCAATCCATCTATTTTGTTCCAAGAAAGACCCATTCAATTTGGGAATATCTCTTCATAGTCTCAAGATATGGGTAGTTAACACCTTTTCGTCTGGGATGTGCCCTTTTGTCCCCGTTAGTCAGTTTTTGAATACGCAAGCCAGATCAAGCTGACCTTTGGTGGCCATCTTTGCTGCACACTGAAATTGATTTTCCCAATTTTTTTAATAGATGTGCCATTACTGGGCATGCCAGCAGTTATTATTGTAATGCAGGAAATGCAGCAGCCAATCCGTGACTAGTGGGGCTTTTGCTGTGAGCAAAATGATAATAAGGCTGCCAATAAAAACAGAAAGCGTCAGAAAAACTCAGCAGGTCTGGCAGCATCTGCGGAGAGAGAGAAACAGAGCCAACGTTTCGAGTCCAATAAGGCCCTCCTTCGGAACATAGGGTTGTCCAGCTCTGTCTACCCCAGGAGACATCAGCAGATGTGATGTCACAGGTAGCTCCCGGAAGCGATGTCACGGAAAGCTGACAGTGCAGCGTAAGCGGGTGAAACTAGACCCTCCGTTAAAGGGGAATCAAGGCGGCGACAATAATCTTAAAGTTTGGGCTATACCCGCCAAACGGGCACACCCACTGCCATCTGCCAGTTTCAGGTGGTCAGCTTTTACAGTGAGCCAGCCAACCCCTTGGCAGCAACGTTCCCATTAAACGGATCCCGTGTGTGGCTGCAGGGTAGCCTGGAAGGTACTGCACAGGCCCTTGTTCCATGTTAAACGTCCGGCACGAGCAGCTGTGCAAATTTATTAAAAGATACCACATGTGGAAGAAATCGGGTGCGCACAACATCCTTTGGGAATATAAACACAGGCTGGCACCAAGTCTCCATCTGGTCTCAACAAAAATCTGTTTTTTTTTGTGTGGGGGAGGGGGTCGGAAATCGGATGACCTTTTCCTGACCAGACTCCAGCAATCCCCAGGAATGGCTGTGATCGTTGAAACAGCAAAGCAAAACACCGAGGGTGCAGGCCCCGCACATGCAGCGTCAGCCACCCCCAGATTAAAAGATGGCACAGACCATACAAGCCCAGAAGAATGCTTCCCCCCCACCCCCCACCCTCCACACTTCCCCTGCTCCCTTCCACTGATGTTGCAGCACATGGACCACATCATCGCACACACACGGGGCAGGATGGATACTGGCAAACAAGGAAGCAGGCACGTTCCAATCGCCCGGAATGCTTTCTTTGGCCACCGGGAGATCGATGCCGATTCCGGTTGACTGCCGGCCATTCTGTGAGGGTTGGCAGCCCAATGTGATTATAACCAAATGATCTCTTTTAGTGACGTTTTTCAAGGGATAAGTAGTGACCAGGACACCGGGGGGAGGGTGGGGGTGGTTAGTCAGGGAGCTTACCTGCTCTTCTTTGAAATTGCACCATGCAATCTTTTATATTTGCTCACGAGAGCAGATGGGGCCTTGACTTAAGGCTGTCATCTGAAAGGCAGCGCCTCTGACAGTGCAGCACCCCCTCAGTGCTGCATTGGGAGTGTCAACCTGGATCAGGTGCTGCAGGTCTCCAGTGAGGTTTGAACCCATGACATTCTGACTCAAAGGTTAAAGTGCCAGCAACTGAGCTCTGGCAGACTGCATAAATGCTTTCAAACTTGTAGGATGATACCATTTCTACATTGGTCTTAAACTGTTTCAATATTGTGAAACCAGGGTTTTTAAATGGATCTGACTGTCAGGTTTTTGGCTCCCCCTCCCCCTGCCACTCCCAAGTACATTCCTCCTCCGCTTCATACATGTCCTAACTGAAAGGCCCCAGATTTCCGGCAATGACAGGATTGGCGACCTACCCCAGACATTTGCCCGTTTCCCATGCCAATGTCGAACTTAATCCAAACCTTGCTGGTAAACTAATCTGAAGGTGTCACAATGGTGGGAAGTGGCTAGCATGTCACGTTCACCTATGTAGATGTGTCTTCATGTGACACTTCCGTTGTATAATTCAAGAGCTTTAAATTAGAAACGCCAAAATTCAAAACAACCACAGTTGCTTCGTTTGCTGATTGGAAATCAAACCTCCCCTCACTGCACTCAGAAAATAAAAATCGGGGGAGGCGATGGTATTGTCGCTGGACTAGTAATCCAGGGACCCAGGGTTATGCTCTGGGGACCCGGGTTCAAATCCCACCACGGTAGAATTTGAATTCAATAAAAATCTCGAATTAAAAGGTTAACGATAACCACAAAACCATTGTCGACTGTCGCAAAAATCCATCTGGCTCACTGATGTCCTTTCGAGAAGGAAATCTGCCATCCTTACACGTGACTCCAGACCCACAGCAATGCCCTCTGAACTAGGGATGGGCAATAAATACTGGCCTAGCCAGCGATGCCCACACCCCATGAATGAATTTTTTTTTAAAAAAAACAACGGCCTACTTAACTACGTTCAATCTCATTTAGTATAAACAGAAATTACTCAATACATCAAAATGTAACCAGCTAACTGTAAATAATGGCGTGATTCATCATCAGAACAACAGCAATACACGGAATGGAGCTTTGTTACAGCTTGGAATGTTGGTGCAAATTGCTGCAGATAGTTCCCTCCTTGTAATGCAACAGAGATTGACAGCAAAATCCAATGTGAACCCAGTAACAGGCTAGTCAAATTCTTCAACTGGTCTTCAAATCGCTTGTGGACCTCTCCGTGAAAAAGCTATACAGATGTTGGAGGAAAATTGGAGCTTTCAAGACTGGCATCGATAGATTTTCATTAAAAGGGTAATTTAAGAAAAGGAAGGGGTGCAGGAGCAGGCCACACCGCACTATCAACCTGTCCTATCGTTTAATAAGAACATGGCTGATCCTCTCCATTAGCTCCACTTTCCTGCCCTATATCAATGATCACTTGGGTCCCCAGTATCCAAGAATCTAATGATCTCAATCTTGCAGATACTCAGCATCTGAGCATCCACAACTCTCTGGGGTAGAGAATTCCAAAGATTCACAACCCTTTGGAGTGAAGAAATTTCCTCTCCTCTCATCTGGAGGCAAAGCAGGTCACAGAGCAGTGACGACCTATCTAATTGAACAGCGCAGTACAGGGCGAGGTCCATTTGCTATTCTGATGAGGGAGCGGACTTGTTTCATTTTAAACAGGTTAATGCCTGAGCGCGCGAGGGCGCGCGAGAGAGAGATTCCAGACCAATGTATCACAAGGTCTTAGGGTATTAATTCACAGGGTCTTTGCAGGATCAGGATCACTGGCTGTAGCAACGAAAGGCGTTTGAGCCTAGGTGGAGGGCGCCTTGGTCACAAGAGCAAAAACACAGCAGCTCCCATGTACCCTATTCTAGTTGCCCTCCTGAGCATTGAAACGAGACCTGCCTTCAACCAGGTCCCTCTTCATATTGTAAAACAAAGCGGGACCACATGCCATAGTAAAAATCAAACTGTGCATTTAGCTCTCTGGGAACACACAGCCTCAGTGACCTCCCTTATGCAACAGCCAACGGCAAAACTGGGAGTCCTGCAGATATCATCTGCTCCAGCCTGGAAGAAGCCAGACACATAAAAGTTAATTGCCAAGATCTCACCTTCACAGCCATCAGCAATGCCCTCCTCACCCTGCTGAGGATGCTGTTGTGGCTGCAGCAGGTGCCAGATCGCAGTGAACACATCCTGACATTTGACACTGCTCCTCACCAAGGCCGAGATGAGAGAATTGAACACCTGGACAGCTATGGCCTCCTCCTGCTGCTCCTCCTCCTCCTCCCAGCAACTCGTCTTACTCTTTGTTCACAAGATCGTGAGATCATCAGAATTTAGGAGGAGCAGGCCATTTGGCCCATCGAGCCTGCTCCGTCATTCAATAAGATCATGGCTGATCGGATTGGGGCCTTAACTCCACTTTCTTGCCCGCCCGCCCTCAAAACCCTCGACTCCATTGTAGGTCAAGAACGTCTAGCTCAGCCTTGAATATATTCAATGACCCAGACTCCACTGGTCTCTGTGGAAGAGAATTCCAAATACTAATGACCATCAGGAAAATTCCTCCTAATCTTGATCTTAAACAGGAGACCCCCTATTTTCAAACTGTGCTCCTTGGTTCTAGATTCCCCCATTGGGGCAGGGGAGGGGGTTGTGGAGAAGGGTTCATCAGCGTTACCTTCCTCATTCCTTCTGCCATGATATATTCTAAGGGGGATGCATATCATTGCACCTATGTCTGGAAGCAAGTGGTTTGTGTAGAATCCTTGGAGTCAGAACAATGTCCTACAACGTACCACTGCCTGGGCTAGAGTTTACCAGGCTCTGTGCTCCCCGTGCCCCCCCGGCCTGAAAAATTGGTCGGGTACCCGCCCACGACAAAGTCGGCTGCCCCACAGCCAATGCTCAGCGGGCCATTAATTGGCTCAGGGCGAGACTTGAGCCCCCATATGGGGAGACAAATCAGGCCTTAAGAGAGCTGCTGGGCCAATCGTATTGGCGGCAGTTCTGTACTCCCAGCAGCGCCATGTTCAAGCAGTGGCCACTGCCGGGACTGCAGCCAGTTCCCAAAGAAGAGGAGCAAATGGAGGCCGGACTTCCGGTGAGTCCAGAGCATTGCTGGGATCAGACTGGCAGGCCTAGGAGGTGGGTGCGGGGGTAAGGGTTTCAGAGGCCTGTGGGGTGGGGGAGCGGAGGTGTATGACATTGGGGACGGGGTGCCTCCGATGGGCTCAGGGGACCCCCAAAAGGAGGTCAACCCCCCAACCCACGCAATGCCAACTCTACAGTAAAAGCTGTCGGGCTACCCATTTTGTGGGCCTCCCACTGCCATGGGCAAAATAGAGGCAGGAGTGGGATGAGCCAAGTGGCCATTAATTGCCCCCTTGAGGGCTTCAACAGGCTCAAGGGCAGGACTTCAGACAGCCTCTTGTAGACTTCAGAATTATGCCAAAAATCCCTTTAAAGAGCACCGGTGGGAGTCGCTCCTGCTGCTGGACACATGTTCAGTGGTTTGAGGTGAAGAGAGCGCCCAATCGGGGCGATGTGCTGCAAAATGGCAGTGCAGGCACCTAATAGCATTACACTCCGACTGAGGCCAGGATCGGACTTCTCTGCATCCTTCCGGAGGATGCTCCTTCCACATGCAGCGATGTCCTCATCAGAATAGTGTCCAGCGTGGCACGAAACGTGTAAGCACGCGCCATTTTGCTCACTACAGGAGCAAGTAGAGATGGTGGCGCAGTGGTAAGGTCAGCAGGTTAGCGACCCAGAGGCTCAGGTGGGGGGCATGGGTTCAAACCCCACCATGGCAGCTGGTGGAGTTAATAAATCTGGAATTGAAAGCTCGCCTCAGTAATGGTCAATTGCAGTAAAAACCCCATCTGCTTCCTTAATGCCCCCATAGTGAAGGAAATCTGCCACCCTTACCTGGTCTGGTCTACACGTGACTCCCCACCCACAGCAATGTGATTGACTCTCAACTGCCCTCTCTGAAGTGTTCAGTTCAAGGGCAATTAGGGGCGGGCAACAGATGTTGGCCTCGTCTGTATCCCTTCATTGGATGTGGGCAAAGAAAAGGAAGAGTTACAGGAAGTTTATAGGCTGCTGTGGAGACAGGTTTATCCGGTTACCTTCAGAGAAATTAACCACATAACAGCAGTTTCCCACCGTGCCTGAAATTGTTAAAATTGCTACGTAATTAGGTTATTTGGTTTTACTTATTGGAATGCCTCCTACAAACGCCATATGTTAATAAAATAAATGACTTAATTATAACTTATTAATCACCACTTCAGGCTAATTGAAATGTAGACTGGAATAAAATGTGAACATTTTTAACTCTGGTCCAATGCACAAAACACAAGTCATTAGATATGATGCTTTAATCACAGTAATGCTGCAACCCTCACAATGCAATTATACTTTATAGGCTAGTTTAAATGGAACTAAATGGGATAGAAAGTAATCAGGTCTGAGAATTTGGGTCCATTATATTCACTAAACCCTTTCTTGATCTTCTGCTCACCCCCCTTTGTGAATACCTTGAGGGTAGATGTTAACTTTGGGCAACAGAATAAACCAGGGGCAGAATTTTCCCCGTGGGTCTCTGAACCCCAATGTCAGGCCCAAACGAGGAGTCACAAACCCGCACTGTATGGGGAACAGTCACTCATCCATGGTTTCCCCTGAATTGGCTAACTGATGGCCAGACAATCCAATTAAGGCAGGATGACCAACTCTCCTGTATTATACAGGGTAGGCCCGTTATTTCATTGTTTGTCCCAAATCCCGTTCTGTCTCTCCTCAGGACACCACGTGTCCCGTATTTCTAAGGGAAGACTGTGGGAGACTGCTGGGAATCCGCTCGTCACCGCAAACGTGTCCCTGCCTTTCGGGTGGGAGCACAGTGCCCCTGCACATCAGCCACGAGGCGCGAGGAGAGCGGGACTGCTAGATCGACATGCAAGTTCATGCACAAGGTGGGAGAGGCTACCCCACTCCCCCTCATCCCCCATCCAGTCACCCCCCCCCCGCCAACAGTCCCAGCCCCTGCTCAAAATGTCCCTTATTTTATTTCCTAAGAGTTGGTCACCCTGAATTTAAGGATGGCTGGTGGAGTCTCAAAGATGGAGAGGTCAATGTAAATGTCAGGGGAGATAGTGGTGTAGTGGTACGGTCTCTGGATTAGTAATCCGGGTGCCCAGGCTAATGCTCTGGGAACGTGGGTTCAAATCCCACCACGGCAGCTGGTGGAACTTTGAAATTCAATCAGTAAATCTGGAATTGTAAAGCTCGTCTTAGCAATGTTGATTATGTCAACTGTCAATTGTTGTAAAAACTCATCTGGTTCACTAATGCCCTTTAGGGAAGGAAATCTGCCACCCTTACCTGGTCTGGCCTACATGTGACTCCAGACCCGCAGCGACGTGATTGGCTCTTACCTGCCCTCTGAAACGGAATGGCAAGCTGCTCCATTCCATTCAAGCGCGTTGAGGGATGGGCAACAAATGCTGGCCTTGCCAGCAAGGCTCACTTCACATCACGTGAAGTGAAAAAATTTGCGGCCCTCCTGCTCAGGAGCAGCAGCAGGCTCTCTTTTCGGTGAAGTGCCAGAGAGCGCACCCCAAAATGGAGGCACGCTCTTGCCAACCTTTATTAAAATGCAAAATAAAAAGCTCCCTCAAGCAGCTGGGCCACCATCGTGAGGTCTGCTGTTAGGAGGCCGCCTCCAGGCATCAACGACTGGGACATTCCAGGTGGCCTCAGGCAATAGGCCTTAATATGCCCCTTAACCAGTTCAACCACTGATTGTGGGCAGGAAGGCCTACTGGACCACGCCTCCCTCCCCACCACCCCCACCACTCCCCAATCCCAACCCTGCCTCTGGGAAAACAGCACCACGGGTGCGATGAAGCCAGGGAATCAGCTTCGCAGCCACGTTGTGATCCTGCCACTCCCTTCCCCACCTCCAGGCCCGCCCCCTTCGGGCTGCAAGTCCTCTCCAGGTGACTAGATAGCAACCCCATTCACACCTCTCCGGAATTTTATTTTTAGCTGAAGTGAGAATTTCTGGAGGGGTGTAAAACAAGCTGCTGACTCGCTATCACACTCCTGCACAAGGCGACCGTCTGACTCCCTTTGGTCCCAACAACTGTTTCTCCATCTGTCTTAACTGCTGTTTCTCGAGCCCCGAGATCAGGCAACTGGCTGAAACAACGCATCGCCCCGAAATCCATTTCTACAGTGCTGACAAAGACATTAAACCCATTCATTTTAAGCTGGCCAACACTGAAATAAGGAGGGGAGGAGCTTCAAGAGAAACATTAAGGGCCAATCAAACGGCATTAATTTCAATTAGGGTCTGATTGCTGTGTGCTCATTCTTTCTTCCTGTCCAATTCAATTCTTCATCTTATTCTGTCCAACTTTAAAGACAGTGACTTTAAATCAGGCTCCCCAAAACCTCTCCCCACTTTCTCTCCCTCCGCTTCATCCCAACGGACCTTTCATTATATGTTCCATTTCCCCACTAAATTTCTTTTAACCTCGTTTAAAATATACCCCTAACTCTCTTCCTCTAACCAAACGGCAGGAAGACAGGGGACTTTACTCGAGCCTGGCCTGATGTTGTGTTACCCAGGAAAATGCATAAACGCTGCCAATATGCATAATCCATGGGCGGCATTACAATGGATTAATTGAACAAGCTCTGGGAGCCATTATGTAATGGAATCGCGTGCTGTTACAAATATGGGCCAGGGTTTTATGGCCTCTCCCGCCCAGCAGGATATTATGGTTCTGCCGAACTGAATGGAGATTTAAATGGCCCGCCGCATTCGCCGGCGGTGGGGGAGGGGTGGGGTGGTGCAGGAGACATGCCACAGTGGAGCCGTAAAATCCTGGCCATGGCGTTTAAAAGATTGAGAGATGCGCTTTGGGACTGTGCCCTTTAAATTACGATAAGATGAAGGATGTCATGTGACCGGTCCTAAAAAGTCTGCCTAACAAAAGGCGTGGGCAATGTGGCGGCTAAAATTTAAAGGGAGGCCCAGATTGCTTTGCTGAGAAGGTGACGTGAAAAAAGCCCACACTTGGGAGACAATGGCAGTAGCAATTGTATTTACAGTAGGTGGGCTGCTAGTCTCCAAAGTCCTAGGAAGGTAATGAGAATGTTGGGATGTAACCAGTTATGCTTTAAAATGGCCACTTACTTCCAAAATAAAAGAGAACTGGGGTAATCAGCATTTCTACCTGGATACAAAGCCCATGTGATTCACGTAGCCATGGAGATGGGTTTTGAGGAGGGAAGGGTTTCCAAGATATTCCTGAAACTCACCAACACAGGCAGTCTGCCAGGATACAGGAGAGGGGGAGCAGCCAGAGGCAGAAAGTCTTTATGGCTTACCATGCGGGAATTCGGGTGGGAGCTCACGTTCGGATTGAAAAGACCGAATGTGTGAGGATTTGAAACCAGGCAAGAAGATTTGCCTAGCTTGCACTAGAGGGAGAACCACCAGGAAAAGCCCTCACTGTGGAAGTTAGCTCTGGGGTTAAACGTTACTAAGGTAAGAAGGGAAAAGAATGGAAGTGAACCCTTGGGAGCTAAGAATTGCTTTGGACTGGGTCCAGCAAATTTGAATGATTATTTAAGGGACAGTGTAAAGTATACCTGTAAACTGGGTTTTAACGGATGTGTTAACAGGGGGAAAGTTCTGTTCCATAGTTTAAAGTACAAGGTGCTTACTAAAATAGTGTTCAGTCAATAGTCTTTTTAGTCTGTTTGTCACACATGAAAACTTGTGTGTCATCCTTTCAGCTTTCAACTGGAAGTTCAAATTTCATTTTTTTAAAAAAAGTTATCCATTTCTACAGGGTTCGTAACAATGCACATTATAACTCGGAGCTCAGACACACTGTGCAGAACTGAGTAACGTGAACGAATGGGGTTTGAATTTGTGAATTCTTTATTCATTTATAATCTTCCCTTCTAAATGTTTGCAATGATATTTAAAAGACCAATTACTAATACTTTTCTCATGTAACTGTTCTTCAGATGATATCTTGTCAGATGATTATACAGCGTTCTCATGATTATGCAATAGGTATGGTCAAAATCTTTGGGCCCTCAAGCTGCCAAGGTCTAAACAGTTTGCCTGCTCCCTGGCTGGTATATTGACACTGTTGCCTGACTAACATGTAAAAACTCTTAACCTACTTCAGGCCTACCTAGTTATATACAAACTAATAGGCCATTCACCCCCTCTAGCCTGCTCACCTTTTGATAAGATCATGACTGATCCGATTGTGGCCTCCGCTTTCCTGTCTACCTCCTATAACCTTTGGCCCACTTGTTAATCAAGAATCTAACTCCGCCTTTCAAAATATTCAATGACCCTGCTTCCAATGAGAATTCCACAGACCAATGACCCTCAGAGAAAATTATTTCTCCTCATCTCCATCTTAAGCGAGAGATTCCTTGTTTTCAAAAATGTGTCCCCTCATTCTAGTCTCTCCCACAAGGGGAAACATCCTTTCAGCATCCACCCTATCAAGTCCTTCAGGGTCTTGTGTTTCAATAAGGTCACCTCTCATTCTTCTAAACTCCAATGGATACAGGCTCAGCCTGTCCAACCTTTCCTCGCAAAATAACTCCTCCATCCCAGGAATCAGTTTAGGGAACTTTCTCTGAACTGCTTCTGATGCAATATATCCTCTCAACTTACTTTCCTACCTACTTTTGTGTCATCAGCAAATTTAGCAAACATACATTTGGCCCCTTCATCCAAGTCATTGATATGGATCCTATGGTGATCGAATGTCTCGGCTTGGCCAGGACTGTCCCAGCTTTTCATTAACATCCCAGTGTCCCGATAACTTACTCAAAATGGCTCAAATATCCCAGGTTGTAGCTCTTCCCTCTTTCCATGAACTATATCAGAGATTCCCATCAGCACTTCACCTTTTCGCACAGCATCAGTGTCTCTTCTCTTCGCTTTCTCTCCCCTTCCCTTTACCTCGCGCTCCACTCACTGTTGGCAAACCCTCTCGGCCGCACCCTGCCAATCACCAAACGTTGAGCAGCTCTGCCTCTTGCATGCGCAGAGCTCCTGCGCGCCGGCAACCAGAGCTGGCGCTGGGGGTGAATTTCACCCCCCACCCCCACCCCACCACTCCCACCCATAATGGACTAGTTCTCAATGGGCAGCCTTTTGCTGCCCTGGTCGGTTCACCTTTCAGTGCCCCGATTGGCCGATTAGGGATTCCGTGGAGGAGGCTATAGCAGGAGAGAGCCAGAGGCCAACGGCAAAGAGTAGGGGAGAGCTGAAGGCAGGGGGGGTGGGGGACACTGGGGGTAATTCACCCTCATGACTACCTAGGAGCCAGGAGGGAATCAGCCTCTGGGTCATGACAGAAGATTGACAGTGGCGTCCACCAGCCACAAGCCGCATTTGAAGGGGCAGTCAGTTGATGCCCATCAGTAAACCAATCAGTGCTGAGGAAGGTGGCAGGCAAGTTCGGTTGAGCCGTGGTACATTCAATCAAAAGTCATTGAAAGACCGGTGTCCTTTCCTGTGTACAAATAAAATCTCAAGGAGGTACGTTTGCTATTTTAAAATCCAGCTTCTGACCGAAAACCTCTATTGCTAGAAGCCAAGTGGGCAATGAAAATATACAAGGTTTTTAGATGGAGATTGGTTTTACTATTGTGCATTGCACAATAAAGTTACAGAGGAGAGAGGATCTAGGATCTTGTGACAAATGTAGCCTTGATTCAGTTCTTTAAGAAAATGACTCAGAGGGGGAGGCGGTGGCATGGTGGTATTGTCACTGGACTAGTATTCCATAGGCCCACGGTAATGCTCTGGGGACCTGGGTATGAATCCCACTACAGCAGATGGTGAAATTTGAATTCAATTAAAATCTGGAATTAAAAAAGTCTGATGATGACCCAAAACCATTGCCGACTGTTGTAAAAACGTATCTGGTTCACTAATGCCCTTTAGGGAAGGAAATCTGCCACCCTTACCTGGTCTGGCCTACATGTGACTCCAGGCCCACAGCAATTTGGTTGACTCTGGAAAGGGCAATAAATGCTGGCCTAGCCAACAACGCCCACATCCAATGAATAAAAAATATATAATTGAAACAAAAGTCTGTGATCTCTAACTGCTGTATTTAATAACTGGGTGCCTAATAGGGTTGCCAACACTGGTTGGACATATTCTGGGAGATGTCATCACATGACCTAACCTCAACTGACCCTCCCTGACTCCTGCCATTGGTCGCCCAACATATGCATCATTAAGTAGCCCCACCTTCCCAAGACTTTTCATTATGTCATGGTTTTGACTTTTGTAAGTCTGGTTACCCTACCTTTCCCTGGTAATTGTAATTGTTTCAAGTTCCTCCCTCCCTTTAACCTCTTGGTTTACAAGTATTTCTGGGATGTTATTGATGTCTTCAACTGTAAAGATAGACACAATATCTGTTCAATGCTTCTGTCATTTCCTTATTTCCCATTATTAATTGCCCAGACACACTCTCTAGAGGATCAACGCTCACTTTAAATACTCTTTTCCTTTTTAAATACATGTAGAAACACCTTTGTTTTTATATTTCTACCTAGCTTTCTCTCATACTCCAATTTCTCCCTCTAATTTCTAAGTCATTATCTGCTGGTTTTTAAATTCAGTCCAATCTTCTGACCTACTGCTAATCTTTGCAGAATTATGTACACTTTCTTTCAATTTGATACGATCTTTAACTTCCTTAGGTAGCCACAGACAGTGCATCCATCTCTTAGAGTCTTTCTTCTTTTCTGAATGTGATGAAATCGCTCCTTAAAATGTCTGCCACTACATCTCTACTGACCTATCCCTTAACCTAATTTCCCAGTTCACTTTAACCAGCTCTGTCCTCATACCCTTGCAATTGCCTTTGTTTAAATTTAAAACACTAGTTTTATGGAAACAAATGTTTGGAGTGAAGAATGCAAACCCCAAAACCTACATCTTTCTGTTAATAATACTAATAAGATTCCCAACACTAAGCTGTATATGCTTTACCAATCACTCTTCACATGTCACTAAATAACCTGAGCATAGACAGAACACAATGCTCATTTATTTAGACCGTCTGAGTTACCATCAGCTCCTTTCTGCTGCTATTAGAAATAAAGACAGAGGCTTGTGGTCGTTATGTAAAGAGTTCCCAACTCCAGTTCCCACCTTGGGTATTGGATATCTGTAGTGCCTTCTCCCAAAAACTTGTTGATGCAACTGAAAATGTCAAGCAAAGATCAATAGGTTTTTGTTGGGCAAGGTATTGAAGGTTACAGAACCAAGGTGGGCAGATGGAGTTAAGATACAGATCAGCCATAATCTAACTGAATAGTGAAACAGGCTCGAGGGGCTGAATGGTATACTCCTGTTCTTATGTTCTTTTCAATGGGTATTCAGATATGGGAACAAGGTCTTTAAATCCATAGATGACAAACGTCCTCAGGAACAAAGGCACCAAAAAAATTTTTTAAAGAACCTTAGTATAAGGTTTACCTAATTTTTAGGGTTTGTTCTTGGTATGTAGCATCAATGTGTTTTATTCTTTAACCACTTTTTAAATTAAATAGTTCAGTTTGAATTTCTGTTAGCGAGGCAATAGACAGTGAAGGCAGTTGGGATACTTTACCAGATGGCAGCTGTTGACAGAAACTACACTTAAATGGTTTGATGACTAAGTTGGCCGAGAGTCTGGATTCAGCAGCTCTGTGCTTGGAGAAATGGCGGAAAAGTAGTTTGAACTTAGGATGACACCTTGGCTGGAATTTTCCAGCATCCAGCCCGTCCCCTCCCCCACGACGGGGCAGGTGAACCATTGAAATTTCCGTTCACATTGGCAGGTCCGGGAGATTCCGGCCCTGACTTAACTGTATTTGTCGGACAGAACATCTGTATTAGAGGGAAACTTTTCTTTCTTATCTGACATGAGGATAGAAGTGCTTTTAACATTTGTTCTTAATGGTTTTAGTGTTTGTGGGAATGGGTTAGGGTACGTTGATGTGAACGTTGACGATAGGGGTACTTTTGGCAAGAGGATGCGATGTTGCTGATATGTTAGATACAGGTCACCAAAGGATGTAGTGTTTGTGCACAACGGAATGTACACTCTGGGGTCCCGGGGGGAAAAGGATGGGCATTTGCCTTTAGTCTACATGACTCTAGTCACAGAGGTGGGGGTGACATCGGATGACTCGCATCTAAACCAATGGAAGAGGTGAATTTGGACTATTTTGAAATAAGGGATTCAGGAATAATGAGAAGTGGGGATAATAGTTGGAAAATCAGATTCTTTGTTGGCACTGTTTAACCATGGCTTCTGGGGTATGATTCTCCTCAACCCAGTTCAACATCACTTCAGAAATAGAAGGGGAAGACATCGCCTGTGCTGGCAACACTCAAGGAATCCTGGGAACAGGAGGGATGAGGAACTTCCATGTTGTCTTCACTGTTTTTGTTCAGTATATGTAAAATCTTGCTTAATAAATTCTACTTGATCCATAAAGGCTAATTATTTGTACCTTGTCAGGTCAGGCACAAATGAGGACCCTAGAATTAGAAATTAAGAATTAGGAACTTAATTAGGATTAGGAATTAGGATTTTAATTAGAAGGGTTGTATACCTCAAAACCCCTAAAATCTTACATTAGTTTCAAATCTCGGTGGTGCTCACATAGTTTAAAGTAGTTTGCCCATTCCTGCACCAGTTTACTCAAAAAGTTCTCTTTTAAACGTTCTCTTTTCCTCTTTAAAAATTCTTTTCCATGAAATGCGCATTTATTGCTTTTAACATGGAGGCAAGGCGACATGCTTCAAATCAGTTTGATTAGTGAATCTTCCAGTGAATCAGTGAAACAACCTCGAATATCCAGTAACTGTTCACTTCTGTGTCTCTCAATGAATGCATAAAAGGTCTGTATTATGAGTACAAGACACTATCCCTTTGTACTTACAAATCAGCTCAAATCATTTGACAGCACAAGACAACATTCATAGCCATGTGCTTTGTAAATTTTCTATCCTTTTTTGTCTCCCCTCCTCATCACTCCTTCTGCACTCAACCTATCCTCCCTTTATTCAGGCCAATGAGCTATCACCTCTTACTATTATATTATTCCCAGTATCTGGCTCAGCAAAGGCTCAGAGTGATGAAGGGATGTCCTGCTCTCGCCCCCACTTCCCCACCCTAAATGTACACCCCAGGTATGTGGAAGGTCCCTGTTCTCTCCCTGCTCAACCCATAGCATTCTTTCAAAGAAGAGCAAGGGAGTCAAACTCAGTGCTCTGGCTGGTATTTATCCCTCAATCAACAGGTCACATTGCTGTTTGTGGGAGTTTGCTGTGCACAAATTGGCTGCAACGTTTCCTACATTACAATAGCGACTACACTTCAAAAAGCACTTCACTGACTGTAAAGCGCTTTGAGACATCTGGTGGTCATGAAAAAGGCAATATACCTCAGATGTCAACCTTTGAAACTTCAAAAATCCCTCCAAAAAAAAAATGGGGGTGGCATTATATGCCAAGTATGAAAAAGTGAACAGCCGGTGAGAGTTTGGATGGTCACCATTTTGAAATGTTATCGGCATCTGATGCAAAACCCGGGCGTCTTAAACTCCTGCACATTTTCACAACCACAGCCCGTATCGCCTACTCGATCCCTTGTGCCCAGTTAAAAGGTCCCAGTAAGTTAAAACATGCATTTGTGGAGTGAAAAAAAATTGAGGCTGACTATTAATCGGACATGATATTTGGAGCCAGAAAAATGGACTTGTCTTGTGCACCGGGTCAACTTACATGCTATAATTTATGGTAAATTCAAATCCTTTTTTCCCCCCACCCACTCTGATGAGAAAAAAAATCATCTACATTTCAATCCCTTTTCTCCAGACAGACCATTCCAAACCCTGTTGAAGATTGGTGGAAAGTCCAGACAAGACATGGGGCTGGATTTTTTTTTACAGACCTCACCAGCATACTGGCAGGCAGGGGGAAAATCTCAAAATAAAGCACATGGCCTTCCTGCCCTGTCTCCCATATTATGGGGGGCTGGAGGGGATGATGGTGTTAGGCAGTCCACCACCCTTCGGCCTCTCGTGCTATACGTTATATTACGTGTGGCAGGGGAAGGCAGAGGCAAGGCAGGTAGCCCGGTAGCTTGCACTGCACAGGCAAGGAGTGGGGAAGGGCTCCTTTGGGGAATCCCCTGTGCTCACTGGAGGCACCCCTCCTCCACCGCCCCCCCCCCTCCCCCCACCCTTAACCCTCCCCCCACACGCCCCTTGCTGAGGTCTGCCAGCCAAGCCTGTCCAAGCACTGGAGGTCCAGTCTCCATCACTCCCTCTTCTTGAGGGCTGCCTGTAGTCCCAGCATCGGCCACCACTCGAACCTGGCGCTGCTGAGACTACAGAAATGCCAGCCAATCAGCTTGGCTAGCAGCCCTCCAAGGCGGGACTCCTTCCTCAGACGCGGGGTGGAAAACTCACCCCGAGATAATTAAGGCTGCTCCCAATGTAAAATGGCTGCGGGGCAGCCAGTTTTTGGGTGGGGCTGGCTGACTACCAACTTTTCAGTTGTGGTGGGGGAGGGGGGGTGACGGTGAACATGGCCTCTGTAAAATCCAGCCCACGAGTCTTTTCCAGGACTGGTTCACAGCTGACATTTCAACCAATCCAGAATTGGATTAGCAATAAAATAGTTTAACTTTACTGGAAATAAAATGGATTACTGCTTTGATTTAAAGTTCATTTGCATGGCCATCAATGACAAACACCAATGTCCACAAGAAACAAAGTACAGCTGGCTTGATGGAGCCTCCATTATCACCATACAACGCTTCTCAGAGCTTACTGGACTAACTTGACATCTTGGTAGCACCTAGTGTCATGTGTTAGAGAGAGAAAACAAACAACAATCCTAGTTGTTTCCTCCACAGCTGAAGACACATTGCTGGCACCTGGAGGTCTTGTAAGATGCTTTGCCTTTTTTAAAAATAAACATTAAGGTTGCATGAGCCAGTGATATGATTATCACGTTGCCAGCTGACTTTGTCACTAGGTTTTATTTCATTGTTAAAAGACAATCAAAAATGTTTTGAAATTATTTGCCAAAATTCTTCCCCAAATGCTCCATTAAAAAGGTAAAAAAAAGATTTGCACTTATATAGAATTTATCCCAAACTTCCAAGACCCCGAAATACCTTGACAACCAAATATGTACTTTTTGAAGCGTAGCCACTTCATGTAATGTCGGCAGCACAGCAATCAATCCCACAAACAACCTGGTGATAGACTCCAAAAGCAAAACGCTGCAGATGCTGGAAATCTGAAATAAAACAGAAACTGTGGGAGAGACTCAGTCAGCAACTGTAGAAATGACCCTTCACCTTTCCTGCGACTGAAAGAAGACTTATCCCTCAGCGGTCACCGCCAACATTTTTCTATCCTTTCCGCTTCCAGATGCGGACTATGTTGGCATCCTCGAGAGTGCAAGGTCCTGTGCAGGTTGACCAACCGTCTCTTATTTTAATAGATTGTCCCACGTCCCGGGTTGCGAGAGTTGGTCACCCTGGTCCTGTGAAGCTTTTTCCTGACCCCAGAGACTCTTAAAGATGGCTGCAAGCTTGTTAACGAGCTCTGTGCTGTTACATTTCCAAATCTCTGCTGGAATGCCCTCTTAGGCCATGGGCTTTTCCTCATTTGGTTGATTTGATTGCCTTTATCACCTCTTCCGTGGAAGGAGGGAGAGACGAGCATTCGTTTCCTTTTTTGGCCTCTCTTCCACAAACAGCAATGTGATAATGGCATGATAATCTGCTTTTGGCAATGCTGGTTGAGAGACAGGTATGGTCAAGGCACTGGGGAGAAATTCCCTGTACTTTTTAAAAAAGTGCCATCAACTTTAAGCTCACCTGCGAAGGGACACATGACCTTGGCTTAAATCCTCATCTGAAAGACAGGTGTCTATGCACCACTGACACTGCAGCACTCCCAGAGTACTGCACCAGGAGTATCAGTCTAGAATGTGTATTCAAATCTCTGGAGTGAGAGTTAAACCCACAATCTTCTGACTCAGGTGAGGGTGGTACCAACTGAGCCACCACTAACACTTTGCCAACAGTGCTGTGGTTAATTTAGTAAGTGCGAAGGATGAAGGGACACTTTGCTTGCCAAAGTAGTGCTGCCATTAGCAGGTTTTTAAGTGTGCAATAGTTACCAGGCTGTACAGAACCAAGCTGTATAACCTATGTGGTCAATTTACCACATCACCATTGATTAAACAGATTTACGCAATCAACGGATCCAACTGCAGTTCACATGACTTGGCCCATTGGCTGACGCGAGTTTCCATCATGCTAAGTCGCTACGCTGAAGATTACTTACAAACAGGATATGGTGTCTAAAGGTGTTTCCTGTAACACAATACGGTGAAGATTCAAAAACAAAGGCAGCAGAAGTGTTGCCTTTGCAAGTCCAAATTGAAACTTTAAAGCTACACAGGCTTTATCGTGTTGACCTGACACTAAGTCGCTAACTGTGTGCTCATTCGTCAGGACATCTCATGCTGAAGCTGGATATAAATAAGCCAAATTCACATTATTGGACTTTATTCTTTGCCACCATTACTTGAAGATGTTAGTGCAATCTTGAGGCAGAGTGTTAATATTAACCCTTTATTAAAAACTTCAGGTACACCAATTTTCACGTTAGTTAGATAGATTCTTCTCACCACAAAATCCACTTTAAACCGGTGGATAAGTGCGGCACACGGTGCGGCACAGATTGGTTCCTGTGCAGAGCTGGCTAAAGGTAAACTGGGATGGCAATGGAAAACTACTCCGATAGATAGATTTTTGTTAGGCGAAGGCATTAAGGGTTTACAGAACCAAGGCAAGTAAGCAGCATTAAACCATGATCTGCCAGTGGGACATCATAGTGTGGACCATAACAGGCTATTTCACCTAGTCCAGGCTTGAGGGGATGAATGGCCCTACTCCCGTGCCTATATGCCTTGTGTTAAGGTGAGAATGGAAGCTGGTGGGGCAAGGGGATCAGATCAACCAGAGTTCCTTCTTTCCAACTGGGATTTCACTCCTGACCATTATCCAGTGATTACCTGCCAGGAAGTGGACATCAGTTGAGGTCTGGATCCAGTTTGGCTATGACACGCCCACATGAAGATCAGCCTAGTTGTGATCACAGTCCAAACACACAAGGATCACTATATGGACAGGCAGCACTGAAGCACAAGCCATTACAATCAGACAGGCTTGGACAGCTTCACATGGTTAATCACAAATTGAAGGGCTGCATTTTCACGGTGCTCCAGATTATAATGATGATTACGGTGGTATGGTTAATCTGCTTTGAGTTGAGGGATAATTATTGATCAGGGCACCAGCAATAACTCCCCTGCTCTTAGTCAAGGGCCTTGAAGATGCAATGAATGGAGCAAAGTCCCAGAATCATTGAAGCAGGCCATTCAGTCCATCATGTCCATGCTGGCTTTCTGAGAAAGCTACCAATTGGTCCCAATTCTCCTGACCTTCTCCCCACAGCCCTCCAGATCGTTCCTTATTAAGTGTATTTCCAATTCCCTTTTGGAAGTTACCACTGAACCTGCTTCCACCACTCTTTCAGACAGCGGATTCCAGATCATAATCCCCATGTCCTCTGGTTATCAACGCTCTTGCCAGTAGTCTAGGGGAGAAATTGGCGTGCGTGCCACTGCTTATTAATATCATTCATGAACTCTCCGTACATGTGGCAGCCCACATTGCTACCTGCCCCCCCAGGGGATCAACTCTAACCTGAGTACGCAAACAAACTTCTCCTCTTTTCTCTCTGTCTACTCTACCAAAACCTTTGATCACTTTGAACATCTCTATTAAATTACCCCTTAACCTTCTCCGCTGTAAGGAGAACAAAATCCTAAATAAAATCGAAGACAAATCACCACCATTGAACTTGGAGAACGACATGTGCAAACAAGATTTTTCAACTGTGCCGCGTGTGTGTGTGTCGGGGGGGAGTTAGAGACATTGCCATCACCCTTTCCCAAATCAAACCGGTTTCACTCCTGCTGGCTTTTTATGCTGCAGGTCGTATGAACTTTGAACATAAAATTCTTCCTAAACAACACGGCACTGACTTTAATATTGGTTTAGTGCCGCTCACCACTGTCATGGACTGTCACGCCCACACCATCAATAATGAGTTTACAAAGCACACGAATCTCCAACTGAAAACACTGAAGAGAAATACATTTCCCTATCCCCACCTTACCCCAATGTTTGCTGAGATTACAACAACAATTTAGATTTACATGTTTATAATCGAGGATGCACAAGAGGCCTTTAATATAATGAAACGTTCTAAGGTGCTTCACAGAGAACAAGCATGACACCGAACCATATAAGCTTTTAGTCATCTGACTGAACATCCCCTTAAGTCAGAGGTGGGTTTTAAGAAGTGTCTTAAAGGAGGAAAGTGAGGTAGAGAGGTGCAAGGAGGGAATTCCAGAGTAGGGGGCCTGGGAAACTGAAGGCACAGCCACCAATGGGGGAGCAATTACAATTGGGACCGTACAAGGGGCCAGAATGAGAGGAGCGCAGGTGTTTCAGTGGGTTGATGGAGATAACAGAAATAGGGAGGGGGGAGAACATGGAGGGATTCGAAAATAAGGATGGGAATTTTAAAATTAAGACGTTGCTTTATGGGGTACCAATGTAGGTCAAGTGAGCACTGGAGGTGACAGACATTCAAATCCAATCTGTTAAAATCTGGCCTCTTACCTTCTTGCTTGTCTTGACTACATGCTGCTGTGCTATGCAAAATGTCAGCTCGTGACATTACCCTGCAAGGTCCCCCATTACTTCCACTTCCTACAGCCCATTGCTGTGGTCAACTGCTTCCCCGTGATTGCGAAAAATATTACAGAAAGGAGGTGAATAACAACTCATATTAACATGGCACCTCTGATGTAATTAAACACCTCCCAAAGCGATTCACAGGATATATTAGGGCAGGTGACCAAAAGCTTGGTCAAAGAGCGAGGTTTTCCAGAGTGTCTTGGAAGGAGGAAAGAGAAGCAGAGAAGGAGTGATTTCCAAAACTCAGGGCCCAGGAGGATGAAGACGTGGCCACCAATGTTAAGAGGTGGAAATCAGGGGTGCACAAGAGGCTGGAATTGTAAGAGAGTAGAGAGATCTCGGAAGGGTATGGGGCTGGAGGAGGTTACGGAGATGGGGAGGAGCAAGGCCATGGAGGGATTTGAAAACAAGGATGAGAATAGTCATTTGGTAGTACAGAGAGTCCACTTGCCAACCAATCAGCACTCCCTTCTCACATAATATTGTTCCCATTACATTTGGTATTCTTGTGAATTGTCCTGATGAGTGCAAGACGAAAAGCTTCGACAAAGGATGAAAATGTTAAAATTTTAAAAGAATTCATGTATGTTTTACTCCCTTGAGATGTAATAACATGCCAACTTCCTCAGAACAGCTTTCTGATATTAACACTATCATAGCTTATGGCAAAGCTAAGATAGTGTTAAGTTCCTGCCACTCTTCCTCTTCCAAAGCTGATTCCAGCCACCCGAGATCCCTACCTCAAATGTTATCCATTTCCCTTCACAGATGCTGTTGAGTATTTCCAGTATCTTTTATATTTTTTCTAGATTTTCTCTGTTGAATCCTGATTTTAACTCCAGGGGGGGGCATTCGACCTGCCCTGGTGATTTAACCTTGGATACTTAATCGGCCTGGCCAAATTTAAGTGTCACATCCTTCGTACATTAGAAACAATGGATGAATATTATGTGATGTATTTCCTCCCAGCCAAGCAGACGTCCACGCAATTGATTTGATTGCCTCAGATGGGTCCTGCCCGCTAACTGAACCTCAGAATTCAGAAAAAAAGCTCAAGTTTCTTTGTGAAACACTAAAAGGTTGACAGATGGGATGAAAGGCTGACTTGTCCAGTTTAAACACTGACAGATGGTGTGTGTGTGTGTGTGTGTGTGTGTGAGAGAGAGAGTGTGTGAGTGTGTGAGAGAGTGTATGAGTGTGTGTGTGTGTGTATGTGTGTCTGTGCCTGTGTCATGCTGCTTGTGAGTCAGCCGGTATAGAGAATGGCTATCATCCTGTTAGCAGCACATTGAACTCAAAGCGCGCACACACACACACACACACACACACACACACACAGTCATTCACAATGTAACATCCACATGTTAACAGTGCTTTGTGCTGCTATTCTTCAGCTTGGCCTTCTCAAGGATACTTGGGCTGTATCGTAGCAACATAACTGCTGACTTTCACATGAATGCCCTAAGCTTCCATGACAGGGTGTGGGTGAGGTGCATTTGCTGCTGTCTGTCAGGACAGTCCTCTAGTTTCTCTCTGCCACTTTTTGCATATGTTTCAGCCCCTCTGCACACACACTGCTTTTGCCCATTTAAAGTCTCCTTTCTTTACATATATGCTCATCGCTTCCATTGTTGTAACCTCACAGACATCCAGTGATACATTTTCCTTTAGAGGGAAAGCATTTTGGAATTTAGGGAGACTCCTTAGTGTTCACAAGACCATTAGCTCAGGATCAGTGTTTTGGCACATTTGCCTGCACTCCTGAATTTGCTAGAGGAGGGCAAGTGGTGGCGTGAGGTAACACTAACAATGACATGCATTTATATAGCACCTTTGACACAGTAAAGCATCTCAAGGTGCTTCACAGGAGCACAAATCAGGCAAAAAAAAAAAATTGATACTGAGCCAAAGAGTCAATTCAGGGGGGTGACCAAAAGCTTGGTCAAAGAGGTAGGTTTTTCGAAATGTATGAAAAAGAGAGAGAGAGAGGTGGAGAGGTTTACGATTGGAATTCCAGAGTTTAGGGCCTAGACAACTGAAGTTACAACCGCCAATGGTGGGGTGTGGGAAGTCACATACACAAGGGAAATGTTTGGTTCTCGAAGGCTTGTAAGGCTGAATGAGATTGCAGAAATAGGGAAGAATGAGACCACAGAGGGCTGATTCTAAAAAAAAAAACAGCTTGCTAAATGCCAGCACTTTAAAATTACAATGCTCAGGTCAAACTAAATCCAACCAGCGACCAACAAAGAATGGGGCGCAGCAGTCCGGGGTTCCCATACAAGGTCTGACTCTAACTGCTAGAGCCCGCCATTGGTCCCAACTGTTAAGCTGTAACTTCCCCACATCGTAAACAATGCAACGTTTATAATGTTGCACCAGCTCATTTGCATATGGCTTGTCACCTGTAACATACCAGCCACACGCTGCGAAGCTCAATTTGACATTAAATCTTAAAATAAATAGGAGCGGGGGGGTAGGCCATTCGGCCCTTTGAACCTGCCTCACTGTCAGGCTTGATCTTCTACTTCAACTCCCCCCTCCTCACACTGTTCCCATAGCCCTTAATACACTGAACACACTCAACAACGGAGCATCCACAATTCCCTGGGGTAGCAAATTGCAAAAGATTCACAACCTTTTAAGGTGAAGAAATCTCTTCTCGTCTCAGCCCTGAATGCCTGAGCCAAATTCGGAGACTGTGATCCCACGTTCTAGTTTCCCAGGTAAAAGGGGTGGCAGGGAATGATAAAACACATAAAAGGATAGATATTAATAATCTGTCCCTGCTACATGGTTTTGCTACAACCCAATGCCAGTTGAATGGTCCAGTTCTTTCAGTATCAAAATCCTACGTGGGAGCCACTCACCCCTTTACTCAAGCTGTTTAATATCCCTTTGCTTTTAGCCATCTCCAGACAATTTGCGTGACAGCTTTTCTACTGAGCTTGCATTACACTCCACTTAATTACTGCCCATTTACAGGCTAACACCTCGCCCACTATTAATCAGCATTGTGAAAGAAACGGCTTTCCCAGTTTCCAGGGATCAACATTTCCACCGTGGGGCCCTTTATCATCTTTGTCAGCAGGAACTATTGATTATTTGACCGAATTCTGCTCATTTCTTCCCAGTAGACCCAGGGCCTTGACCATCAAGGTACTGCATTCTTTTCAGCAGCTGGTACTGCTGAACAAGATGAGACTGTTTTCGTGAACTACAGGATCAACTGGGAGGCCATTTGGCCCTTTATGCCTGGACCATCTCTTTGCAAGACCTAACCAACTAATCCCAACTCCAGTGCTCTTTCCCCAATGCTCCCTTTACAGCTACTATTGAACCTGCTTCCAGCACCTTTTCAGATGTTGCATTCCAGGCCATCATAACTCACCACCTAAAATTAATTTCTCTCGCCCCTGTTTTTTTAGGTCAATTATCTTAAATCTCTATATCTGGTTACCAATCCTCTTGCCGTTTGAAACAGTTTCTGCCTATCCCCTCACAGGCTGAAAGAAGGGTGGTAGAAGCAGAAATGCTCCTAACATTTGAAAAGCACTTTGATGTGTACTTGAAGTGCTGTAACCTACCAGGCTGTGCAGCAAGAGCTGAAAGTGGGTTTAGGTTGGACGGCTACATGTCAGTCAGAGTGGGCATGGTGGGCCAAATGGCTTCCTTCCATGCTGTAAATTTCGATGGTCCCATGAAAACCCTTCATAATTTTGAATGTCTCCATTAAACTTCCCCTTAGCCTTCTCTACTCCAATAAGAACAAATCTCAGCCTCTCTAGTCCATCCAACTAACTGAAGTCACTCGTGACGGGTGCCTTTATTGTGAACCTCCCCTGCACTCTGTCCAAGGCCTTGACATCCTTCCTAAAAAGTGTGGTGACCAGAATTGGACACAATACTCCAGCTGGGGGCCTAACCAGTGATTTGGAAAGGTTTAGCATAACTTCCCTGTTTTTACTATTGCAAAATGAAGGCAGAATCAACATTTACCTTTAAAAAAAAAAGCAGCTACTGCAAAGACAGAGGCACATGCACATCAAGGCAAAACGCAGATGGTTACCATAGAGACCAACAGATCACATCCACAGGAGCATGGATAGTTGTCGTACATAGATAGCTGTTCAACCCTCTGATGGACGGAAAGAATAGCTATTAGACTGCTCCCTGTAACAAAAGATATACAATCTTTCAACGTTATGGTGGGAGGAGGGTAACGTTTTAAAGGGTTTTCAAACGAGGCCTCATCAGTCCAGGCAGAGAAATTGATGCTAAACATTGATTTGGAAGCTAAACTAATAGACTTGGCTTTAAAACTGTGCTCCAGTTGATACCCAGTGCTAATGCTAATCGATGCACCACATTTTGGGCCACAGCCTAAAGACATGCTTCTTTGTATTGTAAAGACCTCGTTTTAAGTCACTGCTATTTATCATTACTAAAGCAAACACTCAAGACACAAAACATAGAGACCTAAACATGAGCGCTGTGTTTACTATTAGATTACACTTTGCTGCTCTTTTTCCATTTGAGCTGTCGATGTTTGAAGCTGCTCAGAAATGGAGCTGGGTGTTAAAGTCTTTAAATAGAGACAGATAACAGAGAAAGAGTCACACCTCATTAATTTGACCTTCATCAATCACTGAAACATCAGGTATACAGAATTCAGTCACAAATGGCATAACCCTCAATATAACAGACAACCTGGCTAATGACCAAACACTTTCTGATTTAGGGGGTCCAATCATACCAGCGATCTAGCTGGCAGCTATGAAAAGCCCTGGAAAGATCAGACAACACCACAAATTATTTGTAAAACAGCAGCAAGCCTTCATGTATAAATGTAAACAAGGTGAAATTTATCTCAGGGCAATCCAAACTGAAAGGAAGTTTCTATCCGGCCAGCTAAGTGCCTGCATCTGCTTTTTTTATTATTATTTCATGGGATGTGGGCATCACCAACATTTATTGCACATCCCTAATTGCCCTTGAGAAGGTAGTGGTGGTCTCCTGCCTTGAACCGCTGCAGTCCATGTGGTATAGGTACATCCACAGTGCTGTTAGGGAGGGAGTTCCAGGATTTTGACCCAGCGACAGTGAAGAAACGGCGATATATTTCCAAGTCAGGGTGGTGAGTGACTTGGAGGGGAACTTGCAGGTGGCGGTGTTCCCATGCATCTGCTGCCCTTGTCCTCCTAGATGGTACTGGTTGTGGGTTTGGAAGGGGGCTTGGTGAGTTCCTGCAGTGCATCTTGTAGATGGTACACACTGCTGCTACTGTGACGGTGGTGGAGGGAGTGAACGTTTGAGGAGGTGGATCAGCAGGCTGCTTTGTCCTGGATGGTGTTGAGCTTCACTCATCCAGGCGAGTGAAGTATTCCATCACACTCCTGACTTGTGCCTTGTAGATGGTGGACAGGATTTGGGGAGTCAGGAGGTGAATTACTCTCCAAAGCCTTCGCATCCTTCCAAAAGTGTGGTGCCCAGAAACGGACACAATACCCCAGCTGGGGATGAATATTTTATACAAGTATGGCATACCTCCCTTGCTTTTGTACTCTATGCCTCTATTTATAAAAGCCCTGGATCTCAAAAATATGCTTAACTAACAGCTTTTTAATATGTTATGCTATCTTCAAAGATTTGTGTACAAAAACCCCCAGGGTCTCTGTTTTTGCACTCACTTTAAAACTGCACCATTTAATCTGTATTGCCTCTCCTTATACTTCCCACTAAAAATGTATCATCTCACACTCTTCTGCCTATGTCCTCTTGAAGTCTGCCTTCTACTGCCTTCCTCACTGTTTATGAGCCTTCTCGGTTTTGAAAACTTGCCTTTAGCTGTGGGTAACTGCTTTAAACAAAGCAAGGAAGGGAAAAAAAAGCAGTTTGATTCATACAGTGGCTGTCATGACCTCAGGATGTCCTAAACCGTTTTACAGTCAATGAAGTACTTCTGAAGTGCGGCAGCTGTTGTAATGTAGCACATAAGACAGACTATTAGCCCACAATCAGCACATGTGAGAGTGGCCATAGAGTCAGCTTTAGTGATTTTAGTCAAGGGATAAATATTAGCCAGGAGGCCAGGGAGAATGCCCTGATCTTCTTCACAACTGTCCGCCTGGGAGGGCAGACGTGACCTCCATTTAACATCTCATCTGAAAATCTGCATTTCCAACAATGCAGCACTCCCTCCACTCTAAAGTGACCACAAATGACCATTTGTTTTTGAATTGCACCTTTGCTAAAGGAAAATGGCATCAAGGTGTTTCGGAGGTGTAATGAAAGTATGAGGCATCCAGGCTCACATCAAAAGGTCCACCAGTTATTGATGATCACCATCCATTTATGCTTCTATATTTGACACAGGTTAGTGCAGCATACCGTTAATAAGCATTTAGATAAGCACTTGAAACGCCATAGCATACAGGGCTACGGGCCAAGTGCTGGAAAATGGAATTGGGATAGATAGGTGCTTGATGGCTGGCACGGACACGATGGGCCAAAGGGCCTGTTTATGTGCTGAATAACTATAACTCTACGACTATGGCGACGTTCAGCCTCACTAAGCAATTAGTTACTAGAAATGGGCTCCTACACATCTTTCATCCTGAACATGGTTGCCACATCAAAGGAGGTCAATCTGAGAAGGTTGAGAGTTTAAGCCTCACCCAAGGACATGGGACCCATAGCCTAGGCTGGATCTTCAGGGCAGTGCTTTCCAGATAAGACATTAATCCAAACCCTCATTTCCTGTTTGAGCAGATGATCAAAAAACCCTTGATAATGTTCAAAGAGAGACAGGTATCCTGGTTGTCACGACAGCCACACAACTTGCATTTATATAACGCCTTTAACAGGGGGCAGCTGTCAGACAACAATTTGACACTGAACCACAGAGGGAGATGTTGGGGCAGATGACCAACACATTCAGTGTTCTTGGATACTCTTTTATTCATTTACAGGACATGGGCGTCACTGGCTGGGCCAGCATTTACTGCCCATCCCTAATTGGCCCTTGAGAAGGTGGTGGTGGTGAGCTGCCTTCTTGAACCGCTGCAGTCCATGTGGTGTAGGTGCATCCACAGTGCTGTTAGGGAGTGAGTTCCAGGATTTTGACTCAGCGACAGTGAAGGAACGGCCGATATATTTCCAAGTCAGGATGGCGAGTGGCTTGGAGGAGAACATCCAGGTGGCGTAGGCAAACTGGCTGCCATATTTGCCCATAAAAACAGCAGCAACTGGTCTTCAAAAAGTAACTTATTGGATCGTGAAGGGTTTAGGAACAGCCGAGGGAATGATAAAACACAGATTCTTCTTCTTGAGCAAAGGGTGGGAAAAATAAACCGTCTGAGAAACTGCGTGGAGTATAAATGCAGCACGAGTGTACCTTTCAGAAACCCCCCGCTGCTGCAATAACCTGACAGGTGGCACATGAGAGCCACTCTAGTGTGCTTTGAACAGTAAGCAACGTTTTTAAGTTCCTTCCAGCCACACATTGTAAACAATACCCCTAATAAAGTTAGGCTACTGCAGCTTTCAATGATCACAACGCAGTGTTTGGAAAGTCATAAATACCTCCCTCACCTATCGGAAAACCAACAGACACATAAGGCCCGATTTTCACTCTGGCCGGGAGTCAAGCAGAGGTCAACAGCCAACCGCCCCTGACCTCAACAGCACGAGGCCCGACCACTTTAAACCCCCAGGTTTTATGCACGTGCTCCCGATCGGTAGTCCGCATGAAAAACTGGTGGGAAGCAGCAGCCGGGAATGGGATTGCAAACGGCAGGAGGCCGTAGGAATATTCAGGGTCTCCACTGCACTTGCAGTGAGTAACATCAGCAAAGCGGGATAATAGCCTAGGGAATTTCCCAGCTACTCTGCCCAGTGTTCTCTGGTGAAAAGCAAGCTCCCGCAGCAGTGAGGAGGTAAATATTATCTCTCTCTCTTTTTGTAACGGTGGCTGGCGGTGAACAATGATGAGCAGGAAAAGACGCTCTGACCTATCCAGACCCTCCCTCACAATTGGGGTAGCTTAGCAGAATATAATGAAGATGGGATAATACGAGTACACCAGTGTTGGCCAGGCCGCCAGGAGAACTCCCCTCCTTTTCTTCAAAAAAAAAAGCCATGGAATCTTTAGCATCCACCTGAAAAGGACAGATGGGGGGCATTGGTTAAAAGACTCATCTGAAAGACAGCATCTCCAGCAGTGCAGCACTCCACCCACTGCTGCACTGAAGCCTCAGCCTAAATGTGTGCAAGTCTCTGGTATGGGACTTATCCACATTGAACCAAGGCTGCTAACAACTGTGCCAAGTCTGGCACTACTACGATCTCCACTTCGATGAAAGCATTGTTTTTGTATTATTCAATAAGAGGCTTTTACCACAAGAGAGAGATCAAACTAAAAGCACGGCAGTATCATTTTGCTCTGTTGATGCCACGACTTTCATTTTCCTTTTGAGTAAAACTGGCTATGTGGGGGTTGAGGAAGAGCTATGGGTATTGCTATGGTTAGAATACAGGCAGCTCAGACATGCAACATCACACAGTGAATATTGGGCAATGTACTTCCTTTACAGTAACCTGCCTCTTTGCTGTCAGGCACATTGCTTATATAACCGACGTTACTGCAGCGTACGCAGTCAGTGTACTTAACGTTCATCGAGGTGAATGGCGGCAGTGCTGGGAGAAGGATCATTTTTCTATTTCACACTCAGTTCCAGAATAGAGCAGACCATGGGCCCAGTATAGTCTGGGTGAGATAAAGGCCAAAGTTGCTCCAATGTTACCTTGACAGTATCCTTTAAACACCAATCTCAGAAGTCAGCCTCTATCTCAAACACACGTAGGGCACAACACACAAATCATTCTTCAACATTTACCCAATTGCCCATCCTCCAAACCTCTTGCAGCAGAACCACTGAATAAGTGCTAAAATGCAATTCAATTTGGTGCTCAGGTGAGTTTGGGTTTTAGCTCAAGTTCATGCTTAACTCAAAATTAGTCTCAATTACTAGTTATAATCAAAGCATATTTTCCCACCAACATCCATTGGGAACTATTCAGAGACTAATACTTAATATCTTACACCATTGAAAGAGCTAAACAACAACCTGCATTCATATAGCACCTTTCGCATAGTTATAAAAGAGTCACAGAAGCATCATCAGACAAACTGAGCCACTAAAAGGAGACATTAGGGCAAGCGACTAGAAGCTTGATCAAAGAGATAGGTTTTAAGGGACGATTGAATGGAGGAGGGAGAGGGAAACCGATCATTTTTTTTCAGCTTGGCTGCATTCACAGCTAGCCCCTGGATCAAAAGGGAAGGGTCTAACCCATTCAGCCCATTGTGTCCGTGCCAGCTCTCTGCAAGAGAACAGCCCCAGCTTCTTCAATCTATCCATGTTGCCGAAGTTGCTCATCCATAGAACCATTCCTACGCATCTTTTCGGCACTCTCTCGAATATACCTTCACAACCTTTCTAAAGTGCAGACCTGCAACCGGACACAATGCTCCAGTTGAGGCCAAACCAGTGTTTTATATAGCAGATGTAGTTAAATTGAATGACCAGGCTATAAACTCTGATAAAGGGGGTGGGGCGGGGGAAATTTTACCCCTTCCCACCAAGCAGGTCGGGAGCTGTAATGAGTTACTTACCTGCCCTGGAGTTGCAGAAATCGGCAGTTCTCCTCAACGCCCCAAAGCTGGAGGGGCTCCTTCTTTATTTGTGCATTCGTCAGCTCTCAAAGGCATAATCAGGACTCGGCCGCAGTTTTAACCCAGAACCCGAGCTCCACCTTTCCTGTCAGGGCAACCCAGGGTTCCTCCTTTGTGGAACTAGAAGCAGGATTGTTCCTCAGTGTCCGACAAAAGCAGCTTAGTCCTCCACTGCCCTGGATTTCCCTCATCACCCCCACCCACCCCGCCCCCAGGTGAGATACACCAGGGAACCTGATCCTTGTGTAGGCCTCTGGCTTCCTGGTTACCCAGGAAGTGGGCTGGTGGCTGGTATTAATGAAGCCCAAGTCAAACTGATTTCTGTATCAATGGCCGAATTTCCAACTCACCTTGCTGGCCATCTACCTAAAACTCAACAAGAGATAAAAAAAAAATCAGGCCAAGTGTTTTAGTTTATTGTCATGTTAAGCTAATAGCCAAGGAAAAATAATGCTTAAAAGCTAGAAGACAGCTCGGCTAATAATTTGACACAGAGAAGGATTTCCAATGAGGTATTTTACAACACCAATACAGACCCTCTCATCAATTTGAAACTAAATCATTGAAATGTTATTAAACAGGACAAACCTCAAGATCATTCCTCCTGAAGCCTAAAGGCACAACAGCCTCTGAAATGAACTTATTGCTTTCAACTTCGTAAAAATCATTACTCAGCAATGTTGCGATCCACCCAGGTCTTCCAAAGTAATGAGAGCAATCACTAACCAATGAATTTTTGAGCTGGTTTATGGTTCAAGGTTTGCAGTCTGAAATGTGATGCAGCAGTTGTTGTGCCTGTGCACCATGCCTAGGTTCATGTTATCTCATTAACTGGGAATTGGAAAGGAGTCTACAAACACACATACTCCACAAGATGTTATTTCAGTTCATTCCTATTCATTACCACTGACTCATTCTGGGTTAAGCACTGTAAATGCAGAGAGCTCACACACAAGACACTTGCCTTGAGACCTGAATCAAGTACGTGTCCATGTAAAAAGACCTTGTATCTGTGAAAGAGATGCCTTAATAATTTAGAGGCGTCAAGTGGACAGAGTTCACAGGAACATCTCCAGCAAACCTTTGCTGTTTGAATAGAAAGCAAAGTGGGCAGATTGAGTTGAGGATGTGTCCCATCAAATCTACCTCACTTGCACCAGGCAGTGCATGGTTCTTAAAAAGGTGCCTTTAAAAGTAGCTGGAGAAGGTTCAGTAAAAGCAGGACATCCACCCCCCCCCACTACCCAACCCCACAAAATAAATAATCCCCCACCCCCCCCGACTCCAGCTCCTCTCCCACCCAGACCTTCTTTCCCTATACCAAGGCACCTCTTATCTTCAGTCATTTCAGCCTCCATCTTAAATGTTCCCTTCCTCAACTCAGTTGATTTTCTTTGCTCGCTTCACCTCCCTCAAGCTCATCCCACAAACATGGCCACTGTCCCAATATTGTCTGGCAATCACTGGCAGGGTGGGGGCAAGGACAATGAAATATCTGAAGTGATTAGAAAGACAATGGCTTCATTTATACACTGCAAATCACTGTTATCAATGGTATTCCCTAAACGAATGCCTTTCTAACATTAGAATTTAAAGAAAGGACTGACAATCCATTTCTACAAACAGATGACAGGGGCTTGAGTGGAGCGATCTGCATTATCCAGATTAGTAAAATTCACCAGCTTCTATCAGGCTCCACGCTACTATGAAGAACCTATTAGCTTTTACCTTCCACAGCCCAAAGAGCTTTATAGCCAGAAGTACAGTCACTGTTATAATGTAGGAAACACAGCAAGCTCCCATGTGACAACGCCGAGGATAATCTGTTTTCGTGACATTGATTGAGACACAAATATTGATCAGGAGACCAGGGATAACACCCCTGCTCTTCTTTGAAATGGCTCAGGGGATCTTTTACGTCCATCTGAGGTGGTCAGACAGGGCCACTTCTGAAAAACAGCACCTACTGATAGTGTAGCACTCCCTCAGCACTGCAGTCCCAGCCTTCACCTTTGTACCCAAGTCCTGGAGTCAACTCAGAACCTTGTAAGAACACGTTTTAAAGATTTGTTTAAATTTGCTGCAGAAATGAGCAGACAATTCTCGGAGCACGTTACCATGCACTCCAGAAACAAATCAGAGGCTGCCAATTGAGTGGCTCAGGGAGACTGAACACGTGAACAGTTGCCTTGCAGCCAAAGTAGAAAAATCAGGCAAAAAACCCTCCAGACGGCGCAGTCAGGATCGAGACCGTCAATGTGAGCCGTTCTGCTGGAAGGTGGTCAGTCCTAGTCAGTTCAGATCCAATTGACCTGTAGTCAACCTAGCTTGGTTACATGGGTAACTGCATGTTTTGAAGTTGAACACAATACAGAGGGATGTAAGTTTATGGTAACAAAGCTGTTGGATTTGTAGCGAAACTGAGATTCTCAATCTCTTGGACGTTACCAATGAACTCACAACCTACTGACTCACAGGTGAAAGTGCTACCGACTGAGGCACAGCTGACAAACACACTTAGGGAGGGAATTCCAGAGGGCAGCACCTTAGCAGCTTAACGGCCATTAATGCTGGAACAACGAAATTCCCAGATGCCAGAAGAACAGCTTAAACCATGACACACTCTTGTGTGCCGAGGGACATATCATAGTGCTGAAGAGAGACGGCAGTATCTGGAAGACAACTCCCAGTGTGCCACTTAGCTAGAGAAAGCGGTAGCAAAAATAACATATTACTAAAACTTTCTACGGATCTGCATAATCATCATAGCAGATTGACAGGAAATCATGTTCCAATCTTCCCCAAACAGAAGGTGGAGAAAGGATTTCCGAGCTTGGCAGGGATTACAATCCACGCCTGGATTTATTTAATTCGGATCGTCAGCGTTCAGACTCTCCTTCTTTCCACCCACCCACCCACCCTCTGCACTGAACTGATCACGGCTGGGGGAAATGAAGAGATGGAGAGAAGGATGGGGGGGAGAATTAAATCTGGTTCTTGAAGGAAGTTCCAGAATGAAAGAATGCACGAAAATTAAAAAAAGAGGGCCAATTTCCTTCCTGGATATCCTTATGGTGACAAGCTATTGTCTGGGCAGGGGCCATGCTTCTGCCTCTCATCCTAGTTGATCCAACTATTTTCAGCAGGTTCCCCATCAGGATTTCCATCATCATTGGGAAATTTGCCTCAGGAAGATGGCTTGGAGCTTGGCAGGGGATGGGTGGGTTGTGGGGGTGGGGGGTGGTTGTGCACGCATGATAGAAAATCCCTGCAGCAGCCTGGCATGGCCTGCAGCCTCCAGGACATCTGCAGAGAAAGGCGAGGGCTTTTTTAAAAATTAATTAAATCAGAGACCAGGAATTGAATTTATCTTGGGCCAATGGATTCAGATCCCCTTTGTGGATTAGCACTGCTTCCACCTGTAAAGCTACAGCAGCCGTAAACATCATAAAGCTCAATGGCGTTCCTATTGGCCAGCAATGCTTATGGCCAAGCTGTGGCTCAATCGGTAGCACCGTCACCTCGGACTCAGCAGGTTGTGGGTTCAAGTCAACATCCTGGGGTGGGTTACTGTTGACCAGAAACTGAACTAGCCATATAAATACTGTAGCTACAAGAGCAGGTCAGAGGCTGGGAATTCTGCAGCGAGTAACTCACCTCCTGACTCCGCAAAGCCTGTCCACCATCTACAAGGCACAAGTCAGGGGTGTGATGGAAGACTCTCCACTTGTCTGGATGAGTGCAGCTCCAACAACACTCAAGGAGCTTGACACCACCCTGGACAAAGTAGCCCGCTTGATTGGCACCCCATCCGCTACCTTTGACATTCACTTCCGTCACCACCAATGCACAGTGGCAGCAGCGTGTACCACCTACAAGATGCACTGCAACAACTCACCTTCGAAAGCACCTTCCAAACCCACAACCTTTACCACCTAGAAGGACAAAGGCAGCTGATACTTGGGAACACCACCACCTGAAGTTCCTCTCCAAGCCACAGACCATCCTGACTTGGAAATATATCGCTGTTCCTCCACTGTCGCTGGGTCAAAATCCTGCATCTTATGACGTATTCCCAGCATTTGCAAGCCATCTCAGTGTGCCCACCAAATTCGGACAGATGCACTGTGCGCCTAACATCACTTCCTTTGGGGAATCCTGGAAAATATGTCTTTTTATTAAAAAAGCCAATGATGCTGCTTCAGTATTTAATAACTAACAAGGTTATTATTGCCTTGACAAGAGGTGGAGGTGGACCTCTCTTGGGTGATATCAGGGTTACGAGGAAAGGTTCAGGAAACTGCTTCATTTCTTTGGAAGAAATGAAACCTCAAGGGTGATTCAAATTTTAAAAAGGTTTTCAGGATGAGGAAACGGATGGAAAACAAAAATTGATCCAACAAGTGTTCTGCCTGGGAAAGGCTGAAAACGTGGAAGAAGGGAAGCCAGCGGGATCTATTTTCGCCAAGGGTGATAGAATTGGGGAATGTGTTACCAGGGAGGAAGTCACTGAATCTGTCAGGATAAGCTGTTAGAAGGGACATTTTCCTCATGGTCAATCGAGACCATAAAAGGAATGTCTGGACGGAGCAGAATCTGTCTGAGACGGATGTGGGTGGATTGTGTATCGGTGACAGAGCCTTCCTTAGTGGAAAACTGGGCAGACTTCTTTATGGTCCCCCTCTCCAATTCCCACCAATTTAAAATAATTATCTACTAAATTATGGGACGCAAACGTCCATGCCAGATATTCCTCCACCCATTCCTGGGTGATCCTTGATGCCCAAGTGCATAGAGAGAAAAATTGACCCTTCACTCCTAAAAGGGCAGAAGGGACGTGGTGAGTAAACGAGCAGGTGGAATTTATTTATGAACCACCCTGGAACATTTACACTATATTAAAAAAGGTGCTATATGAAAATGTAAGTATTGTTCTTAGAAAAATGGACAGATTTGTTTGGCTGTTTCCTGATTACAAAAGTTCTCACTACTAGACACAGTGCACGGCCTGAGCATTTCAACTGCGATGGCCACCAATCCCTTTCTGCATCATTTCCCGGGATAATCAACAACCACACCAACCTGAACAGGGTAAGTCATACACAACAAAACCTATCCCAAGTTTTCCGAATTCCCCAATCCAACAGCCTCCCAAACATCACCACTTACCCCACTCTCCAAAAAAAAAGTTTGTCCCGCCTGCCAGCATTTTGCTTTGGTCTTTTTCATGTGTTTTACAAACACTATTCCTGGCCCTCTACCCATTTACACAAATTCTTCATTTCCTCCTCTTCCTGCCCATGCTTGGACCTTTTCCGCCCAATCTTATGCCAAACCTACATGCTGGCTTCTAGACAAACTTGACTTTAGCCTCAAAGGCATATTAGCATTTTCAGGAAGACTTTAACTGTTTTCCCAAAGCCCTGTGTACACACCACATTACAGTTTGCTGGTCTCAGTAGTGCATGCATTAAAAAGGGGGACGCAAAGATCATCCCTTTTAGGAGGAGAAAGGGATGATGAGTGACTACAACAATCACTCCCGTACAAATAAAAAGCAGCAGGAAAAGAAGCTGCAGTCCATTTAACACTTATGTTCAGGTACAAAATTGGCTCAGGCAATTTGAACTTCTCTCCTGCATGACACTAATGCCCCGGTTGAAAAGACGGCTTTTTATTGTTCCAAGTGATAACTTTGGGATCTTGGACGTCATCTCGCTCACCGCTTTGTGGTAACCTTTCCAATCATGCTGGTTTGATGAGAATGGACATGCTGCAGAGTCTCCACAGTGGCAACGGGGACAATTTTAAATGAACCTGCTCATACTAATGGGACTGGGTGTAACACTGGTTTTGTATCACCCCCACCCATTTTATTCTCCATTGCAGTCGACATTGACTGGGGTGTAACACCAGGGCTTTACGAATCCCATGGATTTCCAATCCAGCTAACATGATCGCTACAGTGTGCGACCCCAAAGCCAACAAGGATATTTCTCTAAAAAGACAACTTTTTCACAATTTGACAGTGTGATGAATTCAGTTTCCAACACAAGAAATGGAGAGACAGAGATAATTCTATGATTTCTTGCGATTATCACACACGATCACCAGTGCACTGAATCATCATTGTGCGTCAAACCACTGGACAAGAATAGTTACCGGCAAATACATCCAAGAAAACTGTCGGAAAATTGCAGGAAACACACTTCAGAATTATATTAGAAACAGCAGGACCAGTAGCAAGAATCTGGGATCAGATAAAACCACAAAGAATTCGCATTAACAAAAAAAGTTCCAAACCATTGTGTACTAAACAAGCACTCGAGAGACTGGCAGTCTGGTCTGTTATTGATGTTAACAGCAATGGAATCTTTTTGAAAACAGGAAGTATTCTTCAAACACTTTTTTTTTAAAAGAAGAAAAACAAAGTTGATTCCCTGGTTACTCCCAGTGCACTGGAAGCTTAAACCTTCTCGGTTCAAAATATCTTCCTCGTTCAAACTGAATTTAGTGAGCACTCCAGAATATTTTGTTTTTGATGATGGGAAGAAGGGGAGGAATAAAGCAACATGCCTTTTTCATCATAATGTCAGTCCTTACATCTAGTATCAGAGGTTTTCCCAAACTAATAACTCCTTTTACATTATCATATCATATCGTAGGATAAATAAGAGATTAACCACTTAACAGTTTTTCAAATAGTCATTTGGTAGTACAGAACTTGAGTATTGCTGAAAAACGAGACATGTCTAAGCTTTTTGTCTTGCAACTCATCAGGACACTGGCAATACCACCAATAATCGGGGGAAAACAACAATTTATTCTGTATGTGATGAGAGTGCCGATTGGTTGGCAAGTGGCGTTGCCATGGAGAATGCACCACTGATGATGACTGACAGTCAACTGCCAAGCATTGTTTGAAATTTAAACCAGGCAGCTCGACCCCAATTGGTCAAGGCATTGCCCCAAAAAAATGAGTCAGCGAATGGCTGTCACTTAGTTTGTTTAGCTGAAAAAGGCGCAATGTGTGTACACGTTCTGTCTGCAAAAGACTGGTGGATCATATCAAACAGCATGTCCCAAACGCTGTTTGCAATGGGCAGAGCACAGACCCTGCCCAACCATCCCTTGCAAAACTGAGAAGTGTCCAACATTTGATACGATTCCACGATCGGACAACATTTGCTAAATAATCCCCAACGTGCTAAGAATTACGCTGACAACCAATTTAAGATCAATCGGGCTTGCAGTGTGGTACATTTGTATGTACTGGAAGCTACATATTAATACACGGGGCCCTGTTCTTTTCAGCACTGCACTGGAGCACAAAATCCTAGGCTGACATTCAAGTCTCAAGAGTGTGCTTTGAACCCATGACCTTCTGGGTGCTTCACCGAGCCATAGTCAGCAAGTGGCATAAATAACATAAGACCATAAGGCATAGGAGCAAAAGTAGGCCATTCGGCCCATCGAGTCTGCTCCGCCATTCAATGAGATCATGGCTGATCCGATAATCCTCAACTCCACTTTCCTGCCTTTTCTTTAGGGGCCTTGACAGGGTCAATGTGGAGAGGATGTCTCCTCTTGCAGGTGAAATCTAGTACTAGGGGCCACTGTTAAAAATAAGTGGTCATCCATTTGAGACAGAGATGAGGAGAATTTTTCTTCTCTGCTTGGGTCGAGTGTTTTTGAAACTCTCTTCATCAAAAGGCAGTAGAAGCAGAGTCTTTGAATATTTTAAGGCCGAGGTAGATAGATTCTTGATAAGCAAGGAGGTGAAAGGTTATCGGGGGTAGGCAGGAATGTGGAGTTGAGGTTACAATCAGATCAACGATCTCATTGAATAGCGAAGCAGGTTTAAAGGGCTGACTGATCTACTCCTGCTTCTAATTCCTATGTTTGAATGCCCATACGTACATCACAAAGCATCATCACTAACACTTGCTGCCCCAGCTCCCACCACCACTCTCCCCATAGTCTTGTAATCTCCTTGGAGAGGCCAAAAAGAAGTCTCAGATCTTACTCTCTGACCCTCTCAGACGATCAAAACCAGTCCAAGAGATCACAAGGACCAAGTGTGGTCCATAAAAGCTTCTGTATAATATGATCTCTAACCCATTCAGAAAGCAGTCCAATTCCCTCTTGAAATGTCATTAATAGGGATTATGGTCAACTCTACCACAGGGCTACAGGTACAAAGTTGACGGTGCAAATCTAGAGTTCCATCAGTTGATAGAAAATGTTTCAGGAAGCTTTTAAAAATTGACAAAAATATTTAGCTGGTCCAAAAGAAACAATAAAAGATGAGTACAAGTTATTCTGCATAGTTTAATTAATAAAGACAAAATCAAAAGCTATAAATAAACTGCAGTGGTCAGCAAACCTGAGTATTTAGCAAATGAATTACTTAAATTTGGCAGAACACCCGTGGCTTTTAAACTTTTTTTTCTTCCCCCCCGCCATATCAAGCTTAAGTGAAATGGTCTGCAGCATTAAACTGGACAGGTTTGACAAGCTTTGCATTAAATAATTGACTGTTTTTGGCAAATACAGACTGCTCTCGTTAAAGGCCCTCAGGAGCAAACTTTATGTCTTAGGAATGTCGTGTGTCTTTTTAGTAGTGGTGTGTGTTATTAGTGGCTTTTTCCCTATATTAAAAGCAGTCAATTTTGAACCATTAATAATTGGCTCCACTTATGGCAGATTCAAAGAAAAAATGATTCTCATTACTAACTGGAAGCCATCAGCACCACAAGTCCATCAGAAGCACCCTCACGTTGAAAGCAGCTCCTCCATTCAAATTTCACCTCCAAGCCTCCAAAACACGATCCCAATGGGCAGAACATTATTCAGTCGAGTTAGATTGCCCTGTTCCCTCGCCTCCCCCCACCCCACCCCTCCTCCCCACCTCCAGTTAAGGTTCTGAAGTGGGGCACAGTAGTTTTCAATAGTAGAGATTCGGTTGTCAAGGCAATCTGGCTTTTATAATACAGCGCTGTGTGTTGTCAAGGCAGTCTGGGTATGCAGAGTACAATGGGCAATTAGCACAGAAAACGATGAGTCAGTCAGAAAAATAACATTGAGAATACTAAACCTTGGCGGCTTTAAATATTACCTGATACACACACACAGAAAATCACACTGACAACTTGAGACAAAATGACCGTAAAACGTTCTCTCCATTCAAATTTCCAATGCCAATTTCACCATCCAAAAAAGACACTTCAACTGTTTATGCAGTCACACATAATACCAAAGATAAATCCTACAAAGCATCTTAGATTTGCAAACATTCAGCATAAGAATTGCCATGACAACTAGTGCAAGTGTTAGACTGGTGTAAAGGTAACGCCTATGATTTTTACACTGGCAGTGTGCGTGCAAAGATCCACTTGACAGCGCAACCTGCCCTCAGAAAGCCCCTTAAAGGTCTATTTTACGCACTGGGTTTTAAGCGTAAGGATGTTGTAGCACACTGAATTGTCTAATTCTGAGCTGTCCAAACGATGGACTTTATGAAAACTGTGGCCTCTGGTGTTCTGGCCTGTGGAACCCTTAACAATTCAAGCCTCCATTTGCGTTACCATCCCTCACTCAGTTCATTTTTCCTCGATTCGATGTGCTAGGCCCGGAGATTGAGAAAGGCCTCTTCTGAGCATTTTATCCCTGCTGGATAAGATGTGAAAGCTATTCTGCTGAAAATGTGGACACCTTTAGGGGTTCGCAAATTGTGGGCAATCTGATGTAATCTTCTCGCGGGGCCTGTATGGCAACATCCAAGTGGTGAATGAAAACAAATTGTTTCAGGCCACCTGCACTTGTAACTATGGGAGATCTTCTTGTCACCAAGGCCATGCGGGTGGAAGGACGTAGAGCTCAAAAGACTGGCTTGGATCGATGTTGGCCTCAGAGCCGATTGCAGGCCTTTTGGGCCAATTCAAACTGATCTTGCTTAAAGAGCCACTATTTCATCCAAATAACATCACTGATTGAAATGACGTCCGATGCAGTTTTGTTGCTAGTTAGGATGGGTTTGAAAATTCAGAGCTCATATATCAAAAAGAAATGAGATGTGAAAAATGAACCCCTGCAGTGCAAACTTTCATGGGAGCTCAGGAAACAATGTGAGAAGCTCTTTGGTGGGTGGCAAAGTCAACTTGTGGGGCTGCTATCACCGCTCCACTAATATATCATGGATGAATGTAAGGTGAAAGAAGGATGAATGTAAGGTGAAAGAAGGTAGTAAAGGGGGATAAGCAGGCCTGATCCCCACCCTGCAATATCTGCAGGTCTGGCCCTGGCCTAGACTGTAGCTTCTCCATAGCTCCATACCAGCTGCTGTAATGGCGTCTGCAACCAGGGGTGAAGCACTGCCACTGGGAATCAAAACCATGGCCTCCCTCAGCAGCTCACTAGGCATGGGCCTCCCCCTGCTGTGGATTCATTATGGGCGGGGCCAGATGAGGCTCTGTGGCCATTTAAGAACCTCATAGCCCTAAGGCCAGATGGCCCATCCTGACACCTCCCCCACCCCTTTGCAAAATTTCAGACAAGTCTGGGGGGGAAGGGTGGCGGGGTCAGTGGTGGCAGGTAGGCAGCAGGAAGGCTAGCTGTTGGATTTTACATGACCCCTCCCCTTCAGAGGGGAGGGTAAAATCCAGTGCCACAACGGCTTGGTCAAAAGCTGACAAAACCTGCCCAATGGCAGTCAATGTGGAACATTCTGTTAGGCTTTGGGGTTTGAACATAGACCTCTTGATTCAGTTGGGGTTCAAGCTCGAGTGAGGACCACTGGCCCTCAAAATAGTCTGAGGGGTACTGACCTCTGCAGCTATCCCTACACCCACAACCATTACGGGGGTGGGGTTGGGGCGTGGTGGGGGCAGGAATTTCAAGTTTCTACTCTCCTTCGTGTGGAAAGGTGCTCCCCAATTCGGCAACTGAATGTCCCGGCTCTAAAATTTTAAAGGTTCTGAAACCCCCTCTTGCTCTTGATTCTCCTCAGCGGAGCAAATAGTTTCCCTGTCTCTACCCCATTGAATCCATTTAAATGCCCATGTGCAAGAGCTGCTGGGTTACATTGCCGTATAACAACAAGGTTTAAAAATTCCAACAACTGCGATAAACCCTTAGTCTAAGGTGACAGAAAAGACATGCTGAGCTCAGTTCATTCAAACAGCAGGGTACAGCACAGTCAAGTCAGCGGGATAGAGGTGAGCTTTCGCAAAGATTAAAGTCACTAAAGTGTTGATCCAACCGAACAAGATTTTTAAACTACCGAGTTGTCCTTGCTGCTGTTACCACTTTGAAGGCAATTTCACACTGGATATGACATGATAATTATCTTTCAGTGTCGAAACACTTAGTATTTAATCCTTTGGATTCCCTTACACAAGAACCTTTCCTTTCATTAACTGGGAGGGAAGGCAGGCAGATCATCCTCCCCACATATACATTCTTTCAATGTTGTCATGTTGTGTTCAGCGCAATCTTCAGTGCAGCAGAGATTAAATTCCCCACAGAAAATCAGTGGCAAAACTTCAAAATTCAGGATTCTGCAAAGTCAAAATCAAAACCAACGGTAATGACCAATTGTCAATATTGCTAAGTAGACTTCAAAACACGGACAGCTCTTGTCCATAATTTTCAGCATTGACCTACTCTCCAATCTTGCATATGATGCTTATACAAATGCTAGGTGTCAGCTTTGGCTCAGTGGTGGCATTCTTGACTTGGAGCGAGAAGGTGGTGTGTTCAAGCCTGCCATGAAACTATTAACATATATATTATTGGAAAATATTTTGCTTTTAAAATAGTGGTTTAGTCTGTGGGTGTGTCTTAATTGGATTAAAACCAGCTAGTCTGGGTGCTTTGATGGGTACTAGTTTTGATATGTAAGAGAGATAGCATGCATTTGCATTTTTTTGAATAGAGCATTCAAGAAGTGGGGTGAAAACTGACACTGATCTAGCTAGCAGATACCAAGCAATATGTTTATATTACTAATAAAATTGGTGCTATGAAAGGGGTTTTATTGTTAGAGAGGTTTAGTTCAGAGGTTGGTGATACAATGAGAATTTACATTCAATGGGCTGTGCTGGGTATAACTTCTGCAGTGTTGTGTGCAGGGTAGAGGCAATATGAGATCAAAGGCAGCTGTAAGCCTCTAACTGTCGCCATAGGAACCAAAGTGAAAAGAACCTCATTTTGAATTTGTAAGGTGAAAATGCTTTGCCTGGTGTTTGTTTAAGTCTATGGGTTGCCGCAGCCTTAATGGAGATTAGTTTGGGAATTTGTTAAAGTTATGATAGTAGTAATTTGTAGCTATGTGTACACATATTTTAACCTGTGTAAATTAATAAAATGTTTCATTTAATGTAAAACCTCGAGAACTAGTGGTCTAGTTCCTGAATTTAGAGTCACATCTTAAACATAAGACTAAGATTATAGGTTATGACAGTTGTTTAAAGTTTCCCTCTGGAATTTTAAAATAACTCAGCTTTACCAACTGTTCGGGCATAAGAGAGCCCCACCCTATAGCTTTATCAGAAGAAAGTGGGTTCAGTCTCCTTAAATACTTTACAGTTATTCATTCAGTGTCATTCATTCATGCCATTGATCTAGCCTGATACATTGTGAAGTGAAAGGACAGTATTAATTCCCTGCACTTCTAGCCTAACTTTCCATAATGCAAGAGGAAGCAGAATTAAGACACATTTTCCTCTTTTGTACACAAGGATTAGCCAGAAATGGTGATCACGGTGTCCTGGCTTCCAAGTCACATATTCACATTTGGAAAATATGGTTGTCATTTCAACAAACCAAATATGGAAGAAACATGTATTTTTTTCTTGCCTCTGGGGTCAATTCAAAAAGTACAGGTGACTGTTACTGCAGTCAAACTTCTAACTCCATGCTAAACAGGCGCTATCGGACAGAGGAAGGGTTAACGTGAATAGACTAGGCCAAGTGTTGACATTGCTGATCGCTTTACTTCAAAACAGCATTAGAGATTAGAAATTGAAACATCAGTGGTAAGCCAAGCAAATCAAATTATACAATAGCTCTGTACACACACTTAGTCATTTGCAAAATCTCAGACACCACCACCACCACCCCCCCTCCCGAATCATGACGTATGTAACTTACAGGTACTGTTTGCTGACAGATTGGCCTCTTACTTGCACACTGCTCTTTTTCTGCATCAACTGTGGTTCAGCCTTCGGCCCTCAAGGCCAACATTTTATCCACAGAAGAAAAGCTAATCAGTGCAATGGAAAATGTTTTCTAGGAGGCGAAGCAAAAGGCCAGGTAGACAATACAGCTTGCCCCACTCGGAGGGAAGGCAGAATCGAACACCTACAAACCGCACAGGTCAATTTACTGTTCAGGGAAAAATTATAAAAGCATTTCTGCTGAGGCAACTTCAGTCTTGTTAAACTCTACCTAAATACTCACATCAATTAATGCTAGTGGCAGCAGCAATTAATATTACAATTTCATACCAATGCTCTGATGATTAAGATAAGTATGATTACATTCTTGGGAGGCTTTCTCCCCTTCTTCCCCAAAGGCATCGACTGGTCTTCCGGCCCATGCAACTCTCTGGCCTTTCTTCTTGTGTAGATCAGACAGCAAGACTCATGTCTCTTTGGCCATTGTGTCCCCATGGCGGAACCAATCCAGCCTCAACAAATTTTAGGAAGCCTAACCCTCATTTATTTATTTATAGGGAACAGACGTTATAAACATACATCTCCAAATCCAATGCCACGGTTTCATTCTGCTCCTATATACTCTTTTTGAGTGTGCCAACAAAGCAAAACTGATGAGCAAATAAACAGCCTCTTAAAGGGTCACTGTGAGAAAAGACAAAACATTTTAAAGGAAACTTATCTAAATAAATTAAAAGAGTGTTTCTGCTCGTATATGTAGGAGCACGAGTGAATCCCCCAGTTATGCCCACCACTTGAACACAATCAAACACTCAAATAATATACAATTAACGGATAGATCAGCTGCCCAAAAAGATAGAGAAAAAAGAAAACTGCACTAGAAAAGGACATTGCTGTTGCAACACCATGGTAATTCTCTCCCCTCCATTTTCCATAAGTGATTTTTCCGTCACTGAAGGGCAGATTGCTTTCTTGGCGGCCACACACTCCCTCTGCCCACATCTCACATGTTTCTCAGAGCCTGTATAGCAATGCTGAGGGATGGGGCCTGGTGAAATCTCATGCATAAGAGAGAGTGGGAGAGCACGAACCCAAACTCCTAAAGGAATAAAAGAGGGCAAGAGGCAGCTACACTGGCAGTAGACCAGTTGATTTTTATCCAGCATTAAAACTGGATGCAACACACAAAACAATCAATCAACAGCATTGAAACCCAGATAAGCCCAGTTGAGCAATTATCTGCTGGTGCTCAAACCTGCATAAACAATTAGAGTTTAGGGAAAGCTGATCTGTTACACGGACTACTCTACTAGCCGTCTTGCTTTTGCCATAATACCACACGACTCAAGATCTTTTTAATGAAACATGCCATCACACTGAGTGTTACTGTGCAATAGTTTTGTGCAAAACTGTTTGCTGTGTTATGGAAGGAGGCCATTCCACGCATCACGCCTGTGCCAGCAAAATCATTTGGATTTATTGTCCCTTCCCCAGTGCTCGATTCCCTATATGGGAGGTCCTCTCACCACTCAATTCTCCAGGTAGCCATTTCTCCAAGCGCTCACCAAACTCTGACCCTAGCAACCTGGGCATCTCTTGACTATTTGTGCTAACCTGCCCACAGGCCAGATCCCCCCACTTGCTAACATCTGCACCCTTTTGTAGTCTGCCCATCCATTCCCCTTTAAGTTTGCTCAGCTCTCCTCTTTCTGTCTGCGTACCTTATTCATCACTTTTGTTCATGGACTTGTGCACATTAGTACTGACCATTGTTCATCTCTCCCTTGGTCACTATAGGGCCACACAGCTGTCACTCAGTTGGTAGCAATTTCACTTGAGTCACAAGGTAATGGGTTCAAATCCCACTCCAGAAACTTCAACACAAAATCCTAGACTGGTACTCCAGCACAGTAATGAGGAAATACTGCTGTTGGATAAGGCGTTAAATTGTAGCCCCATTAGATCTCTGTAAAGTCGATGTAAGAGATGCCATGATGCCCTTTTGAAGAAAAGCAGAGTTACTCTGGACAATACTTATCCCTCAACAACAGTAAAATATCTGGCCGTTGCTGTTTATGGGAGCTTGCTGTGTGCAAATTGACTGTCACATTTCCTACATTACAACAGTGACAAAGCTTCAAAAAAGATTTGCTGTAAAGTGCTCTGGGATGCCCTGAGGTTGCAGAAAAGCAGAATGTTATTTAAGTGAAGAGACATGACAGAATGCTGCACTTCAGAAGGATCTGGGTGTCCTTGTACATGAAACACAAAAAGCCAGCAAGCAGGTACAACAAGTAGCTAGGAAGGCAAACAGAATGTTGGTCTTTATTGCAAGAACGATGGAGTATAAAAGTAGGGAAGCCTTACTACAAATGTACAGGACATTTGTGAGATCACATCTAGAAATATACTGTGTACAGTTTTAGTCACCTTACTTAAGGAGGGATATAATTGTTTTGGTTGCAGTTCAGAGAAGGTTCACTAGGCTGATTCCTGGGATGAGGGGTTTGTTTTAAGAGGAATAGGTTGAGCCCTATACTCATGGGAGCTTAGAAGAATGTGAGGTGATCGCATTGAAACGTGTAAGATTCTGAGGGGGCTTGACAGGGTAGATGCTGAGAGGATCTTTCCTCTAATGCGGGAATCTAGAACTAAAGGGGCACAGTTTAAAAATAAGGAGTCTCCCATTTAAGACAGCGAATAAGAGGAATTTCCTCTCGGAGGGTTGTTGGTCGTTGGAATTCTCTTCCCAGCCAACACTGGAGGTTGGGTCACGGAAAATATTCAAAGTTAAGTTAGACAGATTTTTGATCTACAAGAGAGAGTCAAGGGAATTATTGTGGGCTGGCAGGAGGTGGAGTTAAGGCCACAATCAGATCAGCCAGTATCTTACCGAATGGTGAAGCAAGCTCAAGGGGCCGAATGGCCTACTCCTGCTCCTGTTTCTTGTTATGTGTAAGGTGTTTTATAAATGCTAGCCTTTCTTTAAAGCATTTTCATTATACTATGCACCTAATTAAGTAAAATATGAGGAAGTGAAAAATCACTTAGTTATATAAAAAAAATTCAGAAAGCGATTTTATTAGAACACAATGCAGGTGTCGAGTTTTAAATGATATTATTGCAAGCAGCATTCTAATTTTAAAGCATATGAAATGGAAATGAGGTATATCATTCCACCAGATTAGAATATAACTATTGATTCAAATCAGATTGCATAATAACTTGTGATTTCCCACATATTGTAAATAAATAGTGGCCTGATTGATGGAGCAAATATATAAATAGCACTGTGATTTTTGTGATGTAAATTTAATTATGCCACAGTAATTATGTTGCTCGAGTTTCAATCTCATGCACAGAGTACGTCCATTTTAATTCCATGCTTTTTTTAAATGAAAATTCGATTTCACATTATGTCACAGGGATTACGTTCGTTCTATTCCGATTATCAACATTCATCTATTGCCAGATTATATTTCTGAAGCACTGTTATTTCGGATAGCCCCGAAATTCCATTGCAGATTCATTGACTTCCCTCCACAACTCCAGCGGGAGGCCAGGGGATTCTCCCGGAGAAGAAACAACAACTTGCATTTATATAGCGCCTTTCGATGTATTATAAAAGATGTCCCAAGGTGCCCCAAGGAGCAGCAAAAGTCAGGCAAAATTTGAAACTGTGCCACATAAAGTGACAGGAGCTTTGGTCAAAGTGGTAGGTTTTAAGGAGACACTTAAAAGGAGGAGAGATGAGTAGTGAGGTACAGAGCCAGAGCTTAAGGCCTAGGCAGCTGAAGGCACGGCAACCAACCACGGACAGATGAAAATTGGGGTTGTGCAAGAAGCCAGAATCGGAGGAGCACAGAGATCCTGGAAAGCTGTAGGGTTGGAGGCGATTACAGAGATAGGGAGGGGCAAGGCCACGGAGGGATCTGAAAATAAGAACCATTTAAAGCAAGTTGTTGCTGGACCAAGAGCCAAGGTAGGCCAATCTGAATGGCCCGCCAGAAATGAGCACAGGCTTCATTTCAGTATGGCTCATATTTCAGACTTTGCACTCAATCTGCCCTAGTCAGAGGTTGCGATACCCGGGTTGACGATTTCAGGCATGGGGCAGCCTAGTCAGAGGTCCTTAAAGTCGACAGCTGGAGGCCGCTCAAAGACTACCGCAAAAACCTTTGAAAGTTTTTAGTGTTTTGTGGAGTCAGAGGGAGCAGGAGTGGATGTCCTGGTTTCACTAAACAGCAGCAGGCCACCCCCTCAGCACTCTCTACCTGACTGGCACCCAGAGTTCACCAGATGTATTCTGATGAGGAACGAGGTCAAATTTACCTCAGTCCTCAGGCCTCTCCATGCTGGCCTGCCACTGCTGCCGCTACTTGGAATCATGGACACCGAGCTATGTAGGCTCCATCGAGTATCTGAATAACATAATAAATGGACTTGGATGTTCAGTTGCTGGCACAATGCGGGATGCCCAGTGTAGACGGATACCGGGGACCACAGACGCCAGAAGGCTCGAGCTGTAAGCTGCATAAAAACAAACTCACTTATGTCCCCAGGACTCTCTGCCAAATAGAACTGGGGTGCAGGAAGGCCAGCTCTGAACCGCCAACTGGTGGAGCTACCACTCTATACAGTTGGGTACATCCCCATTACCTGCTCAGAAAACAGGTAAAACCATCACCCATACTACTAGTACTACAACAACACCAATACGTACTTATATAGTGCCTTTATGATAATAAAACGTCCCAAGACACTTCACAGGCAAGTCAATATTTACATTTTATGGCAAGTTGTTCTTTTCGCTATGCTGGGGTGAAGAGCTCCTGCCCATCTAGTGAGCGATCAAATTACACTTGTAAATTGTTTCAGAAGCAGCTGGTTTCTTAGAGAAGGTAAGCCTGGTCTCGGAGGTCAAGGTGACTCCCAAGATGAAATAGCTGATGGTGAAAGTTCGGAACCTGGTCAGCCCACACAGCAGTCCTCAGGTAGGAAAGCAGTACCAGTTGACTGATTGGCCAGCCAGCTTGGCTCAGTAATAGAACTTGGATAGGGGGGACCCCCATCAATGGAGTGGGAGATCCTTCCTGATCAGTTCCAGATCACTCCCCAAGTCAATCCATTAACAGCTAAGCTGCAGCTAGCAGGACCAGCATTAGGAAGCTTACTGCTGGACTGACTGGTTTTAACTGGCTAAACTCCATCATTACCACAGCACACTCCTGGAGAAACCCAAGCTCTGTTGACCTGCATCTGAACTCCCTAGACCTAGGCAAGTGAGATGAGATCCTCCGAGGAGGGAGTCCACTCTCCAAGAGCAGGAGTAGGCCATTCAACCAGGTCATGGCTGATGTGTGTCCTATCAGGTAGCTGCAGAACGCAATTCTCAGCATTTTGCTCTGGAGGTTTTCAAACATGGTTGTGGGAGTTCAGCAACGCAGCGAGTTGCAGGCATGGAGCAGTTATTCTTGTCAAGGCACACTACCTGCTTGCACCGTGTTAAGCTACAAGCACTTCTACTGGAGGATAAAGGCTATTTGTGGCCTAGTCACCAGGTCCACTCATCTGACAAGCACATGGGAGCAAAAGACACTTGCCCCTGACTCCAAACTGGCCACCGCATTTCCTGCTGTATAAACATCCATGTAGAAATATCCATGCAGACAAAGAACAAAAAAACCTGACAACGCTGAAGTACAATTCTCCAAACGCATGCACACACTCTCATCAGATCTTACTTCATCCATACACCGAACTCTTCCTTTTAAAAAGGAAAGAGTGCAGCACAAAGTAAAACTTTAATGAAATAAGAAATCTTCCACTGCCTCGTCATTTAATGTGCTCTCTAGCTTTCTTTCATACAGAGCCAAAATAACAAAGATGACATTTTTGGTAAAAAAAATGTTAAGACACAACAGAAAATTACTGCAACTTACAGCACAGAAACAGGTTACTCGACCCAATCAGCATATACCTCTGTTTACTTGTGACTAACTTATAGTTACGGCCCTAAGAGGTGGTGGACAGATGGACTGTTTTCTCACTTCACCTCTACCAGCACAATTGAAATTATCCTTCCCACCCACATCGAAATGCAATTAATTACAATATTGCTGTTGTTAGGTAACTACATTTAGTAGAACAGTTGTTTTCACTTTGTACAACTTTTAGTAGTCACTTCGAGGGCTACATTGTGATCATGCGTGTTATGTATTTCCAAGCAATTCACTTCAAGAATTGAGCATCTGCAGCTCAAATGGAGGGTAGTGTCAAGTTTTTTTCCTTCAGAATTCAAATTTTCAATTTTAGCCATAAAAGGGCTTTAAGGACTCGTACCTGGCTATCAAAGGGAGCTGTAACTAAATGACGAACAAAGGAAATCACTCACCTCTTCCACAGTGAGAGGCATGCAGATCCTGTACTCTTTCATCAACATAATGGTGCTTCAGCCTGGATGAGGTACGAACTTGAAGGCACTGAGAGGATCACTTCGGAAACCACCGACGGTTAACTGAGGTCATACATTAGTCCTCTCACCAGCCACCGATATAAAAACAGTCCTGTCTACAGTCTAGTGCTGAAGTACTGCAGCAAATACCACCAACACCAAGCCTCGTGTAGCAAGATCCCCAAAGCCAGGATTCAAAGCTCAGCTGTATTATTCTGGGCGGGAGAAAGAAAAATGCAATGCCTTTATTAAAATAAGAATTCCTTTTCATGTGTTTTAGTTTATTAAAACCTGTGTTTGAAGAATTTGGTAACACTTTTACTATAATAACTGCAGCAGACTTAAACATGCGTTGTTGGCAGAATGGTTAGATTAATTTACCACTTTGTGGTAAAAGTCAAGAGAGTCAGCTCCGAGTGTGATACAATGATATAATTTACTAAAATTGTGTTGTCAATCTCCTGGAAGTTGCATCCACTCACATTCTGTACCACTCCAGTAAAGTTAGCACTTTCCTAAGGCCAGCAACTGCAAGGAAAGCAAGCACAGATCATGTCTATAGTGTTATGTTCAAAGGAGTCATTTGGAGAAGGATAGTACCAAAGCCAATCTTTACTCAATCTAATATTTATTTACAGGGTGAAACATTACAAGCATACACCTCCTAACTCTACTAGTTTCAGTTTCAGCTCTTGTCTCTTAATATCTGCTCAAGTAAAGCCTTCCACCTGCATATAATTAAACACCATTGATATACACTTGACATATCACTGAACAGATTGCACACTTGTACTGCTTAAGCAAATAAAATATTAGCAAGTTGGTAAAAATTCAATATTGATTTCATAGCAAATATGCAGTGGCACTGCATTGAAAGGTTAGCCTTTTCCCCTAACACTCAATATATTCACTCCAGTTCCAAGCTGTGTTCGCTGTATATTTATGCAATAAAGCTATTTGAAAATGTCAAGGATGTTTATTAAGGAAAAGCACTAACAATGTTTAATGCACCACCACTTTTTTGCTATTGTCTGCAAACACAAGCTTTCATCTGTGGTGAGTCCAACCACAAAGATTGCAAGAAAAATAATTAGGGAAGCACTTTTGCTTCACATAATTCTTGTAGAATACTGAAGATTTAAGTAGCTTGATACTTTCAATGCACCCGTGTTGACAATTAAAGCTTGCTCCTATGGGGCTGTTATTGGGGCATTGAATCTGGTACATATTGGAGCCAACTTGCATGGGTTAAAACGTACAGCATAAAAACAGGCCAACTGGACCATGCCATGGTTGTGCTCCACATGAGCTTTCTCCCATTGCTTTGTCTAACCCTAACCTTCTATTCCTCCTAGTCTTCTTCATCAACCCTATCAGCAGAGCCCTCTTCTATTCCTTTCTTCCCTCATGTGCTTCCCCTTATATGAATCTATGGTATTCACCTCAACTACCCCTTTTGTTCCACATGGAACACAAACTAAAAAAAGGGAAGTTTTAAAAGTCATTTGCACAATAATGACGATTTAACAGGTCGCTTAGCACATTCCAAGTTTTTACTTAATTTACAACCAATTGTACCCAAGTTTATTTTTCACTTTAAAATGTCTAGCTCTAAGATTTAGAAAAAAAATAAAAGTTGACAGTGTTGTGATCAATTAGGGATGAAGCATCGCCCAATATAAAAAAAAAGGATGTCCGTATTCTCCATTATACTCTATTTAAAACTGTTAATGTTGGCAGGAAGCTGAGACTTCGAAATGCACAATTTCTGACCATGGCAGAATTTCGCCAGTGAGCCACTCTCCCACTTTTCACTGAGAGGAGTTGCACTACCTCCTTACGTGACCAGTTCACATCACTGCACAGTGGCTCCTGTCAGCAGCCAACGCAAGCAGCTTCCTTCCTGAGCTCGGAGCCGTCAACTTGCCAAAAAGCATTCCAGACAAGCAAAAAAAAAACCCCCCCCAGCAATTTGGAGTTTATAAAGTGAATAAAATTCCTACATATAACCAAATGTGTTTTACAACGTGTAGAGTTAACTCTTTGGGGGGGAAAACAGTTTCAGTATGATATCCATAGCATCTCCACACCAGGAGATCAGGTACTGATGTGAACAGTTGATTAATACTGTAATTAATTGTCCTATTAATTATTTCAGTTAACACACGACTTTTGTGTACTAAGTTCAGATAAACAATACTTTGCATTCGAAATTAACGCCAGGGCTCTAATATATATATATATATGTGTGTGTTTATATAAAATAAATATTGCACTTGAAGCCTCAGTTACAGTAAAATCGTTCTCTACAATGGACATCATAACCAGTCGAGGTCACATCGGTTTTAATTGTTTGTGATCATTTTGTTTAAAGCACAGCACTGCACGATCTAAACACTGCACATGTTCCACACAAAGCAGCACTCACCTCCAGATAATTCGCCAGAAAGTAAGCGTGCTTCCTTCGGATGAAACCTCTGCATTGGAAAAGTTCACCGTCGATCCGCTCGGCTTTTCTTCGATCTTCCCGCTAGCATGTGGAAAGGGGAGTTTCCGAATTCTCCCAGCAAGGAATCCGCCAGATTTGGGGGAGGGGTGGGGGGGAATAAATAAAATGATGTCTTTAGTTGCTTCTTAAAGATGCATGTCCTGGCTTGGCAAACGCAAAGAAAATGACAGCCCGACGACAGAGCAAAAACTTTCGTGCTGCCTCACAGAGGCGAGCAGTTGGCATTCTTCACTGGTTTCTGACCTTTTTTGTCGGTTTCAGTCCCAAAGGGGGGGGGGGGGGGTGGGCGGGAGGTGTGAAACTGACCAAAGCCCGTTGCGTCCTTCACAGCCCCGTTCAACTCTCCATGGCTCAGGAGCCTTAACTCTTTCCCCTGCCTGTATAAGCGGTGTCCCTCCTCTCCTGAGCCGGTTAGTTAATATTTTGTTCCTTCACGCTCAGGACCGGCTGGGAGACGTCGGAGAAGATAAAGGAAGAATAGAAAGAAAGAGAAAGAGAGAGGAGGAGGAGGAGGAGGAGGGGGGAACATCAGAAACTAAAAAAAAAACGCAGCCCACAGCACTGGAACTGGTTCTTTCACATTGCAGGCTACACACTGCCTCCTTTAGGGGAATATCAGCAACTGCTGCCAACACACACACACACAGAGCAGGAGGATGCAACCATACAAAGCACAGTATAAACGAATGAGCACTCAGCTGTAACCGTGCCCTTAACTTGTCAATGTTCTGTTCCACAGTTCGCACTTGAAGGATCACACGTTTGCAAAGCTGGGTCCTTACGAACAAAATAACGCTAAGTATGCAAATTAATTCTGCGCTCCTTTGAATTGTAGTTTTGCATATTTTAAATGTCAGGTAGGTTATGTGCACCATCTCCGTTGACTGTGTTAACATTTTAAGCATCTAGCTGTTGTTTTTTTTTTAAAAAAATTTCACAGTCCACGTGTTGTTTTCAATACAACTTTACATATTGGCTAAGTTTTTGAGTTGGAAGGAGAAGTCATCGGCCTGAACCACTGGGCGGAATTTAAAGCACCCGCCCGCCCCGGGAGCCTGGTGGGCGGGCGGGCTATTAATCGGGTGGGAAATCATGGGGTGGAGAGCTCGTCACTTTCCCAACTCCCCTACCCTACCCTACCCCCTTAAGTCGGAGCAGGAAAGGTCATTCTGCCTTCCCGCCCCTAGACCAATTAAGAATGACCACTTCAGGACCTCATCCTATCACTGCTGGTATTCTCCCAGCAGCAAGGGGGCTCTCCTGATTGGATACCTTGTGCCACATAGAAAGCTCCTCCCCCCGTAGCAAGGGCCACCCCCAATGGAAGAGCCATTCTGACCTCGACAATGACCCCCAGGGCCTGCCCATGGCCCCGGCCAGCCCACCTGGCGTAATGGTTATCACGTTAGCCTTACACACGAATAGTCCCTGGGCCGCAACATTGTCAAAATGAGCTCACCTTCTGGGACCTCTGTTGGTGCTATTGCTATGGGGCCCCCTGCAGTCCCAGTCGTAGCCACCGCCCCTGGTGGCGCTGCTGGGACTGAAGAGCTGCCAGCCCTCTGATTGGCTGCCAGCCTTTGGAGGCGGGCTTTTTGCATTCAAAGGCCGAGGAGCCCCAATGAAAGGCAGCAAGCTGCCTGATGGGTATCTAATCCCATTGCGGCTCCCAGAAAAGGGCACGGCGAGTTTGCCTCCTGCTTTCTGGTGGATGGGGCCGCTGCTGCAGATATTAAATTCAGCCCATTATCTCTGTACCTTGCTGCCTGACCTGCTGAGTGTTTTTCAGCACCTGCTGAGTGTTTTTCAGCGCCTTCTGTGTCTCTTTAAACCTCAGAATTCCAGCATCTGCAGTATTTTGCTGTTATTTTAACACATCGCCTGTGGGGCTTTTTTGGTATGCATTTGTGACCGATCTAGCAATTTAGACACCCTCTGTCTTTAGTTGTTAAACCAAAGTGATGGGGCCAACACCTCGAGCAGGACATTTGAATGTTGAAAAGAGCAAAACATGAGGATACACTAGATTAGCTCATAATAACGTACTAATGCTGAACCGCAGGTTATCGCAGTTTGAGGACTGTAGGAAGAGAAACCTGTTGGCATAAAGGACAATGGACTGCCTGCCTCTCTGCCCCAGTACACAATAGACAAGTCCATAATATAGATTCCAGAAAATAAATTTTATTCAAAGATGCTATCAATGAAGCTTCAAGCTTTTCAGAGGCAATTTCACAAGGGGTTTCAAGATGCACACTGTAAAACTTCTCATGGGCTTGTATCTAAGTTACCATCTTTGACCATCCTGAAATGGCTGCTTTTAACCAAAATGATACTTTTTTTAGATAGAAAACATCCCCGTTATATTGGAGGAACAGTGCGCAATCAGCTATGGAATTCTCGAATGGTACAGCACAGAAAGAGGCCATTCAGCCCAATGTGTCTGTGCCAGCTTTTTGCTGTCCAATTAACTACCCAATTAGTCCCACTCCCCCTGCTATTTACCCATAGCCCAGAAAATCCTTCCTTTTCAAATATTTACCCAATTCCCTTTCAGCGTCGTTTCTGAATCTATGTCCACCATCCTTTTGCAAGTGCATTCAAAATCATAACAACTTGCTGCTTAAAAAAATGTTCCTATCCCCATCCTGCTTCTTTTGCCAATTATCTTAAATCTCTGTCATCTGGTCACCAACCCTTCTGCCATAGTTCCTCTATCAAAACCTTTCAGATTTGGAACATCGCTATTAAACCTCCCTGTTCACCTTCTCTGCTCTATAAGGAGGACAATCCCAACTTCCTTAGCCTCTCCACACAACGGAAATCTTTCATCCCCAAAACTGTTTTAGTAAGTCTCCAGGTGATGCACTTGACATCCTTTCTAAAACCTGAGAGCCAGAATTGGCCACAATACTGTAGCTGGGGCCTATAACCAGTGATATGTAAAGGTTCAACATAATGTCCTTATTTTTGGACTCTATGGCTCTATCTGTGAAGCCAAGGATGGTGAACACCTTTATAACAGCCTTCTCCTGTCACCAGCTCAGAGTTAATATTCTCCCTCTCAAGTCAGAGATCTCTCAATAATTTGTTATCGGGTCAATAATGCATGCTCTCAATCACAGGACAATGAGACAACAGGAATTACGGTGCAAAAGGTATAGTCTGTAAAATGCCTCAAAAATCTGCACCAAACCTGTGAGACACCGCATTTATCAGTAGCCTGTTGCTTAGCCTACTTCAGCATTCCTAATCTGATGATAGAGTCATACGGACTCGAAACGTTATCTGTGCTCCTCTCCGCAGATGCTGTCAGACCTGCTGAGTTTTTGCAGCTATTTTGGTTTTTGCTTCAGCATTCCTAATGTTCATCGTGTGACTACCTCGAGGGATGCGACTGAAAACAACACACCCACAAGGCACAATGGTATAAACATGGAAAGATCAGATTAAGGGTCATAATCAAGAATTTTGGCTCCAGATTGAAGATTGGGGTGAGCTCTGAAAGCAGATGAAGCTCCCTCACCCTGGGCTGAAGGCAACTCAAACTTAGCCCCTGCAAATCTACCAGAGGGTATTTCAGTCTCAACACGATGATTATGGGCACCTTTCAAGGAGATGGATCAGCCTCAGTCTTTCCAAAATACAGGCTTTACTGTGGCTGTCCATTCCTCTGGGAAGAAGCAACTCTTAATATAAAGAAAGACCTGCGTTTATATAGTGCTTTCTGTGACCATTAGACGTCTCAACACACTTCACAGCCAACTGATGTGAATAATAAAATATGATATCCAGCTTCATAACCTTTAAGGAAATAAATTATGAGCTCTTGAATGCCTGGTGGGGAAAGACATTCCCCAGCGTCCTATTAGATGGGCCAGGTTTCGATCATGATCTTCACTGATTTGGCTCTGCTTTGGGGGCATTAGGAGCAGTGCAATTGGATTCAGGAGAGTCTGTGCAAAATCCAGAACTCCTGCTTCTGCTTGTTAAAGAGTGCCTCCAGTTGCAAATGCGTCTGTGCGGACGTCAGCTGCGGACCTGCCATGGTCTGTCTGGGCTGTGATGCCTTACAGCGTGGAATAGCACAGTGCCCAAGCTGACACAAGAAGAATGGTCAGTTGGACCAAATTCCCCAGTGCTGTCAGCACCAGTGGGACAGTAAGTCATTGTGAGTCCATGCCTTCAGGATAGTGGGGAAATAAGGACATATAGTGTTTCATGAAACATTATTAGCATTATGTTCAAAAATAGAAAGCACCAAAGTGGGTCCATGGTGAAGTGATGGATGAGCAGCACTTTTATCTCTTGACTCTGGGGCTTGTGTTCAAATCCTCCTGTTGGGATCAACATCTTTTTGTGAAGCAATTGTGAGCAAACTTGTGAGCAATTTTGGGCCCCGTATCTCAGGAAGGATGTGCTGGCCCTGGAGAGGGTCCAGAGGAGGTTCATGAGAATGATCCCAGGAGTGAAAGGCTTAACATATGAGGAACGTTTGAGGACTCTGGGTCTATACTCGATGGAGTTTAGAAGGATGAGGGGGGATCTGATTGAAACTTACAGAATACTGAAAGGCCTGGATAGAGTGGACTTGGGGAAGATGTTTCCATTAGTAGGAGAGACTGGGACCCGAGGGCACAGCCTCAGAGTAAAGGGAAGACCTTTTAGAACAGAGATGAGGAGAAACTTCTTTAGCCAGAGAGTGGTGAATCTATGGAATTCATTGCCACAGAAGGCTGTGGAGGCCAGGTCATTGAGTGTATTTAAGACCGAGATAGATAGGTTCTTGATTGGTAAGGGGATCGAAGGTTATGGGGAGAAGGCGGGAGAATGGGGTTGAGAAACTTATCCGCCATGATTGAATGGCGGAGCAGACTCGATGGGCCGAATGGACTAATTTCTGCTCCTATGTCTTATGGTCTCCTCTGTCTACCAGGTGTCAAAACTACCAAGGAAATGAGCTTGCCAGTCCAGTTCTAGGGAGTGTGATTTCACAATGCTACCCTTAATGTGCCTAAAAGCTAACAATGCACACAGAATTGCGATAAGGTTCACAGTTGTGGGATATAGGAAGTACCTTTCACATCAAACCAAAGCAATTCACTGCCAGTTAATTACTTTGTGAAATGTAGCCACTGTTGTAATCTAGGTAAATGTTTCACACACAGCAAGGTCCCGCAATTGCCGATGAGTTGAATGGCCTCCTTCTGTGCCATCGTTCTATGATTCCAAATAACAATGAGATAAATGACCAGTTACAACAACAACAACTTCCACTTATATAGTGCATTTAATGTAGTAAGCCATCCCAAGATGCTTCAACAGAAGCACTATCGAATAGGATTTGACACCGGGACACATAACGTGATATTAGCACAGGTGAACAAAAGCTTGGTCAAGGAGCTGGGTTTTAAGGAGTGAATTAAAGGGGGAGAGAGAGGCAGAGAGGATTGGGGAGGGAATTCCAGTGTTTAGTAGTTGATTCTGGAAGATGATCTTGTTCAGATTCCTGCTGAAGGGGTGCTCTTTTGAATTTAAGGTTATAGCACATTATTGGAACATTGTGGGATGTTACTATTCATTAAGCTTTGCAGCGGCTGACCTGAGACTTCCAGGTGCCAATGTTGAATGTGAAAAAGGGACATAAGGAAATAAAAGTTATAAATTCCAAGCACTGAGGTCCTTTACATTGGTCAGGATAGAAACTCCCCCTTTAAAAATAAAATTAAAATGCTGCAGTGTACTGGTGGAACAAACGCATTTATTAACATTTTGCTGGAAGGCTGTAAATACAATCTCTCACTCATCTTAATCTACAATTTATCTCATACATTGGTGGAGAGGAAGTGTTGGCAGCTGTAACAGTCCTCTGTAAGCAGAGGGAGCCTTGGATGGGGCTAGTATACCCAGTCACCATCACTCAAGGAGAGTTGCACTGTGGGAGGCCCATCTTTCAGACAAGGGCCTAAACTGAGGCCACACCTGCTCTCTCAGATGAGTGTAAAGATCCCACTGCACTATTCCATAGAGTTCTCTCAGTCTTCTGGCCAACAATTATCCATCAACCAACATCACTATAAGCAGTTGATCTGGTCAGTATCTCAGCACTCATTGAATGAAACAGGGTAGAAGGCAGCCATTCAGCCCATCCTGACTGTACCAGCTGTTTGGTACAGCCAACTACTTAGTCCCATTTTTCTGCACTTACCCTATAATCATGCATTTTTTTTCCCCTTTCAAGCATTTACCCATAGGGGGAAATGGTGGTGTTGTGGTACTATCCCTGGACTAGTAATCCAGAGGCCCGGCCTCACACTCTGGGGAGATGGTTTCAAATCCCACCACAACAGCTGGTAGAAATTACATTCAGTTAATAAATATGAGAAATAAAACTAGCCTCAGTAATGGTGACCATGACAACTATCATCAATTGTTGTAAAAAAAACCCATCTGGTTCGCTGATTCCCTTTAGGGAAGGAAATCTGTCATCCTTGCCCAGTCTGGCCTACATGTGACTCCAGACATGAAGCAATGTGGTTGACTTAACTGCCATTGGAAATTGCCTAGCAAGCCACTCAGTTCAAGCCCAATGCAGATGGGCAACAAATGCTGGCCTTGTCAGCAAAGCCCACATCCCACGGAAGAATAAAAACAATGGGCAGAATTTCACCCATGTCAGGCGGGGGCGGGCAGGAAACTGACCACCGCCCGCGATTGGGGCCGGAAGGCAATTTCACCCTGGCGGGCCAATTAAGGCCCATCCAGCGCTCAGCGCTGCCTGTGCGGCCGGGGGGGGAGTGAGTGAAAGCCAGGTGATTGCTACCTTCGTGAGTGCGCGCTTCATAATTTCCCTGAGGCACAGAGCTGCCTCAGGGAGATGAAGAGATTTTTTTAAAAATGTGACGAAACATGTCCCCTCATGTGACTCTGTCACCCGAGCAGGGACATGTTATAAATGAGAAATTAAAGTTAAAATGAAAGCCCGTGGATGAGGTTTCCAAAAAAAAATGCAAAGGCCGCTTGGCCTTTTCGCCTGCCCGCCCACCGTTAGGTTGGACGGGGCAGCGAAAAATTTTAAGTTAATTGATTACTTAATGGCCTTAACAGGCCTTTTAATTGTCTGTGGGCCTGCTGCTGACTCCGGCCCACCGAGCTATCCCGCGACTCCGCGTTAACGTCATCACGCTCAGCCAACGTCAACACGCGTCATTTCACGCTCGAGTGGGTCGGGCGCGCGCCCACCTGCCAAGCAAAAATATTTCTGCCCAATAATTCCCTTCCGAAAGCTATTACTGAATCTACTTCCACCATCCTTTCAGGCAGTGAATTTCAGATCACAGCAATCCGCTGCATAGAAAAATGTTTCCTCATGTCGCCTCCAGTTCTTTTGCCAATCACTATAAATCTTTGTCGTCTGGTCACAGACCTTCCTGCCTCTGGACGCAGCTTCTCCTTGCTTGCACTATCGGAACTATTTGTGATTTTGAACCTCCTTTGCAGGAGTTCTCAAACTGTGGGTCATGACCCCCCGCCCCAGTAGGGTCACGGGACAAGATTTTGGGATGGCGAGCTCCAAGGCAGCAATGGCGGCCATGGAGCTTGGGCTGAGTTTTGAAAGCCACGAAGCCTCCTTAGATGTTTGGGGTTTTTTTTGTCAGTGGGCATGATTGGAGCGTCTGTTCCCTGAGGCCCGATTGCTGCTACAACCACAGCCTGTAACAAGGTGGGCTTTCATTTTTTTTCGGAGCGAACCCAGCAAATTTAAACCCCGCCCCCACCGCCCCGAACAACACTTAAAACCATACCCCTCACCTGCTCAAGAACTCTCTAATCACCCTCTTCACCTGCTCAACTACCCATCTCCCATCCTAATTTTTACTCTGGGGCCACACGAAGTCTGAGGCATTAAAATGGGGTCACATTGGGAAAAGGTTTGGGAAGCACTGCCGTTTCAAATTTCCTCTTAAACCTTTTCAAGATCAGCTACCTGTTTGCTTTTAATGTAACCATCCATTGTGATGATGCTATTTAATTCCACCATCATAATATCTGATGGAAGCACAAATTGGTTGCTGTATTTCTCCTACCACAACAGTGCCTACACTCCAAAAGTACTTCACTGCCTGTAAAATGCTTTGCGACATCTTGAGGTCCTGAGAAGTGTTGTAGAAATGCAAGCCTCTCTTTTCTTGCATTTATTTCCTGTTGATTAGCTGAAAATGGATATTTTTAAGATGTCTGGAAACAGGATGACCACTCCTGAAACTGCAAAATGTACAGCCTACCTACAGCAGGGAGATAACAGCATGCACGGACTTTATAGGAGATTTTTAAAAAGTCATTAGTTTAAGATACGTTGTCCTCGTGTGTGTTACCCAGGCCTCTGTTGTGTCAAGAGCATCACTTGGAGTCTGGTGGAGAATAAAATCTGCTTCATTGAAATTTCCTGTCTGAAGGCACTTATAAATTGTTATGGACAGGAGAGAGACAGGCAAGCTGCACTTATTTCCTCTCACCACCTGTCTGTAAGCAGAAGGTGTTTTGAATTATTTTCAAAATGTGCAGCGGCGTGCTTTCCCAAGCCCTCAGTTTGTATGATCCAATTTACTATTAATCCGCAGCAAATTTGTGTTGTGATAAACTCAGAAGGTTAGTTTATTTCACATTCAAAACCCAGGGGAGGAGTGTTCACAACTTCCCAATTCATTACACACACACACACACACACACAGAGTAAGAGGAGTGGGGGATAGAAAAAGAAGTTTTACAACTTTGGATAGTAACAGTACAAGAATCACAGAAATCAATATTAGTTCACTTGATTTCCAGAGTCCAGGTTCAGAATCCAATGAGGAATTCTTTCACGTGGGAGTTCACGTTTAGCTGGCTAAAGACTGGCATTGTAAAGTTTGCTTTACAGTTGGCGTTGATACCATAAGATGAAATAGGTACACAGAGACTGAGTTTGTTCTGCAGGCAATGGTAGAAAATCTTATAGGAGAGCTAGGCTTCAAGGAGCAGGCTGTTGTTCTGCCTGGAATTCCACTTCTTGGATGTTAAACAGTGGACTACTTGTGAGGCTAAAGATGTAATGTTAAAACTGTCCAAAAGGCCAGAGGCTTGGGTCAAGTGACATGGTCCATTAATGATTAATTGCAGCTTAACAATCAGTTTCTGTGCTTCTGGCCAGAATTCCATTGTTCCTCGTTAAGGGAGACACAAGCTGGTTATTAGCATCTCTTCTGATACAACAAGCTTTGATCTCTCTCTTTTGTGATGGTTTAGTTTGGGGAAATCAGTTCATCTGCGCTTCCTCTGCTTTTGTTTTTTACAAGGGGTCCATATAATGAGGTGTGAGATTCCACAGGCTGAGCAAGGAATTCTTTTGTTCTAGTAACTTCCAGAGCAAAAGGCCAACCCTGTGGTCATGTGACTTGTAGCAGCCTTTTTTTGGTTCAGCAGAAAGTCATTTTTTTT